>NC_082420.1:682500-1365000 GCF_004011695.2 Ascochyta rabiei
CGAATGCCTACCTTTGGTGTCAGTAGCACGTCTCATGGCCTGGCGTAGCTTGACATTGAGAAGGTACTCACCTTGTCGCGGGCGGAGTGCTTGACCATGAGCCAGAGGAACTCGTGGTTTGAGCGTGCGGGCTCTACGCCCTTGTCCATGGCCTGCTTGAGTCGAGACCAGCGCTTGGTCACTGCGCCCTTCTCGAGCTGGAGGTCCGCGCAAATGGCGTCCCAGTTGATCTGAACGCGGTGTGTCAGTGCTGTGTAAGCGAGAAGCTTCTGAGCCAGCAAAGAACTCACTGTGGGAACACCGCCATGGGTGAGGACCAAGTACAAATACTGGATGTTCTCTTGTTCGGAAGGCATATTGTGCTTGTTGCGGATGCCGAGGTGAGTATCGCTGGTGGGGGTTCAAAGAAGAAAGCCGTCCAAAGGTTGGTGTCGAGAGAGGAAAGTGTCAAGAGCTCGAGGGGAAGACCAGTCTGCCCTCTTAACATGTCAATCTGCCTTCACCGTGAGACCACACAGGCAGCAGACTGATAAAGGCGCGCTAACATCTTTAGCGTGGTTTGTGTGTGCGCGCAGAGGCTTTAGCAGTGAGTTAGGTCCTACTGAAGTCTAGGTGAACGTGAAGTCCCGCTATGGAGGGAGGGAGCCAGGCTGATAGTTCGACAGGGAGTGGATGAGGTGACTTGGCATATTGGGCAAAGGACACTGTAGAGCAGACAGAAGAGAACAGAGCAAAGGTGATCAGGCTAAGATTTGAGGGAGAGCCAGACAAGTTTGGCACTTACCACGCTGGGTCATTTGATCATTCAACAGACTATGCTTACAGCACGCCCAATCCTACAGGCCCTTGTGGCTGCAACGTTCTCGCACTGTCTTCATCTGCAACGGTGCTCCCCACCAACTCGGAGAAGTCCAGCCCCACCTCCCTCAGCATGGCAGCGTGTTCCTGCGCTAATTCTAAACACTGGTTCCACGTTTCCCCTTCCCTCTCGACACTGCTCAGCTGCCTCTTCAGTATGACGTTGAAGTGATCGATGTGTTCTTTGGCCCACTTGACACAGGCTGACATGAGCGGTTGCGGGAAGCAGGTCTGGAAGGTGGAGACGGTGTTCTTGATGATGAGGAAGTAGATGTAGGAGATCTGGAAGATGTAGTCCGGGAGGTTGCCTTCGAACGTGCATTGTCTGTTGGGTCATTAGCAAGGCGTGATGAGTGATGTGAGAGGGGTCACATGGACGTACCGTGAGCGCGCCTTGACTAGGCTGCTTCGAGCTTCTAGGTAGGCTTCTCGAGCACGGTCTTCGAAGCCGAGACGGTTCACCCAAGTGACATGCTGGTTGATCGGACCGTTCCACGTATTTCCCTCGGCGAGCTGGCGAACCAGCACATTTGCGAGTTTGGCGGCGCGCTCGTTGACTTTGATTGTGACTATCGTCTTGGCCATCTCGTTGCCCCTCATGTTTTGCGATAGGGTCTTGAGTTTCTCGACTTTGGATACTGCGTTCCCGAAATGCTGCAGTGCAATATCAATGTCCAGCTCGTCGAGCTGTGTTTCGACCCAGCGGATGTTGCGCGTCTGGCCGTCGATGTCGACGAAGGTGCTGACGTTGTGGCTGACGCCGTCGTTCAGGTTCTCCAGAAGATCGGTTTGGGCACGCAGAGCGGGATCGCGGGAGAGCATGTGGTTGTAGCTGTCCTGCGCTCGGTCCTTTTCCTCGACCTCGGCTTCCTGGCTCTTGCGCAGGTCGTCGTTGGTCTTGCGGAAGGTGGACAGGAAGGTGATCTTGTCGCCGGTGTCCTCTTGCTTGGTGTCGTAGGTGAAGGATTCGTTGCCTGCCCGGACAATGACGCGCTCTTCTGGGGCGCGGGAGACCTGGACGTCCTGCAGGGGAAAGCAGCGCTGGGCGACATACTCGACGGCGGAACGGTTGCGGTCGCGCTGGGCGGCGACGTCGTTGCGGGCTTTCTTCTCGGCGGCGATGAGGAGGTGGTCGTTGAGCAGCAGCAGGCGCACGCGGCGGCGGGCTTTGAGGGTGGCCGAGTCCAGCTCGAACCACCTGCGTGACTTCCAGACGATGTAGCGTCCGGGGATGGGCGGGAGGTACTTTTGCGAGCCCTCGACGTCGCGGTAGAGCTGCTGCAGCTGGGCGGCGCGGATCTGGTTCAGGTCGCCAATGGAGCTCCGGTTGGCCCTGCGAGCGCTCACGGCGGCGTCCCCGTTGGGCGTGGGCGAGGCCGAGACGGTCTGGTCGAGGGTGGTGGTCAGGTCGGACATGAGCTGGCGCAAGGTGCGCATCTCGCCCTTGAGCTTCTCGGCCTCGTTGCTGATCTTGATGAACTGGGTGCGGTTCTGGTAGACGTTGGTCTGGAGGTCGAGCGAGGTGCGGTGCTTGGCCTTGCGCAGCTCGCCCTGGTAGCGGCGGATGTCGTCGTCGTCGGCGTCGGCGAGCATCGAGGCGACGTACTGCTCGGCCTGCAGGCTGGGGTCGCGCAGGGCGCGCATGTCGACCTGGAGGCCGGGCCCGCGCGCGTCTGCGCTCCTGTCCCGGCGGGGGTCGCGGGGGTCGCGGGGGTCGCGGGGGTCGCGGAGGTCGCGGAGGTCGCGCGTCTGGCTCTTGTCCCTGAACTGGCTGGGGATCTGGGGCAGGTCGGGCATGGGGGCGCCGGCGCCGGGGAAGTCGGTGGGCAGCTGCATGACCTTTTGCGAGTAGCGGCGCTTGACCAGGTCGGCCGTCTTGTCGGCGCGCTGCCCGCGCTGCTGGGGGTTGCGGCCATCGTCCTGGGGGCCGCGGCTGCGCGAGCGGCTCGAGTCCTGCGAGGGGCGGGCAGACGAGGACAGCGTTGCGGCGCCTATGCCAGCACCGGCGCCGGCAGGCATGGGGGCGCTGATCTGGCGCGGGGCGCTGATGGTGGGCGCATTCTTCTTGCTCTTGTCGCCGCGCTTCTTGCGCAGCGAGATGCCCTTTTGCTTGTCCGACATGGCGGCCGAGTGCGCGTGCGTGTATGTGGGTGAGGGTGAGGGTGAGGGTGAGGGTGAGGGTGAGGGTGAGGGTGAGGGTGAAGGGCGAGGGTGAGGGCGAGGGTGAAGGCGAGGGCAGGGACCGGGACCTGAACCTGGACCTGAACTGGACTGGACCTGAACCTGGACCTGAACTGGACTGGACCTGAACCTGAACTGGACTAGACAAGGACGAAGACAAGGCTGTCACGAGTCCATGCAGTCCGACTGCTGCCGCGTCAACGGGACAGATGACAGGTGGTGGGTGAGGCCATCCGTGACATGGCTCGGCCCTCGCACGGGACAGCTTCCGCACTGACCAGCACCACCACCGCGTTCCCGTCGGTGGTCCCAAGTCTCTAAAAAGTCGTCACCAAGCCCGTCCCATCCCATCCCACCCACCGCCTCCTCCCGCTCTCCCCCCTCCCCCCCTCCCCCGCACGTCCACCCAGCCAGCCACACACTCGCGCCCCCACAATGTCGCAGCAGTCCGCGGTCAAGACATCGACCCTTGTCGCCATCAGCGTCGGCACCGTCGTCACCGGCCTGCTCGCGTACGCCGTCTACTTCGACAACAAGCGCCGCAACGACCCCGAGTTCCGCAAGGCCCTGAAGAAGGAGAGCAAGCGCATCCAGCGCGCCGCCAAGGAAGAGGCCGAGCACCAGGGCGCCGAGCAGAAAAAGGCCATCCGCGACGCCGTCGCCCTGGCCAACGAGGAGGGCTTCCCCAAGGACCCGGAGGAGGTCGAGGCCTACTTCATGCAGGAGGTTGCCCAGGGTGAGGGCATGGTGCAGAAGGGTGCGTTGCGACATGCAGACAAAAACACGCCTCCCTCTGGCTGACTCCCACCAGGCGCAGACAACGTCGAGGCCGCCCTGTGCTTCTACCGCGCCCTCAAGGTCTACCCCAACCCGCGGGAGCTGATCAACATCTACGACAAGACCGTGCCCAAGGTACGTAGCGCTCCATTTCGTCTCCACCCCCACCACCCCGTGCTAACCTCCCCCAGCCCGTCCTCGACATCCTCGCCGAAATGATCGCAGTCGACACATCCATCCCCGTCGGCGGCAGCAAGACACCCTCCGAGTCAGGATCCGCCGGCGACCTCGAGTAGACCTAGACCTGAGCCACGCCGCCGTGTTCACACAACCTAGCACTGGCAATGCGCCGCCCTCGCCCCGGGAAGAGGAATGAAAGCAACAACGTAGGGGGGAGAAGCACGAGTGCGCCCATTCCCTTGCCTTCCTCGGCGAGCGAACCACGCTCACCACTGTAATATTCCTGTACATGTAAAAATCGTTTTGCACGCTGTATTCCCCCGTCGACTCCGTGGCCCGGCGTTCCGGTCTTGTATGGCTCGATTCTACGGGGGCAGTGCTGTGCAGTGCGCCTGGGAAGCGCAGAGCCAGCAGAGCAGCATAGATTGGCAATAACATCACCATCACCATCACCATCATGATCATGATCAGCTTGACTTTGGCTACTACACCATACTCCTTGCAGTCACGTAGTGTGGTAGTCAGTGATAGGCCAGCAAAGCTGTTATACTACACATGCAGTTACACAGTGTAGTAATCATAGGAGTAGGCTGATGAAGCTACTACGCTACACTACAGAGAAGGGACAGCCCGTCCATGCCCGATCAACGCCTTGCTCAATGTGAGGGGTTTGAAATACAACGCAAGCAAGCAACATGGAATTATCAACGAAACACGCGCTAAGCGAATCTCCCAAGACCTCTTCCTCTTCCTCTTCCTCTTCTTCTTCTCCTTCTCCTTCTTCTTCTTCTCCTTCTTCTTCTTCTTCCTCTTCTTCTTCTTCTTCGTCTTCTTCTTCCTCTTCCTCTTCTTCTTCTTCTTCTTCTTCTTCTTCTTGGTCTTCTTCTTCTTCTTCTTCTTCTTCTTCTTCTTCTTCTTCTTCTTCTTCTTCTTCTTCTTCTTAATCCTCTTCTGAATACTCTTCTTAATCCTCTTCCTCATCCTCTTCTTCATAATCTCCTCACTTCTCCTTTTCCTCTTCCTCATCCTCTTCATCATCTCCTCACTTCTCCTTTCTCTCTTCTTAATCATCTCCCCACATCTGCTCAGCACGAACACGCGTTCTGCTCCTGTGGCTGGCTGGGGTTGATGTTGACGTCGATCACTGGCGTGGTCAGTATGCAGGCCCTTGAGAGTAGTCAAGACCGGAGGCGACCTACTCTGGCTCTGCCCCTGCTGTCCCTCGCCCTCCATGCCCGGCAGCGCCTGCGCAATCCTCTTGAACAGCGCCTTGACGTTATGCCCGACCTTTGCGCTCGTCTCGATGAACATGAGATTGTTCTTCTTGGCCTCCTCCTCGCCCTGCGCCGTCGTCACCTCGCGCTTGTCGTTCAAGTCCGTCTTGTTGCCCACCAGCACGATGATGACGTCGTTGCCGCGCTCGCCCCGCACGTCGTCGACCCATTTGCGCGTGTTCTCAAACGTCTTCTTGTTGGTGATGTCGTAGACGACGACGGCTACCGAGCTGTCGCGGATGTACGACGGGATCAGCGAGCGGAAGCGCTCCTGGCCCGCCGTGTCCCAGAGCTGCAGCCGCACGGTGCGGTCCTCGAGGTACATGGTCTACACTGTCAGCACGGACGAGGGTGAAAGCGGTGGTCTAGGGCGGTGAGGAGGGTGAGGAGGGTGAGGGGAGTGAGGGGGGTGAGGAGGGTGGGGATGATGAGGAGGAGGGTAAAAATGATGAGGGGGTGAGGAGGGTAAAAATGATGAGGGGGTGAGGGGAGGCGCACCTTGGAGAGGAAGTCGATGCCAATGGTGGCCTGGTACGTGTTGTCGAACGAGTCGTACATGAAGCGTGTGATAAGCGATGTCTTGCCCACTGCTGCCGTCAGTATTCCCGTGCGCCATGCCGGCTTGTTGTCCTTGACAGCGACTGTGCATACCGCTCTGCTCGCCCAAGAAGACCAGCCTGGCGCGCGTTAGCACGGGGAGCTCCCCGATGTTGGAGGCGTACCTACTTGAACTTCTTCAGCGGATTCGAGTACCCGGATTGCGCCATCTTGCAGATTGTGTCGACGTCGAAGAAAAGGCTGCTCCCAAAGACCTCTTGTTCTTGCGCAGAGATGCAGGGTCCTGGGACGACGTGGGGTTGGGGTTGGGAACCCCTGGTGGCTTTCACCTCGTCTTGGCGGCACACCCTCTTCCTGGTCCACCGCCGCCGGGCGGGTGCGGGATTAGCGTTAGCGCGCGCCGACTAAATTTTGGAAAAGTCCATCGACACCGCCCGCGCTCGACGCTTTCTGGTTCCGCAACAACGACGCCAACGACACCACAATCATGTCTGAAGCAGCCCCCGCCCAGTACAAGCAGAAAAGCCGCAAGGGCAAGAAGGCCTGGCGCAAGAACGTCGACGTGACGCACATCTCTGCTGGCCTCGACGAAGTGCGGGACCAGATCACGGCAGGGTGCGCCGAGCCTCACACATTCACATTCACACATTCACACACTCACACATTCACACACTCACACATTCACACACTCACACATTCACACACTCACACACACACACCCACACACCCACACACCCACACACTCACACACCCACACACTCACACACTCACACACTCACACACTCACACACTCACACACTCACACACTCACACACTCACACACACACTCACACCCACACACTCACACCCACACACTCACACCCACACACTCACACCCACACACTCACACCCACACACTCACACCCACACACTCACACCCACACACTCACACCCACACACTCACACCCACACACTCACACCCACACACTCACACCCACACACTCACACCCACACACTCACACCCACACACTCACACCCACACACTCACACCCACACACTCACACCCACACACTCACACCCACACACTCACACCCACACACTCACACCCACACACTCACACCCACACACTCACACCCACACACTCACACCCACACACTCACACCCACACACTCACACCCACACACTCACACCCACACACTCACACCCACACACTCACACCCACACACTCACACTCACACACTCACACACAACACTGCTGACACGTGCCTAGTGGCGTCATTGCCGAGAAGCCCTCCGACCAACTCTTCGCCGTCGACACTGCCGGCGATGCTGCCATCCACAAGAAAGTGCAGTCACGACACAAGCCCCTCAAGGTCGACCAGATCCTCGCCCAGCGCTCCGCCGTCCCCGCCGTGCCCTCGCGCAAACGCCTCTCCGATCTCGACGATCAAGGCAAGAGAAAGAAGGCCAAGGTCTCCGGCAGAGAGTACGACCGGCTGCGCGCCATCGCATACGGCGGCGAGCAGGTCAAGAAGGACGTAGTGCAGTCTGGCCACACCGCCGACTACGATCCCTGGGCCGTCCAGGAAGTTGCCGAGGAGCCCCAGTTCTCGTTTCTGGAGAAGAAGAAGGCCAAGGTCGAGCCCGTCACTCTGAAGCGCGCCCCCGTCTCGCTCGCAAAGGACGGCAAGACCATCCCCGCCGTCCGCAAGCCCGCCGCCGGCAAATCATACAATCCCAACTTCGACGAGTGGCAGGCTCTGCTGATCAAGGAGTCGGAAAAGGCCGTCGCAGACGAGAAGAAGCGCCTCCAGGAAGCCCAGGAGGAAGCAGAGCGCATGGAGCGCGCGGCCGCCGAGTCAGAGTCCGACTCGGGCGAGGAGAGCGTGTGGGAGAGCGAGTGGGAGGGCTTCAGCGAAGAGGAGGGCAAGACAAAAGCGAAGCGGCCGGAGCGCAAGTCAGCAACACAGCGGAACAAGATCAAGCGGAGAAAGGACGCCGAGCGACAAGCCAAGCACGACGCCAAGATGAAGGCAAAGGACCAGCAGGTGCAGATGATCAAGGCGCTGGCCAAGAGCGTGGAAGAGAAGGAGAGGTCAAGAGACGCAGCCAGGAGCATGGCACTTGCAATCCAAGCCGAAGCCGAAGGTACCCTCGACGTCCAAGACGGCGAGGAGCTCGAGCTGCGGAAGAAGCAGTTCGGCAGGATCCCGTACGTATTTCACTCCATCACCATCACCACCACCATCTCCCACATGACCCCACTGACACGCACAACAGCATCATGGAAGCGCCCCTCGAAGTCGTGCTCCCCGACGAACTGCGCGACTCGCTGCGCGCCCTCAAGCCCGAGGGCAACCTGCTCAAGGACCGCTTCCGCAGCATGATGCTGCGCGGCGTCGTCGAGCCCCGCCGCCACATTCCCTACGCCAAGCAGAAGAAATACACAGTCTCGGAGAAGTGGAGCTACAAGGACTGGGAGCTGCCGGCTGCCAAGTAGAGGGAGGATGGTGTGGGACGCGTGCGGCTCGTACGTACAAAGGTTGCATGTGTGGAGTATGGATACCCTCTTGGATTTCACATGGCGTTTGGACTCGCGTGCAGCGTCGTGTGTGAATGTGACTGTCAATGTGAATGTCAATGTCATTGAAGGAGAGAGATTGAGCCTGGCTACAGCATGAACTCAAATCCCCTCTTCTCGCCGCCTCGTCCCCCTTCATCGAGCGGTATGCCGGCGTACGCAACGCCTCCTCTCCCCTCCCTCGCCCTCCGATTCTCACGCACCAGCGTCCACCGCAGCACCGCGGCCAGCACAGCCGTCAACACCATGAACCCAGCACAAATCGCCATGCCCCGTACATACCACGGCCCTTGCTCGTCAGGGAAGAGGCTAGCCCCAACGAGCGGGCCGCACTGTCCAATGACGTTCAGTATAGCCATGCCCGCACCTCTCTTGCTGTCGCTCTCCTGGTTATTGATCGTCCACGTGATGATGACGGTGATGCACGAGAAGAAGCCTGCGATGGCTGGATACAGCGCGAAATACCTCAGCAGCATGTGCGGCGATTTCAAGTAGCCGAGGACGGCAATCGTCGTGTATCCTAGTGCGGCGAGCAGCGCGTGTGCGATGATGAACGTCGAGCGCGTTTGCAGCCGGTCCGAGTAGTACGCCGTGGCGATGACGACGAAGAAGGCGACGAGGTACGGTGGTGCTGTGAGGCTCTGCACGGTAATGCTTTTGAAGCCCATGTCTTTGATGATTGTGGGCAGAAATACTGGGATGCTGCCAAAGGCGACATTGCAGCCGAAGAACATGAACGCTGTGAGGTAGCATTTCGGGTCACGGAGTGTCTGGAAGACTTCGCCCATGTCGATACCGCTTTTCCTCTGGGGATGCTGGTCTTCGTCGTCGTCGTCTTCATTATCATCCTTCTCTTGTCTTAGCCTTAGGATTGCGACTTTCCTTTGCCGCGGAGTCAACCACCTCACCACACCGGGCCCATCAGGTACAAAGCTCCAGGCCCAGTAAGCTACAAACATGCTCGGAATCCCCTCAACGAGAAACAGCAACCTCCAAGGACTCAACGAAACGTGGCTGGCTAGCTTGCTGATGAGCCATGCGAGCACTCCGGCAATGGCCGACGATAGCGGACTGGCCGAGACGAAGAGACCCGTCCGGAATGCTAGCTCGCGTCGTCGGAAGAAGAAAGACAGATAGAAGGGGACGCCAGGGCCGAAAGCTGCCTCTCCGATGCCAAGGAGGGCGCGCAAGAGCAGGAGAAAGGCAAAGGACGGCGCGACTGACTGGAGACACGCAACGCAACCCCAGGAGAAGATGCATATGGAAATGTAGATGTGCGGTGGTACTATACGATACCTGTTCACATTAGCGCCATTTCACGTACATTTAGGACTGACTTGCATCAATGTCATCCACTCGAACACAATGTATGTGATGTGAAAGGCCCAAATCAACCACTGGAATTGGTTGGAACTCAAGTGGAGGTCCTCTTCCAAGCCTGCAATACGAGCGTTTCCAACGTCTACGCAGCTGTTAGTCGACGGTCAAAGTGTTACAAGTTATCACCTTGTCTTGCACAGACACCGAATGGATGCCACTCACTTGTCCGGTCTAGAAAGCTCAAGCAATACAGCAGCGCCATGAAGCTCACAAGCTTTCTATCTAGTTTCCGCAGCACGGTCTTGTCTTCGTCTGGTGTGTATAGCTCATAGCTTTGTACCGAGTCGAATGATAGGCGTCGGGCATCGTGCAGGACCTCATCCTCGTCATCGTCGTTGTTGAGCGGCGATGCAGGCGTGGAATGGCTGATCGGTTGCAGTTCGTAAGAGTTCGGCTCGTTCGGCATCGGTAGCTCATCGGAGGACTCTGAAGAGCGCGATGGCGTGGGACGGGGTGAGGTCGAGTCCGTGGTACTACCGGAGGCTCGATCGGGCATTCGGCGGTTCGATGACAGGACGATGGACGGCATTGTGCCTCTGCTCTGGGTGCTGCATGTGAATCAGGCAGATTTGGGCGTGTCCATGACTGTCATGACGGCATTTCGACTTGCTTGAGGCTGCCAGCGCTCAGTCCAGCGACGAGATCAACGTGTTGCGAAGAGAGCTGCTGCCGGCTTTCCGATGTGAGGGACGAGGGATGACGTTGCGTGTTTACGTCCGTGCATACTACCCCAGATTTTAACATCTTGAAAGTGTGATGGATATGCACATGCTTGAATGCAATTGAGGACGAAATGTTGAGCATTTACGTGTTTCATCCAAAATGACTCATTGGTCAAAATAGAGATACTGCATCATACAGCTTACTTGAGCGTCCCACCCTACAATCTCGACACTCTCTCCCTCGCCGCCTCCCAGTCTTCCTCCTCGGCAGTATCGATGCCCTGATCGGCCAGCTTCTGGATGGCCTGCTTCGGATCCTCATCTCCATCGATTACATCCACCCATCCAGTTACGCCTGTCTCCAGGGCCGCAACGATGGCATGTGCTGTAGTGTCACGGCTGGTCTTCCCCCCGGTTCCGATTTTTCCAACCTTTACGCCGCCGGCCTTCTCGTCGGTCAGACCGCCAGGCCTTAGACTGATACCAGCGAAACGCTCGTGCTTGGGTACACCATCCTTGGCCTCTTTCTCTGTGCGCTCACGTGACAAAACGGTCAGAACCTCGTCTGCGGCAACCTTTGCCTTGTAGTACGTAGGCAAAATCTCAGTGTTGGTCTTTTGTGCAGTCTCGTTGTCTTCGTTGCTCCACCAACTCGGTCTGCCCCTTCGGCTTGACAGGTACGAAACTGTGAGGAATTTCTTCACACTGGGTGTGTGGATACTAGCCTTTGTGAACGCGATAGCCGCGTCGCGGTCAACAGCGATTGTGTTCGATGCACCACCCTTACCACCTGCACCAGCACTCCAGACCACCCAGTCCGGCTTTACTCGCTCGATGATCTGCTTTGCATCGGACTCTGTCTTGACATCTGAAACGCTGCTAACAAGCACATCGAGCTTGCCAGGCTGGCCCTTGCCCAAAGCTTCGATTGTAGGTTTCTGGTCTGCTGTTCGGATGACTGAGGTCACATTCCAGGATCGTGAGAGGAGTAAAGGTGTGAGGAGCTGCGAGACCTTGCCATGACCGCCGATGAGCAAAACGTGGTGAGACATCTTATGGAAGTAGAGAGCCCTTTGTGGTTGTAGTTTGTAAATGGAAGTTGTGAAGAAGATGTGTTTGAACTGTTACATGCTTCAATGCAATTCTTGGTTCTGCTGCTATTAGTACCCTCATGAACAATGTCGAGCAATGACGTTGTTGCCTTAAAGTCCGGCTCGGCCCGACCATGCTGCCACAACGATTCGTCAAGCCTCGAAGACGTGATGAGTCTGCTTATAAACGCATATATTGCGTGAGGAATGGTGGAGCTCTCAATTCATCTCGCCACCCTCCGTCGCTGACAATCGGCTCTGCCGCTACTTGGTTTACCGCATAGAATTACACAACGCGACACGACTGCCAAGACGAAGTGAAACTCAAGCCTCTGCCCTACAAGTCGGCCCCAAAACCACTTGAATCTCCTGGCAGCCTAAACTTGCCAAGTGCATCTCGTTGCGTGTCTCAGGCAGCAGCATATTTTAAGTTGTCGTGCGCATGCTTGGTCTTGCACAATCATCGCACAATGGCTCCTTGTACCAAAACTGAATACGACACGTTCAAGGACCGATTCCTTCGCCTCCCAAGAGAGCTGCGCGATCTGGTCTATGCTAATGTTTACGCCGATTCAGCACCAGTGGACATGGGGACTATTGATGCAGATCCAACAAGCATGGCTCTAGTCACATCTCAAGGACACCAGCTAGATCCGGAACATGCGGCGGAGGTCCTAGAGGCATTCTACACCCATAACACGTTCAATGTCACCTTCCCGGATGGCGATGTTATAACTCGCACTTGGCCTATCCCATTGAGTCCGCATCCACAATACCACAAATACATTCGAACACTCAACGTTTACGCACGAGAAGCGGACATCAGCCCAACTGCCTCTCTGAGAGCCATCGAAAACAGGTACAAAGATGTGACGTTTCTTAGAAGGGTGCACTGGGAAAGTTTTCTAGGGTTGCCACGGCTCGAGCGATTAAATATCTACCTGCAAAAGCGACACAGTCAATACTTCTCATGGGCAGACTTCAGCCCAGTCCTTATCGAACTACGCCAAAGATTGCCTAGGCTCCAACTGACTTTCAGCATCTCTTTTGACACGCTGCTGGAACGGTACTGGTCCGACCCCATCTGGGAGAATTATACGGAGCCTGGCAACGTGGTCGAGACACCCTACGACCCGATGGGGTTCGTCGACATTTCTGAACTGATCAAGGCACCTACGGAAGAGGACGTCCAGTATGTGCAAGAGCATTGCTCTGAGCAAAAGGGAAGTCCTGGCAGGGATATCCTGACAGGTCTCCTCGATGAGACAGCACCGCAGCGAAGAGCACTGGCAGTGCATTATGTCGTTCGCGAACCGTCTCTACTAAGGGTACGGATGATGGAGCACTATGAGACCTATAAGAGGACAATGAGGACCGTAGCAGACAAAAACCCAGTCTAAGCATAGATATTGTTAGCGAACTGCGATGGCACAAATTGACTGTGTAACTCAAACTCGTTGGTGACCGTCAAAGCAGTATTCGTGAAAGTATGGAAACAGCCTCGTCTATGAAAGAAACAGGCCGGCTCACATATTATGATAAGAGCGGTGTCGATTCTTTCGCAAACATAGGTAGATCCAGGCAGTTTGCTTGCTAGACAACCCAGTCAGAGGTGGTGAACAGACCGCATCTTGAGGACACTGAATGATAGAGATTCGGCTTACAGAAACACAGCACTGGTGCGACCTGGCTGAGTTGAAGAAGGACAAGAAGCTCATTACTAAGTTCGACCGTACAAGCAGAGAACACGGGGTTTGAGGTAACGAGACGTACACGAAATGAGGCGAAAGGTGGCATGTAAGCCTCAGGAGCAACAAGCTAGAGTATAAGCAGATAGAATACCAATGCTGCTTGATGCAAAAAGTGTGATGTGCACAAACTCAGATTTAGGTTCTTAGACAAAGCTGCGCTGAACAAGCTGCGTACCTACACAGCGTCAGACGAACTTTGAATATCGTACTGTGAGTCGGACAACGGGTAGGATTCAGGTAGGCTTCAGGTAGGATCCATTCTTGGGTTGCTGATATTGTGGAGTTAACAGAAGCAAGCCAAGGGATACCAATACAAGGCCAATAAGGCCGCGGCAGCGATGACGTCCGTTTCAGAAGCTTGGCTCTCCACATCGCAGGTCTGCAGCAACGTCGCAACCTCAGCGGCAATAACACATCACCATCTTCATCTCCAGATACACCATCACCCCCCTGCGAAGCTCGTATCACCGGTCGCCAAACTGCGGTATCCACACCTCTCCAGCTCCAACATGGACTTCTCCGACATTTTGTATGTGCATGCGATTCTGAGGCTCGACCGAGCTTGAGCTCTGCTCCAGGCAGCAGCATCGGGTGCTGCCATTGGCGTTAAATACAGCATAGCTAACAATTTTGCAGTCGTATGGTGAACTTCGCCGTCGCCGCCTTCATTGTTCTTGGTGGTGTTGCGAAGTTGTTCCCTTTCAACGATTTGTGAGTACACCTGTTACGACGGTTTCGTCTCAACAATCACGCCTACGACGAGCACACGTGCAACCTGCGTCGCCGCAAACCGCACCAACAGTCCCGATACGCACAACACTTGAAGACCAGAACGCGACTGTGGAGAGAGGCGTGGCTGTCAAGCTTGGCACTGATGCGCCAGTGACAGCGTTCTTCAGTAGCGCAAATTGATCAACAAGTGTCGTCCTCGGGGCTATACAGAAGCAAGGACATCTCAGCGCGGGTGATCGCGCAATGCAAGCGCATGACGATCTCGTGTGGCTTCATGCGCTGGCTCGCGGCAATATCCAGCAGAACGGTGCTGACAGGCCGTGTAGCTCACACATCATTCTCGGTGTCTACCTGATAATCTTCGGGGCCGGTAAGAGCTGCTACAAAACATTGGACGAGGAGCAAGAACTCACACGACCACAGGTACTGCGCTTCTTGAGTTCCAGATCCCTCAGCAAGTCGCTCGTTATGCCTCCTTCATGTTCTCCTTCCTCGGCCGTGGTATCTGTAAGTGAACTGCAGGTTCTGCACAGCGTCGCACACTGATCGCCTGTAGTTTATGTCTTCATCGGATCCGTGATCGTTGGTAACGGCTGGTTCCGCATTGTCCCCGGTACCATTGTTGGTATCATTGGTCTTGCCTACGCTGTCTTGGAGTACATTCCCTCGATCGAGCCTCCAGCGAACATGCGGTACGTCTAAGTGACGATTGGATCGACAATTCCATGCTGATGCTGCAACAGCGATGCCGACGCCGGCTGGGGCGCTGAGCAAGTCTAAAGCCCTGAATCCACGCGCGAGGACGGCGGTCGACGAATCCTCGAGCGCGCACGTCCGATTTCTAGCATTTGAGCCTCGGCGATTGTCTATTGCTTTTCTCTTGTACTAAAATACGCGTTGCATGGGGTGGCTGGTCTTGCCAGGCGGATTGCCATCGACATCTACAAGACGCTCTCGGCACAGTCTTGGTGCGGAGTCGGAGATCCATTTTGGGATCAAGCAAGTCTTGAGCGTTGGCGCGGAAGGCTTTTGCCAATCTTGGAGCCTGCAGTCTGGTGTTTTTGCGTACCTTCCGTAACTATACATCCAGACATATTGCTCACACGTGCTCGCTTGTCTTAGTGTCCGCGCCGCATGAACCGGGCTCGGGTGTGCTTCCTAGCGCCTTGGTTACAGATGGGGATCACTCGATCGGATTTCGCAGGCATTCGAATCAGATGGAAGATGCGATAAGATCTGACGCAACATGGTGCAAGGTCAGGCATGACATCCTTGTGTTGTGCCTTTGGACCCTGATTCGGACGTTTGGTCACTCCTGTTGAACAAAGCAAACTGCGAATGATTGACTTACGCGTCTCTTAACAGGGTTTTGTGCATCGGAAATAGGGAATACCGAGGCGAACGGCTCCAGGTCCGCTGACAGGTGACTTAATTGCTAAGACTTATTGGCGCGCGAGAGGCAACTTGACAGACTCGCATTGCCACAGCCACGCTCATTGGTGTACGGCAAAGTCGAGGGCTCCCTGATTGGACGCAAGCGTCAGCAACATGCAAACGGAAGCTTGACGGAGTTATGGCGTTGTAATGGAATTGCCTGGGACAATGGTTCGTGCTGGTCGGTTGCTTACAAGCTCTAGGGCTGGGTGGGGCGAAGGTCCGCTTACTTTGGCCGGGATGCGATTGGCTGCAGAGCGCAAGGCGGTGAATGAATTTGGCTATGCACAGTGAATCTACGACCCCAGCAAGCTCACTCCAGTAACCATCGCAGGGGCCGAGCTATGACGAGAAGTAATACCGAAGCGCATGACAACCTCCCTTGCTAACTCCAAGGCCCCAAAAAAGCAACCCTCCATCCGTTCAGCGTGCCACACACACCTAACCTTGTGAAGCAAGCTCTAGGGTCACCCGCATATCACCCACTGCTCACGCCTGCGCCACTGCTTCTTTCGCCCTATTTTCTTTTGGCTACCAAATTAACAGAGGTTTCGTTTCGAAGCACCTCTCTCAGCCTCCAACATCTCCCCTCTCTTTCCCAGGCAACACTGCGGTACCCCATCACCAGACCGCGCGTATCGCTTGCGCCTGCTTCCTATTGGCAAGGCCACTGCCACAATGGCGCATCCTTCAGGCAGCGGAGGCACGTCACTTGCTCCAACGCCCACGCATCCGCACCACTTATCGCGAGAGTCGAGTAGAGAAGAACTGGAAATGGCCGAGAGCCTCCGACGTCTGAATCAGGTTCAAGATACTCACATGTCAAACACGGGATCGCCCTTGAGGGAGCAACAACAATCAAGCACACCGCAGGATGACCAGAAGTCCGAAATTTATCACTCACTCGAAGATGCCGTGCCTATCGCGGGCGCATCGGCCTCGCCGGCTCCTTCAACATCGTTATCGTTACCACCGCCGAGTGCCGGCGGAAGTAGCGCGCCTATAATTGGACAGGTCTGCAGGTATGTTGCTTCGCTCGATTCGAGACTCCAGCCGATCAAGGCTCAAAACTCAGGAGCCCACCACATGAATACGGGGATACTGACAGAGTAAAGCAATTGCAGAACCACCCAAACACCGCTCTGGCGTCGTTCGCCGACAGGCGAGACTGTCTGCAATGCCTGTGGACTGTACATCAAAGCGAGAAACCAGCAACGCCCAGTCAACCTAAAGCGTAACCCCCCTTCACAGCCAACTGTCTCGTCGCAACAGAGCCCAACATCTAACGCCAGCGCCAACCGAGAAGTTTCTCCTGGAAATCTTGCTGCATCACCTCAAGTTGCGACCTATGTTGCCGCGGACCAAATGGCTGCGGGGACATGTCCAGGAGGTGGCAGGTGTAACGGCACTGGAGGTCAGCAAGGTTGCAGTGGTTGTCCTGCGTTCAACAATCGTGTGTCCAAGACGGCCAAGTTCGCATTGCAGCAGGCAAATGCTTCGCCAAAGTCTGCAGACGGTACGAACGAGAACAGTACACTCGGCCCATGTTCAGGATCCGCCTCTACAAATGCGATTCCGGCGTGTCAGAACTGCGGTACCACAATCACACCTCTCTGGAGAAGGGATGACGCCGGCCACATTATTTGCAATGCATGTGGTACGTACAACGGGGACATGACTACGCTGTGAGCACTTACTAACGATGTTGGATAGGGTTGTACTACAAGCTGCATGGCGCTCACCGTCCCGTCGCAATGAAGAAACAAGAAATCAAGCGCCGGAAACGAGTTGTCCCCGCTGGCGAAACTGGCTCGCAGGCCGCGCCATCCGTCGCAAACTACTCGCCCCCACAACGCACATCGCAAACACCTGTCCTCGATGGCTCAACATCTCCCGACCCAATCGAATCGCGCGAACAGTACACTCCCGAACCCAGGGGTCCTCTCGCAGTCGACTTCACCCACTATCACAACAACAACATCAACAACCATCTCAGCGTCACATCGAATCCTAATCCAGCCGCACCATCGCCACGGAAACGTAGTCTCAGTGCTACTATGGATCCTAACGAGTTACCATCGAGAACCGCGAGTGCAGTACCGCACCGGCTGAACGCCATTTCGTCTATTCTTAACCACCCACGTGCTGAAGAAACAAATATCGATCCGTCGTTATCCGTGCCATTGCGACCATCTGGCGGTTCCTCGCCGAACCCGACCGCGACACAGGAAGACAAAGCTGCTCGAAGGGAACGGCTGATACGCGAGTCCGAAGCTATGAAGAAGGAATTGGAAAGAAGACAGAAAGAGCTGGACGAACTAGAACATGAGTAAAACTGTTCAGGCGTTTATGGGCAAAACAATGACAAAACCGGTCGGCCTTTTGTTTTTTTGGAGTAACATGACGAATCACGAAAAGCGACGTCTAGATATAGGCGGGAGGGAAGGTGTTTTGAACGCAAGTGCCTGTATGATACAAGGTACCAGGATTTGTCCCTGTATTTCTTAAAAGATTTCAGCTGGTGGCGCACTGCGCTGTTGTGGAAGTGTTCGGCGCCATTTTTGTGCCTTGACAGACTGTCAAAGTCTCTCAACACCAAGCATACTAATATACCGAGACTGTTCCTCTGCCATTGAACGCGTGACCTCGGATGAAAGTTCTCTTGAGTCTCCAGTTCGAAAGGAGGCACATGATCACATAGCAGCATGGCATTGCGCACCATTACCCCGAAAGCCCCGCCGCACGACCACCTCGTCCAACAACCCACAACCCAGAACCTCACCGCCCTCCTCCACATCCTCACCTCGTCCGTCCGTCCGTCCGTCCCACGCTGCCAATCCTTCCTCGCTGCATTCACGGCGTGCGCAAACTAACAACCCACCTTTGGCGACGCCAGTGGCAGTCACAGTGACAGAGACAGCATCTAGCACGCCACCATGGATTACACGCCCGAGACGAGTCTCCAGTTCGAGTCTGCGCTGAATCAGACGCCTGTTACTGTTTCCGTGGGTGGGCCCGGGTGGGCGAGGGCGGTGACGGGAGCCGAGCCGGGGGCGATTGAGAAGTGGGTGAGAGATGATGGAGGAGTATCGCAGGCTTGTTTGACGGTTGATGGGGGGATGGGGTTGTGGCGGGAACCGAGCGTCTGGGGTGGGTTGTCATGTCTGATGTTGTGTTTTAGGTGCATATGTCGTGGTTGTGCGGTTGTAGACGCTGGGCTCAAGGGGGAGGATGGTGTTTCTTAGGGTTTGGGTTCTTGGAGTCGCGAGATGCTTGTTGGTGGATAGCAACAGCATACCGAAACCACTTTTGGAGAAAATCATGGGGTTGTAAGGAAGAGAGCATGGAACAGAGATCCACCCAGAAGTGGAGGCAAGGTACTACTTGGCTTGATGGGTATTGAAGGGCAGAACCAAGCGTGCAAGGGTAAGCTATATGCAGTACCGACGCACGTGTATTAATCAATCGCTAGCCATCCTACTCCACGCTCTACAAAACTGCTCAATTCGCGGCATTCCTGATCTTGGCCGCCTCGACTGCCCGATCCCAGCTCGTTCGGTAGATGAACACGCACTCAATCAGACTGACCACGCCCAACGCCACCGCGGGTCCTGCCCACAACCCCCACAATCCCCATTTTGCGCCAAATCCGGCGCCGAAACTAATCGGCATGCCGATGATGTAATATGCGAGTAGGCTTACATAGCCGCCAACTTCTTGCCTGCCCAGTCCGCGCAGTATACCGTTGCAGTTTGCGGCCAGAGCGTCGAAAACTTGGAATGTGGCGCACAAGGGGAGCAGTTTGGCGACGAGGTCGATGACTTCTTCGTCCGGAGTAAAGAGACGGGGGATCTGGTTGCGCAGTAGACTAAGAAGAAACAGATTACCGAAGCCGACAATGATGGAGGCTACAAGCGCTACCTTCGCTGCTGTCTTGGCGGGCACCGCCAGCGTAGCACCGATAAGGTTGGCAATACGTGTCGAGGCTGCGACGCTCATGGGGAATGGGATCTGGAAGGTGAGGCCTGTGATACTTCCTAGCACGGACTGGGCAGCAAGTTCGCTCTCGCCGAGCCAGGAGGAGGACAGGGTAAGGACTTCGAAGGCCAGGAATTCTGCGAGAACCATGACAAGACCTGGAAGTGCGAGTTTGATCATCGGTGTCCAGTTCTTCAAGGCTCGGCGGTCGAAGCCTCCCCAGCACTGGTAGCCGTCGATGAAGCGGACGTACAAGAAGAGTGCGATAGGGAGGACGTTCTCAGTGATGGCGACGGCAATTGGCGCACCGACGAAACCCCAGCCAAGGTGCCAGACGAACAGCCAGTTCAGGAAAGCGTTGAGCGGCGCGCAGACGAGCAAAATGTACATGTTTATGCTGAACAGACCTTGCGCTTGGACGTAGCGTTTCCCACTCTCGAACGCCGCGTAGCCTGGTGCGCCAAAGATCAGGACTCGCAAGTAGAGACCAGCGAGGCGCGCGGTTTCTTTTTCGGGAACGATGAGGGACAGGATCTCAGTACCAAAAGCCCAGATGATAGAGATTGGGATGGTGATGAGCAGAAGGAAGGCGAGCATGCGCTGCAGCTGCAGACCCACAAGATGCGGGCGACCGGAACCGTAGGCTTGGGCACAGAGTGTGTCGAGGGATGTCGCAAGACCCTGATAGACTGCATGTCCAGTTATAGAGGCTGTCATGGAGGCGAGAGATACGGCGCCAAGCTCCGTCTTTCCAATGTGGCCGACGGTAAAGATACTGGCCACAGGAAGGCTGTACTGCAGGAGGAAGGTCAGGATCATGGGCGCGGAACTCTTGGTCAGGACCTTGGTCTCTCGCTTCCAGCTCGTGTTGATCTTTCCGGCCGCGACTGCTTCGTTCCATTTTTTGTTGATTGTCTTTGGCGTGTCAAGACCTCCGTATGGTTGATCAGGGTCGCCTCCATCAGCCCCAAGCAGGGCGTCTCCCTCGGAAGCATCCTCATAACCACCAGACTCCTCGTCTGGCGTACTGCGGACTTTTCGCAGGATGGAGGACGAGGTTTTGGGGCCGATCCTGGTAGCTGGCCCTACGCTTCCTGAACGGGGGTGTTTTGGTAGGAGCAGGTTGTTATCGCGGAGCAAGCTCCGTTCGTCTTCCCTCACAGCTTCCCGCTCTCTTTTTGAGAGATAGTTGCGCTTCCTTGCAGATGTTGATAAGAAACTTCTTTCCGGTACACTGGAAGATGCAATAGCCAATCCTCGAGGTCCGGGGTTGACGTAGGACGGTCGGCGATAAGAGTTGATCATGGAATACTGGCGAATTGTCGAGGACCCGGACGAAGATTCGTCATCTCCATCCGTATCTTCAGGTTCGGATGCTGAATCGTCTTCCTCCAGGTCTCGGGCAATGGCTTCTTCGGCAATGTCTGTGGCGTGTGCAAAGTCGTCCATTTGCGCCGCAACATGGTTGGCAAAATCGTTGATACCGGTGGGTTGGTCGGCCTGCGCAGATGACGATGGTAGGGCCATTGTTCAGTGAGCCCCGCCAGACTCTGTCTCCACCTCTTGGAGCTTGGTCGAGGTCACACTGGAGGTGCGATTGCTCGGAAGCGAAGATGAGCAGGCGAACAGGGTCTTTAAAAGTCCGCAGGTGGAGACCAGACGGATGCCAAAGAGCCTGTTCGCATTGACCCGCAAATCACCGAGAGCGGTAGCTCCAAGCGGGATGGCTAGCGTGATGGCGTTAGCCTCGCGCCCTTTTCCAAGTCGTCTCGGGCGCGACCGATTGGCCGGTGGCTTCCTGTTGTTCGACATGATGCTGCGAGTGTGACTGTTTGCAGGTGGCTGATCTGAGGTGAGGCGGTGAGTCGACATGCATAAGGAGTGCAGGACATGGCGTGGCGTGGCGTGGCGTGGCGTGGCGTGGCGAGGCTTGGTTTGCTTGGGCGAGCTTCAAGTTGCGTGCTGTTGTGACTAGAGATGGCTCGAGTCGTGGCGGGTGGTCGTGGTTGCAAGTTGAAAGGTGATAGGGCAGGCACGTGGCTTCGCGTTACACAGGCTCGTGCTTCCCCACTCGACCACAAGATTCAAGTGCGTGAAGACGAACTCTTCTATCGACGGAAAAACAACATGTCTAGCTAACGTCCTCCGTCACCAACAGCGGTGTACGCTCGCTGTTCCCATCGGCAGCGGCGTCCTGCCCCAGCCTCTTCTGCTCCTTCCTGTCTCTCCACAGGAAGCCCAGACTCATGGCCAGCAGGCAGCCCTGCAAGCAGCCAGTGAAGATGAACAGCCCCCACGCGCTCCAACCGCCCCTACCCAGGCGGGCATACAGACTGGCTGCAAAGACAAAGCTCCCTGGGGTCTGAATGCACATCATCAGCACCGACAGACTGCCCGTCTCCTGCAGACGCCAGGTGGTGACGATCTGGGGGATGTACTGGACGGCGGCCAGGGAGGTGGCCAGGAGGCCGAGGAAGTTGGCCCAGCCGCGGACGTGGGAGGGGAGGGCGTAGACGAAGACGACGGAGCCAATGAAGGCGACTATGAAGAAGGCGAGGGACAGGGCGAGGACGAGAACGGCTTCTTTCCAGGTGGGCATGTGGGACGCGTCGCTGTCTTCGGCGTCCTGGTCGATGCCGGGGATGGGGGCGCGCGGGAAGAAGACGAGGAAGAGGAGCATGCTGGGACGGTGTCAGTGAAGGCGGGGGACCGAGGAAGGGCGGGGGGAGTACATGAAGAAGAAGCAGGCCCACTGCACGCCAATCTGCGCAATGCCGAGCAGGGCAGCTGCACAGGGGAACCTGCCAATCTCCTTGCAGCAGGCCATGTCGGCGGTGCTCTCGGGCAGGGTGAGGATGTTGGCGATGCTCGCCGTGCCCGAGACGGTGCCGAGCAGGACGAAGAGCGGACTCAGGCCGCGGGAGGAGCGCCGCGAAATGATCTTGTAGTGCTGTGGCAGGTACGAGACGAGGATGCCGACGACGAGGAAGCTGTACGGCGGTTAGCCACGCATGCATGTGAGGGCTGATGGGGACAGCCTTTTCTTACATGGAGACGGCGAAGTTGGCGATGTCGGGATGGGCCAGCTCCCGACACCTCGCGTGGTCTATTGGCTTCATCACGGCATCCATGGTGTTGGTGGTGGTGGTGGTGGTGGTGGTGGTGGTGTTGTTGGTGTTGTGGTGCTGAAGCTCAGCTGGAGCCCGTGACCTGTCGGTGCCGGTGACGCAGACGCGACGGGACGGCAGCTGTACGCGACCCGCCCTAGCTGCATGAGATGCCTCGGCCCGCCATCGCAGTTCAGCTTCACGTTCACGCTCATGCTTATCTTCACATTTCAAGACCATCCACTGCACACGCACTCTCTCATCCAACAACAATCACAAGAACAGCGACAACAACGACGATAACTACCACAACTACTACAACAACAGCAACAGCAACAGCAACAACAACGACGACATCATCAACAACGACGACATCATCAACAACGACGACAACAGCAACAACGACGACAACAGCAACAGCAACAACGACGACGACAACAACAGCAACAGCAACAACAACAACATCATCAACAACAACGACAACATCAACATCATCAACAACGACGACAACTACAACAACACCTGCCGTAGCCAATGCGCCGCCCTGCATAGCGCCCCACCCCCATCATGGAGTTCCTCCCCACCCTCCAGTCTGGCGTCGACGACCTCAAGCCGTCCCTCTTCGAGCTCCTCTCCGAACAGCAACTCTCCGCCCTGCTGCCCCCCTCGCTGCGCTACCTCCTCGCCGTCGCCACCCCGCGCTACCCGCGCTACCTGCTGCCCGTGCTCAACTCGTTCGATGAGGTCTACGCGCTCGTCATGCTGCTGGTCGAGCGCCACTTCCTGCGCACCTACGGCGGCTCCTTCACCGAGAACTTCTACAGCTTGAAGCGCGCCCGCGTCCTGCGCGTAAAGGGCGGCGAGATACCGCGCGCGCAGATGGGCGCGAGCGAGAGCGTGAGGGAGGCGGTCAAGCTGAGCAGCGGCGATGTGTGGAAGAACCTCGCCGTCCTGGTCGGCTTGCCGTGGCTGAAGCGCAAGCTGGACGAGAGCTACGACATCCACGCCGCACACTCCAACCTGCTCGGGCCCGCGTACAACCGCGACCGCGACCGCCCGCAGAGTGGTGCCAGCGTGAAGCAGCGCCTGATGTTCGGCTACAAGTGGTTTCTGCGCAACATCTATCCGAGCGTCAACGCGGCCTACTACTTCTCGCTGCTCGTCTTCAACATGGCCTACCTCTTCGACTCGACCAAATACCACTCCCCCTTTCTGTGGATGATAGGCACCCGCATACGGCGCCTGGGCGGTGCAGACCACGCCGCCATCGAAGCCCTCTCACAGCCGCGAAAGACGGGTCCCGCGAGGCCCGGCGAAGGAGGCAGCCTGTTCTCGCCGCGCAATCTCGCAAGAAGCGTCCAACCACGGCTCCTCAGCTCCCTGAAGATCCTGCTCCCCACAAGCATCTTCGCACTGAAGTTTCTCGAGTGGTGGCACGCCTCCGACTTCGCCCGCCAGCTGTCACGCAAATCAGCAGAGAACGTGGAGCTGCCACCGCCCATACTACCCTCGCTCCCTCCCGCCGCGAAGGAGCAAAGCTCAAAATACACCTCTACGACAGACCACAGGAGCAAACCAAGACCCATCGACCCCCCAATCGCCGCGTCCACACTCCTCCCCATCCTCACCGTCCCGCTCCCTGCCGACTCCACACTGTGTCCCATCTGCAGCACCCCCGTCACAAACCCGACCGCGAGCCCCACAGGCTTCGTCTACTGCTACACGTGCATCCACCGCTGGGTCCAAGGCGTGCACGACCGGCAAGTAGCCTTCATGGAGGGCGCGGCGGGCTTTGCACGAGAAGACGGTGCCGGCGAGGTGGAAGTAGAAGAGTGGAGCAAAGAGGAAGGCAGTCGCGAGGGCCGGTGGGAGAGCGGCCAAGGCCGAGACGCAGTGACAGGGCGGAAAGTGCTTGGTGGAACCGAAGGGTTGCGAAGAGTTGTGGTGTGAAGAAGACAAAAAGACTCGATTCAAAATACGGACCTTTGCGTCCCTTCCTCCGTCCATCATCACGGAACAAGAGAAGAAAAAGAAAAAAAAAATTCCCACCCACCTACGTCTCTCCCGCATGATACGCCCCCGCATACGCTCCGCATTCAGACACACCCCTATCCACATAGCCCCTTCCCCCCAACCACCCAATCTTGCGCTTCGCCCGCGTACTCTCAATCTGCCGGGGCACGGCTTTAGCTTTCTTGCCGACCTCCCCGACGCCCTTCCTGACGCCGCCGACGACCGTCTTGGCCAGGCGGTCCGTGGCAAGCGCCGCCTTATCGAGCATCTCGCCCTCGGGCACAAACGGATACAGCACCACGCGCGCCCACATGCTGGGCCGCTTCTCCGCGGGTTTGAACAGCGGGTAGGGATCCCGTGGTGCGTACGGCGGAGGGAGGTCGTACGCCTCGGAGACCGGCGGGCGGAACAAGGTGCGCTCCGTGGGACACAGCGGGTGGCTGGGTCGTCGGATGGTCCACTGGCGCTGCAGCTCGCGCAGCTCTAGTTGCCGCGATGCTCGGCCGTGTCCGTGCAGCCACGGGTCTGGGGGTGGGAGGGCGCCGTCGGTCGTCACGCGCCGGTATAGGGTGCTCGGTGTTGGCGTGTAAGCGGGTAGGGCCTCGGGCTCGAGCGCGAGGGGTTCGTTCTGGCCCTCGAGTATCATGCCGTGCCGCCGCGTGTCGTCTGGGTAGCTCGCTGATCCGTCTATGGCGCCGCGGCGGTGGAAGTTGCGCCGCGGAGTGGGTGTCCACAATGGCGGTGGAGTCGGTGTGCGTGTTGTGGGAGGCAGGCGTTGAGTCGCTCGTGCAGAACGACGGAGTGGCTGCACTGGACAAATGGAAGGTCTTTCGTCGAGCGGACGAGGGTGCTGCAACATCTGCGAAGCGATATGGTTCGGGCCCAAAGGCATTCTGGAGCTATTCAACGGCATGTTCAAGTTGCCGTAAATTCGACGGCGGCCGACGTGGTTGTAGTTGTTGTTGTTACAAGTGTCCATCCTCTCATGACTGCCATCTCTTTCAGTGTTCTCGTGGCCCAAACGGCAGATGTGAATCGTAGAAGGAAACAATGGACATAACGAGGGTGAAGAAGTCATCGCGAACGACAAGGCACAATCATTCGACCATTGCGTGATGGAAGAAGAGACACGCAGGTAGACGTGGAAGGAAGCCAGACATCCAGACGTCAAGGCGGGCTGTTATCAAGCCATTGACTGCACAGTGGTGCGATGATGAGGGCAGACCTTTGCCAGATACCGTGGCGCTGGAAACAGCAGATAGTGGTTCAGCCCATCGACGGCTCCATCCATCGTTAGTCGAGGGGTTGAATGGTCGTACCGCAGAAGCGTGCGTCGAGCGACTCTGGGACCAATCGCAACGTACGACTAGCAGCCTGCTAACAGCTATTCTTTGTTTGAAGTTACATTGAGCAATTCTAGGCGGACGCGTGGCCGGCTGCGGTAGTGGGATTGTTGTTGGGTAGGTTGCGGGGAAGCAGTCAGGCACAGCTCGTAGATGCGTGCAATGGCATTGTCGGCTATTCTTTTCGCACGGCTTACTTTTGCTCTGAACGAGATGATGTGTAGTCTGTGTTGGTTTCGTGCAATGCCTGACCGAAGTTTCGCCGAGTCTACCTAGCGTCAAGTCCCCATTCGTCCACCACTTGCTCTCCCTTCACTTGGCCAAGCCATGCCGAAGGCCACGCCCACTCGAAAGCGTGTCTCAATCAGCCAAGCGAGCAGCCCAGATGTTGTGCATAGAAAATCCACCAAATCCATCGCGTAAGCATACCGGAGTCAATTGAACTCGTTCCAAGTCTGACTTTCGCCTGAAGTTGTCAGCGATGCCACTCGCGCAAAGTGAAGTGTTCAGGAGGCCAACCATGCACCAATTGTCGTGACGCCCATGTTTCAGATGCATGCGTTTATCCGTCTCGCGATCGCCAGATCAAATTCAGTCAACAGTGAGTATGAGTAGCTTCGATACCGCAGGTGATGGTTGACGGACCAAGGTATGTCGAGGATCTTTTGCGAGAAAACGAGCGGCTGCGAGATGCACGCCCAGCTGCCCCGTCAGAAACCGCTGTCTCGCGCCAAGTCCCTACTGTAGAGAACCAGGAAACTTTACAGAACCCTCTTGTTGAGGACAGACCTCAAGGATGGTTTTTCCCCATGTCGTCTCTCGACATGCCCATACATATCAGTGAAGCCGCCGATGCAGCTTTCGCCACCCGGTTTCGCGAGGCGTTGACTCCGTACAGTTCACACATTCCGAGAACCAGCTATGTGCGGGATGAAGCCCTCATGTTGCTTTCCGAGTCTCAATTCAGCTGGCCAGCGCCGGCCAGAGCACGGTTCTTGGTCAAGGTTGCTTTGAGCACTGTCTGCCAGTACTATCACATCGTGCTCAAGTCTTCAGTGATGGAAGCAGTCGAAACAGCTATCAAAAACGTCAACGACGTCGAGAGGTTGATGAAGTGCAAATTGTTGGCGCTGTTCGCCTTGGGCGAGGTGTACTCCAGCCGCGTTGCTGCCCAGGAAGCGTCTTTCCCTGGTCTTTCGTATTTTGCACAGGCCAGAAGAATGGTCAGCATTCCTGCGGAGAGGCCTACAATGCACACAGTCGAGATCGCGCTTCTTCTTGTGCTCTACTCGTACAACCTCAACCGTAGGCACACCGCGTACCTGCTTGCAAGCTCCGCGGTCAGGCTAAGTATCGTCATGGGCCTCAATCTGAACGTACCCGACAACTTGTACTCGAATCGTCTGGCAAGAGAACACCGAACGCGATTGTGGTGGACGGCGTACGTGCTAGACAGGACATGTTGTTCCAAACTTGGTCATCCCGCGAGCATAGCTGACGAGGACATCGTCGTCGATCTTCCGAGCGGCGATCATTTAGAAGACGCAGCAGATTTTGAAGACGTGGACTACATTCTGAAAAGTATCGAGCTAGCCGGTTTATCACAACAGACACGCCAGCAGCTATACTCTCGACGAAAGCACCACGTGTCCTTCTCTCAAAGGGTGCAGACAACCTTGAAGAACATCACAAAGTGGATGGAGACCCTCCCACCTCAACTACAGTTGGAAAACGGCAAAGGATCTGCACGGCCCAACAGCATTGTCTACCTCCATTTACGGTTCAACCAGGTATGTGTTGTTGGGATCTGGAATGATATGTGTGTTGACTGCTGCAGTGCTGCATCATCGCAACTCGACCTATTTTACTCCACGTTCTGCGTGTACACTGCAAGTCATGGATAGATCCATCCGTGAACCCTAAAACGAGCCTTCCGGAGAGTGCATTGACACTTGCTGAAACATGCTTCCAGTGTTCCCGTCACTCATATCGACTGTTGAGTGAAGCGTGGATACACGGATCTTTTGCTATCTTCGACTACTTCTACACACAGTATCTGTTTTCTGCTGCTACGAACCTGGCGCTGTCAAGTCTCCTGGGGTCTGCTCAAAGCCAAAGCGACGGCGACAACCTCATCACTGCGATAGATATCATCCGCCAACTTGGTCAAAGTGGAAACTTCGCGGCAAAAGAGTTCTGTCAGCATCTTGACGCCATGGAAGAGAGCATGGAAAGAGTCCGTAATAACCGCTTGGTGCAGAATCTTGCACCGCACGTACCGGCCGTGAACAACGAAGCCACGGTCCCATTCACTGGACCCGTGATGACGGCGAGTATGGCGCTTGCCCAGCCTTCACTTCAAGAGTTCCTGGCCGAGACCGATCTTGCTATAAGCGAAATCGACAATCCAAGTTTTGATCCGCTACAGACCCCTTACTGGCCGGGTATATGGGGCGGTGATGAGTGGGCAAACGGTTAAGAAGATGATTTATTGGATTTTGCGCAACTATGCAGAGGAGCCCTTTGACGACTTCGGACCAAGTTTCTTTTCCGCCCATTTCTGCATTGACTGACCCTGCTTGGCGGTGGTGAAGGTCAGAAGTCCCGCAAGCACTGCCAGAACCGCGCCTGAGTGGGATCAGCAAGATGGCCTGACATCAGAAGTGCCGAACATACCTATTGTTCCGGCTGGCCCAGTGCCCACAGCATCAATCAGGGGAACAGCTGCTGCACTTGAAATCGCAGAGAATGTGTACTGGACCATGTATTTCCCAGCTATGACCTCGCGCCGCTTCTTTGGTATCGCTTCTACAAGAACGTCAGTCGTTTGGTGCGTTCAAGGGCAGCACGAACTTACCAGCGCAGTACGTGTTCAGACTAGCGAATGAAGCCAGGAGGCCAGCGGCAGTGCAGAAACTTGTTACGATCGGTAGAGCAAGTCCTCCTACGGCAGTCGAGCAGTTGTCGCATTCCAAGCCCCAGCCTTGCAAAAGCATGAAGAACGGGATCACGACCCAGAAGGCGTACATGCCTGCGTTCAGGCGATCCTGCGGGAGACGCTCGCCGCGCAACGCTATCCACTTGTGCACTGTCTTGTCCGAGAACCATCCACCGATCACGGTACCGAGGAGGAAGCCCGTTGCAGGCGCGATGTAAAAGAGACCGGTCGAAAGCGAGGATGTCAGACCGAAGCGGGTAGTCAAAATATGTCTTGGAGCTGCAAGAAGCGAGTATTGCGTCCAGCTGAGGAAGCCGCAACTTAAATGCTGGATGGTCAAGTCAGCTGCACTTCTCAGTAACAGTAACATTCAACGCTTACTGTTAAGGAGGCGTTTGGGTACATCATCTGCTTGAACGTGGGAAGCGGACTGAACTGCGCAACAGCATGCCAGCCCCTGATGTTCAGCGCAAGACCCGGCTGGTCCAATCTACTTGCTGGCACGAAGAAGAAAGCAAGGACGAGGGCTACGCCGATCATCGAGACTTGTAGCCAGAGCAGGTTACGCCAGCTTGTGTAGTTGACCATGATGCCAGCAACCAAGGGCCCTGCCAAGCATTAGCAGAGAAAGGAGTGATGGAGATGGACAGCATCAACATACCTAAGGGAGGGCCTGCGACCGTACCCGCTAGGAAGAAGCCGTTCGCTCTCCCACGCTGCATGGGGGGAAAGTACTCGGCAATGATGGTTTGGCCCGCAACATGAAAGAAGCATCCCTGGAACCCACTCAAGACACGCATGGCGACAAAAACCTCCACAGTCGGCGCGACTGCAGCTCCCATGGTGAACACAAGCAACACAGAAACGCAGGCGATATACGCCACCCTTCGCCCAACAATCTACTCCATGTCAATCAACATCGCACGCACGCATACAACGGCCACCGCTTACACTAGCAATCGGGCTCCACACCAACGCGCTCATCCCCATAGCCAGCATCAGCCCGGCAGTAGAGAACGTCACGACCTGGCTCGTCGTCTTCAGGTCCTCGCTGATCTCCTTGCTCGCCGACAACAGCGACGTGCTAGAGAAGCACGCCGCCAGCGTCGCCCAACTGCACGCAAACACAATCAGACACTTCCTCGACAGCGGAGTGCTATCGTGTAGTATCGATGCGCGCGTCTCGACTCGGTCGAGTGCATTGACAGGCTGCGCGACCAAGGCACTGGCGGAGAATGGTTTGCCCGAGGGCAAGGGGAGCGCTTTCTCAGCGTCGACGGACGCCATGATTCGAGAAGGATTTTTTTTTTTAAAAAAGCAGAAGCCAGAAGGCAAACGGATGATAGCAATACGAAAAGAAGTTCCCAGGGAATAACCAGCTTTTTTATACGTGTTGGGCGCGCGTGCTCCTCGGCGTGCTGAACATCTACGCCGTCGGCGTGCGGGCTCATCTTGCCGAACAGTGGATCTCTGGCTGTGTGAGTCGAGGACTTTATCCAATGATCTGGGCAGGCGTTTCTCAACAGGTCCTTCTTCGCAATGGCGAAAAGAATGGGGGAACGAATAGAGGAAGAGGAGGAGGAGGAGGAGGAGGAAGGATGAATGCCTCGCCGGCGGAAGTACGAGGCCGTGTGGGCTTGCGATGAGTCTGGAGCTCGCGTTGTGCAGATAGCGAGGATGGACGGTGGGAGTGCGGTGCCGCTTGTTCATTTCAAGGGTGCGTTGCTCGCCGTGTATGCTTTGGTACCGGATTGCTCTGCTGCCTCCATGTCAGACACGGACAGGTATCCACGTCTTGACGGTGGGCGTGAAGGAAGTCCTGCTCTTCACACCCCAACCAATCCAGCTCGACCCCGATACTTCCCAGCATACCCTAGCAAACAAACCAATACCCTGCCAACTACACTTGCTTCCCAATACAACCACACATCGTCCCGTGTGAAAGGAGGGAAGAGCGACTTCGTAAACAAGGTAAAACTTAGGTAGGAGTCTGAGCACAATCCGAGGAATCTGGCATTGAGTTGTCGATATCGTGGTTGTGGCTAGAACCAGATCGTGTGGGATTTGTAGCCAATAATACTCCCCACAGGTATCGTCACGTTAACCCTGGATCGCAGTAACCTGTGTTCTGCGTTAGTAGTCGTGTGGTCAACTTTAGTGAGCAAAATGTAAAAGCGACGACATCAACAAAGACGGGAGCGTGAGTTGAGGACATGTTGCATTTGCTTCGACGATCATCTTGTAGGCTGGAGGACAATGTTGTCGATGAGTCGAACAGCGACCTGGCCACCTCCCAAGCCTAGCTCCTCGCCTTGTTGGGGCTCCTCAAGGGGAAGCATCTTGACCGCAGCACTTAGAATGGCGCCCTTTGTGTCGTCCACTTTCTCGATCTCCTCCATTGTGTCAGGATCTGCAAGACTGATGTAGTCGACCTGGAACCTGGCTCGCTTGCTAGGCTCTAGCGCTTCCTGCTCGTGCTGGACCCGGTCTCCGTGGTCGACTGCAGGCCAGAGAATGTCACCGCGCAGGCGCTTGCCGTCCTTGAAGTGAGCCTCTGCCTTGCGCAATGCCTGGTTCAGTACGATACCGACGTTGCGTCGGCGAGCACCGAGGTAGACGTTGCGCGAGGACAGGGCCAGTCCATCTGATTCTCGCGATGTGTCGCAGATGCGGACTTTTGTGTCCAGATGGAAGTCCTTGACCAGCTTCTTTATGACGACGGTCTGCTGGGCGTCCTTTTGGCCAAAGTACACACTATCCGGTGTGCAGATGTTGAACAACTTCATGCACACAGTCGCCACACCGCGGAAAAAGACGGGTCTCGATGCGCCCTCCAACAACTGTCCGAGCGGGCGCATCTCAACAAAGCTGCCTACTCCAGGCAGGCTGCTGTCTGGAGGCGAGGTAGGGTACATGGTGTTGGTGCTCGGAGCAAAGACGGCGGACACGCGGCCCGTGCCCTCTCTCGCCAGGACTCTGTCCAGGTCGCGTAGCTTCTCCATGTCCGCCTCCCATGTCTTCGGGTAGGAGGCCAGGTCCTCGTTCACGCCGAACTGGGTAGGGTTCACGTAGATGGTGACCCACACGTCCGTGTTTTCCGCTGCTGCCTGTCTGACCAGCGAGATGTGGCCCTCATGCAGTGCGCCCATGGTTGGGACCAGGCCCACTGTGCGATTGTTCAGCAGCAGATGGCGACGAAACTTGCGCAAAGGCGCGACATGGTGGAAGACCTGCGTCAGGTCGTTGACGGCGAGTGCGCTGGGGCGGGGTGCAGTGGAGGAGAGGCAGCGAGTGGCACTGTGGGCGAGGGAGGCGCGGGCAGCAGGTCCAAAGCTGCGCGCAAGACAGCGGCGGGCTGCGGGAACTAGGTTACATTAGCCGCGTGGTCCAGCAGGCGTGTGTCGAGGTGAAGTGTACCAGCTGCTGTGCGGAGGTGTGCCATGAGGAGGGATGCAGGGCGCGCGGCCATGGCTCTCTTTTCTCTTTTCTCTTTTTTCTTTTCTCTTTTCTCTTTTTTCTTTTCTCTTTTCTCTTTCTTGACAGCGTTCAACCTGCAAGGTCGTGGCCGTCGTGGCAGTCGTGGCAGTCGTGGCAGTCGTGGCAGTCGTGGCAGTCGTGGCAGTCGTGGCAGTCGTGGCCGTCGCTGCGGTCGCTGCAGTCACGGTGGGAGGGCCGCCCTTTCGCAGCGGATGAGCGGGAGACGATGGACTGGCCCATGTCCGCGATTGCGTCCAAAAGAGCAAAGACGTTTCTGCTCTACCGCGTACATGTCGCACTATCACGCATCACGTGCCCGTCGCGGCTTTGCGACTCCACCTGCCGCTCCCCTAGCGCCGACCCGCCAAAAAAGTTGGAGGGTGGAGTGCTGAATGCGCCAACGGAACTCGAGCGCGGCGTGCAGTACAACAGCACACCACACCACACGAAACAAACAACACACACCGCCAGCAAACATGGCCGACGATGGCATGCTTCTCAACTTCTCCATACCCGAGAGCGGCATCATCGCCAAGCCAAGCATAAAAGGTGGCTCGTGGAGAAGCCGTCTGACGGCAAAGAAGGCGGCGCAGAACTGGCACACCAAAGCAACCGCCCGACTCAACGGCGAGGTGGTGCCCAAGAAGGTCCAGGAGGGCAAGGCCACACATGTGAACCGCACAGAGCTGGGGCCCAGGACAAGACGGGTGTCCAAGAGCCCGGAGCCTGCACACAACACCGAACGGCCGGTGAAGAGAGCGCGTGTGAGCGGAGACTTCAGGCCGAGAGACTCGGAGAGGACCGCCCCGACCGACTTCAGGCCCCAGGCAACCACCAGTGCACCCAAGCCATCCCAGGCGAGGCAGGACGCGCCCAAGAAGGGCAGCAAACAGATCATCTCGTCTCTGTTCACCTACAACCCCACCTCCACCACCAAGACGCAGCCCCCCGAGCGATCCGCCCAAGACGATGCGCCGCCCGTCGAGCCCTCCAACGCGCCTCTTAGCAGCGAGCTGGACACGTTCACATCCCTCGGCATATCCCCCACACTGGCAGCACACATGCTGAACAAGATGGCTATGAAGGCACCCACTGCCATCCAGAAAGCTGCCATTACCCAGCTTGTCAAGGACGACTCGGATGCTTTCATACAAGCCGAGACGGGCTCCGGAAAGACGCTGGCCTATCTGCTGCCCATCGTGCAGAGACTGATGGAGCTCTCGGCCAACATGAAGAAGCGCAAGGAGGCAGCGGACGAGGCCGTGCAGAGGAGCTCGGGCCTGTTCGCCATCATCCTGGCCCCGACTCGAGAACTGAGCAAGCAGATTGCCCTCGTGCTGGAGAAGTTGCTGGGATGTGCGCATTGGCTCGTAGCCACCACCGTCATTGGTGGTGAGAAGAAGAAGAGCGAAAAGGCGCGGTTGCGCAAGGGCATCAACATCCTGGTCGCAACTCCCGGACGACTCGTCGATCATCTCGAACACACTGAAGTCCTAGATGTGAGCAACGTCAGGTGGCTTGTGCTGGATGAGGGCGATCGGATGATGGAACTCGGCTTCGAGCAGGACATGCAAAAGATCATCGGCCAACTCAATCTGCGAATGCGAGCACACAAAGAGGGCAGGTCAGCGATCCCAGGCCTACCAGACAAACGAACCACCGTCCTCTGTTCTGCTACAATGAAGATGGACGTGGAAAGACTTGGCCAGATCAGTTTGAAGGATGCCGTCCACATCAAAGCAGATCCCGCCGACAGAGACGAGAACGCAGTGGAAGAGCGAGACGACCAGGGCTTCTACGCGCCAGCCCAGCTGAAGCAGTCATACGCCGTTGTAGCTCCCAAGCTCCGATTGGTGTCTTTGTTGGCTTATCTCAAGCGCACGTTCGCACGGAAAGGCTCGGTCATGAAAGCCATTGTCTTCATATCCTGTGCCGATTCGGTCGACTTTCACTTTGATCTGCTAGCAAGCAGCCTTGAGGGCGACAAGCCAGACAGCACCAAGAAAGTCGCAGCAGACGAGGATGACGATGCAACAGACAAGAAGGAGAGCGAGAAGGAGAAGAAGAAGGCCATCGCCCAGTCGGATCCTACAAAACTGGTCGTCACCCACGCCGAATCTCCTATCCTCTCTTCCAAGACGCACACAGTCACAGCCTACCGCCTACACGGCTCCCTCCAACAGTCCCTCCGAACATCCACCCTCGCACACTTCACCAAGAACAACGAGGCATCCGTCCTCATTGCCACCGACGTTGCATCTCGCGGTCTCGATCTCCCCAACGTCGACCTGGTTGTTGAGTTCGATCCCGCCTTCGCCCGTTCCGACCATCTGCATCGCATCGGACGAACAGCGCGTGCCGGACGTGATGGCCGTGCCTGCGTCTTCTTGCAACCAGGCTGCGAAGAAGGCTACGTCGAGATTCTCAAGTCTGACCGCAAAGACAACGAAGCTGGCGTACACCTCATTCGACAGGATGCCGATGACATCTTGAACAAAGGACTGGTCACGACCGGTATCATTGAGAAAGGCGCGTACATGGAAAAGGCCACAGACCTACAGCTCGCAGTCGAGCGGTGGGCACTCGCAGACCCCAAGCGCCTCGAAGCAGCACGCCGCGCATACCAATCCCACATCCGCGCCTACGCCACTCACGTAGCAGACGAGCGTGTCTACTTCGACATCAAGTCCCTGCACCTAGGTCACTTGGCCAAAGCCTTCGCGCTCCGCGAGAGACCAAGTGGCATGAAGGTGCCCGGTCTGCGCACCGGTGCTGGACGAGAAGACAAGAGGCCTGCCAAGGTTCGCGGCGCACCCAAGGTGGACGGCGCAAGCAGGAAGGCGGATAAGGTGCAGCCGAAGAAGGGCATCCAGGATCTGGATCTGCCGCTCGGTGCGGACGAGGAAGAGAGTGCCAAGATGAGGAAGGCAGTCAGGGCAAGGGAGAAGTTCATGAGACATGCTGGTATGGCGTCGGAATTCAATCTGGGGTAAAGCAAATCACAGCGTTCGGTGGGTAGTTGGAATCCATCTCGTTGCACTGCCACTATGCCAGCGTTGTGTCGTGCCGTGTCAAGGACGTACACTGAACTACAATGTCCAAGGGAATGCAGGCGTATACTGACATCCGTGATCCTCGGGGGTGCCCGCACTTCGCATCCCTCCCTCCTTTGGGAAGCTCTCTCCGCTCAAGATGAGCACCTCGGGTGACAAAATAAGCCGCACACCCAAACTACCTCCTCCACGTAAACCCACAACAATAGCCTGAATAAAAATTCTGAAAAGACGGATTTATAGAGAAAATTATTCTCTACAAGACTTTGTTTTTGTAGGCTCTGGAATCTTGTTTGTGTTGAGTAAGATAACCTGGAAGATCGCTATGGGTGGTGGTGTTCCTGAACTTTTGCTAGGGCTTTGACTATAGGGTGTGCGGCTTTTATTGGCACCCGAGTAATGAGGCCGAAAGTGCCGGTGGAGACGGTCGTCGTTGTTTAGGCTAATGATGCAGAAAGCTGATTGGTAAGATCGCCAAACATATGAACACGAGCAATATAAAATCGGAGATTTGAGCGTTATATGCGGGGAACCTGGAAATGGTTGGAGTGGTGTCGCAGAGGTTTATATAGCGTGTTGATTGGTAAGGTTCTTTTCGTTAGCCACGATGCGCTGTCTTCTCGTACTTGCTGCTGCGGTTGCTGTAGTCACGGCTCGTGCTATCGAGGGGGTTTCCAGCGGCTTCGTCTCTACCAGCCAGAGTCCCAGTTTACCGAGCAGCTTCAAATGGAGCTCGAGTGGTGCCCTTGTCGGACCCAGGAATGACGGCCGGAATGTTGCTGGTATCAAAGACCCGTCTATCGTCTTCTACAAGAATGCGTACCACGTCTTCGCCAGCACGGCGCAGGCCTCGGGCTACAATCTCGTCTACTTCAACTTTACCGACTTCTCCAAGGCTAATGCCTCGACATTTTACTACCTGGACCAGTCAGCAATTGGCACGGGATATCGTGCCGCTCCCGAGGTCTTCTACTTCGCGCCGCAGAAGCTGTGGTACCTGATCTATCAGAACGGCAACGCAGCATACTCGACGAACAAAGACATCAGCAACCCAGCTGGCTGGACGGCGCCGAAGGATTTCTACACCGGCACACCGCAAATCATAACCGACAACATTGGCGATGGATACTGGGTGGACATGTGGGTGATTTGCGATGCATCGGCCTGCCACCTCTTCTCCTCAGACGACAACGGGCACCTCTACCGGTCGCAGACGGCAGTGGGCAATTTTCCAAACGGAATGAGCGAGCCAGTCATCGCGCTCAACGACACGCGCAACGCGCTCTTCGAGGCCTCCAACGTCTACCACGTCGACGGAGGCAAGTACCTGCTGCTCGTCGAAGCCATCGGTAGCGACGGAAACCGGTACTTCAGGTTCTGGACGAGCGAGAACCTGGCGGGACCTTGGGCGCAGCTGGCAGCGACCGAGGCGAATCCGTTTGCGAGGCAGAACAACGTGGTGTTTAGTGGGACGCCGTGGACAAAGAGTATCAGTCATGGGGAGGTAGTTAGGACGAACGTCGATCAGACATTGACTATCAGTCCATGCAAGTTGAGGTATCTGTATCAGGGGTTGGATCCGAGTGCAGGTGGAGACTATAATAGCTTGCCGTGGAGGCTGGGGCTGTTGACGCAAATGAACTCGGCTTGCTGAGTGTAGTGTAGAAGAAGTTGGCATTGCTCACAGCTAAAAAGAAGAAGTACGAGACGAGATGAGTATGAGCCACTTGGAGGTTGGGGTCTTCGATCAGACGATGCAAGACTGTTGTTGTGAAAATACATGCTCAAACACCCCATCCCAGAGATCACTGCGCCTCGATACTGGAGTATTCCACGTACATTAGTGTGGCTTGCGTCTGCTAGAAGAGTTCTTCAGCCCCTTCGGAGGCCGCGGGCGGATGAGAAGGTTCCGTCCAATCACACCAGCTTAGCCCTCAGCCCTACCGGTACCCGCGCGGCAACTTAAGCCTCCATCTACTTCCTCCAGCTCTCCACATTCCCGTGGCGTACAACGAGTAGGATACCAAGTATGGAAGGCGCATCCGCTTCTAGCGACGGTCAAGCAGGCTTGCGAGCGGTATGTGCGGCTGATGAAGCCTCGACACCAAATCATGTACTGACAATGTGTCAGTGCGACCAATGTAGGACTCGTAAGGTATGCAGGTTCGCAAGAACGTCCGCTCACCGCGTGCTACGACACTGATCCTTGTACCCAACAGATACGTTGCGACAAAGGCAGACCATGTACGAGCTGTCGTGCCTCGGATCTGATCTGCCAGGCTTCTAGCGGCAGGCCCAAGGAAGCACGGCAACGAGTACTCATTTCCAGCAAATAGTGAGTTGTTCTGTATTGAACCCTTTCTATCCCCTTATCGGAATACGCATAAACATCTCCTCATCGTGCACTGGTGCTCAGCTCTGACAAGGATCGTGCTCTTACTAATGCCAGTCCCTACGATATGAATTGTCTGACCTCATGGCTTTAGTGAGTCGAAAATTGACGCCATTGGAGATAGGCTCGCCGGTATCGAAAGAGCCTTGCGAGACATGAAGATGGTTTCAGCTCATCAGTCGCCGACATCGCATGGCCATGTACATCCATCGCCGTCCCCTTCAGTAGGAACTTCGGTCAGCGCCACTCCTGCTGCCGTGCCAGCGTCCAATATCCAACACTTCGAGGGCGATACTTCTCTCAGCGCGTATACCAGCTCTACCAATGCCCGCCTGCAACGAGCACTGCGCAATAGCCAGCTATTGCAGCAAGACCCGGATCTCGCTGCTGCTTTGACCTCCTTGAGTCAGATAGTATCGACCCAGAACGTCTATCCTGGAGAACACGACATCCCAGCCATTGAGAAAGCCGAGAAGATTACGCAAAGGTACGACGTGCCTCCTGCAGAGGTAGTATCGAAAGTACTTCGAGAATGCGAAGACATCTACGATACAGTCATCGGGCTCTTCTATCCGGTCAGGCCGTATAAGGAGATCGTAGCTCTCTGCAAGGATCTCTACTTTAATATCGATGATATCCCAGTGCCAAGTCTTATTGTGGCGTTCGGTAGTCTCTACTTCGTTTTCAGGTGCTATCAGTTCTCATTCCCCAAAGATGATCTACGCCACGATGATTTTCAACTGTACACCAAGATGTTTGTGAGGAACATGATGGATCTAATCGGTCTCCTTCCGGTTCTTATGGCGCCTACCCTTGACAACTTGGAAGCTCTGTTACTCGGAGTAAGTGCATGGAGCGTGCGGCTGCCTGCATCTAGTCACAATGCTAATGCCATTAGGCCTACTATGCTGTCGAGTCGTCTAACCCTACTTTATGCTCTGCGCTTATATCAAGAGCAGCCCACCTTTGCCTCACTCTTGGTTATCATCGTGCAGACTCGATGCTTAAAGACTCACCCGAGACCCGTGGACGAAAGGTCAACCTTTTCTGGTTTCTCTACACGATGGACAAAGGCCTTTGTCTTCGTCTTGGTCGTGCATCATGTATACAGGAGTACGACATTGCAGTTCCCTTACCCTTGTTGCAGGGCGACGAGAACTTCAAAGCCGGCAACGGCCTCATCCGGTTCAGGTGTAAACTTGCTGGGATCCAAGGACGTGTATACGAGGACCTCTATAGTCCTCGTGCACTGAAACAGCCAAAGTTATCACGAGCAGCTAAAGCTGATTCGCTCGTCTTGGACATTAGACAGATGTGGGCTGAACATGACCAGATTGGGCATATACCAGGAGCACCCGAAGAGGCACATGAAGTTTTCATGATAGGCGATAAGGTTACATTGTCTACAATGCTTACACTGATACTCAGGGCTGTACCATCAGCCGACAGTCAGTCGCTGTCGTGTAGTCAAGATTGTCTTGCTGCAGCTAGACAAGCAATGCAACTTCACCAGACGTGTACGACAAGATTTGCGACCATGTCCGACAGATATATCTTCTCCGAGTATCTTCACTGGACTCTGCTGCATACACCCTTCACTCCGTTCTTGGTCATATTCTGCCACATCATCGAGACGCAGTCTACCAGCGATCTGGCGATGCTTGGTGGTTTCCTGGAGACTTTACACCCGGCTCGCGGCACATCTAGTGCCATTGAGAAGATGTTCCTTGTTTGTGATGTGTTCCACCGCGTTGCTAAGCTCTTCATTGGAGCAGCTGCTAGAAACTCCAGTTTCTCCAACCCTACCACGCCTGACCAGCCGACACAAACTCAACTCAGGAAAGAGCTCGATCCGTTCATGACCAGGATTGGTATCAATAGTAGTTACGACGCTGGTTGCAACGGAAACGATTTCGATCCCTACACGAACGCGGCTCAATCGAGCACCACATACGTGAGCGCTTTTGCCCCTACGGCAAACATGGGTGAATGGTTCTCGGAAGACCAACTCATCACAACTCTACTCGGGAACGATTTCAATTTCATAGATCCGAACATAGCGTCTATGAACACCAGCGGGCAGTTCATGTAAGGGTCGCCCAACAAAGTGCCGTCATACTTGTATCACGAGCGTAAAGAGATCGACTTTCATCATTCCTTCAGAACATCTTGTTCACTCCACTCCAATCAGGCTCCGCTAGGTGGGCTCTGTACATGACTCCGGGCCAAGAGACCATTGGCGCCTTCTCTGGAAGTCTCTTCGCTTGCTGTACAACGGCATCACCCAGAGCCTTCTCAATCTCGTCTCTTTCGAAATCCTTTTCTAAACGCTCCCTCAAGGGCACCAATACATCCCAGGCCGTACTTTTGCGCCCAAAGTCAGTAATCACAGCAAGTCTGACCAGCCTCGACAACTCTCCGATTCTCTCTGCAATCTGAGGACTTGTGTGGCAAGCGATGGCTGTCCAGACGTCGTGCTTGTCTGTTTGGCTGACGTCAAACTGGCCCAGATGCTTCGCCGCCGCATCACCCCCTTCTACCTCAAAACGCTGGGATCCGTCGTACTCGTCGCTCGTGCCGATGTCGTGGAATAAGCATGCAGTGAAAAGCAGGTCGTGCTTTGCCGCGTCTGTCGCATAGAGGGATGCCGAATGTTCGGCAAGAGCTTTGGCATACAGATAGACCCGCATACTATGACTGAGTATCGATGGCGCTAGTAGAGTTGAGGCGTGCTCGAACGCAGTTTGGGAAATGGGTGTTTGGGGAATGGTGTGCATGGAGACTCCTCTCGAGCGCGCTGATGTGCTTTTAGCTGCTGCAAGGTCGGCTGGTGGACACATTGTGAGGGATCAAGAGATCGATGATGTCGAATTGTCTTCGAGCAGTTGCAATCAATAGCCAAGGTTTTCTTGGTGTTAGTGAAGTAGCTCGTAGATCATTCGTTGGCTCTTTTAAGACATTCGCCACGCCTTACTGCTCGATCAGGCAAGTACATGAGTAAGCGAATTTCAGCCTTACAGCCGGTGTCTTCGGTGTAGATACCGCAGGCACTGAGAACCGAAGTGTTCCTAAGATACAACGATGCTCTCATGCAGACCCTGATCCTTACGGGCTCAATCTGTCTACCTTCCACTCTCCTTCGCCATTCTCCTTCACCACCCACTCATATTTAAACCGATCATGTAGCCGACTGGGTCTCCCCTGCCAGAATTCCACAACTTCAGGAATCACTCTCAACCCACCCCAAAAATCAGGAACAGGGATCTTCTCCTTGCCCTCAAACCTCTTCTCAACATCTTCGACCCTCTTCTCAAGCTCGTCCCTCCCCTCGAGCACTTTACTCTGCTGACTCGCCCAGGCTCCAATGCGGCTGCCCCGGATCCTCGTGTCGTAGTAAACCTGCGACTCCTCCGACTTGAGACGCTCAACTCTTCCCTCGACTCTGACCTGGCGCTCGAGTTCCCTCCACCAGAAAGTCAGCGCTGCATGTGGATTGCTGTTCACGTCTGATGCTTTGCGACTGGTGTCCCAATTGGAGTAGATGACGAAGCCTTTGGAGTCAAGTTCCTTCATGTAGACCATGCGCGCCGAGACTTTGCCGCTGGGGAGCTCGGCCGTGCTGAACGTTACGGTTTCTGGCTGGTAGACGCCGGCCTTGGTTGCTTCTTCGAACCATGCATGGAATTGGTCGGTGGGGGAGGAAAGGAGGTCAGCCCGGTCGAGCGCGCCTTTGGTGTATTGGGTTGCGTGGCCGGGGTCTTCGGAGTTGGAGGTTGGAGCGAAGATCTTTTTGGAGGAGTTGTTGGTCGGTACGGGAGTTGAAGCGGAGTGTAGCATCTTTGCAGAGTATCGTATGGTAGGTCTCAGGCAGATGCTAGATGCACCGAGATTTGCAATCGACTTTTGAAGTTGAAATGGCGTAGCCCGAGCTAGCATAAGTGTAATCAGTTGGTTGAAAAGAAACTGTGGATGGTGATGTGGCGTGACTGGTGATGAACAAGTTGTGGTGGTGAGTCTTCACGATCGTGAGCAAGTGGGGTGACGTAACTACCTAGGTTGTTCGAATCTGGAAGCTAGGATTACCAGCGAATGCTACAACAACGACATCGCAATACAGATTGCAGTCACGATTGTGCTGCAGTAAGTGAACCTCGACACGTGCAATGCTTTCGTTTCGTGTACAACTGGTGGTGTGGCGTCACAATGCGGTTGCTTCATTGGCCCGCAACCGCGAAACGAAACCCCGCTTACATGTCATTGCATCGCGTTCGCTGCATCGACCTCAACTTGACACCTAAGCAATCGATAAAAAACACAACCATGGGTACCAAACCAAAATCATACCAGTACAATCTAGGAACCTATCACCGGAAGGTCACGACGGCGAATGCAGAGGCGCAAGTGTGGTTCGATAGAGGCCTCATCTGGAGCTATGCATTCCATCACGAAGAGTCAGCGCGCTGCTTTGAACGTGCAATTGCTGAAGATCCAGACTGTGCGATGGCATACTGGGGGGTAAGTTGGATCTGGAATGTCTATAGCGGGCTTTTAGATGAGCTGACTTGCGTAGCTTGCTTTCGCTTTGGGCCCGAACTACAACAAGCCGTGGGATCTATTCGACGAAAAGGAGCTGAAAACAACTTTAGAGACGATCGAACATGCTCTTACAGAGGCTCAAAGCCATGCGCCAAAGTCAACGGAGCTTGAGCAGGCACTCATCAAGGCGATCCAGCCCCGTGTGCCGAAAGGGCTCGAAGAGCCTGATTTCAGAGCATGCAATGAAGCCTACGCAAAGGCTATGGAGTCGGTATATGAGGAGTTTCCCAATGACCTCGACGTAACGACTTTGTTTGCCGACTCTGTCATGAACCTTTCTGCATGGAACCTTTGGGATTTGAAGACCGGCGAGCCAACGCCCGGATCTCGCTCACTGGAGGTCAAAGGATTCCTCGAGAAGGCACTCAAGCACGACGATGTATATGAGCACCCTGGAATTCTCCACTTGTATATCCACCTGATGGAGATGAGCTCGACGCCGGAGGCCGCAATGGTCGCCGCAGACCATCTTCGCAACCTCGTGCCTGATGCGGGCCATTTAGTCCACATGCCGAGTCACCTTGACATCCTCGTGGGGGACTATCGGCGGGCCATAGCTTCTAATGCTGATGCCTGTCTGGCTGACGAAAAGTACCATGACGAACACGGCGGAGATAACTTTTACTCTTTCTATCGCATGCACGACTACCACTCGCTGATCTATGCTGCGATGTTCGCTGGCCAGTCAAAAGTTGCTCTGGAAGCGGTGAGCCGGATGGAACGGTCATTGCCGGCATCACTCCTCAGTATCGATAGTCCACCCATGGCAGACTGGCTTGAGAACTTCTCCTCAGTACGTGTTCACGTTCTTGTCCGCTTTGGCCTTTGGCAGGACCTGCTTGCGTTGCCCTTCCCCAAAAACAAAGACCTGTATTGCGTGACGATCGCAATGATACATTATGGAAAAGGTGTAGCACATGCCGCTACCGGGGATGTTGAGAAGGCCCTCAAGGAACGTGCCGCTCTCAAAGAGGCAGTGAAACGGATTCCGTCGTCCCGCATCTGCGGAGATTTTCCAAACCGGTCAAATGTCGTTCTTCAGGTCGGCGAGGCAATGCTCGATGGAGAGATAGCTTACCGGCAAGCCAAATACGACGTCGCATTTAGCCATCTTGAGGAAGCGATCAAGCGCGACGACGCTCTCACTTATGCGGAGCCGTGGCCATGGATGGCGCCTACGCGGCATGCATATGCTGCTCTCCTGATGGAACAGGGTAGGGTTGAGGACGCCGCTGCCGCGTACAAGGCGGATCTAGGGTTTGATGATACCTTACCCAGGGCTAGACAGCATCCGAACAACATCTGGGCTTTACATGGATATCACGAATGTCTAGTCAAACTCGAACGGGGCGAGGAAGCGGGAATAGTGCGTCAGCAACTTCGCTTAGCTCAAGCTGTCGCGGATGTTACTGTTCACGCAAGCTGCTACTGTCGCAGAGCTGAGAATGCCTGATGACGGACAGCGATCTCAAAAGGTCCGAACAGCGGTCATGCATCAACGGAAGCAGGCTGCCGGAAAGACTTTTTGACTCGTACGAGACTCTTGAATTGTTTGAAGTCAACAAGCTCCTCAAAAACACAGGCTCCTCAGAAATACATTGCCCCCCCCCCCCCCCCCCAAGTTTGTGAGGCGAGCATTGTCGTCGGGAAAAGCAATGGTGGTGTGTTGATGCCCATCTACGTTCGCTCTGTTGTAGCTAAACTCTAGTCTTCGAATAAACTTCGGATGACATTGTCGCTCTCATCAATCCGCTTCTGCGTTCAAGCCTTCAAGGGTACGGTCTTGCGAGTCAAGTGGGGCAACATCCACCAATGTCAATGCCGCGGCACTCCTCCTGATCGCAAAGTCCGTGCGTTCTCCATGCTGTGGATATCACTGGGTGCTTCGGTCAGCAGCTCGCCAGCTCCTTTGCCCTGTACGATCTAGTAAATTTCGCTTGACCTTGAACATAAACCATGGTAGCCTAGAGGAGAAATCATGCTCGGCGACGGTTCCGAAAAGGTTTACGGTCCCTTCCCACCCCTGTCGCCATGCGACTGAACTTTCCATCTCCCGGCCTACGCCGTCTCACGCCCCTCTGTTTGTCGCGCAACGACGCCCTATCAGACGTAAGGGCGCGTATAGACACGGGAGATTTCTTTGGGACCGGAAACTCGCCAGGCACGGCCGTGTCCGCGAGCATCCGCGATGGTTGAATTCAATTCCTCATTGTGCGGGATGGACGTCTCCACGGGTACCCAGATTCCGGAGTACGCCTCCGAACCATGCCACGAGTTGAAATATTGGGATCGGCCTTGATCTATCAAAGTGGCAGTGAACTCGCAGTGAAGATCACCAGCCGCATGGGCATTGATACAGATCCCGTTCTCCTTCACGACTCCTATCTGCCAGCAGATCGCGCTTGGGATTGCAGCCAAAGCTCTGTGCCCGAGCCCGGGCGTGCTTCCTTTCTAGAATTGGGCACTGGCGCCCTGCCGGGTTCCTGTGCCGCCTCGCCCCTGTTTTTCTCGTGTATAACCAGAGTCAAGGCTCACCTAACCTGGATGAAGGGTTCTGACACCCAATGCTTTGGTCTTTCCTCCGGCACTGTGCCAGATTTTCTTAAGAATCTGGGGTGAACTGAGATTTGCACATCGGTGCTATTCATCTTGTACCGTCAATCATGGTTGAGAACCGAGGACCAGAGCTACAGGCAGTATGTTCGACGATGGTGTCGCTGTCATTTGTGTCAGTAGTGCTTCGAGTCTACGTTCGAACCCGTATCGTGAAGGCATTTGGATGGGATGACTTCTTCATGGTCTTCGCCCTTGTAAGTTGGTTCCAGAACTGTTTATCGAAAAGTCATATGCTGACTGGAATAGTTGTTCAATGTGATGTTTGCAACCTGTGCAATCGGTGGAATACATTACGGCACTGGTAGACACATGAAGGATCTCAGCGATGAGGGGATAGTCAAGGCTATGCGAGTAAGTGCGCCAGTTCACCATGTCCCGAATCGCGATTAACTTGGGTGACAGTTTTGGTGGTACTGCTACATTGCCTATTGCTGGGCCATGATCATGGTCAAAACGTCGATTGGACTTTTCTTGTTACGCGTCACGATCAAGCCACTCCACCGATGGATCATCTACATTGCCATGGGTCTCACGGTTTTGACTGGACTGGTTTTCTTCTTCGTTACCCTCCTTCAATGTACGCCCTTATCATACTTTTGGGACAAGAAGTCCCAAACAGGGTGGTGCGTCGACGCCGATGTCATCATCGCTCTTACTTTCCTCTACAGCGCCATTTCCGTCATTTGCGACTTCACCTTCGCCATTCTCCCCATCTTCCTCGTATGGAACTTAAACATGTCTGTCAAGACAAGGGTCATGCTTATCCCCATCCTAGGAATGGCGTGTGTGGCAAGTGTTGCAGTCCTCTGCCGTATGGCATATGTTATGGACTTCAAGAACCCCGACTTCCTGTGGGCCACACTGGATATCGCGATCTGGAGTGACGTTGAACAAGGTCTTGCGATCACTGCCGGTAGTCTCGCAACCCTCCGACCGCTATACCGCAAATTCGCAGCGCACTTCGGCATAAACACAACAGGAAAGGGCGATAGCGGAAAGAACACTACACCGCAGTGGTATGGTGGCCCATCTATGGCCAAGGAATCAAAGAGGAAGAGCTTGTTCCATTTTGGTACACTGATGAGGACCGAGAAAGGGGCCGACAGGGATGAGGACTATGGCATGGGCAATTTACAGCCTATGCGCTTGAGGGACGACCTCCTGGATGAAAACCAGGTTGAAAAGAACGAGAAGGGGTTCAGTTCGTGGACGGTGTCAGCTGGCGGCAAGAGTTTTGATGAAGAGCATGCCGTGCCTCCACTACCATCAGGGCAGATCACGATGCAGACAGCTGTGGTTCAAGAGTCCGAGAGACGCTCATTCTAATCACCAGGAAAAAGTGTTAACGAGCCTGAGAACATGAAAACACTCATACAAAAGCACAGTACACCAGAATAGCGCTGGAACAGTCTTTCATTGCGACGATACCCGGATTTGGAAATGGCGTAATTAGAACATGAATTCAATCAATCAGCCACACATTCAGCTTCAGCTTTGCAGTTCTTGACGCACGGTCTCGATTTACGATAGAGTTCGAGCTCATCTCGGACTTGCGCTGTACTTGTTCCGGAGGAATTTCTCGACCTGTGCATCGGTCGGCCCTTTTGAACTTTCGGGCGCTCCCATGGATCGTGGTTCGGTTCTCGGTCTCACCGGCAGATCTCCTTGTGCCGGAAGATCAATTGGGTGCTGGGGCGGCACTTCTTCCCCGGAAGCTTGTTGTCGAGGAACACTGTTTGAGGAAACTGCCGCTGGGGCCTCAGTTTGCGACTGCCCTTGAGTTTCACTAATCTCTTCATGTCGAGTTTGTCCCGTTCGCTCATTTGTTGGCAGCAAATCGCCGTGGTAAGGTTTTTGGGCGGTCTTAACTGCTTCTTTGTCCACCTTCCAGATACCGCCTTTGCGATCGATAGTGAATGAGCCGGGGTCGTGTTTTGCCAGAGTTTCGAAAACATCGTCACGCCCAACGTCCTGGAAGAAGCGGTTCTTCCACCTTGTCCCATCGGCAGCCTCGTCTTTCCTCATCTGTCGTTGACCTTGCTCGACTATTGACTTCGCGTCTGCAGCACCCTTCATATCGCCTCGTTTTAGGGCGGAGATGACATCGCCCCAGGCCCTCCGTGACTCCCATGGGTCTTGTTCTGCTATGTCCTCAATCTGCAATGGTAAGGACTTGAGCGTCGCGAAGTCGAGTTTCTCAATCTGCTTCCCTGATCGTGCATCTTCAAATGTCGATTCACCATTCCAAACCCCTTTGGCCTCGTACAAAGTCTCCTCTGGACGGTCAACATGGAACAACTTCGCCTCGAATCCGTTCTTTTGACCGCCACCGAAGAATGACTTTCCCTCAAATTTGATATGCGACACATATCCAGTCGAAGATATAAGCGAATATTCACCCTGCAATTCTGGGTATGGCTTGCCGCCCAAAATACCTTTGACCTTGACGTTGGGGACCGGCATCAGGTAGTCCTCGTTATATTTGTCGATGTGTAGCATGGCATAGCCCTTTTGTTTTATGCTGACGCTTCCAGAAAAGGTAATCTCTTGTTCCGTGAACCCTTCTGCCCGAACACCGTGTTTGTCATTCCAGATGTAGCAAGCTGTGATGGGCGGATGATGGCTAACTTGTTCAGACACAAGTCGCGTCTCTCCAAGCTCTTCATCCACCCACCTGCCCATGAACAGTTCGCCCAAGAACGCATTCAATGGCTTCTTTACCCCGTCCTGCTCGCTTTTACCAGCATATTGTTGGTTTCGAAGCGCACCCATGAACGATTCCAACACATTCAAGGCCCTTTGCTCCTCGGTATCTCCCCATGCTTGTCGAACAAACAGATGTGCATGATCACACCAGTACTGTGGAATCTCTACTGTCGAGTTTTCAGCTAGAAGGAATGGAGGCGCTGTGATGTTGGAAAGATCTCCAGATATCGTGGCGATGGACGCAAGGAAGTCCTTCAGGGCGGACCTGTTCGCAGCGATTGAGGTATCTCCCATGGTGTACTTCTTGCAGTTTTGCTTGCGGATGTTTATTGAAATCAAAATAATCGCTTTAGCCCCCGCAACATGGGCGACGTTAATTACATCGTCACTGATGTATAGTAATGTCGCGAAATGCGCCCAGTCCGGATGGTCGATGACGTCGTTCGGCCGGCTGGCGCCGAACCCAGCTGCTGCGCCTTTGCTGCGCTACAAAGCCACCAAACTGGCCAGGCGGCCACGATCCAACACTCCAAACTCGATGCGCGCAATGTTCGCTGTTGAACAGAGGGATCTCCATCAATAAGAATTTGGTAATGAGGACGACAGTCTGTCAAGCTTGGCAACCTTCGATGCTCAGTTCAGCAGGACAGCGACACGCGGCGCAAGGCAGTTCACACGGCTAGCTCACGATAGGCCCGCTGAATTGGCGCTTGACAAAGCCGCTTGGGCCACAGCTCACCCTATCTCGAGAGGGCTATGATGCTCCGGTCGTCCCACGATCTGGACAGCAGAGCAATCCGAAATCCATGGACAGGCGGGGGGAAGGGGGGGGGGGGGGGCAATGGTGTTTTGGAGAGGGGCCTAGAGAGCATGAACAGTGAACGATCTTCGCGATGAGATCCCCAACTTCTGGCCCTACAGTGATCTTCTGTCCGGTATAAAGGGTACACACCAACAGACTGGGAAGGCTGAGCAGTCACATCCCACGTTCTTGACAGCAAGCTCTCACGAAAACCCTGCCAAGCTATCCACTTTCTTCTCGGTGCCGTGAAGTGCCAGATCTTCGGCTCATATCGGACCCAAGAAACCTATGAAGCTTTTGACGACCACCCTACCTTCCCCCACAAAGTCGGATTACCTACATATCAAAAGCCCCGAGACGAGGGTTCCCCATGGATGTAGTTAGCTTGTTCTTGGCACTCTTTCTGATCGAGTTCTAGCGTCTTTGTGAAGTGGCTTATCTTCTCCACTGATATCAGATAACGATGTACAGCCTCGAGGTTTCCCCGGCGGCTTTACATAAACGCTCCTTGCGATGCTGACGCGCGTGTGAAAACGGGCTTGCTTAGCAGCAGTAAGAGCAGGACGATGACGGCAGCATGCTGACGATGTCTAACGGCGAAAGATAAGAGCTTTGATGATAAACAAGGCAGGCAAGCCGGCCAAGCATTCAGAGTTGTGTGTTGGAAGTATAAAAAGCAGCGTATCATGGCGACGTTCAGATGTAGACAACATCAGCCTTCACATCTCAGACCCCCAAGATGAAGGGCTTTACACAGCTTCTCCCACTGTTTGCTTCCCTGGCCTTGGCCTCGCCCATCGACCTGACCAAGTCTGGATTGCACAAGCTGTTCATCCGCCAGGACATCCAGACTCCTATCAACGCTTCTCTACCAAATGTCACTATCTTCGCAACAGGAGGCACAATAGCCTCGCAAGGCTCCAGCAACACCCAAACAACCGGCTACTCAGTTGGCCTCGGTGTCCAGCAACTGGTCGACGCTGTGCCCGAACTCCTCAACATCTCTAACATCGCCGGTTACCAAATATCCAATGTTGGATCTGGCAGTATCAACGAGACGATTAGCTTGAAGTTGGCACACATGATCAACGAAGAGCTGGCGAAGCCCGAAATCTCTGGTGTTGTGATCACCCACGGCACTGACACACTTGAAGAAACAGCATTCTTCCTTGAATCCACCGTGAACTCCAGCAAGCCTGTCGTGTGCGTCGGCGCCATGCGTCCCGCGACAGCTCTATCCGCCGATGGACCCCTCAACTTATATCAAGCCGTAGTCCTCGCCGGATCCCCCGCCGGTCGTGACCGAGGCACCATGATCGTGCTCAACGACCGCATCGGCTCAGCATTCTACACCACCAAGAACAACGCCAACAGCCTCGATACCTTCTTCAGCACCGAGGCCGGCCAGCTTGGCACCTTTGTCAATCAAGTTCCCTACTTCTTCTTCGCGCCCTCCGAGCCAGTAGGTCGCATTGTGTTCGACGTTTCGAACGTCACCGACCTGGCTCAAGTGGACATTCTGTACGCACATCAAGACATGGATCCCGCGCTGTTCAACGCATCCGTTGCGTCTGGCGCACAAGGTCTCGTGTACGCCGGCGTAGGAGCTGGCGGCATGTCCGACAAAGCCAATCTTGCAGCCGAGGAACTGTTCAACGCGACGAGCATCCCGATCGTTGCATCGCACCGATCAACCGACGGCATGGTCCCGCCTAGCAGTCCTGGCGATTTCATCATCTCGAGCGGGTTTTACAACCCCCAGAAGGCACGGGTCTTGTTGCAATTGGCCATCACGCAAGGGTGGGGTAATGGAGAGATTGCAGAGGCATTTGCGAAGAGTCTTCCCACCCCATGAGTAGAAGCGTAGTTACGACGTGAAGAATCAAAATAATCTTTCAAGATATACTTTTTACAAGTGCATAGATTCGCCACTAAAGTCCAATAAGGATACCAAAGGTCGCTTAGCTCAGTTGGTTAGAGCGTGGTGCTAATAGCTTTCATCCTTGATACGCCAAGGTCGCGAGTTCGACCCTCGTAGTGACCATCTTTTTGCTGCTGCTCCTGCTGCTGCTGCATGGAAGGAACATTTTTGGATGTGTATTTGTACCGAGTCTATGTGGTACTGCTACATTTCGGAAGAACACGGTCCCCATGTGGCAGAGAAGCTCGAATGTGGCAGCTCCCAAACCTTACAGTGGCAGCAACGCCTGGAGAACTTTGGTGATATCTTAGCAGCATCCTTATATAGCTGACACATCACGACATGCTGGTAAAGAATTTTCATGTCAAGGATGAACGTGAAGAGTGATATATTTTGATTCTTTTGCGAATCGTGAGATAGACTATAATCGCTTGCACAACGCCAATGTATGATCAAGCCCTACCCAAGGCAGTTATATGCAACTGTATGAAACCATCAATCGTAACCTTAATCGAATAAAATCGTTTACTCTCCGTCAGACTCATCTTCCGCAGTCTGTAATTATGTTAGTGCAGGTTCATAGTACAAGAGCCTAAGTCACTTACGTTGTCGTGGAAGTTGGTTCCGTGTGTGGTCTCGTTGATGTACCCCTTCCTGATGACGAAATCACCGAAGTGCTCGCCATCATTCCTCTCCTTGGCGTAGTGCTTGATCATTGGCTGCATGATCTCAAGAATCTCCTCTTCCTTAATCGAGCTCCTGTACAACTTGTTCAGACGCTGGCCGTGGTAACCACCACCAAGGTACATGTTGTATGCACCGTAAGCCTTACCAACGAACGCAACCTCAGCAAGCCAGGGACGCGCGCAACCGTTAGGGCAACCAGTCATGCGCATGACAATGCTCTCTTGTCGAAGACCAGCCTCCTCGAGTGTACCCTCAAGCTTGGAAATGAGGACGGGAAGGTAGCGCTCAGATTCAGCCATGGCAAGACCGCATGTTGGGAAAGCCACACATGCGGAACTCGACAGCCTCATGCCCGAGAAGTGGATGTTGTCGAGTTTCCACTTCTTAAGAAGGTCCTTCATAGCCGGGAGGTCATCATCATGAACGTTGGACAAGATCAAGTGCTGGTTGCCAGTCAATCTGAACTCGCCCTTGTGTGCCTTAGCGACCTCGATGAGACCGGTCTTCATCGGGAACTCGGCAGTGTCCTCAATGCGACCGTTCTCGATGAAGAGGGTGAAGTGGTTGAGACCATTTTCATCCTTCTGCCAGCCGAATGTGTCGACGTTGCTGTCGAACTTGAAGGGCGCAGGGTCAGCAAACTTCTGGCCCCACAACTCTTCAACCTTGCCACGGAAGACATCGACACCCATGTCGTCGATTGTGTACTTTAGGCGGGCGTACTTCCTGTTCTTACGGTCGCCGTGGTCACGTTGCACCAACATGATCTTCTCGCAAACAATGTGAGCCTGATCGGTGGGAACGTAACCAAACATGCTACCGGTCCGGGGGTACGTCTTCTTGTTGTTATGTGTAACACCCATACCACCACCAGCAAGGATATTGAAACCAACAAGGTTGCCGTCAGCACCCTTGATAGCAATCAGACCGACATCGTGAGCATAGACATCGGTGTCGTTGTGGGGTGGGATAGCGATGGTAATCTTGAACTTCCTAGGGAGGTAGAGAGGACCGTAGAGCGGCTCGTGGTCCTGAACGGCCTCGCCAGCAATCTTGCGCTTCTCCTTTGTCTCGTCGTCCTCGAGCCAGATTTCGTGGTACGCGCTGGTGTTTGGAAGCAGGTGGTCGCTGATCTTCTGAGAAACAGCGTGCACCTGTGCGTGGTAACCGGAGTGAGTAGGAAGAGAACTGCACATGACGTTACGGTTAACGTCACCGCAGGCAGCGATGGTGGTCATCATCGACTTGTTGATGGCCTGCATTGCTGGCTTGAGCTTGCCCTTGACGATACCGTGGAATTGGAAGGTTTGGCGGGTGGTCAGCTTCATAGTCTCGTTACCAAGCCTGTTGCTGATCTCGTCCATCTGCAGCCACTGCTTGGGTGTAGCGACACCACCAGCAAGTCTGCATCGGATCATGAACGAGTAAGCTGGCTCAAGACCTTGCGCCTTACGCTCGTCACGGAGGTCACGGTCGTCCTGCATGTAGGTGCCGTGGAATTTGGTGAGCTGCTGGTCGCTAGCAGAGATAGCTCCAGTGGACGTGTCGGCCAGACCCTCCTCGATGGTACCACGGAGGAAGTTCGAGGCAGCCTTCATGTCCTCGTTCGTAATTGGCGGAGGCTCCTCAGGAAGACCCTCGACGTTATCAACACCCAGCGATTGCCAGAGCTTGGGCTCCCACTCCTGGTATGCCGTCTCGTACGCATCAGGGTCCTGATCATCTCCAAGGCCGACGGGCGCGAGCTCCTTACCGCCAAGCGTGACAAGACGAGCGTGCAGATCCTTGACAGGCTTGTTGTAGTAGATCTTGTCCTCCTTGCGGGGCCAGTAGTGGCTGTCACCGAGACCAAAGGTGGAGAAGTTGACAGTAGCAAGGTCCAAGTCTGTAGAGTCCTTGATGGTCTCCCACGTGGTTCGCCCGTTCTGGGGAAATTCACCCTGACCAGCAACACTAGTGATGAAAACGACGTTCTGCTCGTTGGGGAGATCTTCGAGAGGGAAGTCGTCCATGGCCATGACCATAGTCTTGAGGCCTCGCGCCTTACCGCGGTTGCCTAGACGCTTCGAGACCTTCTCAGCGTTGCCGTTGTCGGAAGCGAAAAGAATAGTCAATGGGTCACCAGCAAGACCGTCAAGGAGCTGGCTGTACGCATCCTTAGCTTTGCGCTTCTGCAGCTGTCTGACCTCGGTCCCGAAGTTACCAGACACGTTAGAGGCAAACTGAGGGTGCCTCTTCATAACTTGAGACATGTAGTTGTCGCGAGCAAGGAACTCCTCCAACTCCTTCTTGATCCTCTCCGAGTCAAGCTGAAAGTTGGGCTCGCCCTTGTCGTCACCCTTGGGGTCCCAGCGGTATAATGGCCAGTATCCAAGGTCGACAGCCTTCTTGGTTTCCTGCAAAACTGTCAAGGGCGAGTCGTTCTCCTTCTCGTACGGCAGGTAGGCGAGAACAACCGAGGGACCGTCGAATTTGTCGGCCTCAATCATGGCCTCGAGGACTTGGGTGTAGGAACTGTACACAGCAACAGAGGCAACGTAAGCGTTGCCAAAGTTCATGGCGTACAGACCAATGTCCTTCTTCCTGCGTACAGAGTCGGCAGCGGCGCGCTCGGAGTAAGGTGTGGAGTCGATAATGAGCATGTTGACATTCTCGCCAGACTCCAGAACGTGGTGAACACCAGAGTTTCCGAGGTCGTATGCCCAGGCGTCAGAGCCAACCAACCAGGGCGACTCCTGGTAGAAAAGCTTCTTCGATTCAAGGAACTTGCTGGCAGTGGCTGAACCGTCGGTGCTCAAGCGTGCGATGACCTCGGGTGCAAGGTCGTTAGCCTCAACAGCATTGTTTGCGCTAAGCGCCCACTTGGACAACCACTCTTTGGGCGCGCTTGTGATGAAGTCGTTGCTCTTGGAAGCAGATGCGGCCTCGTCGATGAATCGCTTCCTGTGCTCCTTTCGGGCGATGAGTGATCCAAACCCATACTCGGGGCTTGCTGAGATCTCATTCGAGACGCCAGCGTTTTGTGCGCCGAGCTGGTTGGCGACGTGAAGCTTGTCACCAAAGACCTGATCCAAAATCTTGACGTAGGCGTTCTCGAGAGTAGGCTTCTCGAGCTTCGCCGGCTCAGCTTTTGGGCCGTTCATGTTACCAATCTGGAGGTTCTGGAGAGGCGACTCGCTTGTAAGGTTCTGCCATACGCCACGCAGAGCCTGCTGAACGGTCTTCTCATCAATGAAGCCCAATTGGAAACCAACAACGGTGGGTGATGCGCCACCAGTTGACTTGAGTGACATCAACAGATCCAGAAGGACAGGTCCCCACTTGGTCGTCTTGCGGCGAACCTGCTCTAGGACAGCGATCTTCTTGATCGATTTGGGGAGCAGTGGGGCAAGGGATGCACCCAACCACGGCCGGTACATCCTCGCTGTGATGAGACCAGCGTTGGCGTAGGCTTCCGAATCATCTGCGGAATCGAGCTCGGTGGCGAAGATGCCGGTATCGGCACCGAACAAGAAGATGGCAGCTTCCTCGTTGCCGCCGCCGGTGTAGGAGAATGCATCGTAGGTACGTCCGGTAGACTCCCTGATGGTCGTCCAGATCTGCGAGGCGAATCGGTAGATATCCTCTGATGAGACTGGCTTCGAGACCAATGAGTCGACCGTGGTTGCAGAAGAAACCGAGGCACCGCTCTGGCTGGCGTCACGCTGTGATGAACCAGAAGACGAGTCTGCGCGCTGGCTGTTCCTCTCCGATACTGGGACGGATCGCAGCTCTGAAGAGCTCAAGGGTGTGGCCTTGGTGTAGTTGCTGTTCGATGTCTGGCTGCGAGCGAAAGAGACGGTGGCGCTCCGGCCGTCATCGGCATACAGGGAAGTCTCGATTGACTTTGTGTTCTGGTAGGCTGCCGCGGCGTCAAGGTCAATGACGCGTCGAACGAGCTCGACGTCCTCGTGTGCAATCGCCTTCTTGAAGGCAGACGCGCCTGAGTCGAAGAAGTGAACGACACCCTTGCCTGACCTGACAGCCAAAGCATGTGCGGTCAAGGCAATGTCCTGTGCCTCCTGCAGTGTCTCGGACTGCAGGAATGTGAAGCCAGACTGTCTGATGGATGTGATATCAGAGAAGTCTGGAAAGCCGGCGGGCTGCACCGAGACATGGAGAACGACAGGGTATTGGGCGAGCTTGTAGAGGTGTGGTATCGACTTGACCAGAATCGACGAGGCGGTGGTGACGCTGGTGAGCTTACCAGCACGGATGGGCTGGAAGACAGAAAGGAGAGGGTCTGCATTCTGGCGGACAGAAAGGAGCTGGCGACTGTTAGGTGGCGCGCCACTTTCGGTGGGTTGGATGGCGACGTACCTCTGGCTGCTGCTTGGCAACAATGGAAGGCGCGTTGCTCTGCTGCAATGTGCGCAGCGCCTCGGAGAACTCGGAGTCCTCCTTCAATGAAGGCAGCACCGACACAATCACGTCGGAGGCCAAGTGTGCGATGCGGGCGACTGGAACGAGTCAGCGTTGGCACACTCGTAATGTTGCCCCAGAGTCTCCATGGCAGCCGATATCGCCGAGGTGCAGTGCGTGGGCTGGTGGGGGAGCGAGGGCGGGGCGAACATACCAGCCTCGCCAGCAGTCGAAATGGAACCCATTGTGACTGCAACAACACGGAGTCTGAGGGCAGTGGAGGAATTGTCTATGGGGAAGAGGAGATGAAGTAGATGGTTGATCTCGGGTCGTCGCCGAGGGTCCTTATTGACCGCAGCGGCAACTCATAACCAAAAACTTCCACAGAGGCTGCCCATGTTCGAGCACGCCATCCTTAGTGCATCTTCACAGGGTCTCGAGTGCCTCCACAGTGCCTCAGCAGCCAGTAGTCTTTCGTGTTTTGGTCATTTGCCCTTGGTCTCGGTCATGAGTGCGGGTGGATCCCGTTGTCGCCGCGCTCGTGACGAAGCTACCCTTGAAGGTGACATGCTTGACGTGCTCGGAACAGTTTCGCTGCGATGCACGAAGATTTGCGCTGCTTGCAGTCCTGAACGTCGCTGGTGAAGCCCGAGTGGCCACCCGAGACTTCGGCTGCGCCTTTCCGCTTCGAGATGTACCGACAGCCGGTTATCGATTAGATTAGACATGCACCTCCACTCGGCGCCCCCTGGCGGAACGGAGACGTGCATCCAGATGCCATGTCTTGAGTCTTGAGTCTTGAACCGTGTCCGCATCGACGCCACTTTGCCTTTTGTAATCGCAGAGAGTCCCGCAGCTCATGTCGGGTCTAGCGCAGCTCTTGCAATGAACATGACAGCACTTGGATTTGAAGAGCCCCTCGTCACCGATACCCCCCGGCCGTTTCCAGAGCAATGCGCGCGGATACATGAGCGCATAGACGCGTTCCTGGGCGCCAAAGACGTCTCAGACCGTGTCAGGAGCGTGCAGGAGCAGACGCGTACTGCGCTGGGCGTCATAGAGAGGGCATTGGATCAGTACAGGTGGGTGATGCTGCTCGACGTGGGCTACGGTGGCCCGCTTCATTCGAGTACTGACAGCAACACCAGTCTGCCTGAACTCTCTCTTGCATACAACGGCGGCAAGGACTGCCTTGTGCTGTTGGTCCTGTATCTTTGCGCCCTCCACAAACGTGGCCTCGTCGCCTCGAACCCGTCCTCGAATACCTCCACCGCCGTGCAGTGTGTCTACATCCAGGACAAGCACCCCTTTAAGGAGGTGGAGGAGTTTGTGGCCAAGAGCATCAAGACGTACTCGCTCTCCCTTCTGGAGTACGGGAAGCCTATGAAAGAGGCCTTCACGGATTATCTGCGCGACACACCATCTGTCAAGGCAATCCTGGTAGGCACACGGCGGACTGACCCACACGGCGAACACCTGAAGCATTTCGATCCTACAGACAAGGGGTGGCCAGCATTTGTGCGCGTTCACCCCGTCATAGACTGGCATTACGTCGACATCTGGGCAGTGGGTGCTCCCACGCATCTTCAAGTAGCATTCAAGCTGACTGATTCAGTTTATACGATACCTAAACATACCATATTGCCCGCTATATGACCTCGGATACACTTCGCTCGGTGGGACTACGGACACCCATCCGAACCCGATGCTCGCACGGCAGCCTTCAACGAGTCAAGTGCCACAAATAAGCCAAACAAACGGATCACCGAAACCAAACTTTAGGCCTGCATACGAACTCGTCGACGACTACGAAGAGCGACTAGGGAGAGATAGATAGATAGTTCAATCTTGAAATATTCCATGTTTCAAACAAGCAGCCTCGAGTACTCTACGTCTCGTCTCGCATCTCATCGAAGAGCATCAGCACTTTTCGCCGTACGCAGCTTCACAGCGAACAGGACATATAAAGCTAGATTGACCACTCTGCCCTACTACAGATTACATCTCAGGCAGCACTGTTTGCTCATTTTCTCGCGCAGTCACTCAAACGATCATGAACACGAGCCTCGGAAGGTGGGGTGAGCTTGGGCCGCGGCAGAACTTGGAAATGTCTCGAAGCTTCAAGCATCCCACCTCGACATTGAGCCCTTTAAACCTCTGCGGCTACCTGCAGACGTCACGACGGCAGCTGTCATGCAGTCACTTGTCAACTAGTTCTACAGCCAATAGGTCCGAAACATCGCGAAATTGAAGCCATGTCGTCTTTCGGCGTCATCGTCTCCGGTCGTCCTGTCCTCACCGATGCGCAAGTTGTATCACCTACACAGGTCGCGTATCAAATACCTTCACAACCGTCGTTTTCGCACATCGTCGTGTTCTTGCTTCCAGGCACCACCTTACCCGATGGCACCGCCGCCGCCGTATACGCCCAACTCCCCGGCACAACGGATTTCAAGTTGCTCGGCGCAATCGCAAACGAGAAACCCAGTGCAATTTTCAAAATCAACAACAAAGCCGGCGGCCCAGCAGGCGGCGGCCTAGGCGATGAAGATGTCATGGTCGACGAGGGCTTGGCGAATGGTGCTGCAACACCTCTGGCCCTAGGTATAAGCGTTGAGCCTGCGGCTCAGGTCGCGGCTAGTCTGGAGCAGAAGAAAGCGCAGGACGCGGCATCGACGACCACAGCTACAGGGACGGGGAGCGAGCTGGTTTTGCGTGGCCAGAATACAGTCAACCAGAAGGTGCTTGCGCAGCGAATTATCAAGAACTGTTATGACTTCCTGACGAGCTGGGGTAGTGGGGACACCGTCCCGCTCAAGGCATTCCAGGCGTGGTGGACCAAGTTCGAGGGCAAGATGGAGAGGGATCCTGGATTCTTGGAGAGGAGTGACGGCGGTTGAACAAGTCGTTTGTGAATACAAGAGGAAGCAGGCATTGGTACGCCATATGCCGTGTCCTTAGCCAGATGTTAGCCGGGTTGTGGTCAGCCTGAAACCTGAAGTGGACTATTTATTACCGCACGGTACACGCTGCCAGGAGCAGCTGCTGTATACTGTAGCCCACTGGTTAACGCCCTAAGCGCCCAGCCTACACGATATATGCTCGTCAGCCAATCTCGACAATATGGAGGACTTGAGAGTGGAGATGTTTTCGGAAGCTTGGAACAGCACGTAAGCAGATTCACAAAAAGTGTCTGTGATTTGTACCTCTGCTGACCTCGCCTCAGTTGAAGATGGCAGATAAAACTCAGACTGTTGGTCCCTCGATCTGAATCATTTTTGAATCTGATTGTCCTGGGTCTACTGTTGCAAACTTCAGCGTATATCTACGAGGAGCCAAATCCCCTTTCTTCACCCAAGGCCCGGAAATGAATCGTGTATGAAACACTCCAGTCAGCCGTCAAACACCACGGCCACTGCCCAAAGCAATATACCGACGTCACAATGTGAAAGGAGGTTTCAGAGGCTGCTCTCGTTCTGGGAGGGTGTGGTAACTACTGCAAGCGCTGCTTGTATGAAGGCCGTAGCCATCCTCATCCAAATGCAACCACAACCTCTGGACAGATGGTCACTTTCGAGCAGTCTCAACGCCATCATTGCTATCTTCGTCACAGCTGCAAAGTCTTCGTCATTACCACTGTACACGGAAGGTCTCGCAGGGCTTCGTCAGCGAACGCCGCAATGTTCCGTCATCGAACTCACTTTACCAACCATCGCACGCTCTGCCAATCGCTCATTCGTTTCCACTACTCGTTGCGTGACAACACCAATCCATTTCACGATCAAGGTAAAGCTCAGTTCACGGTACTGAACGCAAATCAGCACTGTTGCCGAGGAAGCGAGCCCGATGAACCTCGAGTGTAGGAACCAGACTCTTTCAGCAGAGCGCATACGCATTGCAGTGATTCGATGCAGGGTGGATATCTGTCAGCTCGGCTTTGGTGATGCACTAGTAGACTGCTTCAGGGAGTTAGAAGTCCACGACTGTACCATCGGACTCACTGGGCTTAACTGCGTTGCGTTGTTTGCTTGTGGAAAGAAATCGGTCGGGAATTCTGCAAAGGCTGTGAGCTCTGCGCGTACGAGGTATGGTGTTTGGATGATGTCCAGCGCGGTGACTGCCGTTATGCATCACGTCCTTGGCGGATTTGTGACGATGCTGGATGAGGGGCTGAGGATCACTGCGTACTTTGACGACACGTCTGATCGATAGTTGCAGATGCTGAGAGCACTACCAGAGTCGATCTAGCAATACTATGAGCTCGAGCTTCAGCTACCTGCTACCAAAATTGCACATACGTCTCGCTACATCTTCAATCTATGTACAGCATTCGGCCACCGCTGGTCTAGCAATGAACTTACCCTGTCCAGGATCCGCCTCCCTCCCATCAGGGCCTGGAAGTGTTTGGCTCTATCTTCTGATTTCATCAGCAAGAGCAAGGACAACCCAGCAGCTTCTACGGTTTTCTGTGGCTCATATGAAGCAGGCAAACTTAAAGTTGGAGGGAGCCGGACGATCGTCGGTGTTTTGAGGGAGGCGATGATGGCCTGCGCTGCGAAGGGATTGAGACCTGCTCGGCGCAAGAAAACCTCCCACTGGCACCGCGTCAGTACTACTGTAATACTGCAGTGAGGAAGGATAGCTTACCGTCGTTTCCATAGCAAAGAGCTTGATATTGCTCATGTCTTTCCCATCACTCGGCAATCCATACTCACCCATGCTCTCCACAACAGACCGCGCGAGCGCTTGTTCCCCACCCTCCACATACCGCACGACTACATCGCCTTCAAGCTGCGTTGCAAATGTCTCGAGTCCCTTCAATGATTCCGTGTCCCTCGCATCCTCTGGCCTGCTGTAACCAACCTGTTCTGTCAGACCTTCGCTGATCAGGACCACGAGCCGCTCGTAGCGCGCTTGTAAGATCAAGATGCGCTCCTTGACTGGCGACCGTAGCGCCTGTCCAGGGAGAGGTGATTGCTTGATTTGCTGGAGGGTGGTGAGGATGAGACCAGTGGAGGGAGAGAATATGATATCTGCTTCTAGAGAGATGGAGTGCGGGAGGGTATAGTCGCGGTATATAAGCTCGGCTCTGGGGTATAAATGTTCGACTTGCTTCGTAAATGGTCGGCGTTGGAGTAGTTTTGATGATATGATGAACGAGCAAGGCGGGAGATCGAGTGCGGGTAGCGGCTCAGATACGGAGTGCGGTGGTTGTTCTGCAGTCCTGCCCTGAAAAGTGATCATGCGTCTTGTGATGAGTGTGTTCAAGTCTGGAGGTGGAGACCTTGAGCGCACTATCAGGCCTTCTGTAGGAGGAGCGAACGGAAGTTGCTTCAGGGCAGTAGTCGTTGCAGGCTTGACTGCTTTGCCTTGTGTCTCCATGAACTTATGCAACGCCGTAGACGCAGAGAAGCCTCCAAACATGAGTTCAGTAGGTGCTTCTTTAGGCTCGTGTATCCCGTTGCGTTTGGATATGCAGAGTTGCGATTCTTGTGAGCGTGGGTTCGCCTGTATTTGATGTGCCATGCGGGAATCGTGAGACGTGAATGGTTCGTTCTGCCAATGTTGACTACTGGCTTCTTCTGGACGTGGCTGAGTATGGGGATTCGAAAGTAGCTCTCTTGTCGCGGTGTGCTTCTGCTTGCACTGCATCTCCAGGGCTTCCCCATGTTCTTCAATCTCCAGCTTTCTTTTACGAACCAAAGCCTCCATGCTGTTTTGCTCTTCGACCTTAGCCGGCTCGAGCTCATCCTCGTCGTCGTCGCTCTCCTCATCGAGAATCCGGAGACCCTCTCTCTTCCACACTTCGTTCGAGCTTGTAGCGGTGGTTCCTGCTATAAGCTCCGCCTGGATCTTGTTAAATTCTGTCTCACCGTGCAACTTCTCTTTAAGTTTGATAGTCGATGTCGGTGACGCGAACCATCCCCAGCTCAATTCCAGATCTGATACACCATGCCAAGCACATGCTGTCCTGAGATCGTTGCGCTTGACTTTCTGAAGAAATCGCATTTGGGCTTCCAGCTCCGTGACACCTGAGTGGCGATGCTTACTCTTTTGCTGACTATATTCATTCCACGGTGCCACCGGGAGCGTCATGTCAACAAAAGGTACTTCTACTCGAGCAACCGTGTCAGCTCCAGTCAGCTTCTCATTCTCAATTCTTCGGTTCACCTCATTAGCAAGCGGCCCGATTTCCTTCGCAAGCTCTTCTGTGGTACTGTGAGTTTCGGAAGCATCCGAGCGATGCTCGTCAGTCCACGGTTCTAGCGTCTCGCACACTTGAATCATCTCCGCGAACGACACTGACTTGAGCTTCTTCATAGGCGAGTCTGACAGGATCGGCGGCGTCAGTGGTCCTTCTACCTTGAGGTACTCTGCTCTGCGCTTTAAGGTCGTTGAGGTGCGATCTGGAAAGTGGGGACTGACAGCTTCTTCAGCATCAAAGAACGCATTAAGGTCGGCTACGTCGAGTAACATCGAGTCACTACTGCCAGAATGCTGGCGTGCAAGTGAATCTTCTGCCATGACATGTTGCTCTAATGCTTTCAATTCGGCCGCAACTGAGTCACTGCTCTCAAATGCAAGAGGCAAGTGGTTTGCTGGCGACGACGGAATGTAAGGTGTTAGTGGGGGCGACCAAGGTAGCAATGGCGGTGTCAGGTGTCGAGTTGCCGGTTCCTAGATGTATTAGCATGCACGCTCAGCATTCGACGTTTACATACTTTTCCATCGTCTAATCCTCCTGCCATTATCCTTGCATGATCATCAGGTGTAAAGTCGTCTCTCACCGCGCTTTGTAGAAACGAAAGAACATCTCTCGTTATTGCAAGCTTCTCGCTCTTGATCTTGGCATCGCATTGCGCTGGATACGCGAAATATCTTGCGGGCCATCCGAAACCCTCATCGTTCTCATCGTCCAGATCTTCAGAGGGAAGTCGCGTCCTGAGTTCCTTGAAGTCAGGCTCAACCCTCGTTCCAAAACTGAGCATATCAAGTTCTGCATCTGTCTGCAAGATCGGCAACTCTTGCTTCAAATCAAGAATGCGTTGTCGCCCATCTGTTGCCAGCAGATCGTAGACCGGAGGCTCTGGCGGTGACAAAACAGACTTCAGGAGCAATGCGACGTCTTTAGTGACAGCGAGTCTTTGCTTCGTTAGCGCAACAGCAGCCGTGACGGCGTTAGCAAGATCGTCCTCAAAGGGATCGTAAGGATCCTGATCAAGTGTTGCATTGAGCGAGAGACAGATATCAGCGATTCGAGGCAGCTCCGTGGTGTAGTCAACGCTGAGGCCTTGTTCTCGAGCGTACTCAAGAACGCTGGGCTCGTCATCATCTTCAACAACGGGTAGTGGATCGGAGAATGGAATGTCTAGCTCCATGTCGCATAGAATGTCAATGTGAGGTAAGTCATGTTATTGGTGCTTGGTGATGAGCCGTGCAGCCGATTTGATATCTGCACGTCGAGATGTATATCGATGGCGTTGTGGTGAGTCTACACGAAGTCGCTCTTTCCCTCACGTTAGTGCACGTCGTCACGTGCCAATGTGACCTTGCCACCACCTCGAGTTTGCGATATTTTGCAGTCCGTGAACGGAACTTTGGTGTTCCGAACACCACGGATCATGCAGGAAAACGTGGTCAGTGAGTTTGAGAAAGCTTATAATCCAGGCAAGTCTTGAGCACATGGCGTTTCAAGTCCTGTCTCGGACGGACAATGGGGTGTTAACTGTTTCGACTGATATGAAGATATCTGGTGATGGTTGGATTTTTTATTCGCTATCTGTTGGTGCTTCGTTTGTCGTATTTTTTTAATGCGATGACAAGCCGTTATGAATATCCCTGACCCTTCCTACCAACAACGCAAGAGAACTATGATTATGTACCGACCAGTCCAGTATAAGTCCATGTCTTATATTTCAGCAAACGCTTAACTAAGTGATCGGGTAAGTGTGTCTATGTTTACTTTACAGCAGGCTTCTGGCCGAAGCCGAGGGACTGGTTGCCACCGTTGAAGGCAACGAGCTGAGCCCTGAACATGACATCACCATAGATCTGGAGGCCGGCACCCTGGTTGCCCTGGACACCACCGAAACAGGTCGTGTTGGCCTTGTCGACGGTGGCGAAGGTGATCTGGTTACCAGGGATCTTGGCCATGTAGGTGTCGCCAATAGCGACGGACATGTCAGGGAGCTTAGCTCCACAGGGGAAGATGTAACCACCAACCTGAGCGTTGAGTTGCGCACCCTGGACCTTAGAGTAGTAGGCGTCGGCAACCGGCTGGTCAACAAGGAGGAGGGAAGTACCGGTGTCAGCAATAGCGTCGGAACCCTGGGGGTTTTGCATGACCTGATCACCAACAGCAAACTTGGTGGAGGGGAACTGCCAGAAACCGGTCTCGGCCTTGACGGGGATCCATGCCATCTGGCCCTCGAACTTGGTAGCATCGATCTTGCCGAACTCATAAACACCTGTGCCATCGGGGTTAAGGTCGGCCGTGAAGACAGGCATGTCGATGTTACCCATGACGTTGTCGAAGAAGGTCTTCTGGGGGGTCTTCTTGGTGCCATCATTGACAGTGTTGAGTTTGGAGAAAGCAAGACCGACAAGACCGTCAGTATCGGTGTCCTGAATAAAAGACTGCGAGACCTTGTTGGCCAACTCAACGGTCTGGCCCTCGACCTTGACACCTCCAATAGTGACAGTGTCTGTACCGACACTTCCAGCAGCACCAGATCCATCTCCGTAGCTGATCTTCCATTGCGAACCCACTGTCTTCTTGAAGCTAGTAGACTTGGAGGCGTCAAAGGCAGAGTGCTGACCAATAGATGCGGCATCAAGTTCAGTGCTGAACATCCACCTAACAGGTATGTTAGTCACTGAATCTGGGGGGCTCGAAGATAGTTACTCACAGGTCAGAGGAACCAGAATCAAAGTCCAAATTCAGCGTCTGGCCACCAACTTCGACTGGGGAAAGGAAAAGAGCAGCGTTCGGCCCGGGGTTGGCGGCGACAGTTCCTGTCGTGTTGCTACCACCAACAGCTGCGGTAGTCGTGTTTATGCCTGCCGCCCTAGTGTATGCGACAAAGTCTCCCTCAACCTTGAAGTTGTACTTCCTGAAAACCTTCCTCATAGCGGCGGCGCCATTGGGTCCAGTGGGATGGGCCGTGTTCAGCTGGCGCGGGACCTTGAACGAGCGTTTTGCGAGACCTTGTCTCTTGACTTGTGATGGTGCGGCGAGCGCAAGAGCTGCCAAAAGAGCGAAAACGAAGAAGAAGCGTGATGAAGACATATTGGTTGTATAATGCTGGCCGGCAGCGGTGACGAATAAGCCTGTCGTCTGAAAAGAAGGGAAATGCAGTGTAGAATTTATCGAAGGAAAGAACTGAAAGAACCACAACTCGCTGGAAGGAATAGATCAAAGGCTCGGCCTGATGATGGGAAGTCCACACAGCGCTCAAGCAGCCGGTAATGAGTGTTCTTTTAAAGAATGTTGTCGAAACAAGTAAGGACAGTAGCAATGGAAACCTGAGCACCCGATGAAACTCATAGAGGTCAAGATTCGAGTGAGGGCGCTAAGCCTTGCCCCAAGATATCACTGAAATTCCTGCCGCAGCAGATCAGAGGCTGCGTGTGCAACATGCGTGGTGATCCATGTAGGGATCGAGCTTAGTTGCTGTTGGGGCTCAGGTGCACAGTCTGGAACCCGTCCTAATGGAGCTAGCTTTCTGCCACATGCAGGCTAAGAGGCTCAAAAAGGGAAGCATCATTGGACAGGAGTGTGCCTGAAAGTAGCGGGCCAGTCGTCGATTGCCCGTGGAGCTCTTACGCGTACTGCCTGAGTTTGCCCGGGTGGTGTTGAGGAAATGTGGAGGACACCACTAGTGCGCGGACATGGGCTACGGAGTCTAGCGAGAACGTTTCAGGCCCGCGGCACCCTGCCAATGCCATCACTGTTGCAAGAATGTCCCGGGAATTTAGTCGAGAGGACAAGAATTGAACGTGTCGACTGGCTATCCGTTCTTGGAAGCTGTCTGCATCTCCACACTGTTTTCTGCTGCCGCGAGAATCCTTTGTTGCGCAGGCACTCTCAACCACACCTGGTAGCGGCTGACGACGCGCTGCACAGGCGTCGAACACGTATGAACATCAGTGCTGACGAAGCCAAGGTACCGCGTCTCGCAATGCCAAGCTCCTGGCGAAGCCGCGTGGAGAGTTGTCGCGACTCTGAAACGGCCCGGGGGAGTGCGCCATTCAAAGTCTTCGTAGAGAGCCGCAGTGGTGTTGTTGTTCCGAGTATGCGACCTACGAAGATCCAGAACTCGCATACACCCCGTTCCCCAGGCTTCGAGACAAGCATCATCGCGAAGCTTAGCTGTCATGCCCCTGCGATCACACTACACACGTCTCTACCTCAAACGTGTTTCCAGTTTCGCGCCACCATCTCCCGACGCCCGGCTCAGGAAAACAGAGTGAGTATTGACACCACCCATTCAGCGGGTGTTGCTTGTGTTTGGAAGCCACAGATAACCACTCATCGTCGCTGCCGCGTTTGAGGCCTGGGGGAACAGGAGTGAGGTTTCAGCAATGGTGCAAACCGGTGAGCCTGTTTCGAAGCTGACCATGGGATACGCTGGTTGCTTTGCCAGGGGCTTATGGACCCGCGGATGTGTGGTGAGCCATTGCATTGAGCGCCTGTGCCGTGGTGCAAGGCGAGTGCGAATGCGGCAGCTGCCCACAGTCACAGAAGGCATGGCAGTGCATGGAAAGTGCATGGAAACAATGCTTGAATTTGAATAATGGATAACATGGCTTTTGAATATCTAAATTGCAACGCAGTAAAATCCCTGCACCACTTCAGGGTAATCAGCATCCTTTATAAATAGGGGAGTACTGTGTGGTGGACAGGCACTCTGCAGTCGAGTGCATGTCTGCTTCTTTTGTCGCTTCCTTCATGTGCTTGTCTGCTGTCAGCAGCAATCGATGAAGTGCTGCGATGCCTCAATGGGACTTGGCAGCTAGAAGCGTAGCCAATTTTGCTGCCCTTCCCAAGCCACACAAGGTAGTCTACAGCAGGCAGCAGCCTCTACTCAAAATAACCAGTCAGTGAGTGGTGTGGTAGTCTCATCCAAGCAGTTCGACGTCAAGACCAATAGCCCTCATGAACAGATTCACGTTGGCTAAGCGAGCTCCGGCCATCTCCACAGGCAAAGCCTTGCTGACAGAGACCGTCTCCATGACACGGTCTTTGACACCAATAACCAACCTCTGCTGTTGCTCAGGGCTAGCACCGACACCCATGGCAGCCAAGAACTGCCAGATATACATGTCGTCGGTGTCGTTGATGGTGCCGGGGAACAAGTAAGGCAGCACGGGTTCAATCGTGTCGAAGAGACGGTTGTAGAGCACGGTCCACTGGTCCCAGTCTCCTGCATCAATCTCAGGAGCCGACTGCTTGAGAAGCTCCGCACGAGAGATCAAAATCGTCAGGAGAGACAGGCCGATCTTAGTGCGTGCGACGACATGGAGATTGGTACGATCCAGGATCAGTCCAAGAAGACCGATAATAATATTGAGTGGCGACTCAGAGATGTGCGCGAAGAGTGGGGGCATCACGGTCTGCGAGAATAGTTCGACCTCTTCGCGGATAGCAGCACTCAAGGGCTCATCTGGTGTGGCAACGGCATGCCCAACGACGGCAAGACCGTCAAGATGAACGACGATCATAGTAACGACTGTTATGCGCTCTTGCTCGTCGATATGGCGGAAAAGACGAGGAATGACCTTCTTCCCCTTGGCGTGCGACAAGATTTGAATAAAGGGATGCGCCGCTTGAGCGTGCGGGTTGATGGGTTCCATAATCTTAGTGGCTAGCCAGAGCTTCTTGTGCAACAACTCAATCTTCGAGCGCCATTCCATGTGCGCTTGGATGGCCTCCGGGTCGCTACTCTCGTTGATCGGAGGTGGCAAAGCTCGTTCGTGATCCTCCATTTGCATCAGTGTGAGGTAGACAGCCTCGATATTGCGCAGGGCATCCTTGCGGTCGGCGATCGAGGTCTTGGGCTTAGGCTTGTCCCCTGTCTCTGGACGCTTGATGTTGAGGAGGGGTCGCGGAGTCTTGGAGTTGCTGAAGGCAATTTTTCCGAGACTGCCTTCGACGACGAGCTGCTTAGCCTTGGGCCTGGCCTTGGCAGCTTCAACCGCACGCTGGATCTGCTGCTCCATACGCTGCATGTGGTTGTCACCGCCGCGGCCGTGTCTCCGGTTGCCGAACCTGTTGTTGGTCTGAAAGAGATAAGTCTGAGCAAATTGGCTGGCCGGCTGCTGAGGGTTTTGGCGTGGAGCACCCCGGATCTGACTGAAGACTTGGTAATAGAAGTCTTCAGCAATCGCGGCTTCCGGGTCTCTCTCCTCAAGATTGCCTGTGGCAGTCATGAGCTGCTGTAGCTGAATGCGAGTAATGAAGTTTTTATCTTGAGGCGTCATCAGACCGTTGTCTTTGGCCAACTGCGCAATCTTGTGGTTACGCTTTGCACGCTTGGCATCCTCTTCGAGGAAAGCTGCACGCTCGGCCTCGGACAGGTTGAGCAGCTGTTCCGGATGGGTAATGATAGGGAACGAAGCACCCCTGTTGTGTTGTCCAGGGGCACTTCCAGCCATTTGCTGTTGGGCAGGCTGACCGGGCTGAGCCATTGGTTGACCCTGGCCAGACAGGCGGTTGGGGTTCTGGAGGATCTGCCGAGGCTGGGTTGGTGGGCCTTGCGGTTGAGTCGCAGGTGAAGCGCCCATCTGTTGCTGTGCAGCTGGCTCAGGCTTTTGTCGCTGCAAGATGGTGGGCTGTTGAGGCGTTGGTGCTTGCGCTGATTGGCCAGGAAGTTCGGCGTGGAACTGCTGCTGCTGCTGCTGTTGCTGCTGGGGAGGGCCCTGTCTTTGCTGAAACTGCTGCGGCGGCGGCTGTTGGAACTGGTGCTGTTGAGGACGCTGCAAGATCTGCGGAGCATGCTGGCCAGGGAAGCCGGGCGGCATACCAGGGAATGGTGGCTGGCCCTGGTAGAACTGTTGCTGGTGCTGCTGCGGGTATTGCTGAGGGTAACCCATGCCTGGAGGCGGTTGGACTGGGGGCGTAGCTCGAGCCTCGTTGCTGATGCCGTGACCACGCATCATGGCCTCGACCTCGTCCAAGCTCATCATTTTCCTTGAGCCACCAGCTGGCTGGGCAGGGCTGCTCGAGTACTGAACAGGTGATGGCTGGTACTCGGGCTGCTGCTGGCGTTGAGCTGCAGGCTGCTTTGGCTTCAGGCCCCAGATATCGGCACGCGCCTCCAGCTGAGGGATGTACTCGGGGTCCTTGTAGCTCTCGTAGCCGGTCCTGGTAGGCTTTGAGGCTTGTGGGACGGGCGGTCGCTGTTGCTGCGGGGCAGGCCTGGAGAAGCCCTGGCGCGCCTGGTAGAGCATCTGCTCTTCCTGCATCGTGTTTGAGATTTTGGACGTCTGGCCTGCGAAGTCGAAGTCCTTGCCAACACTCTGCTGGGTGGCCGGTCCGTCGCCGCCGAAGGTATCGTCGTTGAAGGCGTCGTCGGCATCGTCGAGGCGCCCGCCTAGGCCTTGGTACGTCTCCTCGAAGTCGATACTGTGCAGGTGTGTAAGCAAGGGTGCATTGCCGATGGCGTTGCCATTGGCATTGCCTGCGTCGGCGCGACCTACACATCGTCGTCGGCTGCCCCTCCACTGAAGCCGGCAAAGGCATCGTGCTGTCCGAAGCCTGGCGCGCTGGGCTGGTGGCCGCGGTCCCTTGGCAGGCTGGGGTCAAAGCCGAAGAAGGACATGGTGGGCGGTGCCCGTGTGGTGGATCGCGTGTGAGGTTACGCGCCAAGTGTGGGTGAGAGAAGTCGTGGGCTGGATGACGTTGGGCGAAGTCGAGGGTAGAGGCACCAACAGCGGGTGGCGGCCGTGGCTGTGCAGACGGGAACTACTCGGAAGAGCGCACGAACGCTGCGCTATGCAGGGCAGCGGTACAAGAACACAAACACTCGCAGTCGAGACGTCGTCGAGGTGGTGGTGCTGGTGCTGGTGCTGGTGCTGGTGCTGGTGCTGGTGCTGATGCTGGTGCTGGTGCTGGTGCTGGCCGTGCTCCCAACGGCAACTTCCGTCTCCGCCCGCCCAGCTCAGCGACCCTGAACAGGTGGCACGACACTAAGGCGCATACGAGGACGTCTCCCTCTCCTTCTCCTTCTCCTTCTCCTTTCCCTTTCTGACCTCGTGTCCTGCCAAAGTCTCTGCACCCACTGTCTCTCTGCCCTGCACGCATTCCACAGAGAACAGCAGAACAGACTCCACGACCACACGCCAGCAGCGCGCCCATCACTCCGCCACTCCCGTCACGATGGCAGGCACACAGCGCTATCTCCGCTACATTGTCTTTGCTCTTTTCGTAAGACGGCCGTCTGTGCATTGATCATGAGCACGCATTGACCCTTCGCAGGCGCTGGTTCTCCTCTACTTCATCGGCTCCTCGTCCTCGGTCCCCTCGGCGCCGAGCTGGCCGAGCTACGGCTCAGGCTCAAAGGACACGCTCGCGCCCAGCACGCCCAGCACGCCCAGCACCTCCGAGTCCAACGATGCCGCCTCGAGCCCTCACGCATCGCACGCCCCTGCAGCGGCCAAGCCTCCGACCACGCCCAACGGCCATGAGCTGCCGCCTGCCACCATGCCCGGCGACCGCATGAATGCCACCTTCGTCACCCTCGCCCGTAACCAGGACGTCTGGGAGATCGCAAAGTCCATTCGCCACGTCGAGGACCGCTTCAACCGCAAGTTCAACTACGACTGGGTCTTCCTCAACGACGACGATTTCAACGACGAGTTCAAGAAGGTCACTTCTGCTCTGGTCTCCGGCAAGACCAAGTACGGCAAGATCCCCAAGGAGCACTGGTCCTTCCCCGACTTCATCGACCAGGACAAGGCCGCCAAGGTCCGTGAGGAGATGAAGGAAAAGAAGATCATCTACGGCGACTCCATCAGCTACAGGCACATGTGCCGCTACGAATCTGGCTTCTTCTTCCGCCACCCGTTGATGCTCGACTACGAGTGGTACTGGCGCGTCGAGCCCAGCATTGAAATGCACTGCGACATCAACTACGACACCTTCAAGTTCATGGCCGACAACAAGAAGAAGTACAGCTTTACCCTCAGTCTGTATGAATACGTCGAGACCATCCCAACTCTCTGGGAGGCCACCAAGAACTTCACCAAGACCTTCCCGGAGCACATTGCCAAGGACAATTCCCTCAAGTTCGTCAGCGACGACAACGGCGAGACCTACAACCACTGCCACTTCTGGTCTAACTTTGAGATTGGCAATCTCAACTGGCTCAGGTCCAAGGCCTACATCGACTACTTCGAGTCCCTCGACCAAGCCGGTGGTTTCTTCTACGAGCGCTGGGGTGATGCGCCCGTCCACTCCCTAGCTGCAGCCCTGATGCTGAAGAAGGACGAGATTCACTTCTTCAACGACATCGCCTACTATCACGTGCCTTTTACCCACTGCCCCACCGGGGAGCAGTACCGCCTCGACCACAAGTGCCACTGCAACCCCAAGGACAACTTTGACTGGAACGGCTACAGCTGTAAGTTTTCCGGCATACCTGGGAGAAAACCCGCGCTAACACGATCACAGGTACAGCACGCTTCTACGAGCTCAATGACATGAAGAAGCCTGAAGGGTACGAAAAGGAGCAATAAGCCTCTAGATCCCACACCCCGTTCCAGCGCCACCTTTTTTACAACTGCGACCCATCTTCGTTCAGCACACACATCTGATTTCTGGTCGAAGTGCACCGCTCAATGCTTGGGACGTCACATGGATCGTCTTCCAATACTTTGGCATTTTCATTTCAATCGGAACGATGCTGGGCATTTACCTCGGCAGGCGGCCGCAGAACCGCTTCAACTACGAACGATAGACTAGGGGGAAAAGGACAAAACTTTCACAACATGCTTGTTTTATTTTTTTTATTTTTTATTTTTTGGCTCTATAGGGATGGTGTACAATTTTGGCGTTGACCTGGCTCTGGCTGTCCATTGCGTGATACACGGCATGGAGAAAGAGAGTGGCAATTTTCTTGTTCTACATCGTCATTCTCACATGTATGCCCTCAATGTACTCGTACGACTTATCCAGCAAAGTCCCAAACAATCATTCATGTGAATCATGTTGTAGGCTCTGACCGAGAGTGGCGTGCAGATGATGATAAAGAGGGAAAAGCGTGGAGCATGGCAAGGCCTTGCCGATGTCACCATCACTTCCAAGTGCATGCATGCATGCATGCTTGGCACGCAAGGAAGAAAGCATTGTTGAAGGTTGAATGCTGACATGTGTCGTGTTTCTTCATTGTAGCACAATCGCCCCTTGCAGTAAGGTTGGTCGAAGTTGTGTCGTGTACATGTACGGAGCTCGCTAAAACGCTACAGGATAGAACAGAACAGAACAGGAGGAAGAAATGTAAACGCCGTTCCCTTTGTAAATGCCTCTGAATGGACGAGCCACCGAATAAGAAAAGTAGGACAAGTAAGATACAGAAACACGCTCGGGAGTGCGGTCACTGCTAAGCCCGCCTAGTCGTTGTAGTTGACGACGCCCGAGCCGTCTTTGTTCGCCTTCGGGATGCCATAGCGCGCGCTCAGGTCGTCCTCCTGCGACTTGCCGGCAGGGTCGAGGAATGGACGTTCCGCCTGGTTGCAGACGCGGACCGCGTGGCGACGGTGCGGTGCGAAGCCGTACGTGGCCGAATGGTTGGTGACGCGGTTGTCCCAGAAGGCGACGTCGCCGGCCTGCCACTGGAAGCGCGCGTGGAACTCGGGGCTCGTGGCGACGATCTCGTTGAGCAGGCTGATGATGTGGTCGCTTTCCGTCTTGGGTACGCCGACGATCTTGGTCACGAAGCCTGGGTTGAAGAAAATACTCTTCCACCCTGTCACGGGGTGCGTGCGCACGAGTGGGTGCTCCGTCGTTACAGGTTCGCGGCGTACGGTGCGCCCGAGGTCACGTGTACCTTGGGCTTGTAGGTCTGCAGAGTGCAGCGCAGTGAGTGACTCGAGATACTTCTGCATGTGGGGAGACAGCATATCGTAGGCTGCGTATTGGGAAGACCAGAGAGTGTCGCCGCCGCCACCACGAGGGGGGCCTGTGAGGACCTTCAGAGATGTGTAGGAAGGAGGCTGAATCTCATACGTGACATCTGAATGCCACAAGAACGTGGGCGAGAACAGGGAGCGAAGATCAGGGGATCCTTCACCAGTATACACAACGTGCACGTCTTCAAGACCCTCTTGACGAGGAACGGCGGTTGTGGCGTGCTTGTGCAGACGGCCGAAGTATTGGCCGAGAGCACGCTGCTCCTCAATACCAAAGTTCTTTTGGTTGCGGAAAAAGACAACGCCTCGAGTCGCAATCAGCCTTGCGAGATCATTCTTTTGAGGGTCGGTGAGGTTGGCTAGGTCCACGCCGTGTACCTCTGTGCCGATCTTGGGGTTGTAATCGAAGACCTCCGTAGCGGAGGATAGAAGGTTCTTGAAGTTGACGTCACCAAGGCAGCCTTTATCGGTGTAAGGAATCTCCTCCAGCGCAGGCCACGTGATATCGGGAAAGCGTGGCCGTAGGTGTTCAAACTCATATGTGTCATCGTGTTGAGTGACCGTTGTGCGCCCGGGGACGTAGTTGTGTGTGTTGGCAGGCTTGACTGATTGTTTGAGGGATGTGACAGGTGCCGCATCAGTTGACTGGACGACTGGCTCTACAAGTCCTGGTGCCATGTTGACGGTAGTGGTGGTGGAGTGTTGGAGTCGATTGGTGATCCTGTATGCAAGGTACCCTGTCGTACTGGTGGAGTAAGAATCGACTGAAGCCAGTATCGTACCGCTTGAGCAAGAAGATGACCTCAAGGAAGCAACAGTAGGAAAATGAAAGGCTTTTGTGACGTAGTAGAGCTTGTAATGAGAAACCAGACCGTAGAGTAGCGGTCGCGGTACTTATAGGTGTACTTATTAGGCAGTACATAGACTCATATCAAGAAGCTTACATGTCGGATTGCGCCATCGCTCGCAATCACGTCTTCTGCCAAAAGTGGCCCGGACGTTGTCTCCACATTTCTGACCGCCGTGTGATATCAATCTGGAATTGCAGCCCCATTTGCTGCTCGGGACCGCGGAGGTGGATCCGGGGTAGGCACCATGTCGATTGTCCTGTCGCATGGTGACGACAAATTCGAAGCTTAGACTAAATGCTATCGTAACTGCAGACAGGTCTGCTGGAGCTGGTCTTTGAGCAGCTTGCGCAGCCTGCTATTGCGACGAGGGAGCCCCTGTCTCATACTCTTATCTGAATTCTCAAGTTTCGGTGCTTGCAACGACTTTTTCTCTTGAAACGCGATTTCGAAAATGGCAGGTCGGTCCTGACCATGACCTGAGATGCTGAAACGCTGTGACTATTCAGTGCTGAAGTCGGTCGGGTGGCGGCGCTAGTGTCCAAATCGGGTAAGAGTCGAGTGATTGCACCATCTTCTGGGGACATCACGCCTTCGCTCGTCTTTGAACATAACACAACGCAAGGGCCACTGCTAACACCATCTCGTAATCTGAGCAGGAACAAGCTGGGATTTTTCAATCTGATAAGATCTGTCCGGTCGGAAATGGGAGCTAGCAGACTATGGCGCCTTGACCGACTCCGTTCTCGCTCTCAATCGCTTGATGGTGAAGGTTTCCACATGTATGATGCGGCATGCAGTGAGTTTTTTGCGATTTACCATATTCTTCGCACTGGCATGACAGGCCTCCCTTCCTGATTATGTACTGTCGCTTGGGCGTCGGACTAAGGCGACGATCACGTGCAAAGGAGGGTCTGGACAACCGGTCGGTGGAACCGTGTATCCAGTGCGACGTCTGAAGTTCTTGAAATCCAACTCTTCGCCAGAACGCCTCGTTTGTTCAAAACTCCTTACGGTATGCTGTAGGTTGCTTTTGTTTGGCGGCGTCGATGCCATCTCTCTAGAGGATGCAATTAACGGCAAGCTGCCGCCGGTATCAAGGGATCGAATTGCTGTCCCGGGTGCTCTCTAAAATAGGAGCTGTCGCAATGTGCCAACGGCCAAGCCTCAGTTCTTCCGCGTTGGCTGTATGCTGGTCTCGAGGGTAGGTATGGGCACGCCGTTGAGGTCTGTCCACTTGATCCAGGCCTTGGGCGCAGGCTTCTCTGCAGTGGCTGCCTCCTGCTTGGTGTTGCCGTCCTCTGCCAGCCGGTTGCGCTGTCGCACTATGCCGGCCTCTTCCAGGCGTGGCGTCCAGTACGGGTGGATGCCCTTGTGTATGCGCCATAGCTCGTAGTTGCCCACGCCGAGGACGAGTAGCGAGGTAACAAGACGGAAGCGCTGAGCAGCACGAGGCGATAGTGCACGGCTCATTGTGAAGGCTGCCTTGTGGGCGTGTAGGTGGCTGTGGTGGGTGTAGCAGCCCCGCTCGAACGAGAGAGGTGATGTTGATGCATTGCGGAGGTGGTGGAACGTGACTGGCTGCGGCTGCGGGGATCGCTGATGGATGGCGCAGGCGCAGGTCGCACCTCGCATCTCTCCCAAAACTTTCCGCGCGCCCAACGTCACGTCCAACGTCACGTCCAACGTCGCGCCCAACGGGGCCATCGCAGCCATGGACGACCTCGCCAATCTCGAGTTCCTGTCGCTCGTGTCCAAGGTCACGTCGGAGATCCAGAACCATCTGGGCGTGTCCGACAAGACGCTCGCCGAGTTCGTCATCGACCAGCATGCCAGCGCAAAGGGTGTCGCCGACTTCAAGGAGCAGCTCGAGGCCATGGGCGCCGAGTTTCCGCAGAGTCTGGTCGAGAGCATCGACCGCCTGATCCTGACGCTGCACCCCAAATACAAAGCCAAGGCTGCGAATGGAGCCAAGGCAGACGACGACGACGACGACGGCAACCGCGACCGCAAGACGCGTGTGTTCAAGGGCCTCGCTATTGCAGACAGAGAGGTCGACTTCAGCGACACCGATGAGCAGCCTACAAACAATGCGCCCGAGGCAGACGCCCTGGACGACACGTTCGCCATGCTGGAGGGCCTGGCGGGCAAGGGCGTGGGTGCCGCGAAGCCCAAGGAACGCTCGCGCAAACGCAGTATGAGCCCCTACGACAGTGGCGGTGACGATGACGACAGAGGCAGCAAGCGGCACAGGCGCAGGGACAGGTCGCAGTCGCGATCGCGCAGTCGTGGGCGGCGCCAGCACGAGCGTGAGGAGCTGGTCTTCGAGGACGAGTTCGGCCGCACGCGCACCGTCAAGCGCCACGACAAGCAACGGAGCCGCAAGAAGTACAGAGACGAAGACCTCGACGAGTTCCGCCGCCCACCAACGCCCGAGCTCGACGACGAGCCTGTGCTGTTCAAGATTTATAACGGCAAGGTCACAGGCGTCAAGGACTTTGGCGCATTCGTCAACCTGCAGGGCGTCAAGGGCAAGGTCGACGGGCTGGTGCACGTTTCGCAGATACAGGAAGGTGGGCGTGTCAACCACCCGTCTGATCTTCTGTCGAGGTGGCAGGAAGTCAAGGTCAAGGTCATCAAGATGGAGAACGGCAGGTTGTCTTTGTCCATGAAAGAGGTTGATCAACAGTCAGGACGAGATCTTGCACCTTCGAGGCGAATCGAGTCCTTTGGTTCAGGCGCAAACTCTCAAGCGCTGGGAGGCATACCCGGCCTGATGGACGGCAGCGTGCCCGTCGTTGAGGACGGCTTCAACAGTCGAAAGAATGGCATGCGAAAGCGCATGACTTCACCCGAAAGATGGGAGATCAAACAGCTCATCGCCTCCGGTGTCATTCCCAAGTCAGACTACCCAGATATCGATGAAGACTTCAATGCACACATTGCCGGCGAAGGGGGCTTTGAAGAGGAGGAAGATGTCGATATCGAAGTGCGCGAAGAAGAACCGCCCTTCCTCGCTGGTCAGACCAAGCAATCTCTCGAACTGTCGCCCATTCGAATCATCAAAGCACCTGACGGCTCGCTCAACCGTGCAGCCATGTCAGGAGACACATTAGCGAAGGAGCGAAGAGATCTGCGGCAACAAGAAGCTCAAGAGAAAGCCGCCAAAGAAGCCGCAAATGTGGATCTCAGCAGTCAGTGGAACGACCCAATGGCTCAGCAACGCCAGTTCGCCAGCGATCTGCGCAACACGCGAAGAGACCAGCCTACCGAAGCCATGCCCGAGTGGAAGAAGATCTCGACCAACAGCAAGGACGCCTCTTTTGGCAAACGCACCAACATGAGCATCAAGGAGCAACGAGAATCGCTCCCCGTATACAAATTCAGGAAGCAGCTGCTCGAGGCCATTGCAGCCCATCAGATCTTGATTGTGGTCGGCGACACTGGATCTGGCAAAACCACACAGATGACCCAGTACCTAGCCGAAGCAGGATACGGCAACGAGCTCATCATTGGCTGTACACAACCCCGACGTGTTGCAGCAATGAGCGTTGCAAAGCGTGTCGCTGAGGAAGTTGGGTGCAAGCTCGGCAATGAAGTGGGCTACACAATTCGATTCGAGGACAACACATCGCCGGACACCCGTATCAAGTACATGACAGACGGCATCTTGCAGCGAGAAATCTTGCTAGATCCAATGTTGAACAAGTACAGCTGCATCATGCTCGACGAGGCTCACGAGCGTACCATTGCTACTGACGTTCTTTTTGGACTCTTGAAGAAGACTCTCAAACGACGGCCGGACATGAAACTCATTGTCACTAGCGCTACACTCGATGCCGACAAATTTTCCGAATACTTCTACAAGTGCCCTATTTTCTCGATCCCTGGACGAACCTGTAAGTCACCCTACCTCTTTGCTTCTCTCTAATCTTACTAACGTACTTCTAGTCCCTGTAGAAGTCATGTACAGCCGAGAGCCGGAGTCGGACTACCTGGACGCCGCACTTGTAACAGTCATGCAGATCCACTTGACAGAACCCGCAGGTGATATATTGCTGTTTTTAACGGGTAAAGAAGAGATTGACTCGTCTTGCGAGGTCTTGTCAGAGCGAATGAAGGCTCTTGGGCCGAACGTGCCTGAGCTTATGATTCTACCCATCTACGGAGCTTTACCTTCAGAAGTCGCGTCACGTATCTTCGAACCTGCGCCCAACGGCACTCGTAAGGTTGTCATCGCGACCAACATCGCTGAGACCAGTTTGACTATCGATGGTATCTACTACGTCGTCGACCCTGGTTTCGTGAAGCAAAGTTCCTACGACGGCAAACTTGGCATGGACCGACTGCAGATCACACCCATCTCGCAAGCCCAGGCCCGCCAAAGAAGTGGAAGAGCCGGAAGAACAGGTCCAGGAAAGTGTTTCCGTCTGTACACTGAGGCCGCCTTCCAGAACGAAATGCTACCCACAACCATCCCTGAGATCCAGCGACAGAACTTGTCCAATACTATCCTCATGCTCAAAGCCATGGGTATCAACGATCTCCTCCACTTCGACTTTATGGACCCACCTCCCACGAACACCATGCTTACGGCACTCGAAGAACTCTACCAACTTGGCTCTCTTGATGACGAAGGTCTTCTCACACGACTCGGCCGTCAGATGGCCGATTTCCCCATGGACCCAACCCTTTCCAAGTCTCTGATCAAGTCCGTCGACCTGCAGTGCTCAGACGAAGTTCTTACCATCGTCGCCATGATCAGTGCCACACAATCTGTCTTCCACCGCCCGCGCGATAAACAGCAGCAAGCCGACCAAAAGAAGCAGAAATTCAACGACCCCTCCGGCGATCACATCACGCTGCTCAACGTGTACAACGGCTGGAAACAAGGCGGCTTCAGTACTCCCTGGTGCCACGAAAACTTTGTCGTTCCGCGAAACATGCAGCGCGTTAAGGACGTAAGAAACCAGTTGTTGCAGATCATGGCGCGCCACAAGCACTCGGTCGTGTCGTGTGGCCGCAACACAATCAAAGTACGGCAGGCGCTCTGCAGCGGCTTCTTCAGAAACAGCGCACGCAAAGACCCCGCCGAGGGCTACAAAACACTCGTTGAAGGTACACCAGTGTATCTCCATCCGAGCTCCAGCCTCTTTGGCAAGCCAAGCGAGCACGTCGTATACCACAGTTTGGTCGAGACCACCAAGGAATACATGCACGTTTGCAGCGCGATCGAACCCAAGTGGCTGGTCGAGGCGGCGCCGACCTTCTTCAAGGTTGCACCGACGGACAGACTGAGTAAGAGGAAGAAGGCGGAGAGGATCCAGCCGCTGCACAACAAGTTCCAGGGCGAAGACGACTGGAGACTGAGCGCACAGAGGAAGGCTGGCAGAGGTGGCGGAGGCACGTGGGGTTAGCGGGTGTCTGGATGATTACTATTGACAACTGTCTTGCGATACATAGCGAGTGAGATGAGAAGATAAATTTGATACCACATGATAGATCAGTGCACATTGCATACAACTACCTGTCCATTGGTCTGGCATTCTCTCTTCCTACTTTCTTTACAAATAGTGTTTTCCTGCAAAGCGATACTGCTCTCTGCCTTCTCACGCCAGCAGAAACCATCATCGTCAATCAAGACGCAGATGCTCCTGCTCGGTCGAACAACCTCATATTTACTTCGCTGGCCCCGTAGTGTGCACGGCACTGCTTGCTTGTATGTCCAGGTGAGGGATGAGCCAGTTCTGATTTACTCGTTCTTTGATAGTAGGTCGCATGGATCCCACCACCGTTGAATTGGCGCCGTTCACGCATGTGATAAGTGATAGGAACGAGTGCAGTAGCTGGGCTGCGGTTCACTCACCATGTTGATCTCGCCATCAACAGTGGAAAGAGCACCGTGTAAAGAAGATAACGTTCTTCAAAAGGGTAAGTACGCACTGAAGAAAACAGCAACAAGATCTCGGCGAGGTGGTGGAGCCGTTGGGTTTGGAGCATACTCGATCACCTTATTCTCTGGATCCAAACACGCTGCGCATCTACGATTCTTAATGCACTCACGTCTTTCTTTTCCAACGGCTTCTTGACTGCCAACTTGGGGGTCATCAACACTCGAGATGCACTCCAGAATCTTCCGTTGCGGCGTTGTGTCCTTGCTGATCTAAAATATGCCTCGATCCTCCTCGGCAGCACCAGGGCTTGGAACATCTCACCACTGCGACTTTAGAGAGCCAACTAAAGACTCCGAAGTCCCTGGATACCAAAGGTCCATGGCTCGGAGGCTACTGCCCCAATTTTTACGCCCAGCCTACATGCCCTGATGATTATGCGAAGTTTGTATCGTCCACTCGAGATCCCTCAATTATTCAACTTTGGTTTGAGTTTCATTCGAGATCCAAATCGTGCTCAACAGTACTATTGTAACACACTTCGATTCGTTTCGGGTTCCACGCGATGGAGACGTCCACACGGGGTATAAGTCTTCTGCCACCTCTCCCGCCCTTCTCTCCATCCTACACACTCTCCACGATGTGTTTCGACAATCTTGTTACCTATCCTACGCTTACCTCGAGGAAGATGGCTTATGCCAGGTCGTATTCACAACCGCAGCAGGCCTCCAAGGTGAAAAGCCTCTATCTACTTGATAAAACGATATAGATCAGAGGAGCCTGGAAGTTCCCTGCAATCACAAAGAGCACAGAGAGACTATTCGTTAAACTCGACTTCACCCTTTTCGAACCTACCCTACTATTCTCCGAATCCTAACAGCTATGCTCTTACTCGAATCCGTCCGAAGACATCCCAAAAGAATCTGGCTTCCGTTCACTTTCATTACTCGCTCGGCCCAGAGATCGGCAAGAATTTCGGCATCGTCGGTCGATTACCCAAAGCAGGTTGGTCACAGTACGCTATCTGCTTGAGAAGGAACAGCGATCACTTTAGAACGAGTCCAGGCTACCCTCATCGGCAGCAGTACCTGTCCTATGCTCTTCACTGGTACTGCCTACTACAAACCCAAGAACACCACCGCGCGGAGTCACCTTTTCAGGCAGGCTAGCGACAGGCCTCCGCTCAGCAGCTCGTGACTACAAGGCTATCCAAATGCATGCACGACCCGGCTAGACAACTAAGTCGTTTGCAAAGGATTCACAGTATCGACGTGCTGCGTTCACGGTGACTATAGCGTCCCTTCTGCCAACTAAGACTGGTCTCGGCTTGTACGGGGATATGAAATCTATATCAATAAGCCTCGGATTTTATCAGACCTCTGGGGCTTGACCACTAGGTTCCAACAGCGAGATGGGTGGGACATATCTGCGCAGGTTGTATTTTTTCCGTGCGTTAATCTGTACCCATGTAGAGTGATTAATTCGATATTCTATGTACCTGAACCTCACCCTCGGGCTGTGCAAATGCGAACAAGGGCCCCCAGTGACTGCCAGGAACCTTCGTTCTGTCTATCTTCAAACAGAACCTCACCTCTGTATTCCGCAGATTCTGAGTGAATCGCCCGGTTCAGGATATCCCTGACCACCGACCTGCTGACAAGGGTCTCAAGACAACAGTGCTTTGCAAGGGAGGAATGAGAAATTTATCGCAAACGTTCGAGCTCACAGAACCTTGACATTAAAGGATGTTTGCTGGTTCTATTGAGGTGAGCATGTCTTGCAAAATTCACAGAATCCTTGCGTTCGTCTTGAGAAAATTGCAGTTCGATTGTAATGCATCGTGATCCGTCTCTTAAGTAACGTAATAACGCTGTAGCGGTATATCAGTCAATCCCTCTCGTTTCATAAGAACGTCTATCAGTCCCCAGCCAGACACTACAAACTTGTATCCTGTGCACGCCTACCCACTAATCCAAACAATCGAGAACAACATGACAATAGCTCCAACAATTCCCAACACCTCAGGCCCCGCCCTGATCCCCACGGGCAATCCTTCGGTGCTAAACTGAGCAACCCTTCCCAGCGTGAAGTTCTTTTCCGCTTCCTGCAGCGCAATCTCCGTCCAGTTGCCACATGCGGTATTCAAAATGGAATCCGCAGTCAGTCTAGGCAGCTTGGCAATCGCAGCGTCCATCATACGTGCATTGTAGATGGTACCGGTGCTGGATTTCTGGAGTAGCACGGTGCGGTAGGTTCCGTTGGCAGCGATGGTGGACATGTTGGCAGTACGTTCGTAGTCTAGACATAAGTCTGCTTGCGAGGGTGTGGCAGAGACTTGTCGTACAGTGAGTTGGGCTGCTGCGACTGGGCGACGCGGTTCTGGTACGGCTGCCGATAGATGCAGGAGGGAGAGGAACAGGAGAGTGCTGGTGAAGAGAGCGGAGAGCATGGTTCTTGACCTGCTTGATACTTGAAATAGAGAAGTGATATTAAGGTAGAGCAAGTGTACCAGCACTTGATATTATGATGTAGATTGAAAGGCCGAAAGCAAGAGTGTGTATTTGCCCCAGGCAATCAAAATGAAAGAAAAGAAAGGCGAAAATAGCAGCCAAAGGAATCAGGCCACAAATCAGGTCTATATGAGGCTGCGACGAATTGGGTTGTTCATGCCCATGTTAAGTTGCGACGTGGATTGCCCGACGTGGTGGTTTTTGAACCTGTACGTGTCTCAAGTCAGGTGGTGCATTAAGCGCCCTGCTATTGCTCGCTGGGCTCCGCAAGCGGATGGTCGAGAGACACCGCTGCTTGTTTTCATCTTCGAAAGCACCAATCAATATACCAAAGGCCACTTCTTGCTTCTTAGTGGTTGCACAGGATGTGCGAGAGCGAAGGATAGCGTGGCGGTGAGATGAGAGGCGAACTTGCGAAGTGAGGGCTGGGCCGCGGTCGTGGTCAAGAAGACTGCCGTCCGCGCACGGACGTTTCACCCACGAGGAAGTCACGAACTGCTCCGAGATGGCAGGTGTCAACTGTCAAACACAGTTTTCTGTATATTGGAATTTTGTAACGTAGGGACCGATTACAATAAACGCCTCTGCGGAGCTTCATGCTCGCTCACTGTCAAGGCCAGGCTTTTGCCAGTACCGGCGTCTGTGTCGAAGTCATTATAGTAATACGACTTCTGCTCGCCGCTCGGTAACTTTGTCAAACCTTCCTGACTAGCCGTGCTCTTCAGCGAGGTTGGTCGCCCCATCTCAAAATCCTGAAATCGGTCCTGGTGCGTGATATGCACCTCCTTTGTAACGAAGATAGCGTTGAAGTTGGCAACGACAGTGGGCCAGAAGATGGGCATGGATGCGCATATGATCGCAAAGTCCACTTCGAGGCAGGAAATTATGAGGACTTCAGGATACCACCATGTAAAATCGAAGCTCTTAATAGCGTCTGCGCTGTGCTTGAATGTGCTCCAGAGACGAAGGATGGCCATCAACACAACAAGTGAACCCATGATAAACAGCCCCGTCATCGCCAGAATTTGCTTTCTTCTGAGTCCGGGCCTGAAATACTCCGTAAGCGGTATCATGAAGATGACAATGTCGAAGAACATATTGGTGCCAGCAAATATAAAGAGCGTCATCCTGGCTTCATCAGCAGTCCGATAGCCAAAGCCATAGCACTTGGAGCTGGCTTTCCGGTCCCAGAATCCAGATACGGGAAGGCAGGGAAACCAGACAAGGAAGGAGAAGGCAATACCCCAGCTCGCTACAACAATCAAGAGGATAATGCAGATGTAACGTATAATTCCTTGTCGGAAAAGTCGGAGGTATTGCAGCAGGAGCGAAACCTTGATGAGAGCGGTAGTCGTATGGTAGGCAGCGTTGGTAACGTAGAGGTATTTCATCATGGTTGGTAGAAGGTTCATCATGTAGACCAGGTGCTGACCGAGACCATACTTGATACCTGGGGAGTTGTTAGACCAGTCAGTGAGGCAGGGGTAGACAGCAGTTACCTCCAAGGAAAGCAACTACCGAGACCAAGTTTAGGACCGCTGCAAGGAAGACGAACAGGTCATCCCACCAAGGCTCGCGAACCACTCTGAGGCGTGTGTGAAGACGGAAGCCTACTGCTATCCAACTCAGCATCTGTGACAGTAAGCTCATGTTCAGTCCGTTCGGGCGTCGAAGAATCTACATGAAATGTGATGGTAACTCCATACATAGTCGCTGGGTAGTTGGCGACCGGACGTGCGCCTTGGGGATCCGGGTATGCTTTCAGCATCTCGCCGATGATGCTGCTGAGTTGATCCATCGCTATGTCCTGTAGCAAGAGAGCCTGTTGGGCGCGTCGTGCAATAACAGGTCCGAGGGGCCTTCAATTACTAAATCGCGGGAGTAACTCGATGGAAACTTCTAAGCGGAAGTCATACGGAGCAGAAGCGAGCAGAGAGTGCCAAATCTCTCAGCCCCGTGGCCCAGAGGTCATTTCACCCTTAAGTCGATGTACCACATGGCACCTGTGGATCTCATGAAAGGCTAAGGCCTACATGACTCGAATGAACCATGTTGATACTAGGTATGTAGACATGTTGCATCCTTGACAAGCCTTGCCCAGATGTCCAGAATTGACTGGTAGCGAGATATGGTGAGTCCGTAGAACAGGCATGAATGTTCGGTCGCTAGCTCGATTGGGACATGAACCGTTCCGTGAACAATGACAATTATGCTATTCCCAAAGTGTGAAGTGTGAGTGGCGACCAGCTGACTTGCGGTATGGTGCGACAATGGTAGATCCGGGATGAACCTACGGCTGTACTGGGGCTGTACTGGGGCTGCTGCAGCGATGAGTTTTCCAGCCGTACCAAAGGATTGGGAAATGCGGGCTGTGTCTGCGCAATTGACCTGCCCAAAGGAAGTGGCCCGCTCGCAGCTATTGCCGTTAGCAGCAACAGCTGTGCATCACAGAAGAAGCTGCAGCAAATTGCTTCGGAGAAAATCGAAAAGACGTTGTGATGGCGGCCGTTCGGCGCAATATGTCAAACGCGTCCCTAGACAAGTGGAAGTTTAAACATGGGCTTTTTTAAAGCACTGCGTACCCCATGACTTGCGCCAACCAGATGGCCTGCGGGAACGCCGACAAATTGAGGGCGGATCGAGGCTTGGGACGTGCTTATGAAGATCTTTCCGAGAGCATACGAAAGGCTGGCTAGAACTTTGAGGTGTTGGTACTGCCGTCTCACGATGCATGAGTAGTCACATGGAAATGAGGGTACACTATTCACTTCCGCTGACGTCAAGAGAAAAATTCGGAATTTCTCGCCGCGCCGTAGTGAGCCTCGGCCGTGACCACATGATGTCAGAAAGTTGTTGCGGAGGAAGGCACAGCTGCCAGCGGGAACGATTGTGCTCAACGCGTCCCGCAAAGGGTGGGTCTGCACAGATCCATCCCACCTGCAGAATCGCAATAGATAGCTGCCCCACATCCAGCGAAACCTGCTACTGTATAAGCCTGGCGGGCTTGTAGCTTGTCGCAAGTAGAGCTACGTTAACTATTAAAGAAGATTCTACAATATACAGAAGATTGGAAGCAGACACGCGATAAGCCTTATGTTGGACAACTTGGGATCGTCAAGTATTCCGACACCTGGAACGATGAGAAGTCAGACGCGATATCGAACAAGTGTGCGCCAGAGAAAGAAGTGTTCGTTCAAGCCTTAAAAGCGATTGGCTCAACAGCTAATCGGAGTATCTACAATACCACATACGCCTGACCATCTACCGGCCCACCCTCATCATGCCTTTTAATGGACCACCAACGCCTCGAAATGCAGCAGAACAATCGTAACGATACTTATCAAAATGTATGTCGAACGACCTAATCCTTCATAGTCATATCCTCAAAGTCATCCAACAGCTGCTCCATCGGAATCTCCAGTCCCTCGTCCTCTTCCTCCCCTTCATCCTCAGTCTCCATGGCATCCGCATCCCTCTGCGCTTGCTGCTGCTTGTACAGCGCCATGGTCGCTCTCAACTCCGGATCCTCTTCGACGTCCTGCAGGAACATCTCAAAGTCACGCTCCATCTTCTCCTGATCCTGCTTGCGCGGCAGCATCTCGCTCTCCTCTCTACCCATGCGCTTGACGCGCCAGTTGCGCTTGTTCTTGTTCTTCTTGGCGCGCTGGTAGAACTTCTTGACCAGCACAACGTCCGGAATCGATTGACTGTATTTGTTGGACTGCTCGAGGACGTCGAAGACTTCGTTGTTGAAATTCGTGTTACTCAGAAGGTAGCCCATCACGCTATCGCCAACGTGCAGAATACCGCCTAGATGTGTGCGGCAGTAGTAGGTCTGGTCGTTTGCGCCCATGTCTGAGGCGCGTGCGATGGTCGCTTCGGCCAGGAAGTTTCGCCCGACTTGCTTGCCGAGAGGCTCGATGTCAAGGACAATGAACTCGGTCAGTTCTTGCACGTCGGCAAGCGGACGGAAGGGTGTGCGCCAGTACAGCTTCTGGTCAATGTCTGCGGTCTGAAGCGTCTGGGGATCGAGGATTTGTACAGATGTGCCAATGCGCGAGCAGAGACCAAGGGGAGCGATGTTGCCAATCTTCTTCGCGAGGGGGATGGGGAGGACTACCAGGTCGTCCTTGCAGATAGGCACAATCTCGCACGAGTACGAGAACTTGTAGTTCTTGGTCGATGTGTGGATATCGTGGGAGATGAGTTCCTGCGAGTCCTTGATGTTGACGGGTACGACTGCCTTGAGGAAGTCGCAGAAGGCTGTGGCGTGATTGCGTTGTGCGAAGAAGAAGTCGATACCATCGTGGACCTCCTTTATGTTGATGGTGTCCTTGTGCGCGCCATGCTTGAGGATCAGCTGCTCCAGGTACAAAAAAGTCCTCTTGTGGGGGACCTTTTGTCGCACCTGCACGCAGGCTCTCCATGTGTTGTGTGTGTAACTCTTGGCGCAGTCGGGACACTGGTGGTAGTTTTGCTTGTACTCGACTTCGAAGGTCTGCTGCATGATGGCGCCCTCGTTGATCTCGGACTGTGCGGTGATCTTGACCTTGATCCTTCTGCTGTGAGGCTCGGTCCAGATGAAGCTGGCGTCGATGATCCGCAGCTTGTTCAGGCCGCGCAGTTTGCGCAAGCACAGGGCGAGCAGCTCGCGCGACTCGGGAGCGGCTACGACCCAGGAGGTAGGCGGCGAAAGCCATCGGTCGCAGTCGCGGCACATGAGCAGGATGGCCTCACGCTGGACGCCGGTGGTGACATCGGTCTTGAGCTTGATGCAGTCGTAGCAGAAGGCACCAGAGATGGTTCCGTCAACGGGCGCGCCACAGTCGGCGCAAAGAATCGTGGCTGCGTTCTTCTGCTGGGGCGCAAAGGCCATACCACCAGAGTGGTCAATCTCCATGACGGTGGGTTTCTTGGGATGTGGCTGGTGAGTTTGCTTATGTGCGGATGAGAGAGGGGTGTTTCTCTCTACGGTCCTCTCCGGGGCTTTTTCAGATATATAGATATATGTGGTGGGGGTGTTTGTGAGGAAGTGCCTTGAGGCAAATGTTTGCTTTCAAATTCACGAAACCCCGCGCAGCCTTGAACTTTTTCCATGACTGACGCCCCTCCGTTCCGGATAAGCGTCCTTATCAGCACGTGCTCAGGCGCCCCTGCCGTGTAGAACACAGGAAAGTCTCACGCTCACACCATCGTCAACACTCACGCCTCACCATGTCTGTACCGTCGAGATCCGTGTGTAACGCTTGCAGAGGGGTCGCAAAGAGAGCGGCCATCCTTACACCGGCCTCGAATGCATCGATAGCCCGCGTCTGGACTGCCAATGCGCTGCTTCCAAGAGCTGCAACCAGTGCAACCAGTGCATTCACCACAAGCAGCGTATCACGCACAAACAACAAGCAAGGCTCAGCAAACCCCGATCCCAAGTTCGCTTTCTTAGATGCCAAAGAAGCGCTCGAACCCCAAGCCGATGCACAGCAGACCACTGTTACCCCAGCAGAACATGTCTCTGAGCCGGAGCAGACGCCAGAGGCAATTACCGATTCCTTTGAAATGGGAGCAAAGCCTCCACCTCCAGATGCAGCCGTACCGTGGTATCTCAAGCAGAAGTCCGTCCCTCACACCCCGGTCCACCTCCAAGCCGCCTTCGTCCCAGACCTCCCCATAAACCCGCCACCCATTCTCGAGGATCTCCTCAACTACGTTGCAGTCACAGCCGGTCTCGACGACCTTATCCTTCTCGACTTGCGTAACCTCGACCCGCCGCCCGCGCTCGGCCCCAAGCTGATCATGATCATCGCAACTGCACGCTCGGAACGGCATCTGCACGTGTCCGCGGACCGCTTCACTCGCTGGTTGCGCCGCGAGCACGGGCTGAAAGCAGACGCCGACGGTCTCCTCGGACGAAACGAGCTCAAGATCAAACTGCGGCGCAAGGCAAAGCGCATGCGCATGCTCGCCAACGTCGGCGGCGCCATGCCTGAGGGCAACATCGACGATGGTATCCGCACTGGCTGGATCTGCTGCACTCTCAGCAAAGTTGAGGCGCACCCAGATGATACGCACATGCCTGGCGACGGCGTGAAGGACTTTGTCGGCTTTAGGGACGTCAAGCCCGGTGTCAATATCGTAGTGCAGATGTTCACTGAGGAGAAGCGGGCAGAGACAGATTTGGAGACGCTGTGGGGCGGTGTGATGAGGACGAGAAAGCGAGAGGAGAGGACGGCCGACGAGATGTTGAGAGAGGTGGAGATGGATTTGGAAGACCTGGAGGGAGAAGAGGACGTGGAGAAGACGGGAAACAGCGCGCAGCAGGTTGAGGGTATCGCTGCTTCTTCGTTGAAAACGCCCAACGTGCCTGCAACACCAGTGCAGCAGTATTGCAGACCCAAGCCTTCGGCTGGAGACACTTTTCCAGATGCAGCCGCGGTCAGTACCGCCAAACAGATGCGAGGGCAGATGCGAGGGCAGATGCGAGGGCAGATGCGAGGGCAGATGCGAGGGCAGATGCGAGGGCAAATGCGGAGACTACATACTGTAGGTCTCAGATCATGAAAACACTCGGCCGATCCGCAAACATATGTTCGACTATACGCATGATACCCATAGAAGTAGACACTGTACATTATATGTAGATTACAAATTGCACGACACTCAGTCACTCGCTGCCGTATAACAACCCGTGTCACATGGTCTTTACTTTTCATTATGGATTTTTATTTTTATTTGCTCATTACTCATTGTTGATGTACGTGCGCACTGACTATTTGCTCCTCTTACTCCTCTCGCAGCCTTGAAGGTATTACAAATCTACAATCCAGAAACGCGCCTCTTACAAGGCAAGCATGCCGAGCAAGCTACCAGCCGCAACAGCAGTCCAAAGACCCATGATCAGTCCACCGTGCTCAACTGCCCTGGGTCCGTTGAGCCCAGCAGCTGCACCCTTGCTTGTCGAAGCCGCGGCGCTAGTGGCACCTGCGCTTCCCTTTCCTGTCGGACTGGCTGCCGTGTTGGTTCCAGCTGTGCCAACAGCCGCCAAAATACTTGAGCAGGTGCTCGCGGTAGCTGCGGTCTGCACAGTTGCCATGCCACTGAAAGCACAGGCCGAGCTGCTCTTGCCATTGCCAAGGTAGTATTGGTTGGCGACCCATGCGAGCTGGTCCTTGGGATCACAGCCTGAGTATCCACCGTATGTGCCGGTAGTGGCATTGCGAGAGATACCGGCGCAAAAGTCTTCGTTCGCTCCACAAATGTAGTTGAAGACATCGGCGTAGTCTTCTTCGTTGGTGGATTTGATGTTGCACTGCAGCGAGGCTGCCATGCAGGAGCAGAGCTGGTTGTTCGGGCTAGGAGGGAGGGGCGAGGCTTCGGCCTGCCATGAGCTACCGACAGTAGGGCATGCAGGCGCAGAGTTGGTAGGCGTATAGGTGCTACGCATGGTAATTGTCGGGCTGATAGATGCGAGCTGTGACTGCAGGGAAGTAAAGTCGGGGTAGGGGGATACAGAGGCATCATTGGAGGTAAGCTCGACAAGTCCGTAGTCGTTGGTACCCATGAACCATTCGTAGACGATACCGCCGGAGAACACGCTGGTCATGTTGCCAAAGAGGACCTGTACTTCTGTGAAGGGTCGGTGAGTGGGGCCACCATCGATGCCTACAATGCAGCCATACTCGGCGAAGAAGACTGGGACGGGGTAGTCGGAGAAGAAGTCGACGCGCTCGCCGTATGAGGAAGCTGAGTAGCTGCTGTCGCCACACCACGAGTAGACGTTGTAGCCCCAGAAATCGATCTGGGTGGAGTTGCCGGAGTTGCCAGGCTCACAAGCAAAGTAGTGTGCCAGCTCGTCACGAGTAGGCACATCGGCTGTTGCATAGCCTACACCAAGTGTGCTGCGGTAACCCTGGGAAGAAATGTATCCCTTAGCATCGCGGACGGCGGCCTTGACGAACGCGGCAGCAGCCGTCTGGTTAGCAGCGCTGACGTTCTCGTTACCAGCGAAAAAGCCAACCACGTTCTTGTACTTGGAAAGCGCATCAATGACACCAGTGTAGCGTTGGTAAAGAGTGACGTCCCACTCAGGATCGTCCGACATGATTGATGTGCCGGGCTCGCCCAGATCGGCTACCACGTAGATGTCCGCCGAGGCCAATTGCGCCATGCAATCATCGTGGTTCTTCGTTGGGTCGATGGCGTATACACGCAGGATGTTGGTGTAGATCTGCTTCAGGTATGGGATATCCCTCCTGCATGCATTCCCATCAGCCAGCGGGTCAGTGTAGCTGGTGTTGGCGCTGGTAGAGCCATTGGGCGAGTAATTCTGTTGGTATGCGACACCCTTGAGGTAGCTGAGGCAATGTCAGCGCTGTGCTTGACGGACCAAGGAGCGTTGAGCATACAATTGCGACCCGTTGTTTGTGTAGAAGAAGTGCTGTCCGTAGACCTCAATCTCAGGAATGTCATCGTAACTTGCCGCCGAGGCACTGCCTAACAGTGCCGCAGCGATACAGCTGAAGCCTGCGAAACCACTGGCAACCTTCATGTTGCCACAAAAACGAGCGATAGGCAGCTGTCAAACAAAGGATGAAGCTTTACGGCCTGAGCTTAGTACTGAAGACAAGGCTTGGCCGTGTAGTGGATGAAGCAAGGGAGGGAAACGGAAGTTTCGGGACTTTGTACACGCGAGTGTTTTGCTGGCCGCGCGGAGGCTGCAGGAACTATCTGTAAATACGCTCATTGCGTGGCTCTGCTGACACCACGCGTTGGCGGGTAGTTGTTACTGGATGACGCCGGAAGGGAATATAATTGCGGGGCTGGATAGCCCGGACTGGCAATAGCGCGATCAACCTTGCTGCTTTGGGGGAGACGATGTCTATTTCCGTCATGAGGTTGACGACTGCACGACAAAACTTTGGCGCTCGTTGTTTACTTCCATTGCGCTGCATGAGTTACATCCGAAGAACTCACCAAGCATGCATCGTGTGTTGCTTCGATGCCCTGCAAATTTCCAGCCAAGTCCCACCACTTCATCCGCTTCGTGTCCGCAATGCATGGTCTTCCCAGCTGAGCGATTTTCCTTATACGAGATGTTGACAATAATACGGCGAGGCGCAGCACGTGATAATGATGAAACGCCAAAGCCACTTAAACTGCGTGTTTGATGTTGCAAGACTTAGGCTTCGAGGATGATAACACGTACACGGTACGTTGGAGACCCACTACTTGGCCCAGCATTGTTACATTTTGCAACTGGCGCTCCCAATTCGTACCTACGTTGAGGTAACGCAGTGGGCCGAGTTTACTCATACATTATGCTCTCAGTTTGACTTTGACAAGGTTTAACTTCCGCTGCAGACTTGGCCGCGCTGACGGGTCGCAACGTGAGACTGCAAAATTCAGCCTCTGATCTGGCAACGTCTTTGGTAACCGTGTCAAGGTCGACGTCTTGTATGACCCCCGTCAAAGGTTTCGAAATTGGTTCAGTACATACTTTTGCTTCTGCAATGCTATGTGAGATCGCAAAACTTGCTCGCGTGCTAATTGTTTTCGGAACCTCTGGCACTGAAAACGCGTAACTTTGCACTTGCTTTTCCAACACTCTTGATGGATACCTTAGAACACGCACACGTTAAGGGAAGCAAAGGTACAGGTAAGGAAGAAGGTTGTTCGTGAAATCTAGATCTAGAAGAGAAGAGGAGGTCGTAAATCATGTCGGCCATCGCAGCGTTTGTCGTCGTTCGTGTCAAATGTCCCAGTGCCTGGTATCGTGCTCAATCACTCAGCTCGACGTCCTCAACGTCTGAATCCAGCTCCACCACCGCCACGCTGACAACCGAATCGTGCTTTGTATGTTTCCCGAAGCCTTGAAATGGCTTGAGCGACTTCATGATTCCCAGGTTTGCGATGAACATTGACTTTTTGGCATTCTCCCGCCTGGCAACGCCCTCCGACCAATACTTCTCCAGCTGTTTCGCCCTCTTGTCGACCTCGTATCTCGACTCCTCTTGCTTGCGAGCCGCCTTGCAGAAGGAATCTGAGAACGGCCGCGACTCGCAGTGCCAGCCCCATGTAAGACAGTCCATATATATGGTCGGATTATTGGTGATGTACGGCCGTGGGTTTGCTGGTGTGTTGATGATATACGGCATGGTAAGAAAGACTCGAAGAAAGAGTGGGTGGACTCCACGATCTTATTGTTAATGGTAGTCGATATTTGAGATCTTGGACAAGGAGACGGTGTGCATGAGTTGCAACAGTGTTGATGGTAGTCGATATTTGAGATCTTGGACAAGAAGACGGTGCGGGTGAGTTGCAACAGGGCTTTTGTAGAAAGGTTTCCGAAAAATGAGGGGTTTCGTGCAGATTCTCGCAAGCTGTACAGTTTGGAAAGTGAAGCAAGCGTCCCAATTTGTGGGTATACGGTGAACTAGCGCGGTTGTAAGCGGAGTAGTCGGTGGATGAGGCTCAACAACATGCATGCAAGTTCGCCGATAAGACCGCATATGCCTGATACTTAAGTACTTCAGACGTCTGAGCAATCACGTTGCGGGATCCCGTGGGGAGCCATTGTGCTACACGAGATGTAAAGAAGCAACTTGGCATGTCTGGGGAAATATGCAAATCCCCAGACTGGTCACGCTCGAAACACCCAAATGCCAGCCAAGCCCTTGCCTTGCCTCGCATTCCGCTGTAAGACCCCGTGATCGATGGGCAGAGGCCCTGTAGTAGATACGCCGAGTCACATGTAGCACCTGGGCGTAGTGAGTGGTTTTGACTGCCTGATTCACAATAAAGGTCAAAATCAGCGCATAGTCTCGTTCATGTAGTGCACAGAACAGCCTCTCGAGAGTGCTGTCGAGCTGGAACATAGCTCTTCTGCCTCGTCATTAGGTATTCAGAGGGGAAGGGTTCTAGTTGGTTCAAGTTCATGAGTGGATGCGGGGAGCGGGGCTTGGCAATGACTCTATCGAACCCCTCTGAACTTTTTGGATCGAGCAACAAAGAGGGCTCAACTTCGACAACCCGCAGAAATGAGTGCCAATTCGAATTTCGACATTGTGTCGACATACCGGCGCATTCTCAATGATGATCCGGAGCTTACTATGCCCGTTGCGGCCATCGAAGCCCTCGTTGAGGCCATCGCACAGAGCTCGGTATCAACCGTCGCCGAAACCCTCGATCTTCTCGAGCGCCACACTGCCGCGCTGAAGGCTTCGATCGCAAACCCCATATCGCTCTCTGCCGGCACAGATCTCTTCCAACGTTATCTCATTACCACACTCAACCGCCCGGCAAGCCTGAATCTTGGCCCTGACGACGATTTCCGTGCGATTCGAAACCACCTACTGTCAAATGGCAAGCTGTTCGTAGAGCGAGCTAAGCAGAGTCGAGAGAACATCGCTAGCTTTGGCAAACACTTCATCCGTGATGGGGCTACCGTGCTCACAAACGGTGGATCGCGTGTTGTGGGTGCACTGCTGAGGAGGGCAGCTGAGTCAAGCACAATCCGCTTTAGGGTTGTCTACGTGGTGCCATCATCACGCTCGTCTGATGAGAATGAAGGGGATCAGACCGTATCCGACCTGCGCGCGCACAATGTGCCTGTAGCCACCATCTCGGATTCCGCAGTCGCGTACTCGTTGGGCAAGGTGGACATGGTCATTGTGGGCGCAGAAGGCGTTGTCGAGAACGGTGGCATCATCTCACGTATGGGAACATATCAGATGGGTTTATTGGCCAAGAGCAAGGGCAAGCCATTCTACGTGGTCGCCGAAAGCCACAAATTCGTTAGGCTGTATCCACTTAGCCAGTTCGATTTACCCATCGAGCAGAAGGTGCTCGACTTCAAGGTCACGGACGATCCCAAGGTCAGCAAGTCAGGTGCAAAGGACACAGTAGATGAAGGCATTGCAGACATGACTCTGAAGCACACCTCGACAGGTCTCAATGCACAGGATGCTGTTGATTTCACAGTATGTATATCACGGAGAACATCTCACAAGTTGCTGACGCTACTATTAGCCACCTGACCTGATCTCTGGAATCATCACAGAGTCTGGCGTGCTGACACCATCGGCAGTGTCTGAGGAGTTGATCAAAATTTGGTTCTGAGCCTTCCTGAGCACAGATTTCCTGACTTGCATTACACTCCTTCCACCAGTTCGCACTCGTGAAGCCCGCAATCTTCTGCAACAAGTACTCATATAAGTCGTAGGCTGCTCGACGACGCGTTCCTGCGTCCGAGCATTCGGTGCCCTCACAGCCAGAATCGCAGCAGCACCGAAGGGGGAAGCCGCATATGGGACGGCGACGCGCTTGATTGACCGTAGTGGTGGAGGTCCTGCCATTTGCAGATAACTAGGCCACGAAGAGGCGTCAAGTGGGACACACGACGCTGTCGTGACAACACGTCACGTTCATAACGATGATGATATACGATACCTTGTAGCTGTAGCGCTTCAATGAGATCATGAGAACACCTGCATTCACTCACCCACACAGACTAAGAAGCATTGTCGGTATCTGTGACACCCACTAAACGACTCGCTGTCTTTGCTCCCTTGACCTCACATGAGCTTGGGCTCTTTATCTCTTCACATTCGTCGGCAGACCACAGCCTTCCTCACTCTCCAACACCCAACCAAACTGCAACTGGCATCAGGGTTGACAAATTGGAATAGCAAAGCTTTGCACAAGCTAACAAATGTAGATCATCGCGCTCAAGATGTCGAAGCGACGAGCCGTTGCCAAACCCGCAGAGGACTTCGTAAAGTTCCCAGTGGCTAAGAAATCGGATTCTTCAGCTGACTGTCGAAGGACGATGAGGAGTTTGGGCGATACCATCGCTCTCACAAGCGTATGAAAGCCGCGTCCAAGACCAAAGATGAGGAGATCTCATGGCTTCGACTTGGACTCGAGGAAAATCCCGGAACGAGGGATAAGAAACACGAGAAGGTCTTGCTGGAGCAAGCCGTTGGAAGATGCGGTATCACTCATGGCGGTCACAACCTGAGAATAAGGCTCGTGATCTTGGGGGCCAACTTATCAATATGGAGACCAAGATTGAAGATTTTTACTTCCGAGAACACAGCGCTGCAGATGCAGTCATCTCGAGTGGAGGGATACTACAGTGAACTTTTCACAAAGTTCGACGACTACAAGAGGACAATGCGCGAGATGGACAGTGAAAATTAACACGGCTGTCAAACGAGGCAACAGCAGCACCCAATGAGTACAGACGTGGTTCTGAACAGATATTGCGGATAAGCTGTAGTACACGACAATGTCGGCGAGGTCTGCTCAGACATACACGTACTACCGTTACCAAATTTGCTTCTTCCAACCACGCCGCGCCACGCCATGCCACTTCGCCCTCGCCCTCGCCCTCGCCCTGGACAATTCACATACATCACCATTCCCAACAACGGGCTGACATCGGCTACCGTTTTGACATATGAGTGCATGTATCAATCCATGAACGGCAGCGGAAAACTGTTTCGATGTCATTATACAATATGTATTAATGCTAGTGTGAGCATGCCGAGAGGCACAGAAAGTTGCCGTCGCCGTCGCAGTATGACTTGAACACTAGGAATGATCTTGCGTACTTGTGCGCCGTGATTGCTACGGTATTTAGAAAGTAACCTGCATGCTTTCGAGAACGCGGAAGCGACCAGTCCGTCAAGTAGCGTCCGCAGATGCAACAATCATATCGCTTTTGCCTCACATGATACCTCTAAGACCGCGGAAGCCTCCCGTTTTGGATGAAGAAGACTTCTTTTGTTCCTTGTCTTTGACTTTCTTTCCAATGTTTTGAGCGCCACCTGTTTAGTTTTAGCCTATTGTATCAGTGTCAGACAGAACGACGCCACTTACCACGACCGTATACCCTGACCTCAGACTTCGCCTCTACCTTGTCTTTGTCGGCTCGGCCACCGCTACCATCTGTGTCGACCGAGAGACTACTCTTGCCACTTGACTGAACGGCAGCGTTACTTCTGGCTAATGCCTGGGGTTCGTAAAGGTCCGGGTGGAGGGATCCGCCGAATGCAGGGTACATTGAAGGACCCGGAGGTGACCTTTGAGATCGCTGACTGCCATGACTTGGCATGGAGTCTAATCGAGGCGGGCGTTGCGCCGCTGATGAGATAGCTGAGTTTGGGCTGCTCACTGAGTTTGGGGAGTGGTATTCGGAGAAATACTCGCGTTCCTCATTAATAGGCGTTTGGGTCGACAACGGAGGCAAATGTTGTGAGCCGTAGCTGTTCGCTTCACGCAAGCTAGAGTTGCGACTTAGCTGTGACTGCGCATACTCGTGGTGCCCTGTCTTTTCGTGTGTGCTGAAGCGCCCCAGTGCAGCCTGGTGCTCAGCTTCAAGGTCTTGGTACTTCATCTGCAGATCTGTGTGCTGTGTTGCAAGATTCTGATGCGCCTTCTTCAGACTTTGCAGCTTCGCGTGGCTTGCAGCAAGCACAGAGTCGAGCATCTGCTGAACAGAAGATGACAGCTGTCCGGGTGGACCCACCGTCCTTTCCGTTGCCTGCAAGCGTTGCTCAAGCGTCATTATGCGCCGTTCATAGGCTGTGACGGAATGTTCACGCTCTGCCTCACGACTGTTCAGGCGCATATTCGCTATTTCGAGGTCGTTACGCAAGTCGTTACGTTGCTGGGTGAGTAAGTGGAGATCTTGAGTCTGATCCTCGTACTCTATAATCTTCTGTTGCGCAGTCTTGAGCTCGTGGCGCACGTTGCTGTAGTCTTCCAGCTCGTACTCCAGAGCTCTTGTCCGTTGTTCAGCCCTCAACTGCTCTGCTTCAGCCTTTTCTACAATCCTCTTCAGGTGTTCGTAATCGGACTGTGTCCTTTGCAGCTCAAATCGCAGCTTGTCCTCTTCGCTATGCCATGTCTTCTCGCTGTCTCTGTACGTTCGAACCTTCGCGTTGAGATCGCTCTCCCACTTCTTGGACTGGTTGCGACTAGTGAGTGTTTCCTTCTTCAATTGCGCATATAGCTCATTTGCCTTGTTAAGTCTAGCTTTCAAAGTCTTGTTGGCGTTGATCAAGTTCTGAGTGTCCGCTTCGACTGCAGCCTCTCTGATGTGCTTTCGCTGCAGCTGACCGATATGTGATAGGTGTTGTAGCTTAAGGTAGCGTTCAAAATTCAGATCGTTACGGAGTAACATAATTTCTCGCTGCAATGATGCCATGGACTGATTGGGAGAGTCGAGGTGTGGATGTGAGGGCGAACTTGTGCCCGTTACAGAGCGAGCAAAGCTGTCAAGGTTTGGCTGCGGGTGAAATTGTCGCTGCTCAGGTGCAGTAGATGCATTCAGCAACGTCTGCTTCATAGCGTCCTTTGTGGGTGGTAGTGTTGGCGAGTCCATCGTATCGTGAGTCTTCAAGAGAGGTGATGCTGATTTGAAGGATTGGACAGAAGCCACCGACTTCGATCTCAACGGCATCTCGACAGTGTCAGGCATGCTGGGCCTCTCTTCAGGGGGAACAAACATTGTCGACTGGGTGTTCCTCCAGCTGATATCAGAGTCGTCAAGGACGAATTCTGCTGGGACTTCAGGGAGAGGTGGTATGGGCGGTAACTTGGAGGCTGGAGGTGGCCCTGGATCCTCTAGCGTTGCTGACACTGCCACGCAGAGATCCATGCAATCGGTGACAACATCCGCTGGATCGCTCTTTAGCCACCTGTTTTCGCTCAATTCTTCTTCGATTGTGGTCGTGAATATATTTGGGTGCAGTAGATGAACAAGTCGGTAAGGTTCGGTCCGACTGTGAATAAGATCCTGATCAAGATCGAAGTCCTGGGCGCCTGGGAAATTGAGCGACTTCAGATATTTCCTAGATCTCCTGATGAAACTCATGAAGTTCAGCGGAAACAGACCATACAGGAAGGTGAAGTAGTGCATCAGTGTCGGAGAACCTTCCTCTTCCCCTTCGACCGGTTGTAGCTGCTCCCATGCTTGATCATTCTCTTCGTCGTCCTGTTCTTCCTCGCTGTCTTCGAAGTCTTTTTCACCATGCTCATGTGCCATGTTTTGGTCATCCAGTTTGCTTAGCTTGTCCCAACAAAGAACCCTGCTGTAAATCAGAAACAGCTTCGGGAGGTGGTGGTTGGAGGTCAGAGCTCCACAGATATGGGGCAAAAGCATGATCAAAACCACTAGGGCAAGTTCGATGACAGTTGTGGAGGTATCGATAAGCAGACATTTCTCTAAATGATGTAGGAGTGAAGTGTCAAGGACTAGGTGCAGATGAGGAGGTTGCAGACGCACGAAAGCGCTTAGTAGACCCAGCGCTTGCATACGATGTTGTTTCTGTACGAACAGCTCATCGAGAGCGGATAACAGCAACTGCAGAAGGTCAGTTGTTTGCCAAAATGTCAGAATGTGATAAATACCTTTGGCATCTTTCGGCCAAAAGTTACAAGGACACTCTCAAGCTCGTTGGCGATGAATTCGTTCTCTGGGGACACGACGTTATCCGCCGAGTTGGAAACGTTCGTTCGACGGAGGTATGCATCCAAAATCTTTTGAGTAAGGAGGCTCGACACTCGTGCACGATCTCCATTTTGATCCTCTTCAGCGTCGTACACCAGTATGCTCTGTACAACCTCTCTTGCATCCTCAATCGCGTGCCTTTTGTGCCCTATCCCGTCGATTGTAGGCTTCAGGACCAGGTTCCACCATGTCGTTAACCTTGCCTCACCGGTGAGAGCTGGGCGCACAAGTCTCAGTGCAGAGAGGAATGCGCCGTGTTTAGGCGCGTGCTCTGCGACATGTCGTTGGTACAGAGCGTGAAGGTCTTCATGGAAGCGCTGCGAATCGTGGTCGTCGATGTTATCGTAGCGGTCGAGGAAGCTCTGTATAGTCGCACAGAGCTCTTCAGGCAGTGGGTATGGTACGTCAGAAGCACCGAAGGTGTTGTCGAGAGCCTTGATGGTCTCTTTCATTGAACTAGACACAACAATCAGACCGCTATATTTGAAGACATGTGCGCCATGTTGGTGTCGCACAAGGGGCTATGAGATTCTCAACTTACCCGGGAGCCATGTCGTGCTTGGTGTGCGTATGTGCAAAGTCCAGTTATGATGTTGTGTTCATGGGCTGCCTGTCTGACCAGCAACAAGACAGTCGCAGTAACTTGCGAGTTGTGCAGGGAGCGGGAAGCTCAAGATATCCTCCTCCGATATAGAAGCTCCAAGCTGTATGGACTGAGCTATTATTCGTAATGTGAGGAGCTATCCGAGCTCTGCTATGGAGGTATGGGTATGACGTGGGGTGAAGCGTGGAGAAATCGCGAACGAATTCAGTCCAATATTTCACTCTGCAACGGCCTGGTCGTGCTTTTGATGCAGCATAACGAGGTCCCAATGGCTGGGAAATGCTACTCATGATCCTAGTAGGTGCAGCAGAAGTAAGAAAGGTTTCACCCTGCCGGGACGAATACGCATTCGTGGTCCAAAGACGCTGCATCTCGACGCCGAGGTGCTCGCCATGGCGGAAAGACCCACCAGTGCCGTGTCCGTGCCCGTGGTACGCTAGCCCGCTCTAACGCGTTGCTTTTGTCCCACCCCTGGCGTTCATCCCACATCAAGCCGGCGCCCATCCAGACGCTTCGATACCAGAAACGTGTCTATGACAAGAGTGGTGTGTCTGTGGTAACGATACGGGTTACACGGAACATTCTGCATCTGGTCTTCAAGTTGAGCACCCACCTGGCAGCATCACAGTTTTGAACGCATTGAGCTCCAGCTGCGACGACGGCAGGCGATTTCTGAACTGTGTGTCAGCAGCAGTACATAGTCGACCTTACTAGTTACCGATCTGCCTTACTATCTCGGCACTCGAGCCGCTGTCCATCCTGTATGTTCTCTTACCAATCGCAGTTCGAGCGCTATTCTGTTGCCTGTCATAGAGACGCAGAAACACGCGCAGAACACCTCACAACGGCAGGTCATCGGCTTGTGGGCTGCCTTTACCGCGGCTGCAGACCGCGTTTATCATAAGTCTCCGGAATTACGTGTCAGCCACACCGTTATCTTCCCCCTCCCTCGGACCATGCCACACCAAGATGACCCAGTGAGGTAAAATCGATGCCAGGAGAGTACCCCTGTCACGTGTAGCAACGTGCCTACCCCCGCAGTACCTGCACTTGACCCTGCTTTTCACATGCCTCCTTACTCCAAGATACCGTGAGCACTATATGCTCGTCGACCATCAATTTACCTATCTACAACATCATCTCCGGTGCAGCCATGTCACTCACGATCTCGAGCCGGTTAGATAGGAACATCCTATCGAAATTACATCGCATATTACCCGCTGCCAGCTGCTCGAATGTCACCATGAGATATACCATGCAACGCACCGACAGCTTGGGTACGTTCCGCCAAACTACCATGAACACCACATCTCCTGCGACCCGCAATAGGCTGGCCCACCTTTGACCCCTATCGTGCCGAACAAGCCGAGCTTACAGACAAAGTTCACGCTTCGTACAACTTGGCTGCCAGGGGAGTGGCTACAAGTTATGAGAGCTAATCCAATTACTTTTGCTCGGAATCTACGTCCTCTCGATTAATATGGCGACAGGAATGTCCAGCATGTTATTTCCCGGTGAACAGGAGCAAACTCACGGACACGTGATGCGCACATATTACCACGTTTCAATACCAGAGGACAAGCGACGCAAGACCAATGAAACTGTCATTTGCCAATGTATCAAGCTAGAAATCCTCCTCTCACCATTCTCGGAACTTGCCGCTTCTACTGCCCGGCCAGATTCTTCTTCCCACTCTCACTGATCTCACCCAGACCCTCCTTTCCACCCTCCACCTTCTCACCACCGCCGATTCCCGTAGTCCTAGTGGGCTGGGCTTGCTGGTCGGGCTGTTTCGCGGGGTGATCGTCACCACTCTTGTGCTCTTGCGTAGACGAGCTAGACTGCTGATCGGTGTTGAGCGGCTTTGAGCGGGTATCGGCGTTGGGCTTTGCGGATGAATTGGCGCTCTGATCTGGCTTGTTGGAGCCCATCTTCGGACCGCGCTTTAGCTCTTGGGCTGTAGCCCGGGTAGTGGTAAATGTGCGGGTTGTGGTCGAAGTCGAGACGCGCGGGACCGTGCGTGCGACGGGGCGGAGGAGAAACGACATGACGTGAACGTGGAGAAAGAGTACGTTGGTTGATTGATTTGGCAGGTATTGAGTTCAGTTGCTTGGTATCGCTTCAGAGTGAAATGTGTGAGCTGTGTGGGCAAGTTCGCTGTGTGTTTACGCAGCTTCTAGGTATGACGATGATCACCCTGCCCAGGTGCGGCGGAAGTCTGAGGTCATCGTGACAGCTTCATCAATTGCCACCTCGGCAACACAGACTTTATCAATGTTGAAGACTTTGGGTCTCCAGTTTTGGGGAAAGATACTGCTGTTCGAGCTTACCACTTGGAGGCTTCAAACAAAGCATCTGAAGGTGTTGGTTGAAAGGACAGTAGCCGCGCGACCTAGCGCGTCTTAGCGCGTTTCTGCAGGCCATGGCAATTGCATCGTGTGATGAAATATCAATTCTATAAATATGATTACTATTAACCATCTGTTTCAACATCTCTCTCACCTTGCAGCTCACAAACGCTACCGTGCACTCTAGCTTTCCCAATACCCCGTCACACCCCTCTGCTTCTTCCACCTCATAAACCAACAGCAGAGCGGGAAGAAGGCCGTGTTGACTGCATCCCAAGCGATGAGGATTTTAAAGTCCAGGCCGATGCGTAAGTGTAGTCCAAACAAGATCTGGCGACTGCCTTTGACAGCTAGGCACGGATTAGCATCCTTGGGTTTCAAGAGGATGAGGAGAAACGACTTACCCGAATGTAGCGGCCACACATAACCCCATCGATAGAACGCAGGCGCGATTTCAATGTCATAGAAGGACGTAGTGACGTTGGTGATGGCCCAGATAATGAGCCAAAGACCTATCCATAGCGCGCTAACAACTATAGCTACGTTCTCACAGGCCAATCCTAGCGCAATCATGCCGAAGAAGTTTAGTATTTAGTACACTTAGAATATGCCGTGACCGTATGCAACTGGATTTCTATATCTGACGTCTGTGACCTGGGTTTCAGAAGTGATGGAGTTGGTGTGTGTAAAGTTGATCTAGAAGGCTATAGAGACGAACGAGTAGGCAAGCAAGAGCATGGAGTAGGTGCTCATGGTAGCGAACCAGCGCCAGATGATCATTTGGTGGAACTTCAGGGGCGAGTGGTTCTGCGGATTGATGTATGTCATGTGGATGGGGAGGTAGAAGGAGAAGCTAAAGAAGGAAATATTTATAAGATCTGTGGTGGCATGTTAGTAGTTGTTATTGGTACGAACTATGGCAGCGCTTACAGATGAGGCCAATAGACACAACAGGGATGCCGGTATAAGATAGAACGGGCGAAGATTCAATTCAGAGATTCCGATCGCGGAACTGATGGCTTGCAGTGCGGCTTGAATATTTGCTAATACTGTAGGGTCGCTGGCATTTTCAAGTGCCATGCGCGCCTACTGCTGGCTAACCTAACCCGTTGCCTGTGTCATGACCTGACTATGAGCGGCAGCATGAAGTCGTACTAGTTTGTGTCGTCTCTTGCGTCTTGGTAGACCAGCTGACAGGCGCCGAGAGGGTCGTACGAGGCGTTGCCGGTTGCAACTGCCTGGTGCAGCAGAGCTGAGGCATTTGGGTTGATAATGATCGCAGCCCAAGCGTCCCAATTGTACACTGCTTGACGAACCTCCAAGGCGTCATTGTTGAGATCCGACCCAGGACGAATGCCCTAACCTAATGTTGGTATACCAGACGAGATTTGTTTCTGTACTAAGTCGGCAATCGTAGGTCCAACGAAGGGTGCATTGCCAGTGTTATCGAATGGTGCAGCACCGTCCATGTCAACAACATAGACAAGCAAATGGGTAAGTCTGTTTTCAACTTTGCAGAAGACGCTCCAGTATATCGACAATACGGCCAGGATAATATACAATTATGCAAGCGCCGGGCTATTCCCTATGCCCCAGTGTTGAGCAGTTTCAACGTGCCAGCAGCCGTCGTATCTCACAACGCTGTCGTTCAAGTGAACAAGCAGATCTTTGCCAAACCACAAATATGTCCGAAGACACCCTGAACACCTGGAATGCAACAGAGACAAAAGGACAAGGGGTATCGTTCGCAACAGATAGAGACCAGTAATTCCAAACTCGCGCATGCTAGACCCAGTGTGGCAAGTGGCTACCTGAAGGTCGTCCACTTATGGCTGCCCAGAAATGTGTTTCAACATGTAACGCAACAACTCATCTTCTTAAAGAAACATAGTCATGCGCTGGTGGAGGACGCCTCTGATACATCCTGTCAGAATCAGGTCTGTAAGCATAGGGTTGTGCTCCAACAGGGTAATCATGATATCCGTTCCTCACCTCAGGTGAGCAACGACGTTGTACTTCCGGAATATAAGGACGGTTGCTCGGACCGGCAGTCGGGCGTCCTTGGGCATTGACATAACGACCACCAGCTACGCCAGGTGGCGGTGGACGTGGGCTAGATGTTAGATCAACAACTTCCTGCGAAGGGTGCGCTCTATGCCGGCTACGAGGCTCCGTTGATGGATGCATCCGCATATGGGAATGTTCAGCGGACTGTGTTGGACCAGGCCTTGGGAAGACCTCTTGGTCGTGCATGGAAGGTCTCTTTCGCTTGACGGTGTGTTCATGTAGTACATCCCTGGAGTATGGAACCGGGGGAAGCTCTTTTTGCTTAGACGATTGATGGTCATCATACTCCCTGGCAACATCATTGCGATCAGAAAAATGACGTGGAGGTGAAACGAGATCGACCGTCGCAGGCTCTACCGACGGAAGAACAGTCTCCAGTTCTGAGGCGCGCCTTGATGGCGGAAGCGGAAGCCTGCTATATTGCGCGTCAAAAGCATTGACACGAGGTGAAGAGTGAACATGGTCCTCTTGAGTGTAACGGGCTGCGGTACGATATGGCGGATCATACTCTACCCTTGAGGGAGCACGTGGTTCGTCGATGGGTTGAAGCTTTGGTGGTTAGCTTACGAGTAGGGGGTGAGGATTATTGTGATATCGGGCTTCCAAGCACGATCTACCAAACTCACTTCGTACAACCGCCCATCAGAATCACGCATAAAGTTCGGCGCTCTTCTCGGTTCGGGTTGGAACACTGTTGGCCTGTGTCTCCTGGTTGGCGTGAGCAAAATTTGACAATGTCAAGCGACCGTACTCACGAATCGATCGGGGGTTTGCTGTGAGCGGAATAGAATGGCTCAGGTTGAGCTAGCTGACGGGTCTGGACCGACCGTGTCATCGGTGCACGATATTGCGGAGCTTGAGAACCAAGCGCAGATGATGGTGGGGGGTAGGGATGTACAAAAATTGTCCTTCCATGTCCTCGCCTTCTTTCGTAGTCACTGGCGGACGGATATTGAGGATGGTGTTCAAGTTGTATGTCGTGGGCAGTCACTCGGTTAGAGACGATTTCCATGCTCTGCTCGCGCTCATCAGGGGTATCACCTCCATCACTCGTTTCATCCTCGTCGTCATCGAGAACGATGACTTCTCGGAAGGTGTCTTCAATCTCATTGCTTTGTTCGCCAGTCTCGTCTCGCCACTCCTTGAGCTTGGCGAGGGACACGTGCTCAACCTTTTGTCTAGCTTCCATCCAGGAGCCGGTCTTGAGCATTTTGTCATAATCTGTGTAGGTGTGACGTATATGTGCTACAACAGCAAGTTGAACTCGACGTGCCAAAGAGAGCTCTTTGGCGTTACCTACTCGATTTGTACCCTAGAAAACGTAAGCATGCACATAACTCACCGACGTGAAAGGTGTGTATCTACCTCTTCAAAAGCATGATTGACAATAGACGAGAGGTCCGCTTCGGGGATCTTGGGGAACATTTCACGAACAGCACCACTGATGTGGTCTTTCGTGCCCTTCTCTGTAGTTGGGCGGCCATGCAGCGCCTGCCTTGTTGAGTAGCTCTCAACTTGTTGTATCATCCAGTTCTCTCGATCACTCGTTCTAGTCTTGCGGAGACCAGAGTCTTCGTCGTACTCGTAACCGAACTTGCTGCAAGCGAGCTTGATGATGTCAAGGGGGAAATGGTGCCCAACACGGTGTACATGGTGCGACAATTTCTCAGGATCGGCGTGCATCTTGTTTTTAGGTTTTGCCTGTGACTACGTTAGTACATGAGGCTTCCTCGAGGTTGACTGCTGCTAACCGAGACAATGTGCACGTCTAGGTTGCGCTGACGACATTGTTCTTTGCACCACTCGGTAATCTCTGGGTGTCCGGCGGGAACGAAGCCAAACCCTTGGGGTGCGTTTGAGGCGTATGTCAGCTAGATGAGTGTCAGTTGCGAGTGCGCGAGTATAAACCAGGTGGCGACAGACGATAGAGTGTAGTTTCTTCTTCTCTTGAGTAACGGCCTCAAGTACGATCTTATAAGGCTTCTTCTTCTTCACAGCGGCACGAGTCTTCTCAATCGCAATAGCGCGACTAATACCCTGCTGCTGCTGCGGGCGTGCATGATGAATTCTTGCCATGTCTCGAGCTTGCGGCAATGGCCATAAACCGCGCTGAGGTGGGATGACAAGATGATGGCGTCTACAAAAGCTGTGCTGTGGCGATCAGTAGTTAGCACGGTGCGCAGTGTGTCTGCAGATAGACGACAATGGTTCAGACGGTTCTATAGTCTTCTACACGCCCCGGTTGCAACGAAGAGAGCAGGCGGGGTGAGGAGTGATGGTGAAGTGAGCGGTTGCAGCTGGTCGCAGGAGTGAGGCGACACACCGCGGCATTAGTAATCCCGAGGGAACCAATGAGTACTCGGGCGCATTGCTTGTGACATCTGGCGCGCTCACCACCATGTCGAACGAAGCGATCGTTCATGCTTACAGACATGTCCTCCGCCACAGCTTGAGGGCCATACAGTTTTCCAAGCCTGCACGCTTCACTCTGCGCGACCGACTCCGCGCAGCCTTTCGCAAGGGCTCTACCCACGACTTTGATCAGCAAAAGATTACAAACACGCTCGAATTTCTGAAGTACGCTGCGAAACAGAATGGCTTGGAACATAAGATTGTGAAAAACCTCTTGTATGTCTGGTGGAATCAAGACAAGGGCGGTCGCTCGAAGGCAAAGACCAAGATTCGGTGGGTACTGTTTGTTGCGCGCAATGCTTCACCAAGTGCTGACCAGAGCAGCACCCGTGAAGAACTCGAGATCCGCACCACTGCCTACGACACCTTCAACCATAACATTCGTATGCTCAACGAAAGTATGGAGATCTGCATTCCATCCATGACTTCGCGAGAACCCTTCGGCCACTGAAGCCACCATCGAAGCCGTTACCGAACGCCTGCTTGCCACACTTTTATGCTATAAAGGACGCTGAAGAGAAGGAGGCCAACACCTGCCGCTACATGAAGTCGTCCAGGAAGTCTTCGTCCCGATCCTGGTTGCTGGACATGGCAATGTTGTCCTCAGTCATCATGTTGTCGTAGGCGTGATCTCGCTGCCAGGCAAGCTCCTTGCGCTCCTTTGCAACGCGTGCTTCCTCCTTGCGCTTTAAAAGGCGTCAGAAGAGGACTCTTCATATCACAAATGATAAAAAGGCACTGTAGCCTAGAGAGAAGGCCAGAAAAGTGATGGAAGGAGGCACTTACTCTTGCGTCTCGAGCACCTTGATCCTTCTTCCTCAGCTCACGTAATCGAGCTTCCTTCTCTTCCCGCAGGTCAGGGAACTTCTCAACCTTGGTTTTGTTGAGTCGGTTGACAATGGGGTTCTCACGCGCTACAACATGTATACGCTTAACCTAGAGGTCGTCAGCACACTAAGCTATTCGATCACGGCGATATAGTCAAGGCAGTTCTACGAAGACAATATCCAGCAGTCACATACCTTCTTGTTGTCCTTGAATCCGACCTGGCCCACAGCCATGCTCCCATCTTTCTTCAGGTTCGACCACGGTGTATAGATGACCGTGATATTATCTTTCTTGTTACCTAACACCAATAAGCGCTGACGCCTCACAACATCTCGACTCTTGCAGTGACCCACCTTCGATACTGTTCGCTTTGGTCAATTGTGCACAGTCGATCAACAACGGCTCGCTGATCTTGTCCCAAGTCTCGCCATCTGGAAGTCGAACATAGATATGGGCCGAAGAAAGGTTGTCGACGTGAAACCAAACATCCTCCTCCCAGCCATGCTGGATCAGCTCTTCGTCTGTCGAATTGTCAGTGCATGCTGCCCGAGGTGCATTCCTTTCTAGATCCTAGCATTCCACGTGTGAGAGAGCATACTTTCAACCTTGTCTTTGCCGACGTAGATGAAGGCTGAGGGCGTAACGGTGTTCGAAGAGAAGTAGTACACCATCGTGGAGGTGCGTGGCGGGAGCGCGAGTCCAAGAGAGGCAACAGGGCGGGCAATATTACAGGTCAAAAGAGAGAAGGTGAAATTCGAGAGCACGTGCTAGTTAGTGGGGCTAGCGGGGCATGCCGCTTTATGTGACCGGCGATTGGGAGCGCAAGGACGGATGTTAGCCCAAGTCGTTATTATTGACAATTCCTCTATCCTGTCCATCAACTCTGCGAACTCGCATCCTCGCATGCACGCATGTACTGCCTGCTCCCTGGTTCTGTTTTCTCTCTAGCGATCGCTTTCCAAACGAGCCATGCCCCATGCCCTCCACGAGCAGGGCTTGACAACTTCGTACTCTTCTTAAATCATGACCCGAGTACTCTGTAATCCAAATCTCATGTAAACAGAACAGAAGCTCCACATGTGACTGGTAAAGTCATGTCGTGTTGTGCACCACTGACCGTAAGCGCCACCCCCTGGATCGTGTGAATATCTTGCGGGCGTAAGGACGTTTGTAAAACCCCCGCGTCCAGGTTCCTATTTAAAACGTATAGCCGTGGCGATATGCAAAGGTTCGACCAGACTTAACGGCGGCGCCCAATGAATGCAGGATCGAAACCGTAAAGTTGACGACCTTGCTGAATCGCAGTCAGTATTGGAATTATCAGGATTTTATGAGAAGAGCCTACGCGGTTCAAGACGAAGATGATGTCCGTCACGCACACTGTCTTACGACCAGAATGCTCTACGACAGCGACGACTTCCCGCAAGATCTGTATACATCTTAGCTAGAGAGCCAGCTCCGTACAGCTCAGAGGAAAGCTCACGTCGTGTAGCCGTGACTTCAGAGCCTGTCGAACGTCATCGTAGATGGTTGCTGATATGCGCTTCACTCCGCCACGACGGGCTAATCTCCTGCACAGAAGGTCAGTGGGATGCCCTGAGGCGTGTTACGAGAGGAAACCGAGAAGACGAAGTGCAGCAAACAAAGCTGAGCGCTTGCACTGTATGCCTGGGAAGCTTCGTCGTCTCGTAGCTCTCTCTCCACGACGCAGAGCTGGCAAAGTCTGCGCAACACAAGAGCCCTTGAAGACAACTCTTGAAAGCTCTAAAGTCGCCTGAGAGGACCACAGTCGGAAAAGATCGTGTAGTGGTAGTCTCTAGTACAATATGATCCGCAGTAAAGATATACCTACCGAATGTCACCCTTAGTCACACCTTGAATGGTATCACGTTGCACTTTGCTAAGTTCTGATCAGCATACAAGGCTCACTGGAGAGAGCAAAGAGGTACCAACGCATGTCGCTTTATGCCTTTTCCCTTGCCCAACCCTCCCATTCCACCCGCTCCTCTACCGAGGCCGATGCCCAGTTGAGTAGCTCGTGACGCGAACGCCGATGCGACTTGAGAGACTGCTGGAGGGCGAGCGAATCCCGATCTCGGTGCACCCCCGAACTGCTTCGACCGCTCTTGAACCATGTCGCGTTGGTGTTGTGGAGTTGCGAATGTTGTTTGGCGCGGCGTAACGGGAGAGGTGTAGGGAAGCGGGCACGGGCCAGAGATAGTGCCAGACGCGTTTGCTCTGTTTCGCGCGCTGTCAGGTGAACTTAAATATCTACGATAGGATGCAGGTGGCAAGTGGGACAGTCAGTGTGAAGAGGTGAAGAGATGAAGAGCCGGCCTTTTAAGATACAGATAAAGAGCCAAGCCATCGCAATTTTTCGCTTTTGCCAGTCCTGTGCATCTGCGACGTTTCGCTGTGGCAGTCAACAGTCAACAAGGCAAATGCCAAACTACCAAAGGAAAACTTTGTTCATTAGGTCTCAAGCTCCTGGCCTGACTTTCTATCATTAATGCTAGGGTAGTCGTGATGGTATAGATGTGTACGAAAACTCTCTTACGAGACGAAAGTTGCCTCAGTAAACAGAACACCCTCCTCTTCTTTGACCTCATCACCAACCTTCACCCTGATGGTAAGCTTCGGCGCATATTGGTAGATGTACGGCTTTGTGCCAGCCGCAGATGCGACAATGGTCTTGATAAAGCCTGGGACCTCAGCCATGACGTCCACTCGGTCGTACTTGTTACCCAAGGCGCCTGTGACCTCTGCGGTGATCTCCTTGCCATCTTCGGTCTTGCCCACCCAGTGGTAGCTTGCCGATGTCGGCTCAGGCCAGTCATTGTCTGAATCCTGTTTGGTCTCGAGGTGCTTGATTTCGCCGTTGATGCCGGCGGTGAGCAGCTTGCCGTCTGTAGCGATACCACTAACTCGAACCACGGTCGACCCGTAGGATGGAGGTGTCTTGAACTCCATGAGGATGGCGGAGTACGAGGGCGACTGAAAGTTGGCGAAGTTCCATCGCGCGGCTGCCGATTCTTAGTAGATGAACAGAGCGTAAGACGAAGTGCGGACACTTACCAGCGTGGTGGGGCTTCATTCCTTGCAAGGCGTGGCTGAACATGCCCCTACCGTCAATCTTAATCTCACCTTCCCTGGTGATGACCGAGCCCTCGACACCGCACCTTGGCCAGAAGTGGTGGTGCATGCTGCCCCAAGGTTCTTTGGGATCCGTACCGTAGTTGCTGGTTCCAGTCTTTCCGCCCTGAAAGCCAGGGGCAGTCCTGGTGAACTTGACGTTGACCAGACTGCTGTTGTTGACTGCAGCCTTGATTGTGTATGCAGAGCCGTCTTCGTTCAGCTGGATGGAAACACCATCTGCGTGGAAAGAGTAGTGGCCCTCATCGAAGCCATGGTTTGACAGAGGATCACTAGACCAGAGGAAAGGCTTCTCGTTGTTGGGGTAGAAGAGCTTGGTGTTGAACTGGACTGTCGTGCGTGCGCCAAAAATGTTGTTATAGATGACTTGGAAGAATCCGATGTGGCCGGCGTCCGAGAGGAAGTAAAAGGTCTGCGTCTCGACGTTGGTGTAGTTGAGAGCCTGCCACTTCAGGTTCTCCTTGGCCAGTTCGGTAAAGGCCGGGTCGCCTGCATTCTTTCCAACCGGCTGGATAGCCTCAGGGCCGTAGATGGGCTCCTCGGTACCGGCAACCGCGGACAGCCTGCAAAGAAGTGAGCACACATGACACGCGGTATATGCACGTCATACAGCAGTATCGCGCAAGACACGTGGGAGCTGTGGAGAAGGGTTCACTCACGCTGACTTGGCCCAGCTGAACATTGTACGGGATGAGCGAGGCACTATCCAAAAACACTACGTAAGTGACTGGTGGAGAAACAGGCCCTGATTGGAAGGGGCAGAAAGACTCTTGAATCGGTTTGTTCAACACGTCGGAATTTTTTGGCTGCAACGAGCAGCACGGCCGGGAGCAGGTGAGGCGAAGGTGTCTAAAGGAGCGGCCGGGCAACTTGCTTGCACGCACTTAACGAGCAGGCGTGGTGCGGGTGGGCGTCGGTGAGTGTCGGTGTGTGTATCACAGGAGGCTGTTGAGGGTTGTTGAGGGCTGGCTGGTGGTGTGAACGGACTGTGTCGTGCCAGAGGCGTGGAGGCTTTCGATGCGTCGCGGTGAGCTAAGGCGGTGATCCGGCCTGGAGCGGCTAGCAAAAAGAGTAATCCGCGCTTTCTGCTTGTGATGTCGCCAATGCCCCTCTGCGCGGCCTATCTCTCTCTTTTTCTTCTTCTTTTTCTTTTCTTTTCTTTTCTGGTTCTTTTCTTCTCTCTCTCCCTCCCTCCCTCCCCCTCTCTCTCTCTCTCTCTCTCCCTTTCTGCTCCTGGCGACAGGCAACTGGCTGCTGCACCCGTCGCAGCAATACCGCGGGACTTGCAGATCACGTGCGCCAGCCATTCCACTCCGGTCGTCTCTTTTCCGGCCATCCGTCACAGGCTGCACGCGATCGTGCAGTAGCGCGGGGCAAAGATAGCTTCTTGGCCGGTGTGCTTCCAGAGCATGACGACGTGCGCTTTGTAACCCAGCACCCCCCAAAACGTCGGCTGTTGCTCCTCTCTCACCATCGCAACCCAGAGCGCTGTGTTCCTCCCTCCGTCCGAATCCCCCGCGGACCCCCCCGTCTGCCCCGGAATCGAGCGAAAGCGGCCGGGTGACGGCGTGAAACTTGCCGATTCCGTCGATCACGTACCTTTTCTCAATGTAAGCTACTGGCCCTAGCAGAGCTGTGCTTTCGTCATGGCCCACGCCCTACGGCCCACGATGACTGACTGACTGCCCTTGCAGTGATCCTCGACACCACCCGGCATCCCACCATGGCGTCGCCGGCCTCTGAGCAGCTGCAGTCTGTCCGCTTCAGCGATGTCAACCAGGAAATTGAGCCCGAGAGCGCCCTCGAGCATGTCGCCGGCCTCACGGGTGCCGGCGAGACTGCCTCCGACGAGCCATTGAGCCCGCAGGCCGAGCAGGAGCTGCGCAACTTGTCTTCAACACTGCAGCAGTCCCGCGTGCAGGCGAAGCGCATGGAGAACTTCTCCTTCGAGCCAGTCTCCCTGCCCCCCTCACGCGTAAGCAGGCATCATGTGCCGGCGAACATGCAATTGACCTTGCCCAGGCACCTTCTCCATCACCCGCCTCTCGAACGCCGTCTGGACAGTCCTCCCAACATGGCGCATCCGTCACGCCTTCTACTCTGCAGTCGCCGCCACTGACGCCTGCGGGCACGTCTTCCCGTGATGAAAGACCCACCACCGCCGTCGACCACAGGAAGCAACCGAGCGACCCCGCCCTGATGACCCCGCAGATATCGCCTCCACACGAACCGCCGCCAACGTCAATGGACTCATCTGTCCACCAAGGCGCGGCTGCTCCAAGCTCCCCGCAGCCAGCGCCGCGAACCCGGCCTTCTTCAGTCGTCGAACCGGACGTAGTACAGCCGCACCCTAGACACGGGCCTTCCTTCACAGTTGGTCCTGCTGGCGATTCGTTGCCGGCTTCGAGAGACCCAAGTCCCTCTGGCTCTGGTGGAGAGCGGACTCCCGGACATCATTCTCCCGGCACCTCTACCCCCTCATCCATAGGCCGTCCCTTCACGCCTCAAGGTGATCAACACGACCCATACTCCCGCTCGAAGCGTGTACCCCAACCAAAAACGCTCGATGGTCTTGACGCACGCTTCATCTTTGGTGGTCGCGATGGTCGTAGCCGTCGAAACCAGTCGGCATCCTCCTCCACCATTACATTACCCCGGTCTAGGGGCACAGCTTCAGACAAGGAGGATGGGGGCAGTAGCAGAGCAAGCATTTTTGGCGGCAATGGCCGACCTGGCAGCCGATACAGCTCCGACACAGAGACTGATTCAAAGCCTAGTAAGCACGGGCACGACTCCATGTCCAACCTAAAGCGATTCTTCAAAATCGGGCACAAGCACAAGGACAAGGACAAGGACAAAGAGAAGGAGAAACATAAAAACTCTGCGCCTGTCACCAAGCGCGAGAAGCCTACTAGAACCAGCAAGGCTGGCGTCATGACACCCCCCGTGACAAACGGGGCATCCAGCGTGCCATTTGCGGACGACCACGGTCTCGAAAGCAAATACGGGAAATTTGGAAAGGTCTTGGGTTCGGGTGCTGGAGGCTCCGTACGACTGATGAAACGTAGCAGTGACGGTGTAACATTCGCTGTAAAGCAATTTCGTGCCAGACATTCATACGAGTCTGAACGAGATTACAACAAAAAGGTTACGGCTGAGTTTTGTATCGGATCCACCCTCCACCACGGCAACATCATTGAGACCATGGACCTGGTCAACGAGAAGGGTAACTACTACGTCGTGATGGAATACGCGCCATTCGATCTCTTCGCCATTGTCATGACTGGCAAGATGAGCCGTGAAGAAATGACGTGCTGCACCCTTCAAATTCTGAACGGTGTGAACTACCTGCACAACATGGGTCTGGCTCATCGCGACCTGAAGCTGGATAATGTTGTGGTCAATGAGCACGGCATCATGAAAATCATCGACTTTGGAAGTGCCGCGGTGTTCCGGTACCCGTTTGAGAATGACGTTGTCCTAGCAAGTGGTGAGTCCAACTGTCCCCACGTCAGATCCTGACTTCCAGCTAACCATGCCAGGCATCGTTGGCTCTGACCCCTATTTGGCACCTGAAGTCTATGACCTCTCCAAGTATGATCCACAACCTACGGACATCTGGTCACTGGCCATCATCTTCTGCTGCATGACTCTACGCCGTTTCCCATGGAAGGCACCTCGAATCTCGGATAACTCCTACAAGCTCTTCGTCTCTCCGCCCAACGACGGCCCGAGGTCTATTACTGGTCCTTCCAAATCGTCTGCAGACCTTGAACACGCCGCTGACGACCACCGAGCCGGAACCCAGTCAGCGCCGGCTTCACGGCACCCTTCTGCTGACGGGCAGCAAGCCAGCGCCAATGCATCCTCGGCCGTAGCGCCTAGCGGCCAAAGCCAGCAACAACCTCATGTAATTAAGGGACCATGGCGACTTTTACGCTTGTTACCTAGGGAGAGTAGGCACATCGTCGGCAGGATGCTCGAAGTCGATCCGAAGAAGCGTGCCACCTTGGAAGAAATAATGAACGACAAGTGGGTTCGGAACAGCCAGGTTTGCGCGCAAGAAGACGGTGGCAAAGTGCTTCGTTGCGACAACCACGATCATACGCTCGAGCCTGGCGCTGGTGCATCTGCTCCCAATACGCAACAAAAGAAGTGAGCTCTAAGCACACAAAACCTTGACTTGCCTCCGACACTGCCGCGATGATTGACGTGGGTACAGTGCTTTGAAAAGGGTTGACGCTGTTGCGACTACGCAGAGGCGACGGTTTTATTAATCTACGTTTTGCGCCATAACCGCATGAGGAGTTTTCGATATATAGCAGACCGGCGTTGTTTTACAGTTTGGTGCAAGTTGGTTTTGCCATAGACTGGTGGCTGGCTGGCGTTTCATTGTGGGACGACATGGACCATCCCTACTTCTTGTAATGTACTTTGGACTTTGTGCTTGTGGACGAGCTGTTGATAGGAGGAAGAGGGTCAGAGTGCAGGTACCCGATTATCGGCCACAGGGCCTAAAAGACCGAAACATTGACACTTGGCAAACCAATAAGTGCACAATGGCAAAACTGGTAGCTCTCGTTTACTCGCTACACCGTAAAAACAGCGAAACCTTAATATCCTCGGTACCATGATCTCACGGCGAGATTTCTCCTCGCTGATGCGCTTCTCCCGCACATGGTCGTCTATCCTGACCCCATGCGACATGCCAATCAACGGTTGAAACAATGCATGTCTGGCCGAAACATGCGCGAACAGCACGCAGCAGTTGCAGACGAAGACGCGTCAGAAGAAACGCCCTGGTCAACAAAACGTGCTCACGACCTGACCTCATCCCACGAGAACAGCGCGATCTGCTGGCTCTGTCTTCTATCCCGAAGGACTACTATGGTACCCGGCATAAGCTTCGTGGTCTCGACTGAGCAGATTGCAAGACATTCCACCTGTTTTGATCTGTAAAACAGTAAGCGTCTGTTGGTCTGCAGCACGAGAACATGTAGAGAGTACAGCCAAGCCGAATTCAATCCCTGCAAAGAAATCCGTCGAGCATCCTCGCTCACAGGACTTATGCCGGGTACAACATAGGGAAGGCTAACGTGGAGAGTGACAATCTAGTGGTCGTCATTGGGCGGAGCTACACACGCAAGACATTTACAATGGGGACGTCGCGATTTCGATTGGCTAAAGCAACGGCTTTCGAGCAGAAAAGCGCAGCGAGTAGGCAGATGCAGAGCTGGACTGGACTTGGATCGCTCGAGAGACGACGACGATTTGGGCATTGGATCGATGGCTTGCGTGATGTTATCCACTTGATGAGAGTGTGCGGGATAGCAGGAATGGTCACAAGACAAACACAAAAACGCTTATCGGTCCCTCTTCCTTGCTTGCTACTCTACGACCAAGACCTGGGGTCCGGAGCGGACGACCAGACGGCTGATAACAGAGGTGCTACGACCTTTATGCATGTATACTGCAGACGTCGCTATCTCGGGCTGAATGGCCACAGGCAACACGCGCAGGGGGGAGGGCTTGAGACGAGTAGGATGCGTGTGAGCCAGTAGTTCGTTTCAAGTTTGTGAGAGGTGCGGAGTTGACGAGCACGTTTGACACGGCATAGTCCAGTTGCAGACGGGCGCTGGGATTGAACCTCCGCATGCTCTCACGTGCGCTTGCCGGAGGTTGGGTGCTAGGACTGGGGTGGGTGTATGAGGGTGAGATGTGGCACTGCTGCCCGCTGTCATAGTGACAGTAACATAGAGTCTGCGAGCCGAACCAAACAAAGACTGGGAGAGATTGTAAAAGACCGAGTCCCCAAACCGGACGCAGAGGTGCAGTCCGCCAAAATCTTTTCAGGCCCAACAGATCCTGCTGCAGCCTCTGCTCATCCTGTGCATCCAGCATCCCACACGCAGCGAGGGGCCAGGGTGTGAGGCCGCACAATGCTATCTGTGCGTTTCCCACCCTCACCAATAGGGAATCAGCAACACTGGCGCGGATAAGGCCTGTGAAGATCGCGCCTGGGGCCCATTCGCACTACCAGCCGCCAGGCGCCCACACCGCGTCCCCGTGTGTACGTCGTCTTGGCTGAGCCAATACATAGACGCACGTTTTCCCACCAGTGCATCACAAATTCTTGAAGCCTGCTACCTCTTTACCATACTTTGACTACCGCTTCCCACATATTTGCTTATTGAATTCCGGAAGACGTTACTCCTTTAATGCCAATTTGTTCCCATTTCGTTACCCTTTAGTGCCCAAGGCCGGATCCTGAGCGAGATTTCGTACATGTAATTTGTTTTTAAAGCTAAAAATGGGTCGCCAACTTCCTCCCTCGCATTTGAAAGTCGCGCCTGGTCCGCACGCATTCCCGCAACGATATTCTCTCGGAGACACGGTCATTGTAAATCAACTCTCAGGCTTCGAGAAGGCGATTCCTGCGATTCCTGCGATTCCTTCGCTGCCCGGTTTTAGAACAAGTGCTGGTAGGTCGATTCTTAGCTTTTGGTGGTGGTTGGAGCTGTCGTGTGACTTTGGATCGACATGATGTCAACAACCAACCTTCTGAGCAACACCACAAGACCAACCGCTGATGATTGTTTGTGCAGCGTTCCTCACATCTCTGAGTGCCAACTTGAGAATCGACCCAGATCTGCCTTCGCCATTGGGCACCCCAACGACCTTCCGCGCTGGCAGCTACCAATTCCACAACTCGCATCTGCACCTACCCACCCCCTTATCCTACTCGACACTACCCGCTCCAGCATATCCGTCACCCCTCGAAGCCGAAGTCATGCCTCCCAGCGAAGCATCTGCCCCCGTGCAGCCGCCTACCAACGAGCTCCCCCAGCTTTCCACGTACACCGCCGAGTCCGAAGATGACCGTATCGATGGCCTGAACTTGATTGCCGACTCCGTAGCCCAGCAGCGTCAGGTCGCGAGCAAGATGATGATCTTCCACCCCATCAACCTCGCTGCGCTAGGTCTTATCATGGCCATCGTTGCGCAGTACATGCTTCGCAAGTATGGTGACTACTTTGTCTTCTCCACGACAGCTGGTGGTCTTACCATGGCATTCCTCATTGGCGTGCGATGGCTCACTGGCGGATACATTGGCCTTGCTGAGGATATTGGTACGGAGTGGCTTGGCGACGACCGGGTGATCGTTGCAAAGTGGGGAGAGGACATTATCGGGGCTCTTGTGCTTGGGTGGGCAGACAGTGACGCAGCAAAGAAGCGCGGCCGAAGACGGAGGGGCAAGGCTCTCATCCGTGGGTGGACCGTGAAGTTGAAGTACAGAGGCAAGGGTGTTGGAGAGGGCTTGCTGGAAGAGGCTGTCAAGGTCGCTGGAGAGAAAGGCGCAGATGGTATCTTGTTTGCCGGAGACCATGCCAGTAAGCACAGCCATATGGTCTGCACCTTCACGTTTGTGTACTGACGAGACTCTTAGACTCCAAACGTATCCTTCCAGCCATCTACAACGGCTTCCTCGACAAGCAAGAGGCAAAGGCCGAAAAGGCACTTCGCAAGGTGGCAGACGACAAGGGCAACTTCAGACAGCGCCAGTCATCGCCAACCTGGGGCAGCAGATGATCGAATTTCTTACATTGAAGGCGGCGCTTGGTTTTTCTTGAAACCTGTTTCTTTTCGAAGATACCCAATTCCCTCGTTGAGATACCCAGCCATTCGCTATCTATTGGCATCGTATTCGGCGTTTCCTAGCATACCCAAGACACAGATGTAGAGCATAGATTTGAATGATGACATTTGTGTTGCTACCCGCATGGTCCGTCCCGGGCACATCCGCGTGGTGGTGACTCCTGACCCCTCTTTCAGCTGCGAACGAAAGACTCGCGTCCCGTACAGCCGTGTGCACCAACCGACGGTAGAGTTACTTTTCCGCCTTATCGCGTCATCCTGGGAAGTTCGATAACCATGCATGTGGTTGATAGCCAGCACTTGGCGCGTCCAACTATACCCCACATCACCACTCCATCACAGCCCACCCCAAGCTTTTTTGCCAAGATGCATGCGGGTAGTCCAGGGATATCGCGAATCGGGAATCCAACACCAACACTAACGCCCGGCGACCGACACTGCCCCCAGGTGTCTCCCAAAGATAGCAGCAGGATCCGGTTCACTGGCCATAAACAAGCGCCCACATGTACAGGGGGGGGGGGGTTGCCTGAACGGAGCAGAAATACAAGCTGCTTGCACTGAGCATCTAGTGATCTTTTACAAGAGGAAAACCCCAGCTGTGGCAAATCATATTTCTGCTCCTTTCAAACCTTGCCTCGGAATATGAAACACAGCCGGGCTTGTGCAAGACTGCACACATTTCGGTGGCCGATCATCGTCAGCGCGCGCTTAACATTCTATCTTCAGATCTCTGCGTCACCGTCGACTGATGATGGTGGGTACTCCTCGCGCAGTTGTCGGATCACTTTCTGTGCCACATCAGCAAATGAAAGTCGCTTGACTACATTCCGCGACAGTGCTGAGAACACAAAGTATCAGGCGCTAAGCTTGCAAAAGAAGATGGACATACTGCTAACGCTTCGGGGTTTGCGCCGTTCTCAATCAAGGACACGCAATAGGACAGTTGCTGGCGGTCGAGGTGTGTGTTCTAGATCCGTGAGCATCAAGGCTCCCTGGCAGATGGAATTGTTGAACCCACAAGCAGAGTTGCAATCTCGTGGAGGATGTCGATGACTTCGCGGGCTGCCTTGCGGCGGACTTCGACCGATGCCTGTTCTGCCGGCATCGCGATACAAGGTTGTGCCTCCGAAACAGTGGCGAGGGTTGGTTGCGTCTGGCTGCAGTGTTGACTGTTGACGTTGTTTGCAGAGTCGAAATCACAGTCGTGTCCAACAGGCCCCGAGTCGCGACCCCCTGCACGTGCATCCACTTGGCAACTGCCCCTCTCAAAGCTACCCCACAACGGAGCTCGGCTTTCATGTCACGACATTCGTGAACCCTTCGCTAGCCTCATGACATCAGCATGAATACATTCACATCACTCATGATGACGATGCAATGCCCAGTGCAGCTAGACGTGCAATCTGAGGAGTACTTCATGGTTATGTCGCGTGCTTGTGACGCGCTTACATACTACGATATCACGAACCTTGAACGGTTCACACAATCTTCAGGTACAATCTAATATCCTCAGTCTTCATTCTTGAATCCTCCAGAAACCGCGTCGCGAAACCCACACAATGGCACCAACAGATCTCCATCAGGGCGGCCGTCTCGAGGACATGGCGGCCGAGGGAACTACTATCCCTGGAGACGCAGGCAAGCAGAGACTGGTACAATTTGACCTGTAAAACATCCTACGTGGTCGGAAGCAGAAATCTGACACAACAACACCTTCGACATTCCTCGTGGTGTGAAAGACCAAGGCTCAACAGGAGAGGTCGTCAATGGTACGTGAGACCAGATCAGCTCGAATATCGAGAAGAAGAACTTGGACGACGCCGACAAGGTTCCGGAAGCAAAGGGTCACGACCAGTATGTGAAGCACGTGCGCAAACAGCAGAGTGAATTCGACGAGAACTCGGGTCGAGTGTAAGCAAGTCATGATGTGGAGGCCGCTTCTGGGGAGGAGCTACTGACGCAGGATGAGCTGCTGAAGAAGAGGGGTGCTGCGTAAGAACTTAGACGGTACTGCACTGCGACAGCCACGGATATGAATAACGAATACTACAAACTATTGACGTACAATCATGCCGCTGCTCTCTCGTGGCTTCATGCCTTCTACTTCTCAGCAACGCTCAAAGACTCTGTACAGTCCTTTCAGGTTCGCAACTTCCATGACGCCCTTTAGTAGTCCTTTGGTAGCAACAAGTCTCGCCTTGCACGCTGGAAAGATGACATGCTCGATCGCCTTCCTCAACTTCTTACGTCTTAACGCGATTTCCGGATCCTCTTCCATAGCCTTGCCCTTTCCCTTGCCATTGTCGTCGCTTGAGCTTGATGGCGGCAACGGTAAGCTCTCAGGCACGTATAACGATGCTAGCTCGCGGAGCAAAGTCTGGAAGCATGCCTTCTCTTCGTCCCAGTTGACGTGTGGACCGAGTCGGAGAAGGAACTGTGGGAGCTTGGCCAGAGAGGGTGTGTAACCTTTGATAAGTATTGGCATGGAGCATAGCTCGCCTTCCGGGGTGATCTCAATGGAGAAGTACTCGCTCAGCAATGGTTTCTTCCTGATCAACAACTCTTTGACGCTGTCCACAACCTCATCCCAGTCAACCTCGTCTGCTGCATCACCGGCATTGTTCCTCTCTTGTTCTGCTGCTACTCTGAGCAGGTCATGCAGACGCAGTGGCGGGTTGAATCGTAACAAACCAAAGTTGGCAAAGTCTGTGAGCCCAACTTGGTAAAAGTACTCATTGCATAGCATACCGTAATCGACTAGGAACAGCTTCACGCCGCCTTGTATCGCGACAATGCGTTTCTGCTCATCGACAACGCCAACGAAAGTGTGTGTCGAAATAATGTCTGTAAGTTCGTTATGCATGGCGTCTCGCACTTCGGCGCGAAGTTCTTTGATGGATGTCAACCGGCAAGCCATAGGTTCCCGCTCGGTATACTCGTACTCCATGTCATCATCGCCCTCAACTGCAGCTTCCTCCAGTGTTCGTTCGGGTCGCAGCATCGATGTTATTTTGCGTGCCGAGGCATCGGTTCGTACCAAGTTGTTCTCGTACGGTTTTTTTGCCGCGACTCTTGATGATTTTTGAGCGGTCCGATCCGATATTTCCTCTACAGCTGGCATCCCAGGAGCTATCTGCTTCATTGGCGTGACGACTGGGGTTTTGGGGTTCGAAAGCAGTGACTGGGTCATGAACGATCTACTCGTGTCTACCTTACTCAGACTCTCACGGATCTCATCGCAGATCATGGCGATGATCTCATCTTCGTTGAGGAAGTGCACTTCGCGTTTGGTAGGGTGCACGTTGACATCGACTCGTTGCGGCTCGATCTGGAGACTCAGATACACAAATGGATGTCCACCTTTAGGCAAGAACGCGGCGTATGCCTGCTCGATGCTCTTCTTGATCACTTGTGATTCGACAGACCGATGGTTGATGAAGAGTAACAGACTCGTTCGCTTGGAGCTGTAGTTCGCGTTGCTGACCCAGCCTTCGCATTTGAAACCCCAGCGATCGTCTTCTGCTTTGAGGCTAACGAGCTCGCTCGCTGCTGCACTGCCGTGTATCTGTCGTATACGATCTTTGGTCTCTGCAGAAGCAGGTACCGATATGCTACTCCCTGAGTTGTCGCCAGCTTTTTTGCATGAGAAGGCTACGCCAGAGCAATGTACCGCATAACGACCGACAACGTCAAGTATCTTCGCGTACTCCTCGCTTGCTGAGCGGAAGGCGCGTCTTCTAGAAGGAACGTTGTAAAAAAGATCTTCGACCTGTGAGCAGTTAGCTTCTGCTTCGACATCGCTCACGTATTTGACTGACTGTGATGACTGTGCCTTGCCTACCAGCTTTAGGCTTTGGCTCTGCATTTTGACCTGGCTTCGGGCTAGTCAATTTACCGTCCGCGTAGTGCGCTTCCCAGGCACAACTCGACTCTTTCGTCCTTGTGGTGACTTTCAAGTGAGCAATGTGACTGATACTTGCAAGCGCTTCTCCGCGAAAGCCGTAGGTGCCAATAGAGGTAAGGTCCTCGAAAGCCTTCAACTTCGAAGTGGTGAAGCGTTCACATAGAATCGGCAGGTCTTCTTTCTGTGAGAATGTAAGCAAATGCTTGGCAGAAGGACAGGAGGGACAAACATCAATGCCATGCCCATTGTCTGAGATCTGCAGTAGTTTGAGGCCACCATCCTTGACCAATATTTCCAGCGCTGTCGAACCTGCGTCAACGGCGTTCTCAATCAGTTCTTTCAATGCATGGACTGGTGCAACAATAATCTCTCCTGCAGCGATCTTATTGACGACATCCTGTGCGAGCGCTTTGATTCTTCGCGGTGCCGGAAGCGGTAGAGTGTCATCACCCTTCCTTTTCGTGCCGCGAGGTGATGACGGTGTGGCTTCCATATCAGTTGCCATGAGGAACGTATGATTTTGTCATCAGGATGAATGATGAGCTCGATTGGTGTTGGTAGGACGACGCGTTGGTGAACCAAAAGGGCAGGCGCGTGCTCACGTGCTGCCCCGCCACTTCCCTTTCTGGCCATCTTGGACCCTGCCACTGAACGACCCCGGTTTTTCTTCGAACTGCAAGATCGCGGTTACACAGACTGCGTCTTCACCACTGCTCAGCCCGGTCCGAAGGTATTTGCATCATGGTCGTCCCATCGTTCGCCCGCGCAACTGCAGCTTCGGCGCTGAAAGCTAGTCCACAAAGTGATAAGACTAGGGATGTCATGACTCCCGAACAGCGACGAAGCACGAAGGCATCGACAGGGGGCCTAAGGGCAGCCAAAACGTTAAAACGGCCCTCAACGCTCTCCAAACGAGATCGTGAAAGCATAGCCTACAATGCGGACCTTCATTACATCAAGGCCTCGAATCCATCAAAACCCTGCCCACTAGCAGCACTTCCATCAGAGCTCCGCACCCTCATCTATACCTACGCCTTTGACGACTTCCAAAGGCCAGTACTGATGAATTATCGTCGTGTTCGACACTCACCATCAGCATTGCTGCAAATATGCCGGGCCGTTCGCATCGAGGCAGCATACATATACTACACATCAACTGCCTTCACGTGGACTATCAAGAATCTAAATTTCGTCACGATCGCAAAATGGCTGTCCAACTTGAACCCTCTTCATCGGGCCCTACTGTCGCGGAACGAAAACCTTGTAATTGAAACTACTGGTGAGCTGCAAAAATCATACACATATCCACCGCAGGATTACCTTTTGGACGATACAATACACAACCACTGGAAAGCTTGTCAGCCATTCGGGAATCTGTATGCTGTTAAAGACGAGCGTGTCCGAATCAACTTTATAATGTTTTGCAGATTGGCTTCCTGGCTTGATTTATGTTCAAAGCCAGTGTACGCTCACGTCAAGTGGAGGTATGCATTTGACATGCCACAGGACAGCTACAGCAAGAGAGAGTTGAACAGGTCGCTGGGTCAGCATGAGAGGAGTGTGCGAATATTCCTCCAACATCAGTTGAAGAAGCTATGGATAAGAAACAGGTGCGAGAAGCGAATAAAGCAGCATGTTCTGGACTTAGCTGAGGCCTTCATTGGTGCTTACGCAAAGATGGAGGATTCAGGGCCCAGTGTATACCCGTTTGATGACATGGTGGGAAGGCTAAATGCTCAAAGAACGTTGGTGGAGACCTGGTAGGACAGCTGGCAGACATAACCAGCTACCTAGGATGAGGTCAATGACAGGAATTCTTAGTGGTTCGGGGACGAGCCTGGAGGCCTCATGATAACGTAGCTAGGAAACAAAGTATGGGTGTTAGTCGTTTAAATAATCGGTCTAGCATTATGCGGAACTCCATGTATGCAGCAGACCAACCTCCGTTTGTGTCTCTCTTCCTGAACATTACTATTGGAACTCACCAAATTCGCCATCATCGAAGCCCAGGTCTTCCGGCGTGGGCTCGAAGTTCTGTCTGCTCCTTCTCCTCTCCTCCTTTACGCTTTTCGCGCTTGGCGGTGGGGGCAGAAACGAACTTCCACCACTTCCTGGCGGCGGCGCGATACTAAACAACGCTTCTTGCTCGCTCTTCTGCTCTCCGGGGCTCCTCTCTGCATCTGGTCTTGACCGCCTCCCTTTCAGCCCGCCAAGATTTATGCTTATGGTTTCGCCCTCCTTAAGGCTAAAGTCTCGCTTCGGCTCTTCGGCCTCTTTCTGCGCCTTTGCCTTTGCGCCAGGTGGCCCAGATATCTTCGGTTCAAATCCGAGTGACTTGCGTGCGTCTTGCAACGCAATGCTGAAATCGAATGCTTCACTCCTTTCCTCAAATCCCATGCCCAGCACCGCCTTCCTACCCTCCCCAACAACAGTTATGGCGAAGAACCGACTGCTATCCAGCGCCTGCTCGACTGCGCGTTCACTTGTGTATGGTGCGGCGGCAAAAAGATCGCCGGTCTTGGAGTCCTCGAGGAGGATGGTGGTGGAGACCTTTTCGTCGCCGTCTTCGCGTTCGGGTGGAATGGACGTTTCGACAATTCGTATCCGTGCTGTAAAAATCTGCAGTTTGTTGTTGTTTGCCGTCCAGGCTGAGGCTTGGTAACCCTTCGTCGAGGTTGCGGGGGGGATTTGGTAGACGTGGACTTTGGGTGCAATGAAGAGGACGCGTTGTATTGCGTTGGAGGGCAACGGCTGCCCTGTGAGTGGATCGGCGTTCATCTTGGATTGATCGTTCACTATGAGCTGTAGACTGTCGCTGCAGCCTTCCTGCAATGTTGTTGATGTTACGTCGCTGTTTGTCGTAATGTCAAGATGCGCCGAAAGCTAGCGGGGTAGCGCCCTTGGGCTCAGATCAAATCGCAATAACGGTCAAGGTACAGAAAGAGGGGATTCAAGGAAGGAGCCGCGAAGGCGCGGCTTAGCAGATCTCGAGAGACTCGCCCAACGGCTGTGGACAAATGGATCGGAGTACATGGCTTTGCTTTGGTACAGTGATGCGTTGGCAATGCAGGGCGCGCATCGTCTCAGTTGCGCCACTATCCACGCTAACTCACATGACCGTCATGCAATGCACGACACCCTCCAATCGGCACTTTGGACATTGAAGCAGGTCTTGAAAGCTTCGCTCAGAGTTGCTATGAGCAGCTGCCAAACACTAGAGTTGTTGAGGACTTTGTTGCATGTACTAGAGTCACGGACGCTATCCTTGTCTCTAGCAACTACCACCGCTCAACTTTTATAGTCGAGAAGGAGAATATACAGCGGTTTTCACGCGTGCATTACTTGGAAGCAAAGTGTCATATGGCTCCTCTCCTCTCGGTAATTTGCAAGACTTGTGAGGATCTACCTTGACTGCCCCCATCGTCCAGAGGATAGTGGTGGTGTTCATCTCTTTTTGTAACACAGGAAAGACTGGCAATCGCACAGTGCCTCTCATGGAGGTGGTATATTACAAAGATTACATGCATGCATTAAAAGTCTATGTGTAACAACAAAGGTATGCTCTAGATGTAGGTATAGCAGAAAGGTCCGCCAACGGTGATGTTGCCAGCAAAGGCGTACTCGAGGGGCATGGAATCCGCAAGTGCAGTGTTAGGCGCGGTAGGGTCAGCCAGTGCAGTGGTACCATAGATAGCTCTAGGACGTTCTGAGGGGCTCAGTTTCTGCCACGTCTACCAGACACGGTCAATCTGTGCGTGATGCGCATAGAAGTAGGGATCACCAGGAGAAGTCAGGAAGTCAGAGCCAGGGTCATCACCGACGGTAAAGTGTCCAGCTGTATGAACTAGAACAAGTCAGTGCGCGAGCTACAAAAGCTGGTGTTTTTTACTCGCCACCAATGAAGTTGTTTGAGAAAGCATTCTCATCACCCTGCATGTCGTACCAGAAGGTCTTCAAATCCTTGCTGTTGAGTAGCTTGGTGACCATCTCGCCATTGCTCCACCGCTGGAAGTCCAGACGGATATATCGCGCCTCAGGCAACGGGGAACGTAGCCGAGACCGACTTGACCGGCAGTGGTAGGGTCGGCATAGTCGAAGATTGGGTTGTCTGGTGTGCAAGTAAGGTCAGTGAAGACGGGTCCGAGATTGACAGACCAATTCTGCATTGGACCAGAGGCAATGCAGCCACCACCACTGCCATGAGGGATGTTTACTAGAGGGGTATCATTGGTAGGAATACCGTACGAAGTCTGGCTGGTGCAACCAAGAACACCATTGCCACCCAAAGACGTCTTGGAACCGTCGAGCAGAAGAGACTTCGTTGGATCATCCGATCAGCGTGGCCGGTTTTAGTAAGGCTGGTAGCCTTTGTATTTACACTCATCTCGCAGTGTCTTCTCGTAAATGTAGGTTAAGAAACGGTGCCACGGGAGCAAGTTACCGGTGCTGTGAATGGAGAAAGTTTGGCGGATGTGGGTCGCGACGAAATCATCGAATCGGTTCTGGCATCCAGTGCAGAGAGACTTAGGGAACTTCGGTGGAAGCTCTGCCATGCATTGAACAGCGCTGATGTAACCCTTCTTCTCAGCCGTGGAGAAAGCTGACCTGACATTGTTAGTTTGCTATTCGCAGTACTGATGGAGATTTTCATGTTGCAGAAAAAAGGGGAGACAGCAGCTACCGGTCCTCAAATCTTAAGGCACAGGCTGAGAATTTTCAGTAGGTTCAGGACGGTTGCGTCAAGTAAACAAATACTTTGGGACTGACAGACCACCAAGACGTGCGCCGATATACCTTGCGAAGGTTTTGAAATTGCTTGCTGGTATTCTGCATTCCTAGCATATGAATAATGGCCACTCACCATTCTCGCCTCACGATAATGTTCTGCGGATTGCAAGTCTTTCGTTGGGTGGGTTGCTTGCTAGCTTGATAGGCCTTTTGACTGAGACTCGCAACGCCAGCATACACATCAGCCTGGAGAGACTTTCCTTCAAGACTTCGAAGAGTGATGTCCTGCCTGTTTTCAAATGACAGAGCTGGTGGGTCTTCCCCAGTGACGGGAACGACACTTGATAGAGCTGCAGGCAGGAGAGCCGTAAGGACAGTTGTGGTGCGCATGGTCGACTGACTGAACGTGTAGATGCCCGTGGAGAAGTTTGAGATCGAATGGATATTCTCATCAAGACAATCGCAACACGAATCATACTGGCTCGAGTAAATGGTTCGCCGGGGTACGCCATGCACGATATTAGCTATAGAATGGGGGGGGGGGGGGGGCAGCGACGGTGAGATTCTTGTGTCAAGCAAGGAGATCTGTGGTGTCGATGTGAGGAGCAGTCGGAGACAGAGTGCGGTGCGGACGAGTGATGAGAGCGTTTTCTCGCGCGAACGACCGTTGAGTCCGAAAAGTCAAAGGCTGTCGAGGAATATGAGAATTATGAAGAGTACGGAGGTCAGGATTAGTCGATAGTTCGATCAGTAGCCTCTGGTGACTGTGAGTGCAATTGAGAAGTATGTCGTTTATAAAAAGACTCCGATGTGAGACTCGAGAGTGCTTGTTGTACGTGTAAATTGCACAGGCTTGTTACGGAGATATACACGGCTATGTACAGTATTGGTACAGGTGACGCTCGGACATGGACGTCTCGCATAGCGTCTTAGTTGGGTCTCAGAAGCATTGCAATAGTTGCAGCCGCAATGACAGCACCGGCGGCAGCACCTTGCAAAACGGCAGCCGTGAAATCGACTCTACGCATCGAGATGGGTCGATCACTCACAATATCCTCCGCTATGACAGCTGCCTTGCTCTTATAAAGTCCCAGCTTTGCCCAAACCTTCTCGCTTGTTGAAGTAGGCTCTCTGACTTCCTCCTCGATGTTGATGGTATCTTGCGGGGAAGCCTTGATGTCCTCAGTCAACAATGGCGCGGCGCCAGGGACTGCAGGGTTGACGACCGGTTCAACAACCTCTTCGACGATGTTCCCAATTTTGGTGCCATCCTCGTCTGTGATGTGCGTCGGCTCTTCTGTTCCTGCTGTTGGCGACTCATCGACGTCGGACTCAACTCCAACAGACGACACACTCTGGGCGGGCGTGCTCGTAGGCTCGACGGCCTCCACAATTGCGACTTCCGGAACTGCGGTCGTGGGGGCTGCCGCAGCTTTTATGGCGGCCGGTACTTCAGTAACAGGGTTTGCTGCAACGTAAGCAGTCGCAAGTGCAGGAACGGGTGTTGTTTCAGCAGCCACCTGCTGTGCTTCTAGTGCGCCCTTGATCTCTCTAACCATACGCCGTCGTCTCCAAGGCTCGAGGATAAGCAAACTGAGAAGCAGGAGGAAGATGTTGACGCCCATCAGGCCGAATGTAACCCAGGTACTATTTCTCCGAATGGTGTCGCTCCAGATCTGCTCTTCATGATATTGTGCACGTTCCCTCTTTTCCAAGTAACTTCGCGCCTCTTCCAGTGCGTTTTCGGCAGCCTCCACGGCGTCTTTAGCCTCTCTTACAGCCTTGTCGTTGATGTGTTCGGAGCGGATGAGGGACATGTAGCGTTCGAGATCACTGGATGACCAGGAGTGTTTTCGTTCGAGCAGGGCAACGACTTCTTTCTGTGAGGCGGCCTGCTGTTCTAGAGCAGCATCGAGAGCTTCCTTGGTAGTGTCTATGGCAACGCGACGAGCTTTGACAAGCTTCTCTGTAAGAAGTTAGACGTGCGCTTGCTGCATAAGCCAGACAGAAGCTTACCCTGCTCCTGGATCTCTCTCCTCAGAGCCTCGACGCCTGAATAGTCGGTTCCAGTGTAGGTGTTGACCTTTTGCGTAACGATCGCGATCTTGGGCAGTAACTCATCCATGAACGCTGAGAAGCGCTTTTCGAAGTTGGATCTCTGTCGCTCCTGGTGCGATGGCAGATGCTCGTCAGGAACACGCTTGACGTTGTCGATGACATCGTCCTTGTTCGCAGTGGCCAATGTCTCGCTCTGCACAGGCTTCTGGGTCTCCACAGGCGAAGGGCGCTCTGGCAGGGGTTCTGGTCTAAAAGCTCCTGATTGAGCAGAGCGTGGCGGGCTGGACTGCTGTGCTTTCCGTAGAGCATCGTCTTCCTGTCTCTTTCGTGCAGCTTCTGCCTCCTGCCTCTTCTGCGAAGCCTCTGCTTCCTTCTTCTTTCGCAGAGCCTCTTCTTCTTCTCTTTTGCGTCGTGCTTCTTCTTCCTGCTGCTTTTTCCGCAAAGCCTCTTCTTCTCGCTTCCTCTGTTGCTCCTCCCACTCTCTGCGCAGGCGCTCTTGCCGTTCTATCAGCTGCTCTGGCGTTCTGTCCGCAGGCTGGGCTGGTTTTGGCTTCTGCTCGTTCGGAGGCGGTGGCATGGCGATTGGGTCTGAGGAGCCGGGCGATTTCCTGTCCTCCATCCATATTGACGAGCGCGAAAAGTGTCGCTGCAGCCATGCGGCTGAACCGCTATTAGGACGTTGTCTACTCTGCTGCCGCAAAGCAGTCGATACCTGCCGGTACTGACAGGTGACGCATATTGACGGCGATTGGACCACGAAGCGTCGAATTGATCGAGACGACAGTGTTATTTTCGATGCATTGACGTTGTGTAGGCGTGAAGCATGCTGAAGCATTGGCCTCATGCTTGTCGTGGGCTGCTCCTTCTCATCGACGGTCAGTAACGGTCATCCACAAAAACGCCCTCGGTAGTCCGCCGAAAGCTCGCATCGAGCTTTGACTGCCAAGAGCCAGGATGACGCCGTTGGTCCCTGGTTTCTGTCCGCGTTGGTGGGATGCCTCTTTGGCGGTCTGGCAGCGCCCCTCCATCATCAACAATTTCTCAACCACTCCTTCACTCGCTGTCCATTTCACGTACATACACAATTTACTCTAGAAATAATGGGTGTTCAAAATGCTGCCACGGATCTTCCCGCCATGAAATCAAACCCAAAGGTGCATCTCGTTTGCGTTTTGAGGATTCCGAATCACATACTGACTGCGTACCAAAAGTTCATATTCTTTACCGACTTTGACGGCACCATCACTCAGCAGGACAGTGAGTCTTGAGCCCTTCAATACGAACACCCGATCCGCGCAGACCGTTACGCCACGACACCCACCATCGGTACTGACTATCCACGAGGCAATGACTTTCTGACCGACACAATTGGCTACGGCCAGGCCAAGCGCCGCGAGGGCAACATTGCCTGCTTGAACGACGAAATCTCCTTCCGCGACTCTTTCCAAGACATGATGGATAGCGTCACCCGCCCATACGACCAGTGCATCCAGTACGTCGTTGACAACATCAAGCTGGACCCTGGTTTTGCGCAATTCTTCCAGTGGAGCTTGGAGAACAACATCCCTGTCGTTGTTCTCAGCTCAGGAATGGAGCCCATCATCAAGGCGCTGCTGAAGAAGTTGGTCGGACCTGATGCCGAGAAGATGCAGGTTCTCGGTAACCAGGTCGGTCCTAGGGAAGGCAAGGACATCAACGAGGAGGGCGGTTGGACCATCCTCTTCAGGAACCCAGAGTCAGGCTTTGGACACGACAAGTCTATCGAGCTCAGGAAATATTCGTCGCTGCCCGAAGACCAGAGACCGACTATGTTTTACGCCGGTGACGGTGTGTCAGACCTGTCTGCTGCACGCGAGACCGATCTGCTGTTTGCAAAGAAGGGTCATGATTTGATCAATTACTGCGCAAGAGAGGACGTACCTTTCACCGTGTTCGAGGATTGGACGAACATTCTGTCAAAGTGCAAGGAAATCGTTGAGGGCAAGACCACCGTGCAACAGGCCTCCAAAGAAGGTTTCGAAGCCTACAAGAGCGGTGCTGCTGGTATCGACATAAATCAGACGGCGTAATAGACGTGTGAAGACATAGACAAGCATCTAGACGAACACCCAGTGGTGTATTTACGACATAGAGATTCCCGGTAGACACACGCGTACCAAATAGATTAGAAACATGACGATTACTTCAACCTGTTCAAGAAGACACTCTAATTAAGGCCTTGGAACATGCAGCCCCAGATAGCTCTTCATCACACCAGCATGAGATCAAACTCTCACTGACGAGTCAGACTATACTACAATCGCCTCTATGAACACTTAAACAGGCACACGTCAACAACGTCGGTCCTCAGACACGGTGCCTGAACCAGCTTTGCACCTCCAGCGGGATGATCGCATATATGCAGCGACTTTACAGCACAGCAGCATTGGTTAAGCTTTAAAAAGCATTCACCATGCGACGTCCTCGCAGTTTACGACAACTGCAATGCAGGCGTACAAAGATCCCACAGCATCCCATCAACTCAATGCGCAACATTTCCCAAACGTGTCCCACGGAAAGAACACAACTGTAATGATATGGCTTGCGGCGACGTCCTTCTACCGCTCCATACATGCAAACAACGCAGACTAGGCGTTTGAATAGCCAAGAGACGGCAGCGATTAGTGGGTCTCATTTGCGAATGCGAGATTAGTCAAAGGAAGCAAGTCATGAAGCTGGAGACACAGTATCCAGTGGGTGTCGTAGTCCAAATGTGAGGTTGGTTAATTTTGGCTGTGATAGGGCTGGCCGTAACAAGTCTGACGACATGAGTCTCAGGTTTGAGGAGCTGACAATAGTGTTGGTATGAGAAGTGACGCGGAGTGGAAGCTACGAAGATGTTCATCCTAGCCTAGGAGTTACTAGGTCCCACGAAGTTCACACCGAAGATCTGTAGTTAAGCGGTTCCAACGATGTAGTAACGGGTGTGGTGGCGTATACCGTACAAAAGATGGTGATATAGCGCTTTTTACCTCGGCCAAGTACCTTTAGTGTGGCCCACACCGGAACGATGTGGGTAGCTTGCGAGGCTGTGGAGTTTCGAGAGTACCAATAATGATGGGTCTCAAGGCATGAGACAGACCCGACGTTGTCGTTTCACCCAATGTACCTAAGTACTTGCGTACTCAACGCGTGGCTGCGACAGAATATGCGCTCATAGAAGTGGTCTTTCTGCACTAGATATATCTTGATAGCAATGCCAGCAATGGAATTTGGAGTAAACAGACGTGCACAATCACCAATTTTCTACAGACTTCGATTTTTGGTGATTGAGTGTTACGCTGTTGTGATAATATGCTGTCTGGGAGGAGGTAGTTTCCTAGTGTCCTAAGTTTGCGTGTTGATGAGTGCAGGATTCTGTTTCGCAGATTGAAACCCGCATGGGATTGCTTTCTGCATCAGCCTAAGCTGGAATATTTCACGTTTATCTGAATGATGTTGTGACCCAGAGCTTCATCTGGTGAACTGAGGGTCTTTCTGAGCGACTCGTGCCTCAAGGTCCCCATCCTTGGTACTGACTCGCAGCAGTTTGTCGCCGTCCGTTCAGAACCATGACGGGAGAGTTTTCTCGCCGCGCCTTTTCATGCGCTGATCTCGCGTGCAACCACCTACTTGACTCAACTTCCCTCCCGTACTGTTGTTAGTGTTCATTGAACGGCTGAGAACCAATTTGCCTTTCTTGGTCTCTTCCCTGCGTCGAGGCGCTTCGGCGCTTCGGTGCTGCTTGAAAACTCGATCTGTTGCAGGGACCACCGATGTATTCCTACTGAGTCGTACAACATCCTCCGGATTTGCGCAGGCATTGTATCCTCCAGCCCAAGCTGGTCGCTGTTCAAAAACAGAGAATTTTTCGTGGGCGATACGTTGGACCGTTTCCAAGGTTGTTCTTCCAAATAGAGGTCGATTGTCGATCCTTGATGACACAAGATCCCAGCATTGTCAGGGCGCGTTTCAACAACAACGTCGTCCCTTGCGCACCAAACCTGGCTTGTGCCTATAAGCTCAGCCCAACGCATTTCCGTCGTGAGACAGGCGCGGCAGCGGGCACCATACCATGTCAGCAAGACATCTTAGGGGCTCACACGTGGCGGGCGTTCTCCATCGATGCACCGCGTGTGAACGGCGTCCTCGCTAACATTTGGCATTCTTAGCATTGGTGTTTGCCAGTCCCTTAAACCATGCCATTGGAAACATGGAGAGATGGCGTTGTCGGTACGACGGCTTGAGCTTGTAGTGCCATTGAGACAGTTCACACATCCGTCCTCTGTGGGTTTGGGTAGCCAAGAAGATCGGAGATCGGCCGTCGGGCAGGAACGCTGTATACTGCTTGCAATAATGACAGGCTTGAAAACAGTACTAAGGTCGACTGCCTTTCGGCCCGCCTCACTTCGAAGAGTTGGGTTCTGTCAGCGCGGGACGATGGGACCAGCAAATCACATCGCGCGGAGAACTCGCCACACCTTCGACTTGCACGTGGAACCACATTGGACCATCAACCATGTGGCGAATCTTCCTCAAACGTTGGGGGAGATGGTAATCATATCCACGGGTTCAATAGGAGGTCACCTATTTCTGGGGTTGCGGTCCTGCGGCATGAACGTCAAAGGGTTGTATTGTCAGGCCTTGAGACTAATGGCTTCTGTGATATGTGGTCTTCCAAGACAGCTCTTCTCCTCATTGAACACTACTGATAGGTGCGTGGGACTCTACCACCAACCAACAATCTGGACAATATGGGGCCTTTAGCCCATGAAGGTGGCGTCAAAGTGGGTATCGAGTGCGTCGTGCGCATGGTTAGGCGGACAGAGAAGTGAGTGCGATCAACGTCCCGCTAGGATATTTCCCGTTTCATGCGCAAGTCGGTACGATCTATACCTACCTTGGCACGTCTTAGTCTCGAATGCGTTCCAGGAGAAGCATGTAAAACGATACGTCAAGAACACGCTTAGCAATCTGGAACTTACGGGATGTGCGGCGGCGGGATGTGCAATGAGCAACAGCCGGGGGCGCCGGACCATGCTGCAGGGCCGATTGTTGCAATTCTACGAACCTTATCCTGACTCGAGGGTCTGTCAGTGTCCGCGGTTCCTCTCCTGAAGCTTCGTCTGAGATTCTATTTCCTTAGTCTCTGGACATGAAAAGAATGGATGCTACCTGTCACTACTGTTCTCCAGCAATCGACCAGTTTATGCTTTCTTTTATTCAAAATAACCCGGCGTGTATTCACATCGATTTAATATTGTCGATAGCACGTCATGAACAATGAATACCGCGACGACCCGTCCTTCAAGCCGTGGGGCCCTCTTATCTCACCCTCCTATGTGAACGAACCCATAACGAGAGCGGATATCGTCGTCGCATCTACAGTATTTGCGTTGACTCTCATCAACGTTGCCATCGGGGTATGGCTTGCCTGGGGACAATCGAGGGTTTCGCGCAACCCGCTGCGAAGCGTGTACGTGTGGATGATATGGCTGGAGCTGGGCATCTCCCTTGTAATGGGTATTGAGTGCTTCTTGCATTTGCAGAAGATCATCAGGCCTAGTGAGTACAAGGATTCGAACTCTCCAAACTATCTACTGACAGATATGAGGTTTTGCGTTCTACTTCACCATTCTCTTCTGGTGGTGTATTCAAGTTCAGTTGTTGCTGCAGATCATCATCAACAGAATTCGAGTCATTATACCTGATCGCAGGCACTCGAGAAACATCATGATCGCTACTGCTGTGTTCGTCACTGCGATCAATATCAGTGTGTTCAATATCTGGATACCGGCACGCCTCCAGATCAACCACAAGTACGCTTGATCCACCAGTGTTGTCTGTAGCCTAACATGAAGCTAATGCTACTTCAGGTACCATGTCATCAACGAATATTGGGATCGTATCGAGAAGTGCCTGTACTTGATCGTCGACGCTGCGCTAAACTGGTACTTCCTGAAGACTGTCAAGGCCAACCTCATCAGCAATGGTCTTACCAAGTACAACCGACTTGTTCGCTTCAATCAGAGAATCGTTGTCGTCTCCCTCCTTATGGACGTTATGATCATTGGAGCTATGTCGATACCCAACTCTTTTGTGTAGGCTCTCTTCCTGTCATGATAGCATTCACGTGCGTTGTACTAATCTTTATCAGTTACATCCAGTTCCACCCCCTCGCCTACCTCGTAAAGCTAAACATCGAAATGGTCATGGCCAACCTGATCAAACGCATTGCCATCTCCGCATCTCGCAAGCCTGGCAACGCATCACTTGCCAATGACTTCAGATCTTCCAACCTCTCAACCTCCGGAGCCAAGTCTGGCGGAACCGGCGCCCCGAAAAGATCACGTCGCGAATCCAATCACGAGCTTGCCAGTGTCTTCTCGTACAAAGGCGACATCTCACACTACACGGCTGAAGACCGTGTTGTCAGCTTTGCCCCTACCGGCAATGAGATCAAGAAAACACATGAAGTCGTCATCAGCAGCGAGCCAAATCCTTTTTTTGAGGGAGGGAGGAGAGAGTCGAATATTGAAATTACAGGGGGCTATGGCTCGAAGAAATCGGGCGTCAATGTTGACGAAAGGAGAGCCGCCAGGAAAGGCAGCTTGGAGAGCGTCACGGAAGGGAGTGAGAGCTTGAAAGGCGGGTTAGAGACCCCGAAGCGGGACCCGAGTGAATATAGTGATGATGAGGCTGCGCTCGTTGGGCGGCGGAATCAAGGCTGGTAGCTGAAGAAAAGAAACGCTATTCGATGATCTAAGTCATGAAAAACAATGAAAAACACCAATATAAATACATCCATCGCTCATCCGTTCCGTGGTAACTAGTGCTCAGGTTCTGAGCATGTATAACGATCTTGTGTTATTGCTTCTTTCTTTCATTCCCCAGCCTGGTAGCTCCAACCCCACATAGCTACTATCGAAGTTTTGGTTTAAAGTGAACCCTCCCTTACATGACTAAGGATATATCAATCTAAGCTCGATCTCCTCGGCCTCCTTTTGTAAATTATCACACTGCACTTCCAGGCGAGACTATGCTCGCACCATCATCTTTCTTGATGCGGGGAGTAGAAGGGTTGGAAGTTCTCTTGTACTTCTCTTGTACCTTACATGAAGTAGTGACTGAGAGCAACCGTGCAAAAGCAATACCTCGGCGTTGTTTGCAGCAACAATCATCACTGCAGGTTACCAACTTGACCTATCAGCTGTGAGACCAGTCGAACAAGGCGACGGTCAATCAACTACACACATGAGATGCCATCAGAACGTGATGTGTGTCGATATGAAAAACATATTTGAATTCAACAATGTCGCAGGTTTACGAAGTCGGAGTGAGAAAGCAAGTGAGTTTTGATCAGTGACGTCGCCGAGAACGTAGCAACTTAACGGCGACTACGACCTCTTACATGTAAGCAACTACTATTTCAAACCTCATCAAGTCCCACCTTCTGGCTGTCCACGTCAACATAAATTTTCTTCAAAACATCGGAGTGGGCGGGAGGGCATCGAAAGGGGCAGGAGCCAAGACGCAAATCTTATCGCAGGTCTTAGCATGATCGCCTTCGGACAAAACACTCGTATAGCTGATCGTGCAAGACTGGCGTAGCTACATTCTATTCGCTAACGACTGCCGCCCGGCATTGTTTGCATGGTTATGTCTACGTGTGAATAAGTGCAGCCAAGCATGCTATTCCAATCCCTGATGGACTCGACGGTCGTTGCCCGTCTCAGAAGGTGATCTTGGTACGAGCGCAGGAAGCCAGCACTTGTCAACACCGGCGTGTAGGAAGCACCGATCAGTAGATGAATATAAATCAAGCCTTGGCCTAGGTAAAGACGAACATTCCAGCGCTTCGTATAGAGCATTCATACGTCTTCAGCAACGCATCATATTCAGCATGGTTCGCAAGGCAGTCGTCGCCAGCATGGCCGTTGGTGCCCTTGCTTCAGTCAGCGCTTTCACACCGAAACTCAACGCGGCGGGAGAAGAGTTACGACTCATCAAGACGTCTGATGCTGATAACGGTACATGGTACACCGAGCAAGAGAAACTGGATCTCTTCATCTCCACGCCTTCGTGTGCACACTTTATGGACATCACGGAGACTCAGGTTCGTAAAATTCCACTCAGTGTGCTTCGCGTCTTCCGAGCGACTGACACTGTCATAGGAGCTCGAGGAACACCGCGTTGCTGTTGCAAATGGGTTCAAAGTCGACAAACGTCAATCTGCATCATTCCCTTCGGCAGCCTCTCACCAGACTGAAACCAACAAATTGCTTGCTCAAATTAGCAAAACAAATCCCAAGACATGGGCTACGACTTTGACGAACATACACAACCGATATTACAAGGGCTCTTATGCTGCATCGTCAGCTACGACGGTTTTCAATCTTGTGAAGAATGTTGCTGCTGCCAACACGAAGATCACTGTCAAGCAATTCACTCACAGCTACAACCAGCCATCAGTGATCGCAACCATCCCAGGGTCATCTGCAAATGTTGTAGTCGTATCTGGTCACTTCGATTCCATCAACCAGGCCAACCCTACGACTGGTCGCGCACCAGGCGCCGATGACAACGCTTCTGTGAGTGTTATGTTGCAATGGCACCAGTACACACGGTTACGAACTGATTATTGCAGGCTGTCGTTACTATACTTGAGTCTCTCCGCGTCCTGGCCGCGGCCAACTATGCTCCAAAGAACACCCTTGAGTTCCACTTCTACTCTGGCGAGGAAGGTGGTCTCTTGGGTGCACGTGCTGTTATGCAAGATTATGTCAAACGCAGTATCAAAGTTCTTGCTGTTATGAACCAAGACATGACTGCATACTCACCCAACCACAACATTGCAGTCTACACCGATTACGTGAGCACACCACTGAGCAACTTCATCATCAAGTTGGTACCTGTGTACACTGCTCTGCCCGTGATCACCGACCGATGTGGTTACGCCTGCAGCGACCAGTAAGCGACATTCTTATGTGATCAAAAATCGTGTTTGGCCGTTTCTAATGTGTGTTGTAGTGGTGCTGCATACGATGCAGGCTACCCTGCTGCGTATGTCTGCGACGAGAACATGGTGGATGCGACGCCCTATATTCACACTGCAAACGATGCGCTCTCGACTATGGACTTCGAGCATCTGCACCAGCACGTACGTTTGACCCTTGGGTTCCTTGTGGAAGGATCCTACTTCTGAAGCACTCTTTTATGGAGCAACGTAACTGTTTGACTGCTGAGCTCCTGGAAGCATGCAACAACAGTCAACCTTTCCTTGGAGCAGTTGCGTGTTCCATGCATAAATTATCGTCCCTGACAGAAATATGATCAGGATGTGCGCCTGCAATAAACATGTCATGGAACATTGAGGTATGCGTGGACACTAAAGCCGCAAAAGGAAAGTGTAGGCGGCGTTGATCACCTCCCCCCACCTTAGCTATCAGTGTCAGGATCTCCTCCCGTAGAGGTCTCTGTATCTCTACCACACAGATTCAATAAACATTCTCTATAGCCTTACTTGGCACAACCATGGAAGAACGCTCTCGTGTACCTGTTGGCCTCCCAGTGCCTGACCCAATATCGTCTTACTGGCATGATCCGAAATCTCCACTCGCAGACGTCAATCATGGCGAAGATGAATGTCATGAGCCCTATGACCACATAGTCATAGGTTCGGGTATATCAGGCACCATGATCGCCTACAACCTGCTCAAAGTCCGAAAGAATGCACGCATCATGATGTTGGAAGCGCGCGAGATATGCAGCGGAGCCACGGGCCGCAATGGAGGTCATACAAAAGCAGCAAGCTATAGGTCCTATACACAGCATACTGAAGAGCTTGGAAAAGAAGAGGCGTTGAGCATTGCACGACTAGAATACGACAACATCATCGAAACACATCGAATAGCGAACGAACTTCAAATCGACTGCGAGAATAAGTTGTGTAAGACTGTCGACATCATCTACGATAAACCCACCTTTGAGTCAGGAAAACTCGCAATCTATGCATTGCGCGCCGATGCAAACGAAGATGAGTTAAGGGAAGGACGTATGGCGTGGTACAACATCCGGGAGAATGTGGAGACAGTGAGCGAGCACTTCAAGGTCAACGCTGTCAACGAAAATCGTGTCGTTGAAGACGAGGAGACAGTGGCTGGGGCATTCGAGTATATCGCTGGCAGAGTGCATGCGTACCGCTTTACTACTGGCGTGCTGGCTGAGTGCGTCAAGAAAGGCCTCCAGATCTGCACACACACGCCCGTCCACAAGATCGCCCTTTCAAGATCCCATAGCGACTTTGTATGGGAGGTGATCACACCGCATAAGTCGTTCAACGCGCGAAATCTGATTTTGGCCACAAACGGTTACACACCCTACCTTGAACATACGCTTCAAGGTGCAATCGTCCCAATGCGAGGGCAGATCACAGCTCAGAGACCCGGGACAACATCGAAACTGCCATCACCACTACCAACGACTTTCTCTTTCATCTACAAGAATGGGTATGAATACATGATCCCGCGACCTCTTCCGGATGGTGGCCAGCACATCGTCATTGGTGGTGGCCTTGGCCGATTGCAGGATGCAGGAGCCAGTGAATTTGGTACTGTTGATGACAGCTTGCTCAATTCGAACATCTCGAAGTACCTACATGAGAGTCTGGTTGGTTACTTTGGTTCAACTAACTGGGGCGAGACCAGTGAAGTAGAGGTCTCGAAACGGGTGGTTCAGGAGTGGTCTGGGATCATGGGTGCGACGGCAGACGGGAGACCTTTCGTGGGGAAAGTGCCGGGAAATATGGATTATCGACTTGATCCTTATGATGCCGAGACGTCCACAATATCAGTCCCCCACAAGAACCTTTGGATATCAGCAGGCTTCAACGGACATGGCATGGTATTGTGCTTGAAGTCGGCGGAGGCTCTTGTCAAAATGATAGAGAATCATGGCAGCACAGACGGTCTAGACTGGTTTCCGAAGAGTTTCCTCATCAGCAAAGAGAGACTTGAGAGGTGTCAGTTCAAAGGAAGGACTGATCTGCTGCCCCAAGACTAATGCATCGGAACACCCACTATAGTCGATCCTCATTGAACACAAAATCTTCTGCAAAAGCCTGCAACAAGGGTGTGCACGAATGTTGTCTTATTCGCTTTCGTGTCGAGACTGAAGTCCTTGTTATGATCGAGCGCTTTCACCAGTGTGTTTGTATCGACCAAAGCCCAAGAAGTCAACGGTCGCGCCCCGAAATAGCGGTGAAAGATTGGATGCCACGATATCTGTAGTGAATCATCCCTGTTCAATTTTGCTCACACTCCACTCCTTTTTTTGCGCCATCAGTATCATGGGGAACACATTGAGATTTACACCAAGCATGTATAGCATTAGACTGGATTTGGTGTGGTGGAGCATGGATGCGGAAGCTAAAGGAGAAGACGTTGCATGGCGGCGGTTTCGTAGCAGCTGCGACCATTGGCTGAAAGGCGTGTGTACCTCATGAAATCCATGAATTATATGACTGATTAAGATTACGGGGTTCGAGTGCAACATATATCGCTAGGCTACATGTGGATTGATAGGGTATATTGGTGATACATCGTGACTACAGAAGGTCTTCGTGCTCCTCTTCAACATCCTCCACGCCCCAGTCCAGCTTCATCAGCAGTCGATCGATACCACCAACTCGAAGTGGTTCGTATTTCCCCTCACTATGGTTCAAAGCATTCGTGGGTCGTGGTCCGCTCGCACCGATCCTCTCGCTATCAATCTCTCTCAGCCGCTCAACGAGCGCTTTGAGATCACTGTCAAGTCTCTTTCTTGCGCGGTTCATCTCCAGATTCACATCAACTTCTTCCTTCTTGTAGTTCTGCGAGAAATCTTCGACGCCTTCGTCTTCCTCAAGATCGAGGTTTTGCTGGATTGACTGGAGGCGCGTAATGTGTGCGACGAGGTCATCCACATGGGTGCAGAAAGTGCGCAGCGTTTTGGTGAAAATGCCGTCGGTAATGAGGAGAGAGTATGCCACAGAAGCTAAGAAATGACGATGTGCAAAAGCGAGCGCCTCTGGGTCATGTTGCTGCTGCACGCTGCTCTCAATCTGCGTTTCACCCAGTTCTCGGGTGGGCGGTCTATCTGGCGTTGTCGGTCGAGTCTCATCGTGTCGTCGTTTTCGAGGTCCTTGCACCCAGTCCAAGAATGTTTTGAAGGATTCTTGCACCACCTCGCCTTGAAAGTAAGCCTCACTTTCAGCTAAGAAGAAGATGGCAGCGCGGCACGTCGCCCAGATATTCCGCATGTTTCGTGATCTCTGGTTCGTTCGCTGACGCCGACGTTTGAGTATTGCCTTTCCATGTGACGAATTGCTGTACTGATAGCCTGGGGGACAAGGATGATCACGCCGAATTGTACTGTGCCGCCACAGTTGAGCTAAGTGGAGATGGGCACGTCTGATAGCGAGTAGGTAGTTGTTGATTGACGAGTAAACATCTACGTCGGCCTTGGTGATGAACAAATCGAGAGGCGATAGAATGTCCATGCCAAGAGAGACAGGCACTGACAACAATAGCTCATCGAACGACATATTCGGAATTTGCGGTAACGCGGACTCGACGTCTTTCGCACGACCAGGTGTACCAGGGCGATGACCTGATGCACTGTGCACGTCAAGATGTAAGACATCTGATGCGGCATCCAGGATATCATCGATGTGGTCGTCTTCGCCACCCAGAGTTGACAGAACTGACAGTGACCGTGCTAGAGTTTGATTTATCTCGGCTTCTTTTAGTAATAGGCTTTTGATAGATGGTCCAGATTTGGCTGACTGTGGGCCACGATGTCGAGATGATAACTTCTCATCAGCCTCTGCTATCAAGACCATCGCGAACTCGCCCCTGCCAAGAAGGAAGAACTGATACAGTACATTTAGAGTCTCGACTATCTTCTCACGAGGTAGCAGATGTTGAAGCAAGTTGCGTGAAAGTGATGTCCGGATGTTTGCAATGACTTCTGACAATTTTGCCGAAGATATTGGCGCTGGCACCTGAGAAAGATATTGCACATGGACCGGTAGAAGCTCGAGCTCTGATATCTGCGTCGTAGCTGCCTTTGCCTTTGATGTCGATGGCAATGATCGTATCTGATTGAGCGACTTCCCCACAAACATAATAGATAGAGCGGTCTGTCGTGTAACAAACTTGGGTAACAGTCTGTTCCGGGCTACGAGGGAGACTTCGGTTGAGTCTTCATCCTCCTGAGCAATGAAAAAGTCGGAGGCACCAAAAGACGGCAAGCGGCCATACAGGAGCCATGTCGATAATTGCCGTAGCCATGCTGTCTCTGCAACTTTGCTCAAGTAATGGGCCGCCTCCTCGATATCCGGGTATCCTGTTTGAGCTTCTGTTCGCAGCTTGTCAATGAGCTCGGAACCTGAGGCTGTTTTTCGGCTGATCTTCTCACTTTTCGGCGGTGGTTCCAGAGGCAGCATGAAGTTGCTGATGTCCCATAGCCATTCCATCAGCCTGACCCATCCGGAAAATTCGCCAACGATGCCGGCCAGCGGCACAATATTGTATGCTCCAACAAGTGACGCATCTTGCTTCAGTATTTGGCTCTCGACATCGAGAATCTTGCGTTGGAAGTTGTCCAGATGATACGAGGTTATGGCAGTAGCTGCTGCTCGACACACAGTGGATGGGTGAGAATTTGCAACTCTCGTAACATGGTCGCGTGTCTTCCGGTGCAATCGAGACAGATGGCCAATTGTGGCCAGCAGCTCCGCTTCCGGGGGTGACAGCAAGCGGTTCGCGGTGGAAGTCACGTGCGTGGAACCTTGCTGGGGTTCGAAAAGTGCGGATGGATGTCCGGAGAGCGAGAGGAGGATTTCGTGGAGCATGGGAGCGACGACAAAGGCGGGGCCGTTGTCGGAGCCTGTTTTCTGCGGTTACGCACAGTGATACGCTGGACAAACACTATGAGCAAACTTAACAGCTCAAAGCGACACATGGGAAATCGCGTCGCGATGTGCACATAGCTTGCGTGAATTGTTGGTTGGATGAGACGCGGTCTGGCTATGCAGGGGTACTTGCCCCACGTCCGCGGTTCCAGAAGGGGCCACCAATAAGATGCGCGCTGACGGAGGTTCGTAAATGACCGTCACCCGTCTCCAGTTGACCGAGGAGTATTTGTTGACTGTCCTGCATGTACTTTCCACAGACACACTTGAGAGCTCCAGTATGGCACAAAGAATACTCGTGAGGCCAATTGGCCTTGGATTGAGCTCAGCTCGTACACAGCAGTTTGTTCGTCCTTTCAGTACCGTCCTGGACACCCCAATTGACTCCGAGACCCAACAAGTTACCCCGCCAACACGGAAATCGTCGGTATTCGAAGATGCCGTCAGAGCAGCTGGACCCAGGACCAACTGGACAAGAGAAGAAATTGCGGAGGTTTACAATACTCCACTGATCAAGCTGACATATGCGGCGGTATGTTTAACTACAATCGAATTTGGAGTGCTGACTTAACCATTCAAACAGGCTTCAGTACACCAGCGCTTCCATGATCCAGCTGCTATCCAAATGTGTACTCTGATGAACATCAAGACTGGTGGCTGTAGTGAGGATTGTTCATACTGCGCGCAATCCAGCAGATACGACACTGGTCTGAAGGCTACCAAGCTTTCCTCTGTGGAGTCTGTACTGGAGGCGGCACGTGTCGCCAAAGAAAACGGCAGCTCGCGGTTCTGTATGGGTGCCGCATGGCGTGACATGAGGGGTCGCAAGACCAACCTGAAAAACATCAAGGCCATGATCACGGGTGTAAGAGAGATGGGCATGGAGGCGTGTGTTACGCTTGGCATGGTCGATGCTGAACAAGCCAAAGAGCTGAAGCAGGCTGGCCTGACAGCGTACAACCATAACGTAGACACCAGCCGCGAGCACTACCCCAGTGTCATCACAACTCGAACATACGACGAGCGCCTTAAGACCATCCAAAACGTTCAAGAAGCCGGTATCCATGTCTGCACCGGAGGTATCCTCGGACTTGGCGAGAAAGCCAAGGACCACGTCGGTCTTGTCCACACTGTTGCCACGCTTCCAGCACACCCCGAGTCCTTCCCTGTCAACGCACTTGTACCCATCAAGGGCACGCCACTTGGCGAAACCCAATCAGTCTCCTTCGACGCTATTCTGCGTACCATTGCGACTGCACGACTGGTCATGCCAAAGACAATCATCCGCCTAGCAGCCGGTCGTCACACTATGCGTGAGGAGAAGCAAATCATGTGTTTCCAAGCTGGCGCCAACGCTATCTTCACCGGTGAGAAGATGCTTACCACTGCTTGCAACGGTTGGGAGGAGGACAAGGCTATGTTTGAACGATGGGGTCTGAGGCCGATGGCCATGGAGGAGACAATTGGAGAGGTTCGCAAGAACGAAAACATTGGCATTGAGGCAGTCAAAGAAGCGGAGCAGGCTCCTGCAGCTGTATAGATTTTCTCGTCCCAACCAAAAAGCCAGCAACGGCTATAGAGTATAGGATCAAGTTACAGCCGAGCTCTCATCTGCATTGTTGGTTGGTTGTTCCTATCCGTCTCTTTGAATTGTCTCTTGCACCACTCTTCGAGTGCACCGACTAGCACCTCGACTTGATCCACTGTATTGCCTGCATGTAGGCAAATCCTGATCCTCTCTGTTCCGAGCGGTACTGTTGGTGCTACGACCGCTCTAACCATCATGCCCTTCTCTTGTAGGTGTTTGGCTAGGTCTCTCGGTTGCTGTAGCTGTACTGCAAATATCGGCGACTGCGGACACGCACTTGGTATGCTCAATAGGCTCCGCGCTGCAGCTGAAGTGACGTGCAGTTGATGCATAGCCTTGAACAAAAATTCTGTCAGTTGATGCAAATGCGCCTGTAAAGGCACTGTACCCCCTGCACGGAGTAGTTGGTATGAACATCGTATAAGCGCCAAAGATGGATACGACAAGAACGTTGTGTAGATCAGAGGTCGCGCGTAGTTGATCAGGTAGTGACGAAGGGTGTGAGAACCAAGAAGGATAGCTTTTCGTTGTTAGCATGAGATCACCAAGTCTATGTGGTGCATGACCTACCACCATTGCCGGCCAGTGCCTTGCCAAATGTATGCAACCGTGCAAAAACGTGCTTCTCAAGGCCGAGTTCACAGACAAGACCTCTTCCCTCGTGCCCTAAAACTCCTGTCGAATGTGCTTCATCGACAACCACATGTCCTATTCCTTCGCCCAACATTTCTGTGACAGTGTCGACGATCAATTGCAAAGGCGCGACATCGCCATCCATACTGTAAATTGATTCCACAGCAACGAACACATTGCTTCTACTCGGCAGCTCGGTCACCTCTTGCAACACTTTCCGCAAGTCCGCTATTGAATTATGCTCGAAAGGCACTGTTTGTGCGGCTCTCGACAGCCGCATTCCATCGTGCACACTTGCGTGCACAAGCTCATCGAAGACAATGACATCACCAGGCTGTGGTACACACGAGAAAAAGCCAGCGTTTGCATCGAAGCCGCTATTCCAAAGTAATCCTGCTTCAGCACCGTGAAAATTGGCGATGTCGTGTTCCAATGCCTCGGCATAGGGCGAATTTCCGTCTAGCAGTCGCGAACCTCCGCTACCGAGGGGCAGTTGTGACTGTTGAAGCTCATGGAGATATGCTTGCTTTAGGCGAGCGTTGGTTGATAGCGAGAGGAAGTCGTTAGAAGAGAAATCGACTTGGCCAGATTTGGGCAGGGTCAAGTTGCGTAGTGTCGAGCTCTTGCGTCGTCTGTCAAGCAGATACTGCATCCTGGTATCGAGAGGCCTCTTCTCTTTGTTGCCATCCGTCTCTTTCTTCATTGCCATCACCGAGGTTGATTGCTCAGACCGAGCCCAAATGTTCCTGCCGACCTGGACGCTAGCGTAAGTTGCTCCACCAAGGTGGGTAAAGACGGTTGCTAGACCCACGGGCGCAAGAGGCAATTGTCAGACGGCAGGCCGAGATCTTGACACACTCATTGAGTCAAACCTTCTCCTTCCTAAGACCTCGGGTAACCGCTACGGTCCGAAATCGGTTGAGCGTATCGAGCATGTAGGTCGAAGGATGTGGGGTTTTACCCTTGTAGGGACGGGACCGAAGGAACCGAGCTTTGCCTTTTTAGCTCTAGACTGAACCGAAACTCAAATCCCCCAAGTCAGCTCTCTGCTTCGATCACGAAACACTACGGATCCGTGTCAATTGCACTGTATCTGGTTCTCCCGTCACGAGAATGTCGAGAGTGCCCGCGGGACTATGGAGGAAATACATCGCAGTGCAAATATACGGCGCTAACACAGATGTTGGGAAGACTGTGTTCTCAACGCTCCTCGGTTTGCGCCTCAGAGATGGACTAAAGAAGATCAAATACCGAGTTCAGTATATAAAGCCTGTTTCGACCGGGCCTGACAGCGATCGAGATGACAAGTTAGTTTGCTGCATTCTGGTGCAGTTTGTGCGCATGGCTAACACCAGTCAGCTATGTACGGAGGTACACAGGTCAGAGTGTCTCAACCCTGTACCAGTTCAAGGACCCTGTTAGTCCTCACTTGGCAGCTCGAGATTCAAAAGATATTGTGAGAAATACGCTCCCACCTCTCATGTCTCTGGATTAATAGTGCCAGCCCGGTGACAATGATCTCAATCATAAACTCCATCGCCAACTTCGGGACAGCGCCTTTGCAATCGAAAACAAAACAGAAGCCTGGGGCTTCGGTATTGTGGAAACAGCTGGGGGCGTCTTGAGCCCAGGACCATCAGGAACGCCACAAGCGGATATCTACAGATCTCTGCGACTCCCAGCAGTCCTTGTCGGCGATCACAAGCTTGGAGGTATCTCATCAACCATCTCAGCTGCGGAATCACTTATATTAAGAGGCTACGACCTCAATGCCGTGGTTTGTTTTGATGACAAGAGTAAGTATCAAAACGGCGATTATCTGATGGAATATTTCGGCAAAATGGGCATTCCCGTGTTTAGCATCCCTTGGATTCCTAATAACCTCGACGGCATACCGAAGACTGAGGAACACGTGTTGATGAAAAGTTACTACATGTCGGTATCCGCAGATCCAGAGGTTTCCAAGGTTGCAGAACGTATCATTGACCGACATAATGAGCGGATACGAAATATAGACAGTATGGCATCGCGAACACACAAGACAATATGGCATCCTTTCACACAACACAAACACGTCAAGAAAGCAGATGATGTCCTTGTCTTCGATTCTGCACATGGCGATTACTTCCAAGTCAAGAGTGTTCTCAAAGGAGACCAAAGCGGCGGCGATGCTTTACCAATGTTGTATCCAGCATTCGATGGTTCTGCGAGTTGGTGGACACAAGGCAAGTCATCAGATCTGTCCGCCTCGTAAAATTTGTAAATGTGCTGACCGTCTTGACAGGTCTGGGGCATGGCAATCCTCGCTTGGCACTTGAGGCAGCGTACGCAGCGGGTCGCTACGGGCACATCATGTTTGCAGGAGCAACACACGAGCCGGCACTGACGCTAGCCGAACACCTACTTGAAGGACTGCAGAACCCTCGGCTGAGTAAAGTCTTTTACACTGACGACGGAAGTACGGCAACCGAAGTTGGAATAAAGATGGGTGTCCGTGCAGCGTGCAAACACTACGGCTGGGATGGCTCCAAGGAGACTATTGGCGTGTTGGGACTGAAGGGTAGCTACCACGGCGATACCATTGGTGCGATGGATGCGTCGGAGCCATGCGTCTTCAACGAGAAAGTCGATTGGTATCGAGGACGCGGCTACTGGTTTGATTACCCAACCTTCAAGCTGAAGAATGGCCGTTGGGTTGTCGAGGTACCCACGGGCATGGAAGAAGAATTTGGACCTGCACAACAATTCGCCAATCAGGATGATATATTCGACCTCCAGGCCAGAGGGCACTCGCCGCGATACGAAACATACATCGAGAAGACATTAGACAAACTTGTTAAAGAAGAGGGCAGGAAGTTCGGTGCGCTTGTCATGGAGCCTGTGATCCTGGGCGCCGGTGGAATGATCTTTGTGGACCCCCTGTTCCAGCAAAGCCTTGCGCGCGTCGTGCGTCGTTACAACTTTTCCACATCTTCCGATGCTGCGTCTCCAGCGATCGAGGGCGAACACGCCTGGACCGGGTTACCTATCATGTTTGACGAAGTCTTTACCGGCCTGTACCGTCTGGGACGCTTCTCATCTGCCTCGTACCTCGATGTTCACCCTGACATTTCAGTCCACGCCAAACTGCTTACAGGCGGTCTGCTTCCGCTGTCCATCACAGCGGCCAGCGACTCAATCTTCCAGGCCTTCTATGGCGACGAAAAGTCTGAAGCTTTGCTCCACGGTCACAGTTACACCGCGCACCCCATCGGCTGCCATGTTGCCAATGTGAGTCTGCAGAAGATGGGCGAATTACAGAAGAGCAAGGGGTGGCGCGACTTCAAAAACGACTGGAAAGACACGCAAGCCCAGATCGTACAAACAACGCAGGAGCGCAAGGAACGGAGCATTCACCCACAGCGGCCCGTGCAAGACTCCCATATCTGGAGCTTCTGGTCAAAAGACTTCGTCACCGACCTCTCACAGCACAAGCACGTCGAGCATGTCAACGCACTCGGCTCTGTGCTAGCTGTGTCGCTGAAGGACAACTCCGGAGCCGGTAAGTCTACACCATTTCGGACATATCTTACTGGAGACACGACTAATCTTGGCAGGCTATACGTCCTCGGCAGCTGTAGGGCTCCGCGACTCGCTCCTCTCCGAAGACAACAAACTCAGCATCCACTCTCGCATCCTTGGCAACGTCATTTATCTAATGACAAGCATGACGACGGTACAATGCCAGGTAAAAAGAGTCGAAGAAAGGTTCAAGGAGAAGCTGGACGCGATGACTCGATAGGCTGGGTTGTATCCCCGTTCGTGTTTGCATCATGTGCTGCACGGCAGACTACCCGCAGATGGTCTACAGTTGATATACTTGGTTGGGGCAGTGCTCGTACGGCGATGTACCTGACTAGGCAGTTGCTGGTAGATGCAGCTCTTGGACGTGTTTTGTTACACCCGTCATGTACGCTGCAGTTTTGTACGACATGTCTGCGATGTATTGAACACGGAGATTGTAGATATTGCCATTCTCAGATCGCTTAGTGTCCTGATCTCTGGCACTGCAGTGTGTCTTGCCTCAATGCTTCACGACAACTCACCAGCTGAACCCTTGGTTTTCACCTCCCCCAAGATGAACGCTGTAGACGCTCTCTTCGAATTCGCTGCTCTGATGGCCACATCATCAGCCATGACACTCGAACCAGACACTATCAACGCGCCCAACAGATCAGCCCAGGGGTCCTCAACATCGAACGACCCAGCAATCCCCAAGATCGCAAGACCGCCCTCACATAACGCCCCTGTCCAACAAGCACTACACCCTCAAAGCAAAAAATACACCCAGCCAGCCCTCCCCTCCCCCCCGGCACACGAGCACGAGCGAATTCTCGAGCCCTGGCCTATGGAAACCTATCTCCCACAACAGAGTGGTGAGTATCAGCAAGCCTGGCCATCCGAGCCACAACAACAGCAGCAACAACAGAAACAACAGCACTTTGCCCAGCTCCCTAACTTCGAATGCACGCTGCCATGCGGACACCACCCCTATCAACAATGCCAGTGTGCGTACATCCCCGAGACATCAGCGTATGCTGCGGCGCCGTGGGGCATGGGTTGTGGGTCTTCGCAGCAGGCAGAAGCGGTGAGGCGGCAGGTTCGGTATGTGTCTGATGAGGATGGGTATGGTTGCGGAGAGGGTTGTTTGAGGCAGCAAGGGCGCTGTGAGAACTTTTTGATGCGGGGGTACTGTACTGGAGGTGGAGGTGGAGGTGGAGGTGGAGGTGGATTGTGGGATGGTAATCAGGGTCACGGTGTGCATGGGGAATGGATGGTTGAGCAGGGAGTGCAAGGATGCGGTGGGATGGAGGGGTGTGGATTGTACTATTGAGGTATGGAAATGGGCTGTCGCGAAGCCGCGAGGTGGGAGAGCTGCTGTAGTTTATAGTCTGTAACTCGTAAATTTGGCGTGTGTACTTTTCTTCAAGCAGCCTTCCTGACCTCCTTCTCACCCAACTGTCTAACCGGAAAGTCAATCTTCTCCAGATTCGTCTCACCAATCTGCTCACCCCGGATCTTGCTCACCAGGCCATCCAACCAGTCCTGGTGGCCCAGCAGCATCTTATTCGGCTTCTGCACGCTCCACTCGGCAAACACCTGAACCGCATCAGCAGCGTACGCACACATGGGGAACAAACCAAACGACGGCAAGACTCACCGGCCCAATCTGGCTCTCCTGCGTCAACACCCGCACCCTCCCACCATCAAGATCCTGCACCAGCCACGCATGATAAACCTCCAAACCCTCAGGCGTCCTACTCTTCCACGCCAAACGGCCCTCCTGGCTTCGACTCGGCTCAACGCTCTCGGCGACGCTGCAAGCCAGCGGGGGAAACCCAAACGTGCTGAACTTGAACACGCGGCCCTTTTCCAGCTGCGCGCCCTCGTCTGGAACGGTGATGTGCGCGCAGTTCTTGTAGTACGATTCCCATTGGGAAATGTCGGCTAGCTGCTCCCAGATTTGGGCTGCGGTTATGTCTTTGGCGATGATTTCGTTGGAGACGAAGTTATCGGTTGTGCCTGGTGCGAAGTGTGTGGGGAAGATGATGGAGGGTTGGCTCGACATTCCTGCGCTGGAAAGTGTGTGCAGATTAGAGACCTACGTTTTTTGATATGGATGTTGACTCTTTTTTTTCGAGGATCAGCGTTTTTGTACGTGTTCTGATGTCGACGTGCGGTTGTAGGGTGTTCGAGTAAAGCGTTCTACCGACGGTGATTACATCATAGGCTAAACCATTATCCGTAGTTCACTACTTGAGTGCTGGGGATTTGTCATTTGATATTGAACTGAACGCGAGAGAAACTAATCCTTCGACGGAAGCTGTACCTGTAACAGAATGCCAATTGGATTGTAATGGAAGCTGTTCGTAGCGGGGTAAAAGCGACGAGGTGTGACGTATGTATTCAAGAAGGCAAGCACATCACAGCATCTGCAAACCGACAATTGAAGTGTTTCGATTGGTATTACTCGGAGTACAGGTGTCTATCCGCATTCCATCGCATTTCGCACGTAGCTTTCATCAATCATGACACCCGCGTCCTGCGCCGAGGCAAGAGTAGATGAATTGATGGAGGCAGAAAGAAGGAGTCGCAGAGAAGCGGCCTTAAGGTCCACCAAAGCGTTGTGGTCCAAGAGTCGCAATATGTACTGCTGTGAAGAAAGTAAGAATCTAGCATGACACGCTGTCTGGAGAACAATGAATCCCAAAACAACCAAGTACACTCCGTAATATCATGATGTAGTAAGCCTACACAGTTGGGCAGCCGACTTGTCGAAATTTCGATAACGACTGATAATTCCGTGCAAATTTTCCACTGAGACAAGTGGATGTTGCGAGATGCATGACGCCGATACCCAAATGTAGCCGATGAGGCCGGCTGATGCTGATTCCAAGCCTAGTGCGCTACAGCAGCAGCAGCAGCACGCTGAGCCCAGGACTCGCGTTTAGGCGCCGTGGTAGTAGGACGAGAGTTGGCCGGCCAGGTACTGGGTAAGTGAACCCTGGGAGAGCTGTCGGTACGCTCTCCATGACCCTGCTGCGATGGCTTGCGCGGTCGTTCCTTCGGGCCACCAGTCTGGGGTCCAGTAGGAGTGCCGTTGCGCTTGGGCTTATTGTAAGGGCCGTTACCCTTGCCACGGCGCGGCTTCGGCATGGTCTTGGTAATGGGCGCCTTCATGTGTGCCAAACGAACGATGACGTCGATCTCACTGCCAGCACCGAAGTCGAAAGCGTCCAGTCTCTTAGTCGTGAACGGGTTCTCTTTCCTGATAAGCCGCGTGTATACGTCGTCCTTGGGAAGGGTGATGGCTGGCTCGTTCGCGCTCAAGTGAGGCACCTTGGGCAGTCTCACAGTAGGTAGCGACCCAAATTCTCTATCCTCAAACAGTGCAGCAGTGCCATCGCGAGTGAAGGTCCCACGACTGCTGTCACGGCCGGAGTTCTTCCTAGAAACAGCGTTGGGCAGAGAGACAGTTGCAGATCCAGTGGGACCACGGACGTCGAGGGAGGCCTTGCTGGAGGCAGCGACAGCAAGTGCACTCAGTCTTGCAGGTAACGCTACTGGTACCACAGCCAGAGGCCTAGCATTTGATCCCGTGTCAACGGCAGCGGGCTTGTCGAGAAGCTTGTTGAATCGGGCCTGCCACTCAGGATTCATAGCCAGAGGGCGAGCGCCAGGTCCATGATGTCCGCGCGGAGGCATACTAACTGGGACGTCTACAGGGTCCTGAGCAGGCTTCGGCAGACGAACAACAGGCGAAGGCCTGGGCAGCCTGACTAACGGATGGCCAGATACGCTGTCAGCGAAGACTGGATGAGTCTCCGTCTCAGGAGGAGGTGGGGGCGAATCCGCTTTGTTTGATGCAGTGACTGGTGCCTGCAAAGACGTCTCGATCGGTCGAGGGAAAAAACGTGAAGAGCGCGAGCCACCCGTCTGCTGTAGTGGAGTACCTTGCACGAGAGGCTGTTGTGGTGAGCCGTCGTGGGAAGACTTGACAGCTTCATCTCGCAACTTGAGCTCAGATCCTGCAGGAGAGACCCTAGCATTGGCGCCACCTTCCACGGTAGCACTACCGGCAACTGTGCTGTGCACTACAGTTTGGGCTTTGCCTCGCTGGTCCTTGTATGTTTCCCGCAGCTCAGGACGGAATGACTCACCACCCATGCGGTCCCTGTCTTGACGTGCCTTGACGACCATGTTTGCATCATCACGGGCAATGTGAGCCGCGAAGTTGCCCCACTTGTTGTCTGAAGGAGGCGCGATTGGACCTGGTACTGCTTGTGCTGGCATTTGTCTAGATGGAGGGTGAATTGGCTGCGACGAGAGCGGCATCTTGACTGTGTGGGAGACAGATGGTGGTGCAGGATCAACCCCAATCGGTGCAATCGGTGCAGAAGAAGGTTGCGTGGGCAATTGCTGCTGTGTGCCAGAGCGAGGCTGTCCACGGTGAAAGCCCGAGTCGAACATTCCGTTTCCGAGATTTCGATCTCTTGTTTGCGCTGAGCCCCAGACCTGTGAAGTCCAACCGCCTCGAGTTTGTGAGCCTGGGCCCGGCTGCCAGGCAGGTTGCGTTGGCTTGGTCCCTTGGGGGGCCGTGCCCTCCGCTAGCGTTCGTGAATGCTCTGCTGCCTTTCTTCCGTGGCTACGATTTGAGTCAAACGGCAGCGTAGGGGCTGCATCCAATGACAGTGGTAGCCTGACCTGCGTATCGTCTTGGGCGTTTGGCTTAGGTTCAACAAGTTTCGCTGGTTGAGAAACCGGCGAGGGCTTCTTCACCGGGTGGGATTGGTGGACCTTCATCATACCATACTGAGCAACCTCGCCATCGCTCGATGGGACAGGGGGCTTTGGAGGTGATTGCACAGGAGCAAGTGCAGCATCGACCTTTTGTGGAGACCGTCCGACGGCGGGCGACGGAGACTTCTCACTCGCCTTTGGCTTAGGCGCCTCACCCAGAGCTGCGAGTCGTTTTGCGATACGGGCCTTCTTTTCCTCTTCTTCCTTCTTCTCAGCCTCCAGCTGCTGCTGCTTCTTGAGCCGAGCGCGTTCGATTTTGTCCGCCATCATGCGCTTCTGCGCCTCGACCTGATCTTCCATGGTAGGAGCAGCGTTTGCTGTGGGTGGGGCTTCATTCACAGGTGGGGGGACCGGGTCTTGGGGTGCAGCTGGATGCGTTTGGGTTACGTGAGGGGATGCGGCTTGCGCGAGAGAAGACTGACGCGATGCTTCGTTGCTTGCAGGCTCTGCTCCGTTGATTGAAGGCGCAGCCTGGTGTTCCTCGTCCAAGATGGCGTTGGAAAATTCGGGACCTCGTCGATCGAACGACATGCGGCGTCCAGGTCCTCCGCTGACGTTGGAGGAAGTCCGTCTCCTACCCCAGGATGGCATATCCCCGCTCGACCTAGAAGTCTGGAAGGCTGAAGAGGGCTCCGCTGGGCCATCATGCGATGATCTCTGCAGAAGAGACGGATGTTGCTGCTGTCTGTAGCCCGAGTCGCGGAAAGAGCCTCGCCGTGCGTCATTCACAGGCTCGTAACGGCCGTTCTGCGAGTTGAACAGCTCACGCCCGCCTCGCTCTTCGCGCCATGTACGGTTGAAGTCGTCGGGCGCAATCTCCCTGCCAGGATGTGGCGGCATAGGCTCGTAAGCTCGCTGGTCTTGTGTAGAGAAACGGTGATTCGTAGGTTGCTGCTGCGTTGGCGGGGTCATTTGCAACGGGGAGGCCTTCTCGACGGGAGGCAGAACAGCCCATGGTGATTTGGCAGGGCCTCCGGTGGACGGCTTGGCTACAAGCGTGGGCTTCTCGGGCTGGCCCTTCAGAACGAGGCTGGTTTTCGTGGTGCCTGATTGCACGTGTCCACCAGGCTTCAGAATGGTCTTGGGCGCACCTGTAACACTTTGCTTTGGCGCGCTCGTAGGCGCAGGCCCAGACGGTTTGGGCGCATCGGCCGCTGTCTCTGGTCTCGCGAGAACGGTGGGCCTCGGCGGTTCCTCGACTGGCGGCGGTGGCTGGTTCTCGGGCGCCGTGACGGACGACTTTGTCCCGTCCATCCACTCGACCGTGTCTGGAGCCCAGTCACCATCGTCGTCGTCGATATCAGCCCACTTTGCTTCTTTGCCAGCTTCGTCCATGGGCAGACGTGTGGCGAGATGGATGCCATACTGCTGCTTGAGCTCCTCGTCCGTGTATTGCTTCGGCGGCGGTGGGGGTACCGGCTGGTTCTTGTTCCACACTTTGCTCGCGTCCGGCCCTGCTCCTGCGCCATTCGTCTTTCCGAGGGTTCGCGGCGTGTTCGCGGCGCCTGACTTGGCAACGAGGCGAGGCTTTGCGGTCAGTAACGTCGAGGTCGGAGGCTGTACTGCTGGCGCTGGCTTTAGGCCTGGGGAGGCAGAAGGCGTCGAGGCGGCGGACTTGGCCAGAAAACTCTTCGTCACGGACACCGACTTGAAGGCTGCAGGCTTCTTCATGGAGCTCAATCGAGCGTGTGCGGTATCCTGCTTTGTGGGATCGACGCTGCCAGGGCGGCTGATGTCTGTGTCTGAGCCGCTGATGGCTTCGCCATTGATGTGCGGAGACTCGGCTCCCGATCGATCAGCGGCGTCGCCGTTTGGTAGCGCTTCGCCTGCGTCCTTGGGTGCCGAGCCTGACTGCTTCACGTGGTTGGGGGCCTAGCATTCTTAGTGAAGGACCAGGGTCGCGACAAGCCTCCACACTTACCGTGGCCGCCTGGGCGTGGCCGTCTGCCGAGGCCTGCGCGCCGGCTGCCAAGGCTGCTGCTGCGGGCGTCGCATTCGAAGAGGTAGAGGGGGCGTCGGCGGCGGTGCTGTTGGTCGTCGCTGGGGGCGGTGGCAGCTCGCCGTGGGCGGCAGAGGGGCTGGGAGTCGATGCAGTGTCGTCGATGGACGCCGGGCGTGCCACCGACTGTGCTTCCTTTACCACATGATGGTTGGTGACCTGCTCTGCCATAACAGTTTCCGCAACTGCCACAGGCCAAGATGCGCCGTTAGATCGCTGTTCAGCATGGCGGGCGGGCGCGGGAGCTGGGGACGCCGACAGTCGTGTGTCGTGTCCAGTTGGGCGCTCATGCTCCATGTGCTGCGCGGAGGGGGTGGGAGAAAGCTGAGATGTATTCACCTAGGGTCAGATGCTACAAGTCGCCACGGGGTTCGAGTGGGCGCTTCCGCGGAAACGTGGTCGGCTGGGCGGCTGGGCGGCTGGGCGGCTGGGCGGCTGGCGGCTGGCTGCTGGCTGCTGGCTGCTGGCTGCTGGCTGCTGGCTGCTGGCTGCTCGAGTCGGGTGTTGCGGTGGGAGCGGAGGTGTCGGCGTCGGCGTCGGCGTCGGCGTCGAGGTGCGGTCGCGCGAGCTGGTTGCGGTCGATGAGGTCGGTGAGAGCGGCTCAGTCGCGTGTTGTCGCCGAACGGCTCGAGGCTGCGTCCGGGAGTGCGATGGAGGGGGGAGGAGAGCCCTTGCGTTGGTTGCGCGGGTCGGTCGCGGAGGGGATGGCGGGTTAGGGTTAGGAGGTCTTCGCGAACCGTGGCTGTTCAATGCAGGTGCAGCGAGCGGCGGATGGCTTGGCGCTCTGCTCTTGGTGCGGGAGCACCTTGCGCCTGTTTCGCGTTTCCGGGTCCGCAGATGACTCAGGCACGCACTGTCTGACGGTCGTGGAGAATGCAAGTGAATGCAGTGGATTGCAGAGCACAGCCATCCATCTCCAGCTCCGAGCCGCTGCGAGAAGAGCAAGACGGCTGCCCACGACGGCCGGCAGAACAGGACCAGAGAACCCATCCACAGCTTGTCACGGCACTCACCTTGAATCAGACAGCATTTACCCCATTCACATGCGCTGAATCACGCAAATCATGCGAATCACGCAAATCACGCGAATCACGCAAATCACATAGATCGCAGCAGCTCAAGCGGAGTCCATCCACAGTCACCCATACAACACGTTGGCGCAGCGAGGAAGCAACTGCACTGGCTACATCTGGATTGATCAACTACATCTATATCTACACGTCCCAACCACCACGCTCAGAGTGAACCATGGGGGGAGATGCGCCTAGTGGTGGACGTTGTTCTTGTGGTGGCCTGCGAGGGTCAGTCAGGTCGTCTGGCGTGGGCGCTGCGAGTACATACGCAAGTGGAAGTAGTAGTTCTGTGCGTAGCCGAGGGCAATCAGGGCGCCGATGATGTGGACGAGCGCTGTCGACGTGGTCAGCGAGACTGCAGGTGCGCAGGGGACGGACACGGCAGCACGCCTGTGTCAGGGATACCGCTTGGTGCGGAGAGGTGGACGTACGCCTGCCTGAAGCGTTCTTGCCCATGTACTTCTTCTGGTAGCGGCCGAGGAGACCCTTGGCCTGGACCTCGGGGGCAGCGCCACGGGGGAGCTTCTCGTAGAAGCTCACGACCTTCTGCATGCGGACGGCGTTGGGGGAGGAGCCGATAGCCTTGACACATGTTAGCCGCGCGCTCGCCAGTCGAGTGGGGTGGGTGCGTGGGCGGCTGGGTGGTGACGGCAGGCGGGCGGTCGTGGTGCGGTGCAGTGCGGTGCGGTGAGGTGAGGTGAGGTGAGGCGAGGTGAGGTGAGGTGCGGTGAGGTGAGGTGCCATTGCAGGGCGGAGGCGGCGGCGGCTATGCCGGCAGGGCGCTTACATTGGGAGATGCGATCTGGAGGGCCGTGTCAGTACTGCTGGCGGTGGGCGGTGGACGTTGCGGCGTACCTTGGGGGGGATCAGGGTGGAGAGGGCGCGGCGCTGGATGAAGCTCATCTTGACGGCTGCCACTCAATTAGCATCGACGGCTCGACGGCTCGACGGCTCAACGGCTCAACGGCTCAACGGCTCAATGGCACGCGGGCGGCTGGCGGCGTCTCGGCGGGGAGCGTACCTGGGGCGGGCAAGGCAAGGCGATGGGGTCGAGATGGGGAGGGTGGTGGTGTCCAAGGCAAAGCTGAGTTCTTGCGGCCGCCGGCACGCCAAGGCAACGCATCCCCGGGCGTGAGCGCTTGAACCTCGACCGACCGCTCCACCACCGCCGCTCGCCCACGACACCTCCCCCGCCGCCATGTCTGCCCTGCCCCGGTCAATGGGCTCGCGCCTGCTCGCGCCCGCCCTGCGCCCCTCAGCCACACGCTCTCTCGCTCTCGCTCCCGCTCCCGCATACCGCACCTACGCGACCAACGAGGATGCTCCCCACCACCACAAGACGACGCCCAAAGATGCGCCCGCCGTCAAGCTCACAAGCGACTCCACCCAGATCAGGAAGGAGGGCGCCGCCGAGGGCATGAGGCACGCCCCCGACTACAACGTCGCCGCCGACTACCGAACCTCGTGCGTTCCCCTGCGAGTCCACCCAGCCACGGGCTAGCTAGCTAATGAAGCTCCCAGCAACTTCTCCCCCATCCCCAAGCGCGTCATGGACGGCAGTGAGCCTGGCGAGAGCGTTGCTGCCGCTGTCCTTTCCGGCGCCCCAGTCGACCTCCAGGCCCGCCAAGTTCGGTACGACGCTCGACACGCACGCGCCCCATGCCCACCCTACTGACCTCGTCTGCAGCATCTACAAGCCCGCCAAGACCGCCACACAGTCGGGCGACTGGACCTCGGAGCGCTGGCTCATGGACTGGGACGTGCTCGCCAAGGGCCACCGGTGGGAGAACCCTCTCATGGGCTGGGCGTCCTCGGCCGACTTCATGAACGGACTGCGAATCGAGTTCAAGTCCAAGCAGGATGCCATCAACTTTGCCAACAAGCAGGGCTACGAGTACTTTGTCCAGGAGCCCAATGTTCGCAAGTTTGTCCCCAAGGCCTACGCCAACAACTTTACACACGTTCCCGGCAAGTTGAAGCAGGTCAGGACAAAGTAGACGAGTGCGGTGCAACGGACGTATCACGTGTAAATACTGGCTCAAGTCTACCTTCTCTTTCTTATTCGACTTCGTCCGAGCCTGTGATCAGTTCTGAATGCTGACAACCAGGCACTCAATAGTTAGCGGTAACTCACCCAGAGCATTTCTCCATCATGTTTGCTTACATATCTGTACCTGCTCTTTTCCCTGTTGCTTAATGCCCACTCGAATGGCGACGTCAGACGTTGCTAGACTGGCTCCTTCCTCTCTTCTGAGACCCATGCTTCTCACCACTTTCAACTCCACGTTTGCATCTTCACATTCAGATCTTGACGCTTCTCTTCTCAACGCACAAAATGGCTTTTTTGCTCTACGGAGATCCTCTTCGTCTCGATCGCTTCTCGAGGTGAAAGCGGGTGCAAAAATGCAATTTGCGCTCCCTCCTCCCTGCGAGAGCTGCTTTGGCCTCCACAAGCACACCAACTTCCAGCAACGACAGACCCTACTCCACCCCACTGCGTCCAGCCCCGCGTGGTTGCGATCTCGAGGCGTCTCAGCAACCTTCAGTGTATAACATCCTTGTGCTGACTGCCCTGCAAAGCTAATGGTATGCCTCAGGACCCCCGTTAGGATACCTGCGTTTCGCCGTGAGAATGGGTCGCGGTGGCTACGACACTACAGACCCGGGTGAGAAGAGGTCTATCATGGGTGATGCGGCCCTCTATTGGAACACCCAGCATCGGAAGAAGAGAGAAGTGCGTTGTCCAGAGCCTTCTGGTTGAACAGCCAAGTCTGACCCAGTACAGGAAGCTGCCACCATGATCGCCGCCGAAGACGTCGAACAAAGGCTCATCAAAAACAAGAAGAGCCGTGGAATCATGGTAGGTCGTCATGTATTATGCGTTATGCGGACAATCGCTAATATGCTATGGACAGGCCGCTAAGAAGGCAGCGAAGAAGGTTGCAGTAAAGTCTGAACCAGCAGACCGCTAGGAACTCCACGCTATGCATGAAAATGACGTCGACACCGATACCAGCATCGTAGTCGTGCCGCCAAATGATCAATCAAGTCTCCCACGTTCCTTCTGCTTGCTACCTCTATAGCACGCTCTGCCGCGATCCTCTAAAAACCGCTGAGACACCTCTCCACACGTTCAGAGGCCACGCAGCCCTCAGACTCGTGGCCGATGATGTCTGTTGGCTGCCCTGGGTTGCGGTGGTCGTCGCAACTGAGGTTGCTGAGCCTTTCGCTTGCGTTTGTGCTGTCATAAGCACGATGCTTGTGGCTGCTGCCGGAGAATTGCTTTGGGCTTGAGCAGTCACCCTTGCGGTCGATGTCACCATGGGAGGGGTCTCATTCTGGCCTTGAGCTTGGGCTGGAGCTAGAGCCTGGGGATTCTCAGGTGAGTCGGGTGCAATCTATACAATTGGTCAATTCACGGTCCTCATCAACGTTTCTACAAAGTCAAGACGCCGGAACAGAAAAAAAAACTTGCTTATGCATCAGACATTAAGTCGTTAATCATAACAGGTCGTGTCATCAAATCATCCCACATGTGTATTCTCCTCCTACTGCGCCAGCATCGCCAGCCTTCGGCTCAAGAAGCCACCCGCACGCGTCGTCTTCTTGGTGGCACTCACAGCTTTAATTGCATCTCTCGTTGCGGCAAAGAACTTGGTCGCCATCTTCTCGTTTCCAGAATCATTCGGGTGCTCGCCATCCGTTGTGTCGGCCACGGCGTCGAAGCCGGTGAAGTTGTCGACAAAGACCACGGGGCTGGCGCGCGTGTTCTTGCTCGGTGCGTACTGCTTGATGGCAGCATTGAGATTGACGATGCCATCAGCACCGCTCTGGGGCCAGCGCTTGGGATCCAATGGCAGCAGGTTGGAGAAGATGAGGTACATCTTTGGGTTTTTGGCGCGCATCTGGTCGATCAGGACGTCGTAGGCTTTGAGGACATCGCCCGTCGACTTCTTGCCGATGAGCACGTCGTTGGTCCCGAGCAGCATGAGGATGACATCAGGCGGGTTGGCATTGAGCCAGACGGTCAGGTTGCCGTTCTTCGCGTAGTCCGTGGCGAGAGAGCCTGGGTGGCCCTCGTGGTCCTGGTCTATCGAAGCCCCAGCACAGCTGCCAGTTTGCGAGCCGACAAAGTCGAAGTTTGTGACCTTGTCGTTGCGGAGCTTGGTCTGGAGGTTGGCGCGCCAACATCTCTGGGGTGGCGGTTAGTACACAGTGTTGTCAAACGTATGCAGTGACGACTTACGCTGACTATGGAAGCACCAAACGGCATGACCTTGACTGTCTGCTGAGCGCTCACCTGAGCGACGATTGTGAGCAGCCCAAAGGCGAGAGCACCGAGCTTGACCATCCTGGAGTCCTTGGCTATGTGTCGGTGTTGTCCTGGGGAAAAGGTGTCGTCGGTGTGAATCAAGTACGCGTATGTGTATAAATCAAGAGCATGAACAGACACACGAGAAACACTTTGTCCGCAAAGCTGCTACGGATGGCGAAAGACCAGGATCGAAGTACTTGACACGGATGGGGCGTTTGGGGTGTTTAAGAGTATGCTGACTCCCAAATACGAGTGGGGACCAACAAGCCCATCGAGAGTGAAGCCGCGAGGGGATGGGAGCTAGGCTTAGAGTGAAGCTAAAATATGCTCTTCCCACTCGCTTTCAGCCGACTGTACCTAGTCCACACGCGGGTCCGTGCGGTGTAAGGCGTACTCTCGCAGCTGTCTTCGTACAGGCACGGGGTGAGCATGTTGCGTGTGAGAGGACACCCCGGTGGTAATCTGAGGCAGCGACGATGGCGCGAGAAGTTTCGTATAGCCCTCCTCAACGCAGCGTTGAGTGTGTGTTTACCTGCCCCCTCCCCCTACGGATTCCAAACCCGCAAAACGCATGCAAACTGGCGGCTCTTACATCCCCAGCACGGTATGTGTGAGGGTAGCACTAGGCTCTGACAATGACAACAACAACAACAGCCGGGGATCCTCGCAGACGACTAGCTTCCCCCGGGCTACCTACAGCGTTCCACCTAACCACCGCTAGAGAATCAACGTTTTTTTTTTTCCCTTCTCATCGTGAGCCCATAACACCCACGTACCGAGGCGAGGGTAGGGGACCCCCCCGGAGCAGAAGGATGCGGCTGTGTGTCTGCCCTTGGGATGCCGTGCACGCTCGCAGCATATGCATCTGGATTAGTGCATTGCTTGATGCGTTAGCGGCGTGCGGTTTTAGGGGTCCAGCCCGTGCAAGGCACACATCACGCCTGACCAACACCAAGCGCGGAGGCTCACGAGAGAGAGAGAGAGTGCCCGACAGTCGAGTAATGCAAATTGTGAAGGTGGGTTTCTTTATTTTTATTTTTCGTGTTTGGACGCACTGCTCGCTTACATGCTTGGGCTGGAACACTTACGGCAGGATGCTCACCGGCCAGCAGCACATCTTGGTGAGGGCACGATGCGGATTGGTGGTATTGGACTATGATGGTCTGCTGGATTGAGCCAGCCACGAAGCCCAAGTCACAGGCTAGCGAGCGCCCTACCTACCAATTTGCCCAGAGGCGCTATTGCCACATCGTGGGCTGGAGTCGTGATGTGCAGCATGGCGTTCTGAGAGTGAGCGTCGCAAGCGTCGTGAGCGTCATGGGTGTGGGCAGGATTATGCCGATCTGGTGTGTTCTGAGAAGAGACCGGAGTCTTGGGGCCTCTGGCGCCGTCACGTTGTTTGTGGTCCGGATGGTGTTTTGACGGTGTTGACGTCTGAGGAGGCCCATGGTGGAGCTGACAGGAGCCTGTGACGCTCCATACGTGTTCCACAATGACTTCAGAAACATCCCTATCGCGTTGCAGATCGTCATTGACACTCTGTTGACGTGGATTGAAGGCATAATTGTGGTGCAACTGTACAATCGATACGATGCCGCTGGTGTATCCGAGGGTTTTCTCTCGTATTTCTGAGAGCGGATGATTAGTCCGCGCCAACAGCAGCGAATGAGAACTACTGTTATCGCTCGCACTAATGATGCTTCTGCAGATGTTGTAATCGATGCTTTTGTTGATCCATCGCAGATGTACCTCGCAGTACCGGGAGGTACCTGGTCGATGATCATACACCGTCTGAACTCTAACCAGCTGGCCGGCGAACACCAATCTTCAACACCTTGTGTCAACGGAATATTGCTGGCGCAGAACAAAAGGCCTTGTCGACGGCTCGCACATCGATAGAACATCGGCCCACAACCCTACAGGCCTCTCTCGAGCTTCTCGTACCCACGTGTTCCCAAAACGACCACATAGGGCTAACGCCCCGAGCGCAAGCCTGGATCACCAGGTAGCCGGCGCAATGCACGAATTTAGCCACAGATGCTCGCTGTTCTTCGATGCGCCTTCTAGGCCTGCCTTAGGCTCCCGTGTCGGTGAAGAGGGCGAGCTGCATCTGTGTAAGCGCAAGGCTTGCACCTTCAGCCCGCGCAGCCAGTCACACAGCGTGCAGACGGGGCGCCCGCGCGCCGCAAAGATAGATATGCACGTGTGCGAGTGACTTGTGCTCGTGTCTAGGTGCAGCCAGCGCTGGCGTTTCTTCGGCGCTGAGATGGAGCGTCTGTAACTGGTGGCTCGCCTAGGCTTGCTTTGATCATCAACCTCAGCACGTCGCGCGAATGACGCTTGTCCGGAGATGTATCGTGCGTTTTCTCACACGCATCGTTGGGCAAGTGCAAGAGCGATGTGGACTCACCAGCGTCACTATGAAGCCGTCATGGCTGCCGAGGTTGCAATGAGCATTATGTGCTGTCGAATACGAGCAGAGTGGAATCATGTCAAGGCACCTGCGGGGCGAGGAGCCTGAGATAGTGGGACTGCACAGCGTCTGACGGCGTCGCGAGACAAATAACAAAAAAGGGCGCAGACATTTGATTGCTGCTCACAGTCAGCAGATGCAATCTCCTGCATGCTGACTGGGTTTGTTTAGATGGGCGGTCAATCACCTCGCCGAATCCTTCCAGACGCGCGTAAACCCAAATCGGTGATTCATCTCACCATCTCACCCAAAGGCGCGCGCGGGAAGAAACACGCTGTGAGGAAGGTCGATCAGGTCTTATTTCAGGTCGTCGAGACAGAAGTGATGCTTTGGCAGTGGCCCAGGAGAGGCAGATGTGATGTAGGGATTGTTCGCAATCACAAGGCTGCCAGCCCTACTTTTGCCGATTGTCGTGAGCGAAAAAGGATTAAATTTGTGGAGTACCAGCGCTTGTGTCAGCTCATAACGATATTTTGACAATCATCTCCAGCTCCTCCCTTTCTCGACCTAGTATCTTGCGAGAAAAGCGGCCTACAGACATGCTAATTCATCAAGTGGAAGAATCAAGTCCAGCTAGCTTTGTTAACCACTCTCTACTGTGTACGTAATGAATGAGTCAAAGGTCAATGAGCTCTTTGCATATGATCAAAAAGTGCCTAGCCCTACCTTATACCTCTAGGTTACAGAGACATGGAACGAACAGCAGCTATGTCCCGTCTTCCCTAGAGCACGAGGGCTCAACCCTGGCGTCATCATACCTTAGACTGAAAGACGTTAGGAATGCAGAGCTTGACTCGTCTGCACCTTATCCTCTACTGCTCTTCTCCAACTGAGTCTCTCCCCCTCAATACACATGCAGACACCTACACGATCTCCCCAGAAGCTTCCATGTTACTCCCCCTCTTGCAATCGCCAGAGACCTCAGAGTCGCCCAAGGACAACGACTTCTGTGGGGCATGCCGTTTTTCCAGCTTAACCTCCGTGCTTTCATCTCAGCATACATGCTTTCGAGCTGCACAACCTCCACTGATGCGTATCAGGACAGATTTGAGATAGTACCGGAAGAGTACGTTGGTCTCCTTTGGACTCACGAGTCGATCGAAGTTGCGGTCTTCAAGCAAGTGTATTCACAAGGGAGATTTTTGTGTCCTTGGGATCTGGGAAATCGTCTCCAAGTATACTTATACATTCTTATGCGCTTATCTACAGAAGCCCAACTATCGTGGGCACAAAGACTGGTCAGCTCTGTAGGTTAGCTCGGTGAAAGAGGACATGGATATTAGTATTATGTAATTGGCAAGACACTACCGAATAGAATTTGTATTCATGGTGTGTACCTCTTATTCGCCTGCTTCCTCCGTGGTCAGTCATGGTTTTAAGCCCAATTTCCTTCAGATACATCGCTAGCGACTTTCATCAAGACCAATCAACAACACCACTGTTGAAGACGGGAACATGCATCCGCCTAGAATCGGTATGGGCTATGTTCTTGATATGTTGGCTAATTGAGAACATTTGTCCATAATATCATGACGCCACACAGGGCTCATAAATGTGGCGATTCTTACGTAGCTTACGTTCCAGATATAAAGAGTGCGCGATCGATGACGAATTTCACTGGCTTTGGCATGCCACAGTTTCACGAACTGAATGTGGCCCATATCTTAAAACGACGAGAGGGTGTTGTATTCGAGTGCGGTGTCGATCAGTATTTCAGGGGTATCTAGCGAAGGAGTTCGAGCCCTTCAGCATTTCTTGCTAGGGAAGAACTCACAGCAGTCCCGCTTCCACCCGAGCGATCTTCTGTGTGCGAAGATGAGCGAGGCAGATTTTCGCTCGACGCCAAGATACGCATGTACTCGTCAACCGGGCAGTCGTGTGTGCCATCGTTGTTCAGATCGTGAGCGCCGTCGCTCCAGCCCAGACCATACGGTGATGCTTCGAAGCGAGGATGTGCATAAAGCGCGTTGCTGACCAGTGCACCATGGCTGGGTAGTGCGTGAAGTCCTAGCCGTTGTCGATAATGCGAAGCTGGTATGATTGAGATGCCATCGAGCGGGTTGGGTCTGGGTGTGAGCTCAGGATTGGTAACATCGTTCTCTTTGTCGTTGTCGTTGTAGTGGAAAGGAGAAGCCGCCTCTGCTTCAGCATCCAACTGGTCTTCCATGCGCTCCGTGAAAATACTGAATGACAGACCCTTGATGTCCGGCCATACGTTCTGAGAATCTGTGAGATATGCTACATCGGGGCACAAGTTCGGATACGCGTCACAGAGCTTCCTGTCTAGCATTCGAGGCGGATCATTGGCGATTACATGTTGAGATGAGAGCTCAGGGGAAAGTGTGCTGATTGTATCATCTGAATGTACTGTTAGGAGGTGTTCAGCTGCGTGCGCGAAGCCAGGGGTGTCCCTCACCTCTTAGAGCATCTGTAGGAAGAACATGGCACGCCTCATCGCAGGCTTTGAACGATTCACTCTTCTTCGAGGGGCTCTCGGTGCCGAACCTCTCTCGCTTGTTGGGCGAAGGGGAACTTCTCGAACCATCGCACGCGTAGACCCGCGCCAGGTCGCTGTCTTGAGGATGAATCCTCATGTTGTAGGACACCTTTGGCATCGCTTTTCTGCGTGATGAACGTCGAGTCGGCTCTGGCGTTCGGGATCTGGACCTCTTCCTCTTCCCCTGCCGTCCTCGTGTGGGTGGCTGTGAACCCCCCTCATCGCTGTCCTCATCGCCAGCTATACTTCCTACGTCGGAGCCAGACTGTTCGGAGGAAGTGTCTGAGTTGCTGGAGAGCACAACTGCCTCACCATGCAACGAACGACGCTTTGCCGCCTGTGATGGTCTAATGAAGTCATCCATAGGATGATACTTCTGATCGTAAACGAGAGAGCCCTTCGCTCTAGCGCTGCGGCGTGTGGGCGGACACGTAAGTGTTGGTGTCGTGAGTTGAGCAAATTCAGGCTCAAAGCTTGCTTTTCGGGCGCTCATCGGTGGTGACTGCTGGTTCTCGCACATTCGAGGCTGCTTGGCATCGTGGCCTGCGGTGCTGGTTGTGGATGTAGCACTATCGACAGATTTTACAGACGACTTGGACCTCTAGGGTCAGCAAAGATACCACGGGGGGGTTGGAGGAAGAAGGCTGACAAGCGTTCCAGACGGGCTGGGATCTACAGAGTCCTCCTCTTCTTTTAGACTCAAGTCTGCATCGCTGATGTCGCCTTCACCTTCCCTTGCCATGCCAAGTTCCGGACTGGGTGGAACAGAGCCACAATCATCCTGTAGAGACCTCAGCAAAAACTCATGTACTTGCACTGGAGAGCACGGCACATCGTTGCCTCCTTCTGAGCTCAAGCGGTCCGAGATGTGGATGCTCTGAAGAAAATCCTCAGCAGCTGCGGCTGGATCATTGCAAGCAGATGACGACATTGCCTGCAATCGGCAATACTATGAACGGGTTCAACACTGTAAGAACAGCATGAGCTGAGACTGAGACGTGAGTGTGGACGAGAAGTAGACGTGGCAGGGTTCTGATGGATGGCAGAGTAAGGGGGTGTGGCGCCGAGAGCTGAGCAGCTTGAGGAAAGAGCGTGAAGCTTGGATACCGACCACGCGTCTCACATGACAAGCTAGTCGTGGTGTTCGTCGTGGAGGGCAGGAGCGAGAACAGCAGGCAAACACGCCCCAGGCTTTGCAACACCTCGATGAACCGCGCATCACAAAGAAGAAACGTGGAACTCGGAAGTGTACTGTGAAATATGCGAGCAGAAGATCTTATGCTACCAGTGATAAACAAGCAGTGCATTGGGTATCGCTATGGGTAGTGCAAGGCATTAACAATATCAACTGGCGACTAAGATGATGAGATTGATTACGATGTCTAGTAAATATACCCTGGAAATAGAAAAACATGGGATAATGGCCTTTTGCCACTTCAGTGTAAGCAATGCAAGTGGGGTATCAGCTTCATGACAGGCATGGTGCAATATGGTATGCTGCCCCTTTGGTATGCCTATGGGACGCCAGATAGACAGTACCAAGTAAATCATTCAAACGCAAACATGACTGGGAAGTGTACGATGAAAAGGTCTAGGCGCAAGCAGCTCTTCGTGATGTGAAGCGCACAGGCGGCATGACAAAATCCATGTCTTCGTCTTCGTCGTCGTCATCGACTTCGATGTCCGTTGTTTTCGACGCTACGACTGTAGATGCAGCCGGTGCACGAATGGTTGATTGAGTGGTGACTGGCACCAGCTTAGATTCTTGTTCAGGAACCGGCTTAGGCGCTGAGATGCTTGGGAAGTGTCTCTTATACGATGGCTCCACCGAGGGTACCGATGTATCGGAAGTATCGTGGTCTTGTAGGGCTTGCGTTCGTTGCGGTGGACTGGCGGTGTACCTGATGACTTCTGTCTTTGCTGTGGACAAGACATTCTCAAGATGCCTGCGTACAAGCTTCAGTTCGTTTCTACAGTCGCCTTCACGTAGACTCAGGTGGGCCGACTTCTCGCACAGCTCCTGTGCTTGTTCCAAGGTCTTGTCTGTTGTCTCGAAAAGCTCTGCTGGCGGAGTTGGACCACCGTTCAGGCCGTTACGGCCTCCTCTTCTGGCAGCCGCGGCGCGCAGTCGCATGGATGTCATATGTGGTCGATAGCTGATCTTCGACATGATGTTCTCCTCCTCCTCCTCCTCTTCTTCATCATCGTTGTCGTCCTCGTCTTCGCTCGAGCCTGCGATGGCAGCCAATTCGGCCATCCTTGCCTCCATCTTTGCCTTCCTCAGCATGTTGCGACCCGTTGCTAGCCCGCGCACAAGCAGCTCGAAGGATTTTTGCATATCTCCGTCGTAGCTGACGACCACCATCGTTCTTGGGCGGTACTTGGTTGGTCCTGAGGGGCCAGAGGCGACCGAAGGCGACTTTCGCTTGCGACTACCAAGCGGATTGGTTGGGAAGTTGTTTGATGGCGTGATCTCTTCCGCGACGATGTCCAGTTTTTCGGGTCGTATCGAGTCCATGGATCCAGTTCTGCTTTCCACAAACGGCGATTGCGACACCAAGACTCTGGTCATATCATGTTGCATGCTCAAGACCCTCTCCTCTACGTTCGTAATGTCCTGGAGCCATTGTGGTATCGTTTCCTGCAGGTAGGCAAAGGACTTTGAGATGTCCGACATGCTGGGCGGCTCGCTCGTGTGCAAGGTGCTGTATGCCAGCTACTGGGTTGTAAAGGGGACAAGAATGGGGACCAGTTCAGACCAGGAGAGCGGAAGCAGCGAGTGTTGAAGTGACGTGGGCGAGAGTCAGTACGAGAAACAGGAAGCAGAGTCGTCCAGCGAGCAGTCGTAAAGGTCGTAAAGTGGAGGTGGGCGGTGGTGTAGAGTATGTAACGTGCGTGCAGCGGAGCCGGGCGGGTTGGCAGTGGTCGGCGACTTAAGTGGGGAGCGATGCGGGCGGGCGGGCTGGCGGGCAGGGGTTTGCACAGGCTGAAATGATCAACAGGCCATGCTTTAGCGGTGAACGGAGGCGCAAGACAATTACGGTCGTGCAAGGTCACGGCGCATTACAGGAAGAGCGTGCAGGAGGAAGAGAGCCGAGTCTGCAGCAGAGCAAAGGGACAAGGACTCAAGAACGTAGAATGCTCCGAGTGAACGGTTCGTCTGCTAGGTTCAGACGGCCCTTTTGTGCCACATTGGGGCGCGGTCGATCGCATTCGCACTCGGCCCTGGTCCGAGCTGGGTCTAGGCGGCTGGGCACTTCCAGAGTACCTCACAGTCTCTCCATCTCAGCGGACCTGTTTGCTCTGGCAGACGCTGCTACAGTGCGCTGCGTTGGATATGGCCGATGTGGCAATGCGGCAATGCGGCAATGATCGAGCCTTGACGGACGAGGCCAATCCGTCACGAACAGCGACTGCGGAAGAGGAGATGGGATCTACACACCTAAAGTCTATAGGCAATCGACTAAGAGCAAGTGCAGAATTATACTTCAAGCGCCAGCTGCTTGCAATGCATCCGTAGCGTAGGTTCTGCGAGCATCAGGCGCCTCTCACTTCACTTACTGGCGTTCACGTTCAGTCACCCCCACTGGACAGAGCGACGCGGGTAATAGTGTCATCTGCGGCTGTCCTCCAATCAGCTTCCCTCCAGAACCAACCAGCGAAAGACGCTGGTCCCTCCGCTGGTTCGGCGCGGTCTGAAGCGAGACAGTGCGGGACGGGGGGCTACCGTTGGCTAGTGTCCCGCTGCTCATGTCTTGCAGTGTAGATAGATTGTAAACTTACGTGTTCGGCAAGATTGCCATAGTTAGTACGTCTAGGTATTAATGTGTTGCAAGGCAGTGACATCTACTCGCAGACGCTGCCCAAAGAGGATGAGCACCTAACCCATGTTGCTGGAGCAGACAACACCTCAGAACAACCCCTCAGCGATGCGAGCGAGGGACTGGCTGCACCGTGCAAAAGGTCAGACAGCCGAATAATATAATACTGGGCCAGTGATAGATGTGCAAAAGGCCAGACTCCTCTTTGACAACGTCCAGAACGCCAAACAGCCATCTCGCTGCATGTGAAGACGACGTGGGAGTCTTCGCTTGATTTGTCCTGATGCGGCCGACACCATTTTCAAAGCTATGGTCCATCTTCGAGACGCGCATGCGTACGGACAAGGCCACCCACGGCCGACCGACTCGACTGCCTCGCCCTTTGCGTCCAGCATGGCACAATTTGACCTCGGATATTCCATCTTGATCCATACGCGCAACGCGAGAAAGGCAGTCGCACCAGCATACAATGTCCACAGACCTCTGGCTTCACGTAGGTGTGCCCTGATTCGTCGTGATTTCCTACGCTGGCAAAGTGCCAGGCTCATCCATGCTCCGGCGCTTGAATGAAAACACTCGAGAAGGCTGCCGTGCAACCCGTTGTCGCAGACACCTTGCAAGTTGCAAATGCAACGTTCCGACACGAGTTCCCCAGACTGTGGCTCAGGTCGGCGACCTTGTCGAAAGCGCGCTGCAGTCCTTACTTGACCCGCAGAAACCTGATAGTTTGAGAGTAGATCATGTCGATGCATCGATTGCCCTTCACCGGTGGTCCTGAACTTGGAAACACAACCGGACCGGGCCCCTAGGCTTTGCTTTTTGACAGGGCATAGCCATGTACAAACACACCTGGTGGTATGCAATTGGAGGGAAGAGTATGACCTGACCACTATTAACGCCCCATCCGTCGCAACTGCCTGTTTTGACGCTTGTTTATGCTCAACTCTGCATGACCGTCCGTGTGTGGTTAGACTCCAACCCGAGGAACGCCAACTCTGGTGACAGAGTTCTTGAAGGAAGTTGGTAATGCGAAAGGCTCAGAGCTGTGTGAACGTTGCCATCATAACATGTCATGAAGCTATCGTTCGAGCGAAATGACGTGCAGCTCCAGGGCTGCCTCGTGCCTCCCTCCGCTATCGATAAACCTGAGCGCCAAGAGGTGCAGCCGTCCAACGGCATCAGGTGTCAGAATCAGATGCTGTTCAGCACACAGCCTCGAGTACACGTTCGAACACCAAGTTCATAACGGCCCTGAAGTGCGAATCCTCAGGCTTTGGTCATGGTCCATGGCTACTGTCGATTGCTACCAGATTCTAGACTGTGATGCAGCTATAGATGACGACACCATTAAGCGGGCTTCGAGAGCTCCAATGCCTCCAATGCTCTCATCGACACCACCTCACTGACCTACCTGCTCAACATCAAGATCAAGACTATCTGCACAAACAGTAATCATTGCTTCACGACCAGCAGCCCGTCTCACGCGTCTTTTACGCACAATGTCGACCACCGCACCCGCAGCCTCGACGCTCCCCCAGGCACCATGGAAGCAGCTCTTCAACAAGCACCTTGGCGAGATGAAGCCTCCTCAGTTCGTGCTCGGCACCCTCGATAAAGCCCCAGACGGCTCTCCTACCGACTACGTGCCCCGAGTCCGCTACTGCATCTTCAGAGGGTTCTGGGCCGAGCTACCAGAGAACAAGCATAACGATGCCGAGCGCAACCCCGAGCTCTACCACAGCGACTGCCCTACCTTCACGACAGACGTGCGCATGGAGAAGGTCGGACAGATCTTCAAGACAAGCGCTGGACACGCGGAGAGTGACGACCAGGTCCAGGGCAGCGGCGGTGGAGGCCCGGTCGAAGCTGTCTGGTGGGTTGAAGGCGAGACTCAGACACAATGGCGAGTTGCAGGCAAGGCTTACGTGATTGCTGATGACATTGAGGGCTCTGAGGAAAGCAGTGGTGTCAGGACAGTCAAGAGCGAGGTGGGCAAGAGGATGAGGGCGCTCAACGAGGGCGGGGAGAACGAATGGAGCTGGCAAAGAGAGCTTACAGGCTTCTTTGGCAACCAGTCTCCTGCCATCAAAGGTATAACGCACTTTCCTGCACGTGAGCAAAGTCCCAAGCTGATATCGCGAAGGCTCCTTCAAGAACCCACCACCAGGCCAGCCGGTAACTGCGCCCTTTGACAAAGAGCGTCTCCAGCTCGGCTCAAAAGCAGATGACCTGCATGACGAGGTTGCGAGGAAGAACTTCCGCCTTGTAGTCATTGTCCCCGACGTTGTCGAGCAGACTGATCTGAGCGATCCCGAGAAGGCGCGGAGATTCAGATACACATGGGATGCCGATACTGCGCGGCACAACGCTGGCTGGAGGACAGAGGAGCTGTGGCCATAGTTGCCTACCTCGACCTTACCTACACAAGCATACAATCAGCACCTAGAGACGCCGCTCCCTGTTATCCGTGCTCCAAAGACCGATAATGCACTCCATGTCTTGTGACACTCTACGCCCCATTCCTTAACGCCACCCATGTACGTCTTGCCGGAAGCGAATGCCCACAAGTCGCCGACCTGTGCTACGCAGGCACCCACTCTGAACACGTTGTGCCACAAACAGCGTCGTACACAGATCTTGACTAGTAAGACCGCCCGGCCGCCCCGTGCTCGCTGTGTAGCACGCCTCATTACCAGACCGTCTGTCGTCACCTACTTCCCAATCGAGAAGCGGTGTTGATTGGGCGATGTGAACGCGAAAGTGGGTATTGCCAGCGCTTCAAGCGGCTGGCTGAAGACGGTGAAACTTACAGGTGACAGGCGTCAACAGTGTCGCAGATCTACCGAGACATCGTTGCGCCTGAGTATCAATCAATTGCTATGCTCTGAATTTCGGGATACACATGTCTCGCATCATGGTATCTGCAGAGTACGTAGTAAACGCGGACGGAAGATGAGTAGCGCTGTAACTTCATGCCATCTATGCCTTCTTGAAAAAGCTTGCAATGCTTCCTTGGCCCTTCTTGCCTGCGGGTTTGCCCTTCGCTGTAGCTGCTGGCTTGGGTGCAGGCTTTGCTCGCTTGGCCTCGGGCTCGTCCTCGGAGAATGACTCCCACACAGCCTCTTCCTTTGTTACTGCTGAGTGTTAGATATGACACGGACGAGAGCCCACCCTTACTCACCAAGGTAGCCTTCTTCATCCTTGACTGTCTTCTTTTTCATAACCCGTCTTCGGCCTCTCCTGCGACCATTCTGTACGGTAACTGTAGGCTCCGGCTCATCTGCTTTCGGTGCATCCGCTTCCTGAGACTGGGATGCTTCGGGTTCCTGCTCTAGCTGTTCTTTTGCGGCAGGTGCGTCGGGCATATCCTCATCTACAGATCGTCAATCCAAGGGTTCGACACTGCTTGTCATAAGCTTACCATCATCGTCCATCATCTTTCGCAGCTTCTCGGCCCGCTCGTTGCGCGCCTTCTTTGCTGCTTCCATCTTCTCAACGTCCACCTGGACTTCAGGCTCATCGTTTTCGTCGCCTTCGTCCTCCGACATGCCTTGCATGGGTTCTAGTGGAGTCAGCTCGCAGGCCAGGACAGAACACTGAGAAACTTACCATCCTGGACAGGCGCGGGTGTTGACTCGTTTGACCTCGCAGCCTCCTTCGGTTTTGCTTTAGCCTTTGCAAATGACTTGAAGATATCTCCAGCAGTTTTGTTCTTTGTGCCCCCGGACTTTGTGGAATCTGACCTCTTTAAAGTCGCAGGCGCTCCGGCTGGCTGGGGTGTCGATCGTCCAGACGCATCGTCCTCGGATGCACTACCCCTGCGCGACGACGTTGAGGCATCCTTTCTAAGTTGAGCAGCGACAGGTGGCTTTGCGGTGGGCTTCATGGCTGGCTTGTCAGCTGGTTTGGTAGGGGCTGAGGCTACGGGAGGGGGCGCATATTTGGCTGTCCTTCGCTACCAGAGCATTAGCTAGAGTCTGCTAGCTAAGAAAGACAGACGCATCATCTGTACCTTGATGTAGGGATTCTGTATAGATCCATATACTCGCCATCGTTCCAGCGGATCTTCATCAGCAAACTTCGAGTGCACCTCGTGATTGCATGATGCCAGTATGCTCATGTTCTGCGATCCTTAGTCCACGCTTAATGTCGGTCTCCTCTACTCATACCTCAAGTGGTCCTGGTTCCAAGCTGTAGATATGGATTGAGGCTTCCTCTGAGAATTCAGCGCGGGTCTCTGTACCATACGATTAGTCTGGCTACCTTTGCTTATCCACGCGGTACGTACTCGCGAGCTCTTCCTCTCGAACTAACAGTATAGTAGACTTCTTGACAGGCTCTTCCTCTTGCTCTTCGGGTTCTGGCATGGAGCTCATGAACGGGGAGCTGCGCATGCTAACATCTTCGCCGCTTCGACCGTTGGTATTATTCGGTTCGCTAGTGGTTCGTTTTGTACCAGAGATGAGGTAAGTCGCGTGGATAGAGTTCGGTTTCCTCGCGTTCTGCTTCTGGTAGAACTCGAAGAGCATACTGCTAAGCATTAGTGCTGGCTTCAGCCCGCAAAGCTTACTACTCACAGCTTCGCAGCATTGACATTGACCTGAAGCGCCCTCGAAAGCAGCCTATAGGTAACCTGGGAAGTGTCAGAAGAGAGTGATGATCGCACCGCACGAGGCGAGCTTACAGGCTGACTCTCGGTGAGAATTCTTGCAGCAAGGTAGTCTTTGTACTTGGTATCCGCCATTGTGAGTGTTGTCGTGCAGATTGGGGGTTTTGGTAGGCGTCGACGAGCAATTGAATGTTAGGCGCGTCACGAACTGCAAAGAGCGTGTGAGTCAGTGCGACGCGTCAAAGTGGCACAGCTGACTCGATCTGCCAAGGTTATCATCAATCCAGCCCACAACTGTACATCCTCCAGCACTACTTCACGATGAGCGGCGAAGACGAGGACCTTAAGTTACAGCGTGCTTCATCTAATTTGCTTGCAGATCTCGAGAAGCTGCTTCCACGGCTAGTACGAGAGCGTCAAAATGGCTCAGCAACAGCGCCAGTCCGCCAACATGTACGGGAGGTGGACATGTACCGAGCATGCGCTCTAGTACGTTGTGCATCTGTATTCGACTGAGCGATCGTTGATTCTCGTCACAGATCGAGCCTTTCCAGGAAGACCCTCAGCTTCTGGACACGCACCTGAAAAACTTCCTCCCCCCTCTGGTTGATGCCTACCTTGAGCTGCTGCAGACAACGTCCCGGAAGAAAGCTAAGAAAGGCTACGTGCCTCTGTCACACGCAATCTGCTACATCATCAACCTTTTTTGCAAAGTCAGGGGTGAGAAGGTCATCAAAGGTTTCCTCAATAATGAACCACGCTACCTTGAACCCATCCTCAACGAATTTGAGGTTGGTAGAAACTTTCAAAAGGCAGAGGACGATTCTCTTCAGCAATCAATCGTTCCATGGACAGAGCGTCATGTGCTTTTGCTATGGCTCTCTCATTTGATGCTCGCGCCTTTTCCACTTGCGTCCATATCGACCTTGCAGTCATCAGAGGAGATATCGGCAGAGCTGGGTATCGAGCTTCCCGCAGAGATTCCCGGTATCACTCTCCGCGTCCTTGTTATCTGCTTCCAGTGTCTACAGTCTGCATCAAAAGAACGCAACGCTGCTGCAAAGCTCTTAGTCACACTTTCTGTGCGTCCGGACATGCAAGAACTTGGATTGCTTCACGTACTCGTCAAGTGGTCTTTGTCATTTTTTTCCAACGCTGTCGAGGACACTTCAGACATACACACATGCATTGGCGTTCTGTCTTTTCTGTCAGGATTGGTGGCCTCGGCGACTAATGAGGAAATTGGACCCTTCCTTGCCCTTGCGTTCCAATCCTGTCAACGCATACTCCACCAGGACAACCTCGCGTTCCTCAAATCATCGGCGGTAGCGCGAAAACTGATCGTCAAGACCTTGCGAAACATTGTCATACACTGTCTTCAAGCAACTGCAGTTCCTTTTGGGCTCGACGCTACATCTGTGCTCGAGGAAGTGATCGAGGCACTGCTCGAGTTGATGGGTGATGGCGATACCCCGGTACGGTACGCAGCAAGTAAAGCCATGAGTATGATCACTTTAAAGCTCGACTCAGAGATGGCAGAGGAAGTGATAGAGGCAATTCTTGGATCACTCAATGAGAGCGTGTATTGGCAAGGAACTAAACGCAATTTGAGTGGGGTCAACCCTCTTCGATGGCACGGGTTGACCTTGACCTTGTCTCATCTGCTTTATCGAAAGGCTATACCGGCTCACCAGCTGCCAGACGTGTTGAATGCGCTGTTGCTGTCCCTCAGTTTCGAGCAGCGCTCGCCAACCGGCGGCTCCATCGGAACAAACGTGCGTGATGCCGCTTGCTTTGGCATCTGGGCGTTATCCCGCCGGTATTCTACAGATGATCTTGTTGCTGTACAGACTTCTTCAATTCGAGCTTCTGAGCACAGGGTGAATGTTTCTGTACCTCAGACGCTAGCAATCGAGCTTGTCGTAGTAGCATGTCTCGACCCAGCAGGTAACATCCGTAGAGGTTCATCTGCAGCTCTACAGGAGCTGATTGGTCGACATCCCAATACAATCAGAGAGGGTATTCCCCTCGTTCAAGCCGTGGACTTCCACGCTGTTGGTCTTCGCCAGCGAGCTATGTGCAACGTAGCCGTGAAGACCGGCAATCTACAGCCATTGTACTGGCAAGCTATCTTCGAAAACCTACTCGGATGGAGAGGAACTGGATCGCTAGACTCTGACTCTCGCCTATTCGCAGCCAAGTCGATAGGCTTGTTGTCCAGAAATCAAGTACCTGGTACGGTGCAACAGATGACCGATCGAATATGCAACCAACTTGGAACATTACGGCTTCGAGAAGTTGAAGAGCGACAGGGATTGGTGTCGTCTCTAGCAGCTATTGTGGAAATGCCCAACCATGCCGAATTCACCTCAGAAGGGTTGTACCGACCAGCAACTTTCATATCTCTTTGGAGGCTCTTTGATAACCAAATCAAACTGGAGGACAAATCCTTCATATCTCCAGCACTGCGACCGGAATACACGGCGTCGTCTTTTTGCGATCTCATTGCGGCCCTGGTGAGTGCTATGAGCACTCTGCCAACAGATGATTGGGTTTCGAACGTACCTCCAGATGAGATCGCGCGTATTCTGGATTTGTGTCTTACACGGCACGAAGAGACCGTCCTGACAGCTATAGCAAAAGTCGCCGGCCAGGCTCTTGTACTTCTCCAGAACGTTTCGCCAGCCCTCCCAGAGTCCTTGATCACGAACTGGCTAGCAAAACTGGATAACGAAGCTTCATACAGCGGTCTTCGCTGTTCTGGTCATGTTGTTGCACTTGGATCAGCCTATGGAGCGCCATTCTCTGCTGAGAGCAGTATCGTTACAGACTTACAACGGCGCATTCTACACACAATCACTTTCAGGTGCACTTCGGCGGTAGCGATAGAAGCAAGAACAGTAGCTTTACGAGCCTTGGATACCTTACTCAAGACTTGCCAAGAGGTGACAAGGAAAAGCTTTTCACCCAGAGCAGCAAATGTCAAGGATAGGGTTTTAAGCGCCTTACACGTAGCTTTGAACGACTATACAGTCACTGAGCGGGGCGATGTTGGCTCACTCGTTCGGTTGGAAGCTTTGAATGTCGTCCGAACAGCAGGACTGGCCGACATCTTCCAAGGTGAAGCAAACGAACACGATCGTTTGATATACGCGGACGTCTTGCGCCTTTCATTGGAGAAACTGGACAAGGTCAGGGCACGAGCAGCATCTATTCTTATCGAAGGCTCGCTTACGCAATGTCCCGGGATCGTCGCGACAACTGATGATGATGTCTCCTGCCAGGCGTATTTTAGCAGTGCTCTGACGAGAATGCATTCGACAGACTCCTCTATGATACGCGAGTCGATCTGTCGAGGTCTTGTGGGCTCGGCAGGCATGGCATCCGAATCGGTTGTACAGAACTGTAGACAGGCGCTTCTTGACTTTACTACGTCTTTGCCACTGACCAGCACACCAGATAGCAAGGAGCTTACACTATTAGGTTATGCTACTTGCTTAGTGGACTTGCTCAGGAAGGAGCTTGAGAATGACAGGGTGTTAATTCCACTGCTTGAGGTGTGGGCATTCCTCTTCGATATGCATGTCATGCAACGCCTCATCTCCACAGATTTCAAGTGAGTTTCTCCTCGAGGACCCGACTCGCTTCGTGCATACAACTAACAACGCTAGCTTCCGAGCTCTTCTTTCTTACGTTCAAAAAGCTCACTTCAAGTCCACACACATACAAAAGTTGCATCTCGCCCTAGATGTCTATCGGGGGCTCGGAACGATTCCAGCAATCCGCACCTATACTCTTGCGAAAGTGACGAGTATGCTTCTACATCCGTTCCCCAAGGTAAGTCAAGCACTAGTGTCGTATGCATCATGCCCTGACTTTAGTACCAGATCCGCATCACGGCAGCGGAGACTCTATGGATGTTGACTCAAGACGATGGCCTGAAACTACAAGACTGGAGCCTACCTCCGAGTAACCTGAAATCAGCAGTCGACAGCATTAAGAAGCGTCAGATTGTGGCTGCAGAAGCTTGATGTTACTCAAGGGCAGTAAGGTGCTGCAGATAGAACACAAGCTTGATTCGTAGTCTCGATGACATACTTCCAAGCCTTTCTGTCACGTTTCGCGGGCCTGCCGTGTCAGCTTGTACATCGCTTGCGCACCGCACCTGTACTGTCCGCGACTGATGCAGTGACTGCGGGGTCCTCTCAACAACCATTCGCCTGCTAGAACGTCAGTGACAATCCCTACCAGTCACGGCATTAGGCTAAGAATTCAATGTCGGAAGGAGCTGGTTCCTTGAAACTGTGAAGCTGGGAAGAAGACAGTTGCAGCACGTACAGTCCTTACCCCGCAACGACAGTCCTTGTGTGAACCCGCCTCACCCCAAACCCCAAATCAGACGACACTACGTAGACATTTGAGGTATTTCAAGTAAATAACTCATAAGCCTTCGATCCTCGTCACGTTCTGAGTCGGATTTTGAGTGGTGACACTTACAAGATATATATTAAACCACGTACTGTCTTTCACAACCGTCTACAAAATAGAAACAAGCTTTATCTTCTCAGATCCCACATCCCGTCACCAGTTGCCAACATGACAGCCGGACCGCCAAACCCCGGTGATGACGTGCAGCCGCACCCCGAAGACACTGTAGAAACTATTCTCAAGGCTATGGAGAAGAAGTCGGATGACTTCCAAATGGACGGACAAACCCGGCTGAGCGACATAGGGTTCGTTCGAGAGGACTTTGAGAATTTTACCACGTACTGTCAGTGCCCGACCAGGCTGTACTGTCCTAATACCCGCTCCAGTTACTGCAAGAACGCGTTCAACGTCGAGCCCACCTTCGATCGCAGCACACAAGAGAAGTTGGCACAGAGTGGAACCGTGAAAGACTTGGAAGAGAGAGTTATAGAGGCTGTGAAACATAGCAAGAAGGGCTCGGTAGGTGATCGCTGAGCCACGACTGAAGGTGCTCAACACGTTTGTTGCCTGGGTTCGGTTAACAACTCTACCTCTCATAACTTCGCCCTCACGCCGTCCTTATCCAAAATTTCTAGCACCAGCCTCTCTGCCTCCCATGCACTCCCCCATGCACTCTGATATCCATACCCCGCATGTCCATAGTTGTGCACAACCCACTCTTCTCCAATTCTCTCCTTCTCCACCCTGATTCCGTCCTCCCTCATTGGCCTTAGCCCCACACCATGCCTGATAACACTCAACTCTGTCACTTCTCCAGTCTTGGGAGCGAGGCTTGGACACATATTAACTGCTCGTTGAAGGATCCTTTGTGCCAGGTTCGGATCAGGTTGGCTCTCCCAGCTTCCGTGCTGTAAGCAGCCGCCTATGACCGTACCGCCGCCAACTGCTCGCTGCATAATATACATGGCCTCGTCCGGGCCATCGTCGGTGCCCGACGTGGTATACATAGCGCCTGGCTCATTTCTCACCACCACAATCTGTCCTCGGCCAGGGTACACGGTCGTGTCCATGACACCGCCAAGCTTGGAGCTTAGGAGACCAGTGCAATTAATGATTATCGAGGCACTGCCGGAACTGTGGTATGAAGGCGCTTCGGAAATATGGTTGAGGACGCCGCGCTTGATCTTCACATTGTTCTTGATGCATTGGCCGAGGAGCCAGGGTAGGTAGATGGCGGTGTTTATGCAGACGGACTTGAAAGATGTGCCGGTATCGCAGGACGCGGGGAGTTCTGACTTGTCCAAGACGCGAAGCTGAAACGCAGTCAGTGTGTATATCTGAAATTGCCAATGGGGGCGATCGCAGTGAAACGTCAATGTCTGAGGAGGCCATTGCTGGCCGACTCACGTCCACCAGACCTCCTAGCGGAGAACACGCGCATTCTCTCTAGAACCTCGAATGATGAGGCCTTTTTTTTTTTTAGGTAAAGGGGTAAGCAACCAGTACGCACCTCAGGCATGAGATCCTTGAACCATGGGTCCTCCTTCATCAGCTCCTGAAACCAAAGGCCAACAGCGGTGCCTTTGTCTTTCTTCCTGCCGTATACTCTACATTCCTGGTATTGGATGCCGGCTTCCGGGACCTCTCGACACAAGCGATCTACCTCTGGCCACGATGCTCTCTCGAATGCCCGTAGCTTGCTGCCTTCCTTGCCGACAGGCATGAAGTTTGCGCCGGCCCAGGGGGATGCATACTCGATGTCGTAGTCACCAGGCATGTGCTTGCTCACGACAGTAATCTCGAGGTGCTCGTGCTTGGATAGCACCAAAGCTGTTGATAGTCCAATGACGCCGGCGCTGTGATGCCAATCAGCACGAGCTCTGCGTGGGTTTCCCTGTTTGGGAATATGGAATTCGAAACCATCACGCTTACCCAACAACGACGACGTTGGTGTGTGGCATTTCCAAGGACAGCAGTTGCCTGATTCTTCAATTCACTGGTCAACAGATCATATCACGCTTTATAGCTGGCCCATCGGACCGTATCGTGAGCTCCTCCACAGGCCAGTTGGTGGGGCCAGAGGCTTTCCCGCCGCAAAGGGATCGCCGCAAGTGATTGGCACAGCCGACACGGCACGCACACTGAAGCAGGCACGAGACAAAACGCGCGAGCACATGTCTTGTTTACACCAGCGAGCTGCCGCAAGCTGACCTTTGCCTCGAGTCTTGAAGCTGTGTCGTTTGCTGGTGATTGTTTCGGCGCACCATCTGGTACGTGCAGCAGGCGACGACGCAGTCATCTCCCAGACAGTGCTGCATCCGTCGTGTTGATGAACATTCCCACCCATCGGCCATGCACCGGACTGAAAGCTAGGTGAGCTTCCTGAACCGTGACATCATCGGTTGCTCCCGAGGTGCGCAGCAGAAATTTTCTGTGCCAGTCCTGTCGTTCCTATTTCCTCCGTTGCAAGCTACCCTGGGTGCAGACCGTCGCGATTGGCACTTGCTGTGCGCTTATTCGTGTTCTTTCATCAGGTGCCCGAATAGCTCCAACAGCTCTCTGACAAGGGGCGGTGGTTGTTGTTCTCACGTCGCCAAGTCGGCCAATCCCTGTCCTCCCTGCGGCCGACCAGAGCTTCGCGTCACAAAGTTATCCAGAGTTCACGTTCCCCTCAACTACGGGCCAACACCTTCACCAACCGTGGTGGCTGGCCCTGTGCTTGGAACATATTGCACAGCCTGTGCTTCACTCTGCATCTCAAACTCACTCCATGACCGCGTCACCCCACCTGTGCCTTCCCCCCTGTACACCGACTTCTCCTGTCTCGCGGCCTGCCTGCACCAGCTGTCAAGATGGCGCCCCGCAAGCAGCGAGCGAACTCCCCCGAGTTCCCCATCTTAGAAACCAACGGCTTGTATGCCAGCAAGATCAGGGGTGATGGTGAGTCTCAGATGCTTGTTTTTGCCGTGTTCAAGGCTGACTGTGTGCAAGGCAACTGCCTGTTCAATGCTTTGTCTGATCAGCTCTATGGCCACCAAGAGTTCCACGAAGTCCTGCGCACCGCTACTATCGAGCATATGCGGGATAACTCGGAATTCTACCGTCAATACATGGCTGTGAACAACCTGCGAAGAAACCCTAAACGCACCACCACAACTGCTCAGACGACACGCATCGACACCACATACTATACAGAAGAACAGCTACAGCAGCAGTTCGACGAGCATGTCGAGAAGATGGGTCAGCCTGGCGAATGGGCGGATAACATGGAGGTCTCTGCGTTTGCTTCTGCCCTCAACGTGCATGTTCGCCTCTGGCAGGCTGACTACACCTACGTGTTCTCACCACGACTATACTACTCGCAGAATGATGACCTAAGTGCCGAGGACGATAGGAAGACACTACACATCGCCTACCACGTACGTTGGGCAGAGCCTGATACTCGATCATGGATGTGCTGACTCCACCACAGACCTGGGAACACTACTCTTCGGTGCGCAACAATACAGGACCTCACGAGGGCGAGCCCCAAATAAAGTTCAATGCAGAAGGCCTCTCCAAGAAACGCCCAAGTCCAAGCGTAGATGGCGAGCACGACGACCAAGCTTCGCGGACAAGGAAACGTCGTTCACCCCTACATCTCTTTGACTCTGATTCAACACCCGAAGGCAGCGAGAGCTCGTCTGATGAATCAAGTGGCGTCATGTCCAGCTTCCAGCAATCACAACTCGACCTTCCACCACCAGAGCAAAGAGTGCGAGCTCCAAAGTTGACACTCAAGCTTCGATGCTTGCGTACGACCGACCCCACACCTTCGCCCGTCGAAACTCGCTCCTCTACACCAGCTCCTCTCACTCCTGCATCCACGGGTACGACACCTGCGCCTCAGCAAATACCCACCAATACTCTGACACGAGCTCCCTCCGTGCCACCCACAGCGGCTAAGACACCCCTGTCTACACAACTGGCCACGCCACCCACCTCGACTCCGGCCTCGGAAACGGCCGTGAGCACACCTACAGCAACGTCATAGAGACGACGACGATGACGGTGACGATATACATGATGATACCCCTCCATGCGTGGCCATGAGCGCGTGTGCTTTTACTATATCTTTCCTGTTCATGTTTATTTTCGCATAGCATACGTAGCATGGCGTGGTTGCATATGCATCGCCAGCAGGAGTGACAGGTGCCAAAGTGCTTGGGCCTGCGTCCTGAATTTGGCTCGGGCGTTCTGGGCTCTGCATACGACTTGATCTTTTGTATACATGGACGGTAGTTAGGAACGATACACATCCTAACCTCCCTCGACGATGATCCAATTGTTCAACTCTTCTGTGATGCTGGGTCAGTTAGTATTTAAGATTTGTTGTGAGCCACGGCATGGAAGCAAGTTCCTGAGTTATTTGCTTTGAAGGTGACAGTCTCAATCAAGCTGGCAATGTCACACGCTGAACATGCTATATACCTCACGTATTCCAACATGACACATACGAGAGGGTCTTCAGTCTTCGACAATTGCTGGCTCGAAGACGTCAGCTTCATCTATTCGGTGAAGAGGTGTTTCGGTACGAAAGCAGATGATGCAGGAGCCGTTGAATTTGAAATCAGGACAGCGAGATATGAAGATGTGCAGATATGGGTGTTCTCATCGCAGTTTTTCATGGATACGACTGTCACCTATGAGTCTTGGGCAGAACGGATGATCGCCATCAAGGTTGCCGGCAGTACCAACCATGTCATGTACATGGTCGCCCAATTTTCCACCAAAGAAGGAAAAAAACACTGTCGCATGTGCCCATCTCCGCCGGAGTCACAGACAAGATCCTTACCATCCTTCAGTCATCCGAAGTCGTGCACGGAGGGTGTACAAGCAGAGATCCTGAGCTGACGGTTGATTACGCCAGCAAGGACTCACCAGAGCATTACAGCAGCAGCGAAAGACCTCCGGACCCATCGGTCTACGAACTGAAGGCATGGCTGCATGGCACTGTCAGGGCGAATGCCGAAGCCGCACTATACTAGAGTACTTGAGGCTTGTGTCGCATGCAGTGTGGATATTGGAAATCCAGGCGTAGGATGAGGCGGTGAGACGTTTTTGCCGCCATGTCCAGCAACCGACGAGATGTGATTCGCTCGCGTGCTGATCTCGCATGCTTGGGAGCTCCGCGCAAGTGTGGGGAGAACAAAAACTGCAAAGCGTGAAGTGCAATGCTGGATGCGTCATCCTATCGCAGCAGTCCCCCACATGCGAGCGCGGAGCGCCCACTGGCTGGGTCTGCTCTCGGCCCCTGCGCTTTCATCATCATCGGCCAGCAGAAGAATTTTGACCTGCGCATTCTTGACTCACCTGGAGAAAACGACCCGTACTTCAAATACGCACTCACTCCCAACCTCCAACCCTTCTTCATCCACATCCACATTCAGCTTTCAACATGTGTCCCACTTGCGAACCTGAGCAAGCCAATGGCACCAACGGCCACGCCAATGGCTCCAACGGAACTTCCAACGGCAGCCATGAGGGCTTCACCGGCGTCCAGACACGCAACAACCCCCGTTCTGACCATGTCAGCCCCTACAAGCCCGTAGGAGACTTCCTGTCCAACGTCTCTCGCTTCAAGATTATTGGTACGTCACCTGCAGCTCCCTTCGCCGCACTCGGAGCGTGCGTAAGTGCGCAAAACGGCTCCATCGAAACCGCCATCACCAGTGACGACGAGGAGGCGCGCTGACAACATTCCCGCAGAGAGCACACTTCGTGAGGGCGAGCAGTTTGCCAACGCCTACTTCGACCTCGAAGCCAAGATCAAGATCGCACGGGCGCTCGACGACTTCGGTGTGGACTGTATGTGTCATCTCCGCGGCACAATGCCATGTCCATCTCTGGCCAACTGACCGTCCTGTAGACATCGAATTGACCAGCCCTGCTGCTTCCGAGCAGTCGAGACGCGATTGCGAGGCCATCTGCAAGCTTGGTGTACGTTCCACACCCATCTGGCCCCAACCCAAAATCACGTTTCATCAATCTCTGACTCCTCCTTAGCTCAAGGCCAAGATCCTCACCCACGTACGATGCCATCTCGACGACGCCAAGATTGCCGTCGAGACCGGTGTCGATGGACTCGATGTTGTTATCGGAACCTCGAGCTACCTCCGCGAGCACAGCCACGGCAAGGACATGACATACATCAAGAACACGGCTCTGGAAGTGATTGAGTTCGTCAAGAGCAAGGGCAAGGAGATCCGCTTCTCCTCCGAGGACTCTTTCCGATCAGACCTCGTCGACCTGCTCTCCATCTACAGTGCCGTCGACAAGGTCGGTGTCAACCGTGTCGGTATTGCCGATACCGTTGGTTGCGCCTCTCCTCGCCAGGTCTACGACCTTGTCCGCACGCTGCGCGGTGTCGTTTCCTGCGATATTGAGACCCACTTCCACAACGACTCTGGCTGCGCCATTGCGAATGCATACTGCGCTCTTGAGGGAGGTGCTACTCACATCGACACCTCCGTTCTTGGTATCGGCGAGCGCAACGGTATCACGCCTCTCGGTGGTCTTATGGCCCGTATGATTGTCGCGGACCGTGACTATGTCCTCTCCAAGTACAACATCAAGAAGCTCAAGGAGGTCGAGGATCTCGTTGCCGACCTTGTTGAGGTTAACATCCCCTTCAACAACTATGTCACTGGCTTCTGCGCCTTCACCCACAAGGCCGGTATCCACGCCAAGGCTATCCTCAACAACCCCTCGACTTACGAGATCATTGACCCCAAGGACTTTGGCATGTCTCGTTACGTCCACTTCGCCAGCCGACTTACTGGTTGGAACGCCATCAAGAGTCGTGCTGAGCAGCTTGGCTTGCAGATGAGCGATGCGCAGTACAAGGAGTGCACTGCTAAGATCAAGGCCATTGCCGACATCCGCAAGATCGCGCTCGACGACACCGACTCGATCATCCGTACCTACCACCACAACTTGCACGCCAAGGAGGAGCAGCCGCTTCTGCCTGGCATGACCGAAGAGGAGAAGAAGAAGTTCCTCGAGGCCGAGAAGGAGCTCAGCAGCATGCCCGAGAAGAGGGCGCTGGACGCTGCTGCAGATGCAGAGGCCGAGGTTCCTGCTGCTAAGAAGACAAGATCGGCTGCCGTCGCCTAGACGCTTGAGTGTGTGTTCAATTTGCGTCCCCGGAGTTTTCTGCTTTCCTTTTCCGTCCGTTTTGGGGATTGTACTTTCACGACATGTCTGCATATTCCGGGTACGGAAAAGTTGTTTTGTTTAGATACCTCAGATCGAGGGGCTTTGACAGCTCTTCGCAGCACATAGAGCACGCTGCTTTTCTATGGGCGGAAGGAAGCCTGTAGTCAACAGCAATTCAAATCATTGATCTGATCAATCATCATACACACGCACATCAAGTGATCCCCGCGGAAGAGAAGTCTGGGCACGTGCCGTTCAGGGTCCAGCCCAGCCGTGCATAGCGACCAGGGGCGCTTCCTCTATTTTCCATTGCCGCCCAGCTAACTTCCCCACCAGCACCTCGACTGTCGTTCCTGTTGTTATCGTACCCGTCGCAACCATGAGCTCTGCCGTCGCCGCCACCGAGCAGCCCAAGATCACAGCCGAGAACGTTGTGCGCCTGTTCCCTGAAGTCAACACAACTGTCATTGGAGGATCGCACGACTCAGCCCGCAACGACGACGCGCTCGCTGGCTACGATGAAGAGCAGATCAAGCTGATGGATGAGGTGTGCATTGTGCTAGACGACGACGACAAGCCTATTGGAAGCGCAAGTAAGAAAGTTTGTGAGTAATTGCCGCAAGCACGCCCTGCCTAGGTGGGATGCGCCATTTCTTGCCCTGTATACTGATGCGCCACAGGCCACCTGATGGAGAACATAAACAAGGGCCTCCTCCACCGCGCTTTCTCTGTTTTCCTCTTCGACTCCCAGAACCGACTCCTCCTCCAGCAGCGAGCTACCGAGAAGATCACCTTCCCAGACATGTGGACAAACACCTGCTGCTCGCACCCATTGGGCATTCCTGGAGAGACAGGATCCACCTTGGAGGAGTCGGTTCAGGGCGTCCGACGTGCAGCCGTTCGCAAGCTTGACCAGGAGCTTGGCATCGAGTCTTCTCAAGTTCCCATCGACGACTTCAAGTTCCTGACAAGAATACACTACAAGGCACCCAGTGACGGCATGTGGGGTGAGCACGAAGGTAAGAAAGCCCGAGTGTGGACAGAAATGCAGGCACCAAAGCCTCTGCGACCGCCATCAGCTTTTGGCAAAGAGCAACGCTGACAGAAGCACAGTGGACTACATCCTCTTCATCAAGGCCGACGTAGATCTCAACATTAACCCTAACGAAGTCCGTGACAGCTGCTTTGTTACGCAAGAGGAGTTGAAGGCCATGTTCCAAGACAAGTCGCTCAAGTTCACACCGTGGTTCAAGTTGATCTGCGAGACGATGTTGTTCGAGTGGTGGAGCCACCTCAACTCCGGCCTTGAGAAGTACCTTGGAGAGACAGAGATTCGCAGAATGTAAAGGAAGAAGTAACCATGATACCATGTTGAAAAGGAGGAATGTTCTAGGAGCTTGAGGAAGGTGCGCAATACCCCCGACGGGCTTACGTGGGTATCCGAGGGGCCGCCAGCGCCAGTGTTCCGAACGGTCGGCCCAGCACCAATCTGCTTCCGAAGGACGAAGCAACGCATCGGCCAGCGATAGATACCACAACTGCAATTGATCACAACAACACGTCAAGTGACCAAGCCCCACGTCTCGTACTCGTGGACTGCAGCACAACCGACTCATGCGCATGAACCTCTCTTATCACTATCTTATTATGACCAACGTGGCGGACGATCATCACCTTGTCCTCAAACAAACTTGACTGATAGGTGATTAGCAGGTGCCATATCTCACAGCGGAACTTCCCCGGGCAAATGATGCTTCGCGGGACCCGCGGACGCTGGCCTGGTCTTCACGATGGTGGAGAGGAACGAGGAGTGCCATGCCACTTTGAGGAGGTACAAGCGGCGACATACCAACCGTTTCCGGTCACCCCACACTTTCGCAAACGCCACGCTTCGTACGCTTCACTCGACTCCGGCTTGGTGATGAGAACTGTAGTCTTCTGGTGAAGATCAAACGAGCCAGACACAAAGCTGGTGGTGCGTCGTTCAGCTGCAATGCAACGGTACCATTTGAGCCGCATCGAACAGAAGCGCGGCTGATAACAGTGGAAGATACTGTCACTGGATCTAGAGATGGGTCCCGCTGCAACACTAGCGCGACCTCCTCCTCTATCTAGGCTTACGATGCTAGCAAGGGCTTGGGCGGAAGTATATCAGCGGCTGCTCCCACCTTTGTACCCTCACAAAAAGACTCTACTCTAGTATTTCGATCATCGTTCTTCTTCTCAGCCAAGCCGCAACAACTCACGATCTTGAATCTTCACGATAATCGCCAGCCACTGACGTACGAGCCGGTCAGCATTCCGATCAGTGCTTACTCTCGGCTGTGCGTTACGCCAAGCCAGCGTACAGCAGTGCTGTCATCGGTCTTGTGACAAGCCACCAACGAGTCGCGAAGCAAAGGTCACGTTTTGCCGTCCGTCCAACTATTGTCGCAAGTCCCTCTACGAGCGAGCTTTGCACAACGACAAGACGCACGCCTATTGCCGGTCCTAGAAGGTATACTTCGACTATACGTCGCCCTGATACCTGCCCAATTATTTCAAGGCAGCCTGCATAGCATCGCCTATTGATGTCGGTTGATCTACGTCAAGCTTTTCAATCTCTACGCTATCCATCTCGAGTCGAAACCGTCTCGAGATCGCAGCTCTCGAAAGTCCATACAGGAGATACGACCCGTCCGTTAAAACCGTAGTCGTTTCGCAAGGCAGCAAAGGTATACTATGGCAGGCAATCGACGGTCACGGCTCCTGCTAGCCCGACTTGACTGCCCACATCCGCTTGATACTAATTGCAACACAGTAGCAGTGCTTGGAGTTGACATCTTTCTTCTAAAGACACCAAGTTCGAGTGTTTGATCTCCTTAGCCGTCGCGCTCTACCCCAACGATAACCTCCACGCTGGCGTACACGACTGTTCCGATAATCAGAAAAAGCGGCAGATCCCACCTGAATACCAGTAGAAAGTCAAGGACGAAACCGCAATCATGGCGAAGTTGTTTGGTCCCGTCTCGCCAGTTGCCTATAACATGGTTGACACAAAGTACACCTTGAAGTCTACTAATGTAAAGGCGCATGAAGTTCCTACCAGCTTTGCTCTTCTCAAACAGAAGCCCGCTCCTGCTGTTGTACCTCTGCTCGCCGATGGTGTACGCTTGGTCACAGTGGAAGAGTACAAGCAGGCAGCTGCCTGTCTGGCCGATGCTTTTGCGGAAGATGATGTTGCTCGTTACTTCATCGATGTACCTGACCGTGAGCATTGGACTGATGAAGAGAAGTGGGCATTGCATGTAGAGATCATGGAGTACATCACGTACGCTCACATTCTCAAAGGAATGGTGACGACCGTCGGAGACTTCGAGGCAGTCGCGCTCTGGTGAGATGACAGCACGGCACCGTCTTCTGGGCAACAGCACTAACACGATTAGGATGCCGCCTGGTCAGAACATGGACGACTACCTTACCATCTGCCGCAGCGGCCTTTGGCGCCTCAACTACCGCCTCTCGCCCGAGGGCAAGCGTCGCTTCTTCAACGAATTCTTTCCTCTCCTCCACGACACGATGCACGCGACTCTGGGCGAGCGCGAACTTGACACGTGGTACCTCGTCTATCTGGGCACCCGCCCTGCTGGACGTGGCAAAGGCCACGCTCGCAAGCTCATTGAGCATGTCACGAAGATGGCAGACCGAGCGGGCCAAGCTTGCTATCTCGAGTCGAGCAATGCGGCCAACCCAGCCATCTACAGGAAGTTTGGGTTCGAGGAGCGTCGCACGGTTCATCTGCAGCGGGCACAGCAGAACATCTCGCTAGACATTATGGTGAGAGAGCCAGTGGCTCGTTAGAAGAAGTGAGGCTTCTGGACAGACGAGTTGCTGAGAGTGTGCAATGAGACGAGCGTTGCTTCAACACGTGGGCTCGAGGGGAAGGAACAGGCTGAGTATTTATCGTTTCTTCAACAGGAACCAGTTTTCTTATACCTTTGGTTACCCTCTTTTTGCAAGTAGCTACATCATGACGATGTGAATAGGAGCATCAAGTTCAGCGGTGCAGCTCATCTCGTGCTCTCGTTTGCGATATGTGGAGACGTGCAGTGCCGAGGGCAGAGAGAGAGCCGATGATCGACGCACTATTCGATAGCTGGTCGCGTATCTAACGCGTTGACGACATTGCAAGTGACGAGATGTGTTGTTCCCTCTCGCTACCACGGAGCCCAGGGTGTGCTGCCGAAACTCCATGCACGGCTCAGTACGGGCGTTTTCCGTTTTTCGTCGTCGTCAGGCAAGTCGCTTAGAGGCCATGGTGGCACAGACCTGTGTTTATCTGTTTATGCTGCAGAGGCGGCGGGGGCTGTGCGAAAGTACGGTGTACGAGGGGGAGGGTGCGATGATTTGCCTTGTCGCATGCTAGTTCTATGAAACAAACGCAGTGCCAGCGCAGCGCTCCCATGCCGAGTGTCTGACGGCGGTCCCTCTCATTTCACTGTCCTCTTTGATTTCTCTTCTCCTCTGTCACGTCACTGTCTCTCTCGCACCCTGTTCCCCTGTTCTCCTGTTCTCCTGTTCTCCTGTTCCCCTGTACCCGTCTGTTGTTTGCGTTCCTTTTCTCGTTGCGCAGACTGCCTTCTCTCTGGCTGCTTTCCTTGGGCCGCTAGCTGCAGTGGTTGTACTTCACCGCAGACACCTAATCGATAGAGTCTCTCCACTCCACCCCCGCAACTGTCGCACGGCGCACGCAATCACACGCCTCACCCAACCCCAGCGCGTCAGGGCCTTGACGAGGGTGCAGCGTGCAGGCTGCCAGCACATCACACGCTCCTGCGAAGACACGCGACTGCCTCCGCAGGGCTCCGGCCACTCGGCCCCATCCTCGACTGAAGGACGTCCACCATGGTGACGCAACGCCGCTACTCGGTCACCGGCCAGACACCTCCAGACGACGCAGAAGCCCTGAAAGCCGGCTCGCCGAAGCTGCATGCGCTCGACACCAGCGTACAGTCCAGTTGCGGGCTCTGTGAGAGCGGAGCAGAGGCGAGCAGGACGCGCCGGACCAGCAGGGCGGGCAAGGCACTCGAGGACAGCGCCACGGCCCAGCTGCGCGGGCGCAAGATGTCTCCTTCCTGCACCATCACACGCACGTCCAGCAAGCGCTCAGCGACCCAGCTCCCCTCCCCGAGCTCGCCGACACGCGAGCTGCCGCCCAAGATGGCACGGTACCGCCTGAGCTACAACGAGCCAGGCATGGACACCGACACCGACACCGACTCGGATGTCACCGATGTCTTGCGCGACCGAAGCGACAGGGAAGACGACTGGACGCTCAACAGCCAGGCCACCTCCATGCCCTCGACGCCAGACTTCACGCTGCCGCTCAGCGCGCTATGCCTGCCAGACGCAGAAGGCGACGGTATGGACGTCGAGGACTTTGCCCTCTCTCCACCCCACTCTCGAAACCACAGCCTGAACTGCGCCCACCTGGACGAAAAGCTGGCCCTGCAGCGCGACTGGGCCGTCTTCAAGCAGGCCAACGCCCTCCTCGAATCGCAGATGAAGCACCTGGAGCGCATCGCCCCACCCCAAACCCAGGAGATCAGCTCTCACACGCCAGTCACCTTCCTCACCCTCCCGCCCGAGATCCGCTACCAGATCTACCGCCTGGACACGGACCTCGTCAAATCCAAGCCCCTGTGCTACTGCCTCGAGAACGCCGGGTCCAAGATCCAGCACCCTTTCGCCAGCGTCAGCACGCAGATCCGCCGCGAAGCTCTGGCCATGTTCTACAGCTACAACACCTGGGCCATCAAGACAGAGTACAAGATGTTCTACGAGGCCTTCCAGGACTGGATCATCCGGCTAGGCGACGGAGCCGGGATGCTGCGCCTTGTGACGTTGAGCGTGAGGGGGAAGCTGTTCAAACCGGTGAAAACGCATGCGCAGAGCGTGGTAGTGAACGGGCAGATTGTGGTGATACACACGGGGCACGCGCCTGCTGGGGGTGGCATGCTCCCGAGCGCAACGAGAGAAGAAATGTACAGTCCGCCAGACGGGGAGGCGAGTTTCATGCTGGACTTGAGCGAGAAGTTTGCTGGTGGGCGGGTGCAGCTCACGCGCAACGACGGGACAGAAAGTGCAGGCGAGAAGGGGAGAGTGCAGCTCGAGAAGATGGTGCAAGCAGTGTGGGAAAAGCGGAGAGACGGCAGCCTGAACGGACAGGACTGGATCAGTCTAGTGGACGAATTCCTCAGCTTCGTCGGCATGGTCGGTGTATGGTGAGCTACAGCCCCACGACCGAACGCGACCTGTGTGTGTGTGTATGTGTGGATGTGTGTGGGTGTGTGTGTACGTGTGTGTATGTGTGTATGTGTGCGTGTGTGCGTGCGTGCGTGTGTGTGTGTACATGCTTTCGAGTCCGATATATCCCCCCTTTTGCTTCTTTTCTTTTCTTTCCCCATGTGCGTTCAAGCCCTCGCTGCATTTCCGGCGCACGACGAATCCACGCATCTCGCCGGCGCAAAACAAACGCTGCATGCCCTACCTACCTACCTACCTACCTACCTACCTATCTATCTACACGACAAACCCGCCCGCCACCGTGGCCCAGGCACAAAAGCGACGTTTTCTTCCCATCTCGATCAAACAACCGGCTAGCCAGCTCAGGTCGAAGCTGGCCCGTGAAGCGCGCACGGCGGATTTCTTCTTCTTCTTCTCTTCTCTTCTCTCTTGCTTTGGGGCGGCTTTGCAAGGAGGGACTGGATGATTCTGTCTATCCATCTACACCAACCTTGGTAGATAACACAAGAAGAGAATATATATATTTATGTATGAATATATAATCGTACGCGTAGAAACAAAGCAGTAGATGTGAAATGATAGTTACCTTGAGCGTTTGTTGTTGTTGTTGTCTTTCTTGTGTCATTTCTATCTATCTATCTATCTACACTGACCTTGGTAGATAACATAAGAAGAGAATATATGCATATATATAACCTTACACGTAGAAACAAAGCAGTAGATGTGAAATGATAGTTACCTTGAGCGTTTGTTGTTGTTGTGTCTTTCTTGTGTCATTTCTATCTATCTATATATCTTTCTATCCATCTACACTAACCTTGGTAGATAAGAAAAGAAGAGAAATTATATTGATATATAATCGTACGCGTAAAAACAAGGCAGTAGACGCGAAGTAATAGTCAACCTAAGCATTCATCATTGTGTGTCTTTCTTATGTTGTTTTTAACGTCAAAGGGAAATGCAAAGGGTAGGGTAGGTAGATAGCACGGTAATGAAAAGCAGTGTAGGATGTAGTCTTGGATGGATGTCGGGCACCTGTCTTGGTTGTGCGACAGTACGCCTGCGGTCTCATGTTAGCCTGGCCGTGCTTGCTGCATGGTTGCCCAGCGACCGTCATCAAGGTCTGCAACAAGCACACACAACAAGCACACACCAGCATGGGTGGTGAAGGTGTTGCCCAAGCAGTGTGAGTGTGAGTGTGTTAGTGTGAGTGTGTGAGTGTGTGAGTGTGATAGACCTCTCGGCCCGCTTACAGAACGCACGGCCCTGCCGTCACTGGGTCACTGGGGCCGGCAGACGCGCGTCGCGTGCAGGTTGCGGGAAGCTAGTCCGGATGTAGGCGGACATGTCCAGGCCGGGCGCAGGAGGCGCGGGTTGTCGAGGTGCGTTTTGGCGTTTTGGCGTTTTGGCGTTTTGGCGTTTTGGCGTTTTGGCGGGTTGGCGGGTTGACGCTTTGGTGGACCAGCCGGCGGGCAGCGATCGAGAGTGAGTTGGAAGTGGATCGCTGACAGACGCCGGGGCGATGAAGGAGCACGCAGCATGGAGCGCAGGCTCACGTTTCGAAACAGATGGCCAATGGGGCAGCAGCAAGAGGCGCTATTTGCAGCCCATTTCGCTTCAGCAGTTCTTTAGTTGCGCCATCCTGGGGAGGACAAGGCTGGGGCCGGCCCAGCCTCGTGTGTGGAGGACTGGAGTGGAGGATTGGAGCCTTGGAGGAGCTTGGAACACTGTACAGGAGACAGGCGACGGGGTGTTGGGGGGCGTTGCAGTGCGTGGGTGAGGGGCACTCGACTGTGACAGGCACAGAGCTACCTGCGTGCATGCACCGGTGCAGTGAACGGTGGCAACTGCAGGCAGAGTCGTCTCGTCATCTTGCCTGGATGGCCGTGGCTGGTTCAACACGCTCGGACTCGGCCTCCCACCCGCTTTGGTGCGCAGAGCAGCAGAGCAGGGCAGAGCGGGCCCCTGCACTGGACTGTATCGACCGAGCCCTGCGCACTCGCACTCGCACACCTCGTCCGCCTCTGCGTCCGCTGCCTCTGCCTCGATTGTCATTGCCCCTCCCGTCTCGCTGTGGGCGCGCTGCATCCCGGCACACGACTCGCTGCGCCCAGCGACCACCCTCGACCGCCTCGACCGCCTCGACCGCCACGACCGCCACGACGTTCACCACGACGACGACGACGACGACCACCACCACCACCACGACCACCACCACCTGCGCGCCGACAGCTCGGTGCTTGGGAACGAGCAGCCCAGGATCATGAGTAGCGCCCACCTAGTCTCGACGTCAACCCCCAATCTCCATCACCATCACGATCCCCCATCACCGCCCCCACCACCACCACCACAACAACAACAACAACAACAACAACAACAACAACAACAACAACAACAACAACAACAACAACAACAACAACAACAACAACACCGCCCGCCCTCGCCCGCCCCCTCCGCCGACCGCCTGGTCTCCTCGCCGGCCTCGGGCTACGCCAGCGCGAGCCCCCTCGGCGCCCCCTTCTACCCGCGCCCGTGCGACTACGGCGGCTACCAGCGCCTGAGCGCCCACATGCCTCTCGACATCCTGCCGCGCGCACATTGGCTCAGCCGCGTGCGCTCATGTCTGCGCCTGCTCATCATCGTCCTGAGCGGCGCCGTCGTCTCCATGCTGATGCACACCCTCCGCGTCTATAGGGGGAACCGCTATCTCGAGCTGCGCAAAGGCGAGATCCCCATGGTCTGGCCCGCCCACACTAACCTAGCCCCTACCATCATCCTCGTCGCCGTTGCCGGCGCAAACTTCCTGGCCTCGGTCGCCATCCTCTCGCTGAGCTTCAAGCGCTCCTTTCGCCGCCCCATTCGCTCCAGGGACCTGTACCGCATCGTCGTCGGGAGCTTCGGCGTCGTCCTGTGGGCCGCTGCCCTGGTCGTCTTCCATCTGCTCGACAATGCAAGCAAAGCCAGCCTGGGCCGCTACTCGTGCACGAACCAGGGCCTCATGACCAACGGGCGCTACCAGTACCGCGCAGTCTGCGAGGAGCAGGTGAGTTCCCACTTGAACCATTCCTCCTGCCTTCACAACCCTACACAACACATTCACCCATACTGACCACCGTCAGAGCGTCGCCTTCTACACAGCAATGGGCGCCGCCTCCGCCGAGCTCTTGACCCTCATCACCCTCGCCGCCTCCACCATCCGCTCGATACGGGAAGAGCCACCGCTCCCTACCATCCAGATACACGAGAAGAAGAACTCGAATCACCTCAGCACGGGCTGGAAACCCACACGGCCCAAATCCTGGATACAGTAGCATCAATACCACTGTTTGTCTTTGTTTCTGTTCCTTTTCCTTTTTTTTCTCTTTCTTTTTCTCTTTCTCTCTCTCCTCTCTTCTGTACATACCCATATACACACGGCTCCCACATCTCTGCATGATACCCCGGACCACATTTACAGCCCGCCTAATTCATTCATCTCTGCTTCCACCGGCGTTTTTTTGCAATTCTTTTTTTTTCTCCATCTCGACCTCACGACGAATGGACTGCTTTGCATTGTTTTGCATTGCTTTACATCTAAGCTGCCTCTCTCTCTTTCTCTCTCTCTCTCACACACACACACACACACACACACACATACACAGACATACCAAAAAGCACCATCCATCAAACGAGCCACATGAGCCGGGACTGCGCTGCAACTCCCCCGAAAGCACAATTTTTTCTTCTTCTTCGAGAACACGACTCTTGTAATCAAGTAAAGAAAGCAAGGAAGAAAGCGAGAAGAAGAATAAACAAAAGAATAGACACAGCTTCCTTTCGCTGCCCTCGAACCGCTCACATGCACTTGGTTGGCGTGGCGAATCGGTGAAGGAGCTTGTTTCCAAATCTCATCTCGTGTGAACCTATTTCCGGTTTCTGGGATCTTCGTTTCTCTTTTTTACGATCGTGATGTGATGTAATGTACTAGCTACTCTTCTTTTCTTTTATACAAAGGTAATGTAATGTACTAGTTGCTCTTCTTTTCCTTTCTGTATAAAGTACTGTGATGTAGCAGCTACTTTTTCCTTTTACACAAAGGTAATGTAATGTAGCAGCTGCTCTTCTTTTCCTTTCTATAACGTACTCCACGGGTGAGCGGATCAAACGGGTGAGCGGATCACTCTGCCAAGACCACACCAAACCTCCACCTTACCACGCAATGCCTTAACAACAACATTAATCTACGCCCTTAAGAGAAGCTATAATACAGCTTGCGCTCTAGGTAATTAAATAAGATATTATACTTACCTTATAATGCGCTGCAGCTATATATAATGCGCCTTACAGCACACTATACACTTAATACACAGAATAACCTACATAAGCTAATTATACGCTAGTTTAACAGATTATAGACTAGAATAAGAAGAACGTAATTACTAAGTATATCCTTAAGCTAGATATATAAGTATTTACCCTTTAGCTAGCTACTATAGCTAATATAGCTAATTCTTTGTATACTAATGTTATAGACTAGCCTTAGGGTAGGATGTAATAAGGGTTAATATAGTATTGTATCTCTTAAGGAGGTAACACGTTGCGTGTCCTTCTAATATGTCTGTAGGGCACGTAACCACCCTATCTTGCTTAAGGCTTAGATAAGGTCTAAGCCTATAACATACCTCCTTTCCCTATCTCTCCCTAGCTAAATGTATTTTGTAGGGTCCTTTCTGCGTTTTTTATAGATTAGAGGGACGCTAGTAGCAGGTAAACCCTAGAGCTAGTTGTAGTTGCGTAAGGGCCTACCTCTTAGTAAGTTAGCTGCTAGTCTAGTCTGTAGTTTACCTAGGGTAGTCCCTACACGCACCTAGGTTGTTTTTGTTTTATCTAGCGCACCTGCCTAAATTAGCTACTGTACTACTCTATACTCCTACCTAACCTACCTATCTTACGCCTACCCTATTTTTTTTTATATTACGCCTACGTTTAACCTACTATATCTGTTATTACTTCTAGTTATAGCTACTAGGCTACTAGCTAAGGAGCTAGTAGACCCCCTAGAGGGGGCAGTTATAGTCTACTACAGTCCCTCCCCTCTACCTATAACATTCCCCTAGTATTTTTTTTTCTATAGTTTCTAATTTAGTTATAGGGCCTAATAGTATATATAGAAAGCTTGCTGCTGTTATATAGGCAACTATAAGGTTAAGAGTAATTTAGATAATAAGGACCTAGTCTCTATCTCTGCTAGTGCTGTCCTGTACTACCTATACTACCTCCTTACTATCCTTACTAGTTAGCCTTATACGTGTCCTACTTCTATTATAGGCCTACCTACCTACTAACCTTCTATAGCTAACTGTATTCCTAGCGCTAGTAAGACGTGCTGTACCTGCGCTAAGCATAAGCATACTTACGTACATAATAATAACCTCTTTACTACAAATACTAAGCTCTACTATGTCTAGTGTAACTTTAAGCAGTACATCTAAGTATATATCTCTGTCCTAGCCCTATATTCCTAACTAATAGTGTGCTAGTACATACAGTGACTTCCTTAGTAAGAACTAGGATGCTTAGCTAGTGTACGTAATCTGGCCGGCAGAGGGGTATAAGAGACCTTAACAGGAACTGTTAAGGAGAGACCCTACGACAACAACTGGTAACACTTACTTATAGAATTCAACTACCATATTACTTATCTCTTTAACCCTTAACAATAATAATAATAAGTATCCTTCCTAATATGCCTACTAACAAGATACTTTAATACTTATACTAGAACAAAATAGTAACCTAACTAGGGGGCACAGTATAGCAGGCAACATTGAAATTCTGCTACTCTAAAGGCTAGGGTATAGTTTAGGAATTATCCTGTTAATTCTAGACTAGGACGTTATTATCTAAATATCTGCTACTCTGAAGGCTAGGGCACGGCCTAGGAATTATCCTGTCAATTCTGGACCAGGACGTTATTATCAGACCTATTATTTAGAAAACAAGAAAAACAAGTTTAAAACAAAGCGGGCATCTAGTTAACCTAGAGAAGCCTTAGCTAAGGGGCTATCTTAGCCTAATTTCTAATACTTATTATATACATTATCCGCACAGTTCTACTTAGCCCTATTCCTTAGGATCTGCTTGGCCCTATTCCTCTAGACTTAGGACAAGAGGAACATAAAAGACAGGGACTAAGCTGCTCTAACAGACAGAGCAATTAAGATTATTCTAATTATAAGAAACTATTATCTTCTTAATATAACAGACTACTAAGGATTAATGTACACTACTATAGATAACCCTTTAGACTCTATAGAGACACTGTATTCCCTAACAGGAAACAGCTGTTAGGTTGTTATTCTAATAAAGGGAAGGTCTAATTAACTATCCTTTAATAGAAAGGAGGTTATAGAGTTCCTTAATAACTATAACCAGATAGCAGAAAACAGAGGGTTAAGTAACAAGTAGAAGGTTAGGGTCCTCCCTAACTACTGCTATAATTACTATAGGAGGTTTATTAAACGCCTAAAACTATACGCTTTAGACAACTAGGTTAATCTTTAGATTGCTATAAAGGATTACTAGAAAGACTAGGACACTGCTTAACGCATAGGCAATTAAGCATTCCTTAAAGCTTATATTAAAGAAACCTCTTAAGCCTTCCCTAGACTATTATACTACTATACTAACTTTATAGTATATAGTAATATATATTAGAAGAATAATTAAATTCTAACCTCTAAGGAAGGATACTACTTCTTCTTAGGACTGCTAAAGGTTAATAAGGACCTTATCCTCTTTAACATGCAAAACAGACTAGACATAAAGGATTAATCTTTATTTATACTTAATAATATATACAATTTTATAAAAAGGATGTATAAGCAGCGCTAAGGCTTAAAGGAATTAGCGCTTAGAAGGGATAATAAACATACTAAGGAAACCCAGCGCCTTATAAACAGCACTAAGGAGCTAAATCGCTAAGTCTATTGTTACCTAGGCTAAGGATTAACTAGCTAGTTAGGGTAGTAAGAGTAAAACACCTCTACCTCCTAGTGTTAATAAAGACGTTAAAGAGCTTGTCTAGGTAATAGGCAGATAGAAGCTATCCCTAGTAGAGGTTAGCACCCTTATAAACTCTAATAATCAGATAAGAGAGATCCTTTAGTCTCCTACTAATTACGCTTACTTTATTTCTTAAGTAACTAGAGCTAGTGCTACCTAGGAAAGGAACAATAGCTCTTACATTACTAACGCACCTAGGAAAGTTAACCTAAGATAAGAAGTAAATTACTCTTAAGGAAGAGAGTATAGTAACTCTTGTAACATATATAGAGAGCTAAACTACTAAGCCTATAAGTGTGAATTATACAGAGCACTTACCTATATAGGGTAGTGCAGTTTTTAACTTAACTAAGACAGTTAACGCAGATACTACTTTGGTCCTGCTTACTATTAAATTAAACCTATCTAAGGATCTGTCCTACCTACTTATTAACTCAATTAGTTAAAACAGAAGATTTAAGAGTACTTTAAAGTTTTACAGGATGTCCTGGACTAGCCAGCCTCTGCAGTTAAGCCTAATCTATTTAAAGGTGTAGACTCTAGGCCTAGAGGGGTAATGTATGGATCTAGGCCAGGCCTAGATATACAGGAAAAGATTATTAGGAGTATTAGCGCACTAACCACAATAGATAATTACAAGCCAGACTATGAGTTATTGCACTCTTTTTAGAACTTCTAAATCCTTAACAAGGACTATTACAAAGTTTATAGTCTTAATTATATTAATAACAGGGACATTATACTAGGGGCATATAACATTAAAGATAGCTCCTCCTTAAACGCAGCAACTAGGTTAGATAAGGCACGCGACCACTAAGTAGATACTGTCCTAGAAAGAGCTTAGAGAGCTGTAGTTAGGAAAGAAAGACCTTTAACATTTTAATAAGCTACAGTTAAGCAAGCATACAATAATGCTAGAGATAAGTTAGTAGTAGATATTAAAGACTTGTTAGGGTTAAGCCCTTTACTAATAGAGAGTAAGTAAATAATACCTTTTGCTAGTTAGCCTTACAGTTAGCTATATGCTATTATTAAACTACTATTATAAGAGAAGGTATTAGAAACTATTCTACTATTAAATTAGTAAAAGAGGAGGTATTTAATAACTAGCTTGGACAACAGGATGGCAGACTTACTTAAACTATCTAAAAACAAGATTCTAACTGCAATTCTTTGTTAAGAAGTACAAGGGATTACTGTTAGAGACTTAGTCTCCTAGGGTTATATCTAAGCAATGTTCTAGAAGCTTATAAAGGAGTTAGACACTAACCTAGTAGTTAGCAGGAGCGTTAACGTAGCGGTCCTAGGGGCTAGGGGTTTAAGCTAATTAGGAGTTAACAGGTCTTACTAGTTAACTGCTGATTAGCCAGAAATTATAAGGGTCTGCACTAGCGCTAATTTTAGCGAAAATTACCCCACAATTAAGAACAGTAGGGCTTAATGCTTTAACGTTAGATTAGAGAGGAATGCTTGTAGGAGCTACTAAGTAGAAGTACACAGCGATACATAGGATAATAAAGATCCTCTAAATAAGCTAGTTAAAACTATAGAAACTACTAGGTTAGAGAAGCTAGTGCACTAAGATTTACTAACATACTAGGCTTATATTAGATTGCATGCGGTTAGCTACTTAATTAACACTAGAGCTTAGATGAATTTAATAAGGTTTAGTGCTTCTTAAGCGCTAGGAATGGTGTACAAACAAATAACACACCTAATAGGAAAAGAGCAGGGCGTTATTACGGCTAATAGTAGCATAGATCTATTTGTTAGAACGTTGTAGAATGTCCTAGTCTAGATTAGAGAAGTTACAACCTTAACGCACTTTAGACTTATAAGGAACCTAATAAGATTAGTTATCCTTAGAACGCTATAGTACTTATTAGTAAGACTAGCTATATAGTACAACGTTTTTAGAAGGACTACATGCTATATTATGTCTAATAACAGTAGGAGGAACTCTACTTTTATTGCATCAGACCTATCTCCTTACTACTCCACCCTAGTTAAGCATAACCAGGATAAGAGAAAAGTTAGGGGAACTTCTTAATTAGGCTAGAATGTTCTAATACTAGTAAAGACCTAACAACACTAAAGTTCTGTTACTTAGTAGAAGTAAACTACTACTTCCTACGTACAACTATAGATTTAGAAATCTTAAAAGGCCTAAGTAGTTTTATCTTTACACAGAACGATGCCAGCAGCCTCTAATAGATCTCTAAGGGAGGGGACCCTAGGCAGGTACATGCGGATAAGGACTTCCTTATCTTACTATCCTAAATAAACTTACAATTATTAAGGACAAGAGGTTAGTATAACATAGTTAAAAACTAAGAAGTTAACACACTCTACAAACAAGTAGGGGTAAAGGTTTAACCTGTTAATAATCTATAACCTAATAAACCGATACAACTTAGTTAGGAAGACTAGAAAAGAGTTGCATATAAACAACAGCAGCTAATACTTAGTTTAAGGCTACACAACATTAGGCCTTTTAATTACTTATTTAAAAGGTAATATGCCCTGTTCCTAAGAGGAAAAAGGCTTACTCCCTAGAGAATGAAAGATTAGAAGTTTGGCAATACTCTATTCCTAGCAGAGATAGCACTCTTTAAGGAAATAATCCTAAACAGAGAAGCAGCTATAGCTTTTACTTTTTCTAAATCTAGGCAGATTTAGAAGGAGGTTTCTCCTCTATACTAGATTAGGACAATCCTACACAAAGCTTAGCAGGTTAAGACCTTCCCTATTATAAGAAGTCTAGAAGGGGAACTTATTAAGATGTTAAATAAAAGATTAGAACAAGGAACACTTAAGCGATGCAACAGCTAATATAGAAACCTATAGCATTTAGTGTCTAAGAAAGACAGTAGATTCTAGTTTATTAATAACGCTTAATATATAAACAGGGTCTCTATTTAAGATACAGGAACCCCTCTAACTATAAATAAGTTCTCTAAGAGGTTTACTAGCTATAAGATTATATTACTTATATACTTCTTTTCTAGTTATAACTAGATAACACTGTATAAAGATAGTAGAGATATAACAGCAGTTATAACGCTAATTAGCCTTTTATAATTATATACCCTAGTTTAAGGGGCTACTAACTTAGTAGCTGTCTTCTAAAGAATTATAACAAAGATTCTTAAGGATTACTAGCTAGATACACTTCCTTTCCTTAACAACGTTACTAGCAGTAGCCTAAAGACAGATTATAATAGTAAGGAGGTGTTACCTAGTGTTAGGCGATATATGCTTAAGTACATCTGGTAACTAGATAGGGTCCTTACAGACAAAGAAAGAGCTAAAGGAACAGTGTTAGGGCTTAAATGCTACTAGGGACACAATTAATTAGGGGTAGTTAGCTATAAAGTTTTAGCAGAAGGACAATATCTAGCACAAAAGAAAGTTAACAAAATTGCAAATTAGCTAGAGTGTTAGAACCTAAAGGAGGTCTAGATGTTTATAGGAATTGTGGTTTACTACTATATCTAGATACCCTTATTCGCCTTAAAAGTAAAGCCACTATTCTAGTTATTAAAGAATAACGCAGTATAGCAATAGGGCAACGCAGAACAGAGCTTAATGTTACTCCTAAAAGAGCACATTATTAACATACCTGCGCTTATAACAATATCTTATAAAAATCCTAGTTTAGTGTTTCTCTTAGTTAATGTAAGTAATAAAGGCGCAGGAGCATACCTTAAACAAATAGGCCTAGACAGAAAACAACACCTATGCAGATTCAAAAGCACTGTCTAGTCTAAGGCAGAAAGTAGGTAGTACTTAACAAAGCTTAAATATAAGGTAGTTGTTTAGGCACTTAAGAAGTTTAGGATATAGCTATATAGTATACACTTTATTATTAAGACTAACACCTAAATATTAATTACCTAGCTAAACAGGTTATTGTTAGACCTTCTAGGCTTAGTTATAAACAGGTAGCTTACTGCAATTCTACTCTAGGACTTTAAAATACGCTATGTACCAGGAAAGAAGAATATAGTTGCAGACGCACTATTAAGATACCTAAAGCTAGAGGGGTAGGAGAACCTAGACAAACCTAAATCTGACGTTAAAGAGTTTGTTAAAAACCTAATAGCAAACGTGGAGTTAGGTGACCAGGTTGACACAGGGACTACCTAGATTCTAAGACAGGAATACTCCTAGGAATTAGAGGACATTGCTGTTTTTCTATACTCCCTAAAGACCCTAGTTAGGTTAAGCAGGAAAGAGTATAGGGCTTAGAAGAAGAGAGCTATAAACTTCTTTAAGAGGGACAGCTACTTATTCTAAAAAACATTAAGGAATATTGCTATTAGGCGTGTAGTTAACAATATAGATATCTAAACTGCAGTTATATAGGATATCTACTAAACTATTAGTTATAGGGGCATAAACGTAGTGTTCTCTATAGTCTCTTAATAATACTACTAGCTTAATATGTATAGAAGTGTTAAGAGAAAAATCTCTACGTGTAAGAAGTGCTAACTTAGAGCAACTAAGATTATAAAGGATATGCTAACTAGTACCTACTCCTATGTACTGTAGGAGTTAGTTACTGTTAACGTTATGCACATGCTAATAAGCAGAGGCTTCTAGTACCTGGTTGCAGCTAGAGAATACTTAAGTAGGTAGATAGAGGCAAGGGCGCTTTATAATAATAAGTTATTAACAGTAGCAAAGTTCCTATATAAAGACATTGTCTGTAGGTAGAGCACTATAAGAAGACTTATAGTTAACAGCAGACTAGACTTTACTAAAGTAGTTAAGAGGCTTACTTTAATCTACAGGATTAAGAGGGTACAGGCATCTGCACACAACCCTTAAGTAATAGGAAAAGTAAAGGGTAGACATAAACCTATTGTTAACGCACTTATAAAGCTTAAGGGGTTATAGGTAGATAACCTCCTAATAGTGCTCTTAGCTAACAGGATCTCTATACATGCTATAGGATACTTAGCATATTAACTTATTACTAGCTAGAACCTAGTTCTTCTAATTAAACTGTTACTACCAACATGGCAAACACTACCATTCTAGAAGGTTAAGAACAGGGCTTAACTACTCGCAATTAGGGCTATGTAGTTAGATCTCTAGGATTAGTTCCTAAAAGATGCAGTTAGCACAACTAATTAACTAAGAGCGTTAAAAAAGGAATATTAGGACAATAACAACAAAGTTTGGCATAAGCAGATTAACCCTAGAGACCTAGTTCTACTGTAGGACTTAGTGGGAGAAATTAACATGTCTAGAGATAGGAAGTTAAGAAAGAAGTAGCTTAGGCCATACTAAGTGTCACTTAACAGAACGCAGCTAGACAGGGGCACCTATTTGCTTAAAGACCTTAACAGGACTAGCATGCTACATACAGTACTAGGGTAGAGAATAAAGAAGTTCTGTAAGCGTTTACTAGAGGATATTTAGTTAGAAGAGAGGGGGACTTATAAAGGTATAGAGAGAAGATTCCTAGAATTAAAACTATAAGGACATGTTTCTACAGAGCAGACAAAACAAGGCTGCTAAGAATTTAAGCACCCCTATTCTAGCAGGCAAGGGAAGAATACCTACTAGTTGCAATTTACTAAGCATTAAAATCTACCCTTAACCTCTTATACAGTATAAAAGACAGTAATATAAAATATATAATAACTTATCTAATTAAGACTCTAATAATAAGGAATAGCAGTGCAGTCTATAGGACGGACTGCTGAAGATAGGGGGGTAACGTCCTAACTACTAAAGCTAAAAGCTAATCAGCAGTTGCTAGGTCTTACTAGTTAACTCCTAATTAGCTGAAACTTAACGCTAGTAAAAGTAACTTAGCCTAGGTACTTACTAAGTATAGAGAAAGGTGCAAGCTAACAGCTTGTAACTAAAACAACTGTTTATAAATAATTAATAATTATAGCAAGTAAAAGTAAGTAAGTAAAACTATAAACAGTAAGTAAAAAACACAAACAGCAAGTAAAAGTTTGGAAGAAAAGCGGGCCTACAGCTGCCTAGGACACTCTTAAAGCAGAGCTACCCTATTACTTCTAACTCTCTCCCTTACAACATTAGCTTGTAACTTCTTTATATCTACTTAACTATACACAAAGTTTATAATGTTACAGCAAAGGGCAATTGCACAGAAAGAGCTAGAACTAGGAGAAGAGGTAGTGCGGTAGTTATTAGTCTTAAAGGCTATTAAGAGTAAGGACATTACTAAGGTTGCTAATATCCTAATGCTATACATAGAGGGATCTATAGTTAGCTAGTTTATAATAGAGATTACTTAAGGAGAGCTACAGGCGCAAAGGGAAAGGCTTAACTTCTAGATAAGTGTAGCAGTTACTAAGTTTAACAAATTAGCAGCTATAATACACTTAATATCAGACATTATCTAGTAAACCCTAAACCTAGTTGCACAATACAGAGGCATAAGCAACTTTAATAGTTAATACCTAGCAATCTAATTAGCAACAGACTACAACTAGAGGAAGATAACAGATATAGTATAAGCTATAAAGTATATTTGTAAAAATAAGAATAGCAAAAATATTCGAGTAAACGTGGTAACATTATACTATCTACAGTCTGCTATAGAGTATACAACACTTAACTTAATTACATACTATGTCTACTAAATTAACGCTAATAATCTTGCTAAGTTTATTAACTTAAAAATTTACTAACGCCTATCTATGCTACAAAAGAGAAGGGACAAGTTCTGTAACTTAAGTAACTGGAATACAGTCTACTAAGCCCTTACTATGCTCTAGTAGGAAACAATAAACTTTGTTACACACCTAAACAACAAGACCTACCTACTTATAGTAAAAGTAAAAGTACTAGGTAAAGGCGTACCTAAGCTAAAAGCAACAGAGTAGAACGTGTGCCTAACTAGGGACCTAACTTTAAAAACATACTAATAGTAGATGTAAGCACTTATACTGTAGAAGACCTAACCACTAGCACTAATCTTTAACCTAAAAGGTGTTAGGACACCCTACTTGCTAAAAGAAAGGATTACTTAGGAGTAGGTAGTATTAAATGCTATAAGGTTTAGCTCTAAGAACTTCCTTACACTAATACAAGCAGCGCTAGAGTACATTCTTAACAGAGTTTAGACACTAGCCCCTTTAGCATTACTATCTAGGTTATAGTTACTTACTAAGCCAGCAACAAGCATAAGGACCGCAGGCTGATTAAGTGTTTCCCTAAGAGGATTATCCCTTACTCTAATAAGGCTATAGACTAATACAAAGCCATTCCTAACAGGTAACAAATTCCCTAAGGATGTTATTAAAAGTATTAAATAAGAACACTAAAGGGACCTGTTGTCTGCAACACCTGACAACCTTAACTAGATAGCCTTTAAGTTAGGTGTTAACAAAACAGGAAAGCAGCGCCGCACAATAGATGCAATTTAGGAGCACTAACAGTCTAGGGGAATGCAATTCAGCTCCGTCACTTTAGTGCCAGAGGACCCTTAGACTAGGGAACAATCGTTAATTAGGCTATTAGAATTCAGATTATTTTAAGACGTTATAATCCCTAAAGTTAACTACCTATTAATATTAGACGTTTGGTCTATGCAGGAAGACGCAGAGATTAGTAAAGACATAATAAATAATATCTAGGATAGCGCTAAGTGCAAATACACTAATAGCTAATCTGCCTTTATTCTCCTCTGCATAAAGATTAGTTAGAAGCTCCTTAAGGATCTAGAGCGTGTGAAGCTCCTAGATGCATAGGTCTAAGAGTGCTGTAAGGGAGGAGAAACTTAAAAGAAGGAAGGTGCTAGTAGAAGAATAATTACCTACTACACAGTTAACCTGTTATAAGTTTACTTTCCCTATTTCTAGTACACTGCTAGTAAACTTAGCTTACTAGTCTGCACTCTTAACACTACTATAATATCTAACCTGCTTATGCTAATGCACAAGAATAAGACTAGCTAGGGAAAGTAGAAGAGTAACCTAAAAACTAGGATCCTGTTTTAAAAACAGCTCTGTGCACTAAACACGATGGATAGTCTACAGTCCTATTAATTCCGTTTAGTTCCTACAGTACTTAACCTTAACTAGAGTGACTTTATCTCTAAGCACCTATCTTAACATTTTTAAGCTAAGGCAGACAGTCTAAACTAGAAGGGCACTATTGTAGTCTCTGTGTTTGCCTCTATATTTTAAAACAATCTAGAACTCTAGAAAATAGTAGATAAATACTTTAATATATATAACTATTATACTTGTATAAAGTATAGTAAAAGCAACCTAGGGTAGTGTAGGATTATGTACTACTCTGTTATCTAACAGCTAGTAAGGGGTAATCTGCAGTACTAGCTTTACTATGCAGTACTCTATTAACAAACTAACTTAATCCCCTACCTATACTACACTAAATACACTAAGCCTAGAGATTAGACGTTCTTTAAGTATGTAGATTGTAACCTCTATAACACTATAGAGTTAGGTAGAGGAATAGACATAATACAGGGCTTAGAATCCTTTAACAATAAAGATACAGACAACTGTACTATTACTCTAAAAGGCTTCTATAATTTAGTTCTAGAATACTTAGCTTAGAGGAAAGATAACAGAATTAAACAATATAATAGTTATATTAAGGGGTAGGTAGATACAGTTAACTACCCTAAGTTAGCATAAGACGCAGTAGGTGCTAAGTAGAAGAAGTATCCTTGCAAGTATAGGGACGTTAGGATCTTCTACCCAGCACTGCTATATAGGTCTACTAGACTATCCACAATAAGGCGCTGAACTATACTCCCTTAGTACGTGCTAGTTACAGAGGACAGAGAAACTATAGAGATTCTAGAGATAGGATTATACAAGGACATTGCTAGCTCTTATTAGATGCTTACGCTAGGACCCTTATTACTGTTAGGTTATTTAAACAAGTATAGTAGTGCTCCTTATGCTTTCCTAGCAGACATAGCGCTAACTTTCTCTTTCTAGATTTCTAAAGCTATCTATTACCAGGCTTAGTACAACTCTTACCTAGTCTAGCAAGAGATACTCCGTGTTTTTAGTCTTAATAACAAGGAGCTTATAAAGTTTCTTTAGAAGAGTAGGGATAACAACGTTGCTATAGTAAAAAGGCATTAGCAGTAGGTAAAGATGTGTAAGAAGCATTGCTTTAGGGCTAATAAAGAGTTAGGTATCCCTAATTAATCCTTCTTTACTAACAAAGGTGTAGTACTAGAACATAAGAAAGGATAGGAGTTATAGGACAGACAGCATACACAGGGGGGTGCTCTTAATAAGTTGTTTAATAGTCTAACTATTAAAGTAACAGAGGCCATTACCTAGATGACATACGAATTAGGCAGTGCCTTAGACTAGGGTTTATTAAGACACGTACTAGACTCTCCTACCGCTAAGCTATTAGGAGACTCTAGTTAACAACCTACTTAGGAAACTAGGGCCTTAACAAGATTGCAGAAACAGGGAGGTGGTAAGGGAAAGGAACGAGCGGAGTAATAAGGGGGGTTAGTGATTAGTTTAGAGTTTAGTTTTAACTTAATTTATTTGCTTAATAGGGCTAAGCTCTTAGGGGGGGGAGGTTTATGCTGGTGCACACAGTAACTTCCTTAGTAAGAACTAGGATGCTTAGCTAGTGTACGTAATCTGGCTGGCAGAGGGGTATAAGAGACCTTAACAGGAACTGTTAAGGAGAGACCCTACGACAATAACTGGTAACACTTACTTATAGAATTCAACTACTGTATTACTTATCTCTTTAACCCTTAACAATGATGATGATAAGTATCCTTCCTAATGTGCCTGCTAACGAGATGCTTCGATACTTATACTGGAACAATAGTAGTTAAGGTATTAGTAAGTGCTAGTAACGCCTATATTAAGATGCCTAGCACCTAGGGTATAGGCGCTAATAAGGCTAACTAAGGGCATTAGCCTATCTTCTACTGTAAGTTACCCCCTTAGCACCCCTATAGGTCTTCCTTTCTAACATAACAGTCTTATTAGGCACCTAATATAAGCATTAGCAGGTGTACAAGGCTGCCCTTAACTTAGCCCTAGCTAACCCTATGCTAGCAAAGCAGCTAACTACCTCTTACGCTGCCTATGCCCCTACTAAGCCTAGTACCTAGGTTACCCTACCTGCTACGCTGTTGTCTAGGCGTTATAGCAGTAACTAGCTTAATACCTACCTCTAGTAGTTTATAGCTGCTATAGGGTTAGCCTTCTAGTCCTAAACTAAGCGCATAAACTAGATAGAGGCAGTCTAGGCCTATACTACTATAAGTTTTTCTGCCTATATTAGGTATATAGCTAACTTAATCTAAAAGATACTATTAACTAAGTTAAGCGCCTACTTACTACGCTCTACTGCTGCTTAGAGTACGCTCTGCTATCCTGCTTATCCTACTACTACTACTCTAACTCCTCTAATAAGCATTGCTTATCTGTCTGTTAGCTCTGCTTACCTCCCTGCTATTACTACTCTCCTTCCCCTGTTAAGTTGCCTACACCCCTGCGCTATTACTACACTCCCTTCCTTATAGAGTTGCCTATACCCCTATACTATTACTATTCCTCCTCCCCTATAGAGCTGCGCTTATTTACCTGCTATTACTACTTACTATCTATTATAGAGCTGCACATGCCCTACTATAACTTTAAGAAGATATTACAGCTAACGCGTAGCAGCACTATTAAGGTAGATAAGGTAGATAACAATAATAACTATAAGGTTAACTACTACTGCTGTATTATGCAGAACTAGGCCTAGAACATAGTGTTGAAGTTGTACTTTAGTCAAAGACCGTAAGCACTGATTCTATTGGTTCTTGGGGATGAGTACGGTTACTGGATCGGTAAGGGTTATCAACTAAGCAAAGCTTGTGAAGATAGGGTGCAATGAATAGTACAGAGTAGACTGTCTAGTTCAAGAGCAGTTAAGATTCTAAAGACAAACTTAATTAATAAGGTTAAACATAAACTATAAGGGTTATGTTTCTACTAACTATATACTTTAATAATAGTAGTAGTAATACAGACTGATTAGTGTTAGGAATCCTCTAATCACCCTAAGCACTAATTATACTAATTACTAATTGTACTAATTATACTAAGCCTAATTATATTATGTAATCTTTAGTATCTTACTAAGTGCTAACACTGTCATGTTTGCTTATACTAAACCTAATAACTTGTTGTAATTACTATACCCTATTTGCTGTAATTAGTTTACATCCTTCCTGTGTTCTGTGGATTATAACACTATCCCCCTTCTGTCTTAGCTTAGTCTCTTAAGCTTATTTATATAACGCAGGGCCTGTCCTTAATTAGTAGGCAGTTTTAATAATGCCAAAACAACTAACTATCTTAAGTTTAGCTTGCTGTTATTACCTATATAAATTTGTTAAGTCCTTTAGAGAAATTATAGTGCAGAAATATAAAACTTATATAAAGCACAACTGCGTATATAAGGTTTATATTTAATCTAGAAAGTGCAGCAAGTGCGTTTACCTTAGGCAACGTTGTAACATAAAGGTGACTTAATCTAAGTTTACCTAACTAGCGTCTAAGAAAGAGAAATTGCGCTTGCGCATAAAGGAAAGTTATAAAGCGCAAACTAAAGAACTTTAAATATCTAAAAAAGCTATAGAAGACTTGCGTGTAGCTTATACGCGTAAGGAGCAGTTATAACAATAAATAGATTTATTAGATTACTAAGTAGAGGAGGCTATTACAGTAGAAGAGTAAAGCATAGAGGAGTAAAAGTAGCTAGATGCTAAAACTGTATTGTTTAATGGTGTTATATAAGGTGGTCTTGCTCTTAAGTTGTTACCTAGTACCTAGAGCGCCTTTGACGGCCAGCCTCTGGAGTACTGGGAGGACGACGTAGCCCTATCTAATTAGCTTCCTTATATTCCTTTAACAACAGCAGGCAGTTCCTAAGGTTTGTTTGTAGTTCCTATGTGTTTTCTAAGTTAGGGTAACCTAACTATTTAACTAGATATCTGCGCCTGGCACTATTCCCTTAATATGTTATTATTGTTTTAACTTCCTATTTATCTTCGCTGTTGGCTTAATAATGGAAGTTCTCCTGGATAGGCGTTCTAGGGTTGGCTGGTTCTAATAGAGATATGTGGAACACTAGGTAGATCTTTGCATCCTTTAGCAGATTAAGTCTATAGTTAACTAGGCTTATCTGCTTAGAAATAAAAAAGGGTCTAACTTTAACATAGTCTAGTTTTTTTGTTAGTCTTTGTGTGCGAAGGTTTTTTGTAAGGAGATAGACTTTATCCCCCTCTTTTAGCTAAGGTGCTGTTTTTCTTTTCTAGTTAATATATAAGATTGCTTGTTCTTAAGCCTTACTAATATTTTCTAGTGCCTTTTTATGCACTTCCTTTAGTCTTACTACTAAGGATATTGCTAATTTGGTCTGAATTAGCGTGTCCAGACTTCTGGTAAAGAGATTTAGGTGCATCCTGTAATTCAGGAAGAACAGTAATTCTCCTATTACTTCTAATAATTTGTTATTATACGCAATCTGTGCTATAGGTAACAGCAAAACCTAGTTGTCTTGCTACTGGTTGCTGTAAATCTGTAGATATGTTTCTATGGTCTGATTTGTTCTTTTAGTTTGTCTATCCGTCTGCAGGTGGTAGGCTGTAGAAAGCTTCTTCTTAGTACCAATAGCTGCTAGGAGCGTAGTCCAGTAATTTAACGTAAAGAGCTTGTCTTAATTGCTAATAATTAATTTAGGTATGCTGTAATGCCTTATATGTTAATCTAGGAACACTTATATAAGCTGTTCTGCAGTATAACTATGTTAAAACAGTATTATTTTAGCGTACTTAGTGAATCTGTTAACTATAACAAAGATTGAGTCGTAGTTGTATCTAGTAACAGGGTCTCTTAAGATAGGTAGCTGAGTAACAAAATCTATCGTAATGTTCGTCCATAGTGCTGTTAGTGGCTCTATTGCCTGCATTTCTCTATATTTTGCGTGTGTACTATATTTATTTTGCTAACAGTTAACATAATTCTTAATGTATTTAGTAACCTTGTCCTTTATATTGCTAAACTTATAGTATTATTTAATAAGTTCTACTGTGTGTGTAATTCTAGGGTGTCTGTGTAGCAGGTTATTGTAGTAATTAGCTATAATTTTGTCCTAAAGTTCCTCTAGTACGTCTGATGTAATACGCTGGTTAATTTTGATTCGCATCATGTTGTTAAGCTGCTGCGATGGTCCTAGGGATCTATCGTCGTTGATTCCTAACACTGCGAACTGGTTGATCGTTTTTTCTCTAGCGAGGTCGTGTCGTCGACTAAGTGCGTTGATTTAAGACCTTGGTGGTAGTAAAGTATACCAGGTTCTTGTGGTCGGTATAGATAGTAAGTTCTGAGCAACTTTCTGCGTATAGTCGCCAATGTTCCAGGGCTAATACAATTGCGAGTAATTCTTTGTTGTGCACATTGTAGCGTTCTTCTAGTCCTAAGAACTTGCGTAAGTAGTATGCGATAGAGTGCTATAGTCTATCCTTTTCTTGCGTAATACATGCGCCTAATATAAGATCTAAGGCGTTAGTCTCTATACATATTAGTTTGCTGCTATAAAATATAATTAATATAGGCAGTGTAATACAGGCTTACTTAAGTGCCTTAAACGTATTGTCTTGTTCTTGTCTCTACTTAAATAGTGTGTCCTTCCGCGTGAGCTTCGTTAGCAGGATTACGATCTTAGAGTTGTCCTTAATAAAGCGTCGGTTAAAGTTAACAAATCCTAAGAATTCCTAGATCTGCTTAACCGTTTTTAGCGTCTGCCAGGTCCTAACTACTTCTACCTTAGTTAGACTAATCTTAACTCTGTGTCGTCCTACAATGTACCCCAGGAATTCAACTTCCTCCTTATGCCATTCGCACTTTTTAGGTTTAAGCTGTAGGTCTGCCTGCTATAGGCATTCTAGCACTTCTGTAACATATTGCGTGTGCTCTTTTAGTGTTTTTAAGTACACTAAGATATTGTCTAGGTACGCTACTACAGTTCTGTCAAGGTGTGTTCTAAGGACGTTGTTAATCAACTCCTGACACGTTGCTGGTGCGTTTGTTAGACTGAACAGTATAACTAGGTACTTGTAGAGTCTGTATTGCGTCCTAAATGCTGTTTTCTATTCTTCTTCTTTCTTTATGTGTATAAGGTTGTACGCGCCTTATAGATCTAACGCTATAAAGTACTAAGCTCCTGCTAGCCAGTCCTGCAACTCTGTGATGTTCGGGAGCAGGTAGCGGTTCTTAATAGTGATTTTATTAAGCTTCCTGAAGTTAATGCAAGGTTATAGCTTGCCATCCTTCTTAGAAACAAACATAATTAGGTACCCTGCAGGTAATTCTAATCTTCTAATAAATCCCTTCTTAAGGTTCTCCTTAATGTACTTGTAAAGTACTTTAAGTTCCTTTTCTGATAGTTAGTATAATAGCCTAAAAGTCAGTGTCTTTCCTTCCTGGAGCTTAATCTTGTAATCCTAGGGTTTATGCTTAGGCAGGGCTTTTGCTATAAGCTCTTTTCTAAACATCTCTGCGTACTGTTAGTAAACGTTAGGGATGACAGGAGGTGCACTCTTTTCCTCCTTAACTCTCGCTTTATGATCTGTAGGGCTCTTAGTATCTGCAGAGTTAACTGCTCTATCTTGGCGCGTCTTATATATTGAAGAGACATTGTTAATCTCCTTCTTATCTACCAGCTGCTGCGTGCGCTGCGTAGGCATAGATGCATTAGTGCCACATTTACATCCTTCTAGCAAAAGTCTTTCTTGTGCCTAGTCTATCTTTAGGTTGTACTTTTGTAACTAGGGGAGTCCTAGTATAACGTTGTGCGTGGCCTTTGCAAAGACGTCTAGGTTTATTTCCTTGTAGTGCCCCTGTATCTGTAGGGGTGCCGCTATCACTTCGAACATAATCAGCAGTTTGTCCAGCATCAATTCTCTATTAGCTACTTAGAGCAAGTAAGCGTGTTTCTTGCAATATAATCTAAGTCTAGCTTAGAACACTGTTGTCTAGGATATGTAGTTCGCTTGTGCTCCTAAGTCTAAGAGTGCCAAAAAGACTACTCTATTTAGTTTAATAGGTAGTTTAATAAGGTAATTAGTCCTAATGCTATTAATAGATTAATTCCTAGGGCTTGTAGGCGCTGGCCTAAAAAAGTCCCCTTATTACTAAACCCTTTGTATTCCTTGGTAGTGCGGTGTTTCTTACAGTCTGTATTAAGACAGTTCTGCCAGTGTGCGTTGTAGCAACTCCTGTTAACTACTAGCTGCATTTGTATTGTGGCCTGTAGGTTATCTGTACCAGGAAAGTGTGCTTTCTAGTATTTATTAATAAGATAAAGTTCACACAGGTTATTATAACACTAGTACCATTAGTTACAACAGAGGCCTTATTGTGCCAGGAACTATCCTGCACTAAGCTTCTTGTTGTAATAGATTATGTATCTGTCCTTAGAGCATGCTGTCCACGTAAGGTTTCTATGTTTTAGGTTTTAGTAGTCCAGGATATACTGTAGTTGTGGGCTAATTAGCAGGAGCTCTTCTTTCTGCTTCTGCATTTGTTCTAGGCTGCGTTGTGTTTCTTGCTTAGCCTAAAGCTGATCTTTAGCTTCTTCCAGGTTGTTAGCAAACTTTTTACTGTTATTAATTTCTTTCTTAAACTGGTAGACAAGCTCCTGGAGCTCTAGTGTCATTTCTGCTATCTCAGGTCCTTTGATAGGACTGACAAGTTCTTAACACATTCAGCAATAGGCTTCTTTGTTGTCTTGCTTCTGGCGTTGCTAAGCTAAGCGCTGTTGTTTACGCGTTGCTTTAGCAATCTAACTAAGCATCTATCCTAAAGTGTCTAGCAGGTTGTCTATTTTCTGCTAGTAGTCTTCTGTTTCTTTATAGGCTATAATGTTGTTAAGTATATTGTCCTTCTTTACGCTTTTAGATTTTAGTTCTACAACTATTAACTCTTTACTGTTAGGGGTGAAGTAGCGCGTTCCTTGCTTGTGGAAGGGCCTATTGTACTTCTTGCCTATTTAGACTCTGCTGTAGGTCCTCTTGTATTCTACCGCGTAGTATTGCTGATTGTTATTAGAGTAGTACTCTGTTTCTTCGCCTGTCTGGGCGTTCTAGTAAGGTGTTGCCACACGAATTGGAGGTACGATACAGTCGTCATCGTCCTCTAGACCAGACTCTGGGTCTTCCAGCAGCCGTCCTATATTATTAGTAAGAATTTCCTATTTACTAGCTTCTGTGTTGTTGTAATTACAGGTAAGTACATTTAACTGGCAGTGAACCTTGTTTATCTAGCAGTCCCTGGCAAAGTGGCCTGGTTTACCACAGTTGTAGCAGTCCTTGCTGCCTCCTGATTGCTTGCCCCCTCTAGGCTTCTTGTTCTATTGCTTTAGTGGTCCTTTGTTAAGGTTTAAGAGGTCTATTGCTTCAGGTCTGTAGTATCCACTCTAGGTGTTGCTGTAGATACAACGGCTGGTGTTTAGCTAGTTGCAACTTCCTTATTGTCCTTAGTTTAGGTTGTTGCACCACTAGTTCCTTAGTAGCAGTTAGTTAGTAGCAATAACAGTAGTACAAGCTTATAGATTGTCCTAAAGCTCCTGCTAGAGTTTGTAGAGTTGTACGTTGATGTTAATGGCAGTATTAATAAGCTTGTTAAGGGTCTCTGTGCTTGCGCCGGTGCGCATAAGTTCTTCCTTAACCTTAGGCTTTAATCCCTGTTAGAACATAGTAATCAGAGCAGTATTGTCCTAGTCAGTGTTAGCAGCGAGCTGCTGAAACTCCGCGGCGTAGTCAGTGGCTGACTTGTCTTGCTTAATCTTCTGAATGTTACAGCAGGCAATATGTGGTTTGTTAGAGACTCTGAAGATTAGCTTAATCTTCTCTTTAAATAGGTTAAAGTCTCTTATCTATACATCTATGTTGTCTAGGGCTTTGCTAGCTTAGTATTGCTGTATAAAGGGCTTAATCTAGGTAAACACTTTGCCACGCATGTAGCTAGCTGCAAGGACTACTTGTTTAATCTTAGGAACCTTCTTACCTTAGAAGGTAAAGAAGTGGTCCTATTATATAAGCTAATTGTTAAGCTTGCTACAGTCCCTGTAGTAAAGGTTAGGTTTGTTAACGTTTATGCCTGCAGTGTAGACTGGTGGGTCTGCGTCAACGTCCATGTTAGAGCTGCTAGGGGTAGCACGGGATCCTGTAGAGGTACTTATCTTAGGGGTGTTTAAAATGTTAAAGTTGTACTTTAGTTAAAGACTGTAAGCACTAATTCTATTAGTTCTTAGGGATAAGTACAGTTACTAGATTAGTAAGGGTTATTAACTAAGCAAAGCTTGTAAAGATAGGGTGTAATAAATAGTACAGAGTAGACTATCTAGTTTAAGAGCAGTTAAGATTCTAAAGACAAACTTAATTAATAAGGTTAAACACAAACTATAAGGGTTGTGTTCCTACTAACTATATACTTTAATAATAGTAGTAGTAATACAGACTAATTAGTGTTAGGAATCCTCTAATTACCCTAAGCACTAATTATACTGATTACTGATCGTACTAATTATGCCAAGCCTGATCATGTCACGTGATCTTTGGCATCTTGCCGAGTGCTGACACTGTCATGTTTGCTTACGCTGAACCTGATGACTTGTCGTAATTACTGTGCCCCATTCGCTGTAATTGGTTTGCATCCTTCCCGTGTTCTGTGGATCGTAACACATAGCTACTACTTCCTGTTACTCCCTGTCTGTTAACAACTCTATATTTTTTTTTGTGTTATGGCTTACTACTGTTTATCTAGTAGTATAGAGCATAAGGTGGCGTTGTGCTAATATTATAAGGTCCCTAAGCTCTTCTATATAGGGCCGCGTGCCCTATACAGCATCTCCTAATAGGACCCTATAAGGGTTATTATAAATAGTAAAAGTTTCTCCTTTTCTATATCTATTTTTAATATGCTATATATATTACTGTAAAGACCTCCTATACTATTATATCCTATAACACCTCTAGTAGTTCCTATATTAGCTTTGTATATCCTTTCTATTTAACTAAGACCTATAACTTGTTCTGCCTACAGGCCCTCTTTTCTTTTAGAATAGACTTTACCTCCTATTTAGCCAGGGTTAGGTTGCCCTCCTCTAGGACAACTAGCAGGCCTAGTCTACTTTCCTACAGGCGCTGTGTTAGTAACAGGTTAGAAGCTGCGCGTTCTAGTAGGTCTATATACACTGTCTTATAGAGGTTACCTAGCAAATCTAGGGTAATAGTTAGAAGGGTAGGAACTGCAACTACTGTGTATTAGGCTTATAACTAGTTAAGCTTCTAGCTTAGCCTATTAGTTTTTATATTGCAGAAGGAAAACTATACTCTATCTTCTACGTAGTACTACTCTATAGGCATACAGCTGTAGTCTGTTACGTTCTAGGTGTGTTGTTATACCTATGCTATAGCTGCCTAGGTAAGCTCTATACCCTACTAGAGGTAGTCTAGGAAATAGACTGCCTGTCCCTGTAGTGTGTTCTAGCTAATAGTTAGGAGCACTGTTGTCTGCAGGAGGTCTACATTATAGCTGTAGAGGAGCAGGTTAGAACTAACCCTAGTAACTAAAGAATTGCAATTGTTAAGAGCTAGTTAGCAGGCTAGAAGGTAGTTAGGCTAGTTATTCTGTTTAAAGTTAACTATAACCTGTAGGACTGCCTACACCTCTTAGTTAGCCTACTCTATCCCTCTATCTGTCTAGAGGTAATAGGCTGTAGAGAGTAGCTAGTCTACCCCTATAAGGCTATACAGAGTTATCTAAAAATGTCCTAGCTAGTCTAAGCTGCAGTCTAAGATTATAGAGCTAGAAAAGCCTTAGAACTGCTACTACGTGTTGTAGAAGACCTTAGTATAATATTCTATAGTTATAGAAGTTATTACCTTAAGCTACATATACTTAGAGAGGTAATCTGTAATAACTAAGAAATAGCGTAGTACGTCCTTATTAGCCTAAAGGAGGTTAACTATAAAGTCTATAGAAATCTAGAACTAAAAACAGTTAGTAATAGGTAATAGCTAGAGTAAGCTCTATTGTTAGCGCTGTAACATGTGCGCGCTAAAACAGTAGTAGTGACAGATATAACACTAAACGTCCTATAACATCCCCTTCTAGTAGAAGTTGTATCTAATAATGTAGAATATAGCATTAGCACCTAGATAGCCTATTAGGTTAGATTTATGTGCTTTTTAGATTATTATAGTTGTAAGTAGCTTCTAACGCAGAACCTACGTAACTCTGCGCTATAGCAGCGTACTGTAAGCACTAAGCGTATAATCTGTAATTTGCTAAGTAGTCTTAGCCTTAGGAGGGAACTAGTAGGCCCTATTATAGATAGTAGACAGGCGCGCTATATACCCTACGTCCTACTAAACACCTTTATCCTATAGTAATTATATATACGTGTTAATAAAAAGTAGAGGCGTACTAGGGCCTAGTATACTAATTACTAATACTAAAACTAAGGTTATTATCCTATAGACCCCCCCTAACCTCCTATTATAGTCCTGTTCCTAGCAGCTTAGCGCATCTAGTTAGGCTACTAAGCGTCCTAGGCAGAAGCAAAGGTAGAAATAGAACTTTAACAGCTCCTCTGCCTATTAGTGCTGCCTCTTACTTAGCCTGCGTGCTGTAGTAAAGTACTAGAGGTTCTTATAGTTAGTTAGGATAGTAAACAGCCTAGCAACATACCCTAATTTAGCTGCCTAGACCCCTAGGCACTTTATAACAGCAGTTAACTCCTTATTATAGATAGTATAGTTCTGTTATTCTATTATAAGTATAGCAGAGTAGTACGCTACTAGGTAAAGCACCTTCCTGTGCTACTAAGAAAGGCAGCTGCCTAGCGCCTTACTAGAGTAGTCTGCCTCTAATAGTGTTTCTTACTTAGGGTCCTACTAGGCTAGGACTAGTTCTGTTATAAATATGTTCTTTAGCCAGTAGAACACTGCGTCCTTCTTCTGCCCCTACCTAAACAGGATATCCTTCCCTATAAGTTAATTAAGTAAGGCAGTAATATTAGAGAAGGCTAGGATAAAGTCCTAGTAGAAGTTAGTAAACCCTAGGAAACTGCAGACCCTGCGTAAAGACTGTAGGGCTTCCTAATTACAGATAGCCTTAACCTTCTTAGGATTAGAATAAATATCCTTTCTAGCTTCTATAATATATCCTAGGTAGTGTACTTCCTTTATTGTAAATACGCACTTCTTAGGATCTAAATATAGCCCTATATTGCGTAGGAGCATAAGAACTCTGCTAACCTTCCCTAGGTAGTCTATCCTAGACCTGCTACTATAAACTAGGATGTTATCTAGGTACACAGTAGTATAGTTACCTAATGTCTCTTAAAGTACGCTGTTAATGTAACGCTAGAAGGACGCTAGTGCTCTAGCCAGGCTAAACAGGCAGACTAGCCACTTAAAGAGCCTAAAACAGGTACAGAACACAGTAAGGTGCTTATCTCCTTCTACAACACAAATCTAGTAAAATACTAAATAGACATTAACCTTAGAGAACTAGCAGGCACCCCCTAGTGTACGTAAGGTTTCCTTAATAAGAGGGAGCAGGTACTAGTTAGTAATTATAATGCTATTAAGTGCGTAATAGTCTACGCACATACGCCACCTGCTAGAGGACTTTTTAACTAGCAGGACTAGGGCTCCTACTAGGGAAGAGGAGGCGCAGATCTACCCCTTATCTATTAGTGCTAACACCTGTTTCTATAGCTTAAGTAGCTAGTCCCTTAGCATGTTGTATAGAGGGCCCTAGGGTAGAGGCTCCTCCTTTCTAGACTAGTTGCGTTGTAACTATATGTGGTAATCTATCTAGCCCCTATATAGGGAAAGGCTAGAGGCCTTACTCTTATTAAATAGGTCCTAAAACTAGACTAACTTAGGGGGAAGAGGGTCTACCTCCTCTGCTGTCCCTTGCGCTCCTAGGGATTAAACTAAGAGGATTTTAGTAATGTTGTAGAGGCTTATAGAAACAAACTAGTCTCTAGGCAGGCGCTTCTAGAGCCTATTAGCTAGGGTCTTATTAAACTTAATTACTAATAAGAGAGCTACGTAAACGTTTGCTGTATACTGTAAGGATTTATAGATAATAAGGTTCCCTACCTATTATATCCTTAGTGTGCCCTTTTCTACATCTAACACTACACCCTCTTGTTAGAGCCAGAGCTTCCCTAAAATAATATCCTAGCTTAGACCTAGCACTACGTAGGCTATAGCCTATAAGTGCTACCTATCTAAGTTATACCTAAACAGGACTAAACAGGAGATTACAGACTTTCTAATAGTGCCTACTGCTTACGCTAAGCGTTATAGCAGCACCTTAATAAAGTCTCTTCCTAAGTGCGCAGCAAAGTTATTACTTACTACACTAAAGTATTTATACCCTATGTCTACTAGCACATTAGCCTAAATTACCCTATTAATAAATAATAGAACGTAGAATAGGGGCTTGTCTATAGAGTCTGTAATAGCTCTCCTAGCAGCCTATAATGCCCCTGCACTAGTAGTCTCCCCTACTAATATGCTCCTACAGCACTCCTAACTTAGACTTATATTAGGAGCAGCTAGTTTCCCCTATATATACTAGCCTCTTCCTTACCTAAGATTATTACTGCCTGTACTGTAGTTACTACTGCGTTAGCATAATCCTAGCAAATATGTCCCCCTTTGCTGCAATAGGTACACAGGTTAGCCTCCTAGCGTTGCTAAAATACCTTATTAGGAACCTACGTAGCCTGGTTAGGAGTAGACTGCTTCTAACTCCTACGCTTAGCACTAATGCTAGTGCAAACTGCAGACATAACTGTTATCTTAACATGACTATCCTTATTACGCTTAGGTAGCGCCTAGGTAGAGGTGTAGCGCAGCTGGTTTTCTATAGCTATAGTCTCAACGTCTATAGTAATAGACTTATACTCTATAATAGCTGTATTATAATTTATATAAATTACTTCTTAGTTTATTACTATATTGCAGATGTTTGCGTTTAGGGCCTAGCAGAGCTTTAATAGGCGTTGTTCTCTGTCCTAGTAGAGGCTACCACTTTGCACTAGCAGCTGCTTAAACTAGATAAAAAAGTCTAAGAATAACTTGTTAGGACCTTAACAGACGCTTTCTAGTTTCGCCTAGGCCTATTCCTGGCTGTAGTTATTGCTGTAGCAGAATTCTAGGTATACTAGGAAGTCCTCTAGGCTCTATACACCTTAGGTACCCCTAATCTTATAGAACAGAGCTATATCTTATTATATAGACGCACTTAGCTAGGACTATATAAAGGTAAACATATCCTATAGCCTACTAATAAAGGACATATCTGCCTGTAGCTTATATTCTATTATAACCTACTACGCCTTAAATAAGAATTTGTCTCTAGTAAAGGCCTTACCTATAGGAAGAGGTTTCCTATAGGCTGTAGACGTCTATATAGGGGTATGCAGGCCTAGAGCAGACGCTAAAAACAGCGCTTTATAAGGCAGGTTAGGGGCTAGAGTAGATGTTAATAGGTACAGCGTTACTCCTAAGGAGGATAATAGGACTATAGACGCAGGTCTAGTACAGGCATTAGCTGTTTGTGCTAGGGATTCTACAAACGCGCGTATATTAGAGTTATTACGCTTAAGCAATACTATATACTTATTAGTAGCTAATAAGGCTTACTATAAGTTTGTTATAAACTGCAATATCTAGGCTATAAATTTCTAAAGGGTTAAGAGGACAGATTTGTCTAAGGGGTTATTCTAGGAGCTAGCTGACATAGTACAAGTGCTAGCTGTTCTCCTAGAAGAAGAGATACAAATATTATAGACTAGCCTTAGGGTAGGATATAATAAGGGTTAATATAGTATTGTATCTCTTAAGGAGGTAACATGTTGCGTGTCCTTCTAATATGTCTGTAGGGCACGTAACCGCCCTATCTCGCTTAAGGCTTTAACAAGGTCTAAGCCTATAACAACTAAGTATAATATAGGCTATATTAGTATAAACTAGCTTAATACGTTTATTAAGCACTGCCCTAACCTTAAAGTAAGGTTTAATTGCAAGTACAACTATAAGAGAGCCCTCTATAAGGATCTAGAGACTATTAGGGGCTAATTTAAGCTTATAGCAAATATTAAAGCTAAGTTCAGTATCTAGGACAATAATATATATAACTTTAATAAGACAGGCTTTATAATAGGCTAGATATTAATAGGAGCAGTTATTATAGGCTTAGAGCGTTAAGGACAGCTAAAGGTAGTGTAGCAGGGTAACTATAAGTAGATAACAGTTATATAGGGCATTAATAGCATAGGGTAGGCTATTCTACCCTTTATTATCTTTAAAGGCTATAACTACCTCTCTGCCCAGTATAAAGAGGACAATCTGCCCTATAATTAGGTTATTAGAGTCTCTAAGAACAGATAGACTACTAACAAGCTTAGTCTAGACTAGTTAAAGCACTTTAATGCCTATATAAAGACGCGCACCTAAGGAGTATACTAGCTGCTCCTTATTAATAGCTATAAGAGCTATAACTCCCTTAACTTCTAATAATACTATAAGAAAGCAAAGATTATTATACTATATATGCCTCTACACTTATTACACCTCTTACAGCTACTAGATATAGGCTGTTTTGCCTCTTTAAAGAAGGCGTATAGGTGCTAAGCTAAGGATCTTATATATAACTATATTACTTATATTACTAAAACTAAGTTCCTACTATACTTTATAGGCGCCTATAAGGAGACATTTACTTCTAGCAATATCTAAGGAGGCTTTTAAGGCGCTAGAATAGTCCCCTTTAACCTAAAATAGGTTATAATAGGTCTTAATGTCTGCCTACGTACCCTACTGCTACCTCCTATAGAAGATGCTCCCTAGCAGTCCTAAACCCTAAGTAATACCCTGCAATTAGGATTACAATTAACGCTAGTTTAAGAGAGGATTTAAAGGCATACAAGCAGCTTACTAACTTTAATAGTTAAGGCCTTTAAAAAGCTTACTAAAGGCGCAGCTATTATTATGCATAAGCTAGTGTTAGCTAAAGAGAAGATTACTAGGCTTTAAACAGCAAATAAGGCTGCTATATAACGTAAATTAAATAAAAGAAAGCAGTTATAGGAGGAGGGGGTCCTAACAGCTAAGGAAGGCCTTTAATTAACTACTCTAAATAAGTTTAGAGTGCGTAGTAATAGTAAGAAGGCAAAGAAGCAAGTGTGTGCTAAAGGAGGGGAAGTAACCTAAAGATACTGTATAAAGTGCTATAATATTAGACATAACTCATATATATATAAGAAGGCTGTAGAAGATATTTCTAAATAATATTATATCCTGCACTACTGTATATAAGGCTAAAGTAGGCTAATACAAGCTATAATAGGGTAGAGGCTTAGTGTAGTCTTAGCAGAGTAATCTGCTTACCTGTTTGATCCGCTTACCTGTGGAGTACGTTATAAAGTAATGTAATGTACTAGCTACTCTTCTTTCTTTTTATACAATAGTAATGTAATATACCAGCTACTCTTCTTTTCTTTTACACAAAGGTAATCTAATATAGTAGCTACTCTTCTTTTTCTTTCTATAAAAAGTAATATAATATACTAGCTACTCTTCTTTTCTTTTATACAAAGGTAATATAATGTACTAGCTACTCTTCTTTTTCTTTCTATATAAAGTTATATAATGTACTAGCTACTCTTCTTTTCTTATATATAAAGGTAATGTAATATACTAGCTACTCTTCTTTTCCTTTCTATATAAAATAATGTAATGTAGCAGCTACTTTTTTTTTACACAAAGGTAGTATAATATACTAGCTACTCTTCTTTTCCTCTCTATATAAAGTAATATAATGTACTAGCTACTCTTCTTTTCTTTTATATAAAGGTAATATAATATACTAGCTACTCTTCTTTTCCTTTCTATATAAAGTAATGTAAAGTACTAGCTACTCTTCTTTTCTTTTATATAATAGTAATAAAGCAGACAGCAAGCCTGCATTAGGAAATAGACGCACCCTAATTAGGTAATCTAGGCCCTGTGTACGGCTTTTGCGCTACGCTTAAACAGGAAATTAGCCTTAATGTCCATCGTAAAGAGACCTCCTCTACTGTTATTTTTCCTCCCTCTCTTCCTCCTATTGCTCTCTACTCTAATCCCTTTTGTCTACGCCCCCTCATCTGCGTCTAGCTACCGCCCCTTAGCTAACTTAACCCTACTATCTTTTATTAGGCATTTTCTTAAATTTAGCTGCCTACTTAGAAGAGTTAGGCTACCTTACTACAGTACCTAATTGTTTCTCCTTTAGTCCTAATACAGGTTAACTACCCTAGCCTTTACACACGTAAAGTCCCCTAAAACTTATACACCTCTAGACTTCTACTTGCAATATAACATAATAGGGACAATTCTATAAGCAAAACACCTCTTACATTTATTCTGTCTAGACTCTCCTTCCCTTCCTTACTAGCGTTACCTAGAGCTTATCTGCAGTTAAACAGGTGGTGCTTGCCCGCCGCACAGTCTAGCCCTTCACTGAATTGACTAATTAGCCCCCGCCCCCCCCCCCCTCACTCTCCTATAGCTTTGCTGGGGCGTTAGCGCTTTAGCAACGCACTGTCTTACGTATAACATAGTTAAGACAGATTACATAATTGTTTATACTGTACTCTTAGCTCTAGTTACTCTGCTTCCTGCACCTAGTTCCTTTAGTAGAACATGCCCTCTAATCTCCTTACTTAGCATGCGTTATGCCTAGACAAACTCTCTCTTTTAGACGCAATCCTCTACTTAAATAAGATGCTAGTTTTGGGCTTAGGGTCTTACAATACTTTGCTACACATAGTAGGTCTACAGTACCTGTTATATTATAGTGTTGCAGTGCAACAAGCAAGGGGTAGAGGTTAGGAGGCAGCTAGCTGGCTACTTAGCGTTGTTGTTAGCGTAGCAAGTAGGAGATAAACTAAAGCATGCCCATATCCTGCTCTAGCCAGAAGGAGACACTTTCTGGTCAATAGCGCCTATGTCTCAGCTCTAGTCACTCAGCATTACCTCTTCCTACCTTTGGTTCTTCTACGGAATACGCTTGCTAATCCAGGCTTAGTAATCTGCGTTCTGCTAAAGCTAAGTCTGTTAGTAATAATGCAGCTAAGCGCTTGTTGTCTTAGTTAGTGTTAGTATTAGTGTTAGCATTAGCGTTAGTATAACCTGTAAGGGATTAGTAGAGCCTTCTCTGCTACTGTTTTAGCTGAAGGGAGAGCGCTGTTAGATAAATTGCTTCTATACTCGTGTCTTAGTCCTTATTTCCTAGCATTGTTACCCTAAATTCCTTTAGTTAATTAGATACTATATCTACTTGCTCTTGTTTTACTAGTTCTTTTGTAGCTAGACCTAGCAGTATTATGTAGTAAAGCACTTAAATACTATATAGACCTTGTAATCTCTATGCAGGACGCTACGCCTTATCTAAGTTACTAAGATTAGATCTTTTCTAGCATATATTGCAGTTAATAATCTAGTAATTAAAGAAATACCTAGCGATTAAGGGCTCTATCTTAGTAAGGTTAACAGAAAGCCTAGGGTCGCGCTTAGAGAGTCATGCGCATCCTTAGTAGCTTCTGCAGAAATAGTTAGGTTAAGAGTAAGAAATAGTTAAATAACAAGGGTTACGTTAGAGACACTAAGGATAGGTAGTATAATTAATCTAGCGTTGTTATCTAGATATCTTCTCCCCCTAGAAGCGTTGTTAGCTTAGTAAGCTATTTTCTATTTAAAAATCTTAATACAGCACTATTTTCTTAGCTAGAGTTTATTAGATAAAATTATAATCTTATAATAGCTGCTTTTACTTTAGTTCTTTAGACTATTTTATCTTAGTTTAAATATTACAACCTTATGTTAATTAAGTATACTAAATCTAAGGCTAAGGCTAAGGTTATAGGGTATACTCTTCCTAGAGATTATATAAAGGAAGTAACTTCTAATCTAGGATTACTATATTAAGGTATTGTTTGCTTGTTAGTCTTGTTAGCAACTTAAACTAGACTAACTTATGTGTAGATACTAAGGGTAACCTTTACGTTGTCCCTTAACAGACACTACAGTTCTACGCAACAGGCCCTATTAAGGAGATAGACCTAGCAATTTGCAATCTATCTAGAGTAGGCTATAGCAAAGGCATGTACAATATTGTATCTAGCAACTATTACTACTATTTAGCTCTAAATTACTTAATAAGGGAGGAACAGGTTACGCTATATGCGTTGTAACATTAGATTTAGCTATAAACAAGTTACTTAATAGAAGCAGTTAAGGTATGTATTAAAGTATGCTGTTATTTTAATATTACTAATTAGTATAGACTTCTATTTAGTTAACACAGTTAAAGAACACAACAGCGTTGCGCACGTTCAGCCTAGTAACAAGGCCTCTAACTATTAGGAAAATAATTACAACCTAACTATTAGCAATAAAGGAGACTATATTAGCTAGTATAGTAATCCTAATATAGCTGTAAAGCACGCTTTCTCTATAGGGGATATAGAAAGTTCTTGTTATAGTAAGTACTACTAAACTACTTAACAGGGCCACGTTAACACTGTCTAAGAGGGACTACTAGCAGAGAATAGAATATTCTTAAGTACTATTAGTGTAACAAATAGAATATCTATAATATATAAATAGTTATATTATTCTTTAGTTATTAGTATAATAATAATAATCCTAGTAGCAGCAACATATATTATATTAGAAGCAGAGCTAAAAGACGCCTATCTAGCTAAGCAGCAAAGGCTAACTAAGTAATACCTACAGAGTCCTACGCTTAATCTTATATCTTTACCTAAGTTAATATCTCTACTATATCTTAGCAGCTAAGCTTCCTGTTCTATCCCTAGCCCTTAAGCTGCAGGCTGTAAAGACAATAGTGCTATAAACCTAGTCCTGCCTCTAATTAATCTCTATAATAAGGAAGATAACTACAAGACAGATGTCTATATCATAGTTAATAGATTACTATAATTAAGAAGATCTATATCTTCTTCTAAAGGGATAGAAGGTAATTAAGATATTATTTAGGATACTGACTATTGTAAGATAAATTAACAAGATAGCCTTAACAAAGTTAGTAAAAGCTTTAAGGACAAACTTAGCTAAAATAAGGAGGGATTTAGCATCCCTTTAGCGAAACCTTAACAGCGTGTAGGCAGGGACTAGGCACCTAAGAGGAAACGTAGGCTATTAAACACTGCTCTTAGACTACTATACTATAATACAGTACCTATAAAGGCATAGTAATAAGTAGGGCTAAGTTATCTAAGAGAAAAGCTAATACTAGGACAGCTTAGGATTAATAGGAGGCTTTAGTCTTGCTTTCTACAATTATCCTCTCTAGGCACAACGCCTAGCAATAGAATTAACATTAACTCTAGACCTAGCCTTAATATGTCTTTTAAGATAACTAATCTTACACTCAACACTATCCTAAATAAGTTATTAATTATGGTAGTAACTGTCTGTTATTAAAACTTAAATCTGTCTCTTAACCTAGTAGCTTTAGATTATAAGTTCTTTAGTAAGGAAGGTAAAGTTATCTACATAACCTAGCTATTGCTAGGTTTCTAGATATTGCTAGGTTATTAGTGTAACAATAGTGCCCTAGGTTTATGTAATTGTAGAAGGTTAAATATAGAGTAGATTAACAGTTCCTATAGTGATGCTGCTAGTTATAGAACAGACTACTTAGAAGATAGCTAGAATAAAGAAGGGTAGGATAGAGATTAAGGTACAGAAGTATACAGCTAACAAATGCATAAGCACTAGCTAGAGTTAGATAAAGAGCTTTTGCTGTTATTAAAGGATAAGTAGATTATAGAATAGAAAGAGGTATGTAAACACTTTCTAATACGCTGGCAAAAGGGTAGGGGGTACCCTAGGGTTAGGTAGGGGTTAGGTACAGTCGGCATGGACGTTAGGTAGGGGTAGGGTAGGGGTAGGGGTAGGGTAGGGTCTGTACGGATGTTAGGTAGGAGTAGGGTAGGGGTAGGGGTTAGGTAGAGTAGGGTCAGGTAGGGGTTGGGTAGAGGTTGGGTAGGGGTTAGGTAGGGGTTAGGTAGGGGTTAGGTAGGGGTTAGGTAGGGGTAGGGTAGGGTAGGTTAAAGTTACCTAATCTTCTATAATACTATAGATAATATACTTAATAGTATGCTACTAAAAAATGCTGTGTACATAAAGAACTTAATTTTAAAAGATTTAAAGAGAAGACAGAATTCTAGGGTTTTCTCTATTTATAACATCTATTTATTACAGGACTATGTATCCTAATACTATAGTAGCCTTACTCTCTTTTACAGCTGCTGTTCTTACTAAGATAGAGTTAATAGACTAGTTTCTTTAGTACTACTACTGTATTACTCTTCTTCTATAACCTCTGTTTCTAGACTAGGACAAGCTAGTAGCTTAAAGAGATTATCTAGCTTATCTAAAGCTGCCTCCTCCCCTTCTTGTATCTGTGCTAAAGCAAGAGAATCCTTTAGAATTATAATCTAGCGTATTATAGTAGCAGATAACCTATGCTGTTAGTCCCTGATTACATCCCTAGCTGTGTTAAACACCTGTTTAACTCTAACTTCTATTATTAGTACTGTAAGTATATCTTTTGCTACACAAGCAAGTTATAGATAAGTTACAGCATTAACCTTCTACTAGTCTAGTAGATTAAATCTATCTCCCTGTTATATGCAAGGGGTACTAAGATAGGCCTTTCCTTCTTAGCGGGTGTAAGCTACCTCCTTGTTATTATTAGACAGGTTTAAACTCTAACTGTAGGATATAAAGCTTCTATTAGGTTAGTAGACTAATGTTACAGGTTTTTAGAACTAATTATCTTCTACTAACTGTTAAACAGGGTTGTGAAGTACTTGTGTAGAGCAACCTAAATTATTATTATTATAACAATCTAGGTATTGTAAGAATTGCTCTTAGTACATATACTTATCTTAAACTTCCTAGGTATTATCCTTATAATGTAGTTAGTAATAGTATGTAATAAACTGCTATAATAACATTACCTTATACACAGTAAGCTTCTAGCTTAGATCTAAAATAGTTGCACAGTCAAATAAGAACCTTCAACTGTCTTCTATTTTTAAATAGTACTTAGACAGCTTAACATAACCCTTTTACGCAGCTGCTTTTATAGCTTCTAGCTATTCTAAGTTATTAGCGTGACCTAGGTTGTTACTAAGCTCTTTAGTTATCTAATCTAAGAAAATAAATAGCTAGTTATACATTAGCTAGATGTGCTAGATAAGGGGCTTATAAGTCTTGCTAAGGGCACTAGATACCTTCTTAAATTACTGTAGTATTATTGTAACAGCCCGCAGGTGCTGCTACTTAGTTGCTGCTAGTTAGAGTTTCTTAAGATCTTTAAAATTAGCTTCTGCTACCTTATTATATATAGAAGCACCTTCTCTACAGCTTAGTAGCTTTAGTGCAATTTCTTGCTCTAACTATTTGTTAATGTAGACCTAAAGCTTTAGTGCGCGCTTACATATATTATAGGTAGAGTTCTACCTAGTCCTAATATATTATATAACTAATAGTTAATAATTTGCTAGAATATTACTCTATAGTGTAAGAAACCTCTTAAATTATTGTAGTAATAGATCTATTATAATGCAGATAGCTTAGATCTGTGTTATACGTAGTATGTAATAAAATAATGTAATAAATAATTTCTACCTTCTAGAGAGAGTTTAGAACAGACATGCTGTTTTTAATACCCCTAATATAGCGCTGCTGCAGTCTTTGTGCATGCTCTAGTTCTAGTAATACCTTAAGTTAGAGATAGTAAATAATGTCTTATATAACAAGGTTAATTATATATATAAGATAAGGAACAGTGTTCTCTCTACTATCCTAAGTAATATTGTTCTGCTGTAGCAACCTCTCTAAGGTCTGTAATAATGTACTGTTATTACTAGCATTATTATAAGTAATAGCAAGCAGTTATTTTATAGTTTTAGTTTCCTAAAGAAGTTAAAGAACTTGCTTTGCTATAGAGGATCCTGTATGTTTTCTGCACATAGGAATAAAGTCTAAAAGGACTTCTTATAATTTCTAGCTCTTGTTTATATAGTAACCTTTAATAGCTAGGAAGCTAAGGTAATTACTTGCAGTCTAGGCATCTATTGCAATAGACAATTTAGTACTAGAACTAAGATCCTAGAGAAGAGCGCGTTTAGCAGCCTTAAATTAGCTCTAGAATATCTAGCTGAATTTATAACGGGTAGTTATTACAGCTTTTAGCCTTAGGAAGTAGATAAATTGTTAGAATAACGGCTGTTTAATTATTTAAAATAAGAGGTTGTTGTTAACAACTAATTGCATAAGCTCTGTTTTAAAGGCTAAAGCAGAGTATGTAGGATTAGAAGAAAACTAGTTTTTGTTTTACTGGTAGGCAGTGTATAGATATAATAGGAGGGTTAACAAAGTATAAGCAGGATTCTTAATTTGTCTGCAGGCTTGTAAACTAAGGTGTTAGATAAGATGCTTAGTCCTACAGCCTTTTATAACTAGGTGCTAAAGAACTAACCTACAGTTATAACAGTATATATATAGATAGCTATCTTATACCTAAAAGGCTTTGCTATATCTACTCTAGATCTAGCCTAAGTAAGTTAGTGCATCCTAATGTAGCTTTTTAGAAGCAGGATTGCTTCCCTATAATGTAGTTGTCTACTACTAATCCTATACTATAATAGTTGCCTTACTATTACTAGTATTAGGGTCTAGGGATACTAGCTGTTTAATAAGATATAATTGTTTTAGAAACGCCCCTTTAACAAGTTGTGTAGCAGAGAAAGTAAGAGATAGAAGAAGCTTAGGTAGAGTAGAAGGTGTGTCTACTAGTAGTAATAACATATATGTTATATGTAGACGTAACAAATATAGATATTTAATCCTAAGGCAACAGGATAATAGAAAAACTTTTTAACAAACTGCCTAGGGCAAGCCTAAGCCCTAACAGCAAGAATGTTATATTTAGTGCTAGGAACAAGTTGTTTTACTATTTTCTTAGGGTTAGCTTAGATATTTTAAGCGAGTTTCTGATTAGGTAGAGATACAAAATAATAAATTAAATAGAAATTAGTAGATCTTGCAAAAGAGGCTATCTATGTGTTAATTAGCTGTTATTTTAAGCTAAAACATTAGCTCTATATCTAATCTAGATCTATCTTATTATTGTTATTAGATCTTTTAGATCCTAATTCCTCTATATCTTTTTTAGCTAATAACTTGTAAAATTACTTATTAGTCTTATACACATTTGGCATAGACTAATAGAACTCCTCTAGCTTAAAATTAGACTCTTTAATCTCCTCCTCACACTTATTATTATTAGGTGCTAGAATGAATAGGCAATAGCTGACAAGCTTAGTATCCTAACTAATCTTATCTAAGAGAGATAGAGGTTTAGTTTAACTATAGTAATTAGTAAGTGTATATAATAATATAATGTAATAACTTACAGCTAGGTATTATTAGTTGTAACTGCTATACTTTTAGGTAACATATTATTATAGAAGGCCTCCTATTCTTCTTTCTCCTTCTTGCTCTTAAAGGTGTTATCTTTAAGTTTTTAAAGACCTTGCTAATACTCTTAGTAGAGCAGTTTCTTAACAACGCTGCTATTAGAAAAGAGCTGTTTGTTAACTTAGCCTATAGTAGTCTAACTAGCAGTGTGCCAGTGCACAGAGTAACTACCTCGGTAATGCTGGTGAACAGGGGGGATAACCTCAGCAATCCCTCAGATGCCAGGTATAAGAGGGGCATCTATCCATCTGATAGACCTTACCTTACAACCTACCCTTAATCAACCTCTCTACATCTACATCTATCCTTCTTTTGTCTCTCTCTCTCTGCCTACTAACGGGTGCTTCCTACTCCTGTTCAGCAGTAGAACTGTCTTAAGCAAGTTCTGTATGCTTTCTAAGGGCCTGTTAGTGTGCGCAAAGTTCTATTTTATACTTAAGATTATCCTACTTCTTATAAACAGTCTTAAGCTTATTTTTAAGCTACTTAGCTATTCTTAGTTAGTAAATGTTTGTAATAAGAAGCTGTAATAACTAAATACTAGCAGATAACTTAAAGCGTTGCTAATTAACATCTTCTTTAGTCTAGGCTACTATTACAGCTTAAATATTAAGATCTGCTAAAGCATAAGACTAGTCTTAACCTAACTTTAGCCTAGCCTGGTATTTTGCTGCATAATTAGTAGCCTTTACCTTATTAATAATTTCCTTCTCTTTGCTACGTAAGGCAGCTTAATTTCTTTGTTAAACTGCGCAGATACTGTTGCTAAGCTCTCCCTTAAAGAAGACTTTTATGCCAGTCTTTTGGCCTACAGCCCTAATCTAATTATAAGAATTAAGAACTTAATTAATCTTATAGTCTCTTAAATAGAAACCCTAGTATTGTTAGCACTAACTGTTATAACAGGATGTAATAACTACCTTATTTAGTTAATTCTACTTCTTAGCAGTAAAGCTAGCTAGTATACTAGTACCTGTAGTGCTAGCAAAGGTTAGCATATCTTCCTCCTCCTCCTTCTTAATATTATTAGCGTTAAGATTAATTATGCTAACTATAATAGGAGGCAGTAATAACATGTAGTATTGTATAAATAGAAGGTATTATAGATGTAGAAGGTGTTATAGAAGAGCAGGGCGGTTATAAGCTTTTTAGCAGCTAGTCTGTGCTTAACCTATCCTGGTTTTGCTAGCGCAAAAGTAACAAACACTAGCGCTGTTGCAAAAACAAATATTAAAACCCCTTCTAATTATATTAAAACAGCTTAGAGCTAGGTGTAACTTATATTAAAAAAATGCGCTTAGTAAATATGTAAAACTGTAGGTTATTATAGTTTAGTATTATATAACTGTTTATGCATTATAGTTATAATAATCCCTACTTATAATTGATTTTGGTTTTCTTGCGCTAGGCAGCAGCCTCTACTAGCGCTTAAACAACAAACGCTAGCGCTAAAGTAACAGGAAATATTTGCAACGCGTCTTATAATATTAAATTAAATTAGAATTAGACGCAGCCTAGGCTAAAAGAATGTGCTTAGTGTATTTATATTACCTATAAGTTATTATAAGCTTTTATTATAGTTACGCTAGTGTATAATAGTTATAATAACTTTCTACTAGCTATAGATTCTGATTTTCTTACGTTAGGTAGCAGCCTAAACTTTAGAAGTGCACAGACATCTACACGCGTTATTACACTAACCTATTAATAAACTCTACTATTACCTTTTACACTACACTACTACACTATTGTAACAGCTATACTACTACAATTTTGCTGCGCAACCTAGCTGTATTACAATATTACAGCCTACTATCACAGCTATTACAGCCTGTAAGCTATTACACCTGCTATTACACTTATTTTTACAGCCTACTACTACAGTATACTATTACAGCTAACTATTACAGCTAACTGCCTAATTGCTAATATAGCTAGAGGTTGCAGGAACAAGGCTGTCCTAAGCTAAGGATTAGCTGTAACTAGCGGCACGCTAGTAAGGAAGCCCTTAGCAGCTAAGTCTGCCTGTAAGGCGCTTGCTCTACTACTAAAGCATAGGTACTGTTATAAGGCTAGCAGTATATTATTATATTCTATTATTATATTTAATAACTAATACTAAGGTAGTAGTTATACTGCGTAATATCTGTTAATACTAGAGGTTAACTAAATTGTTAATACCTAAAATGCCATTCTTACAGGTAGTTTAGGAAGTTGCTCTTTAACTAAGGATTAACCTTTAGTTCTAGGCTAGCGCTCTAGAGGCTCTTTAGGAGTCTGCTAAATCTTTCCTTATTAGTGTCTTTAAAGGTATATATTAGTTTCTTATAGAAGAATATAAAACTAATATTTAAAGATATAAATATAAACGCTATCTATGTAAAGTAAGTTACTATTTAGGTAAAGGATGTAGCTCTTGCAAAGCAATACTACTAAAGGCTTATTAGTGCCCTCTGCTAAATAATTATATATTATAAGAGGGGAAAAAAAGAGAACTAGGGTTTTATAGAATGTTTATATAATATATGCTGCTAATAAATAAACACACCTACTAATAATAATTATCTGTAATAATATTTAAAGCTTAATAACTAAAATATTTAAATAAAAAGGCTTTAATAGGACAGATGTATAGTCACGTAATATACCTAACCTCTACCCCTACCCTATATAGACCCTACCCTACCTATACCCCTACCCTATGTAGACTCTACCCTACCCCTACCCCTACCCTATGTGGACCCTACCCTACCCCTACCTCTACCCTATATAGACCCTACTCTACCTCTACCCCTACCCCATATAGACCCTACCCTACCCCTACCCTCTTAGCATAGAATTAGCGTAGGTAGGGGTAGAGTGCAGTAGGGGTACATCACCTAATGTACCCTACCCCTACCCAACCCCTACCCTTTTGCCACTGTACTTTCTAAGTTAGTTGCTAGGCGCAGTAAAATTGCGTTACTACATGTTACACAAGAAGAACCAGTAACAACATTGTAAAATGGTTTAACTAGGGGCTTAACGGCCAAAGTTGTTAACAATCAAGTTAATTAACTTGGCGTCACCAGCTTAAATTGGCTGAGTTAGCGCAATTAGAGCAGTAAATTAAATTTATTAGATTGCTGTAGAGGCTTAATTAACTCAGTTAATTAATTTGATTAAGTAATTTAGTGTAGTAAAAGAATACTCTAGTACAAAATTAGTAAGTATCTGTTCCCTAGTCTCCTATTGCGTACTTAGAGTCTATCTTATTGTTAGTCTACCCCTCTGTTTAGGCTCTATTTAGTTTTAAGAAACCTACGTAGATTTAGCCGCGCAGTGCCTATAGAGCTAATAATAAGTAACTATTTACTTTACGCTGCTTAGGCTTAAGTAGATTACTAAGCTTGCTGAACATACGCTTATAACTGCTGCTATAGGCAGGGATAGTAAGCATGTTAATAGCTAACTGCGCAAGGTTAGGATATACTAGCTTAAGCTAGAGCTAATACATAACTATAGACTCTGTAGTATTACTTTTATAGTACTCCTACGTCTACTATAGCTTATACCTACGCTAGTTATTATACTTATTAGTAATAGCTATAGCGCTAGTTAGTTTAGAGTTAATAACAGCGTTAATAGCGTTGTTAATAGAGCTACCTGCTGCTAGCTTTAGGTGCTGTAGAGGTGGCTCCTTAGGCTTATACGTAGCCTAAATCTGTAGAAAGCTAGTATAGTATCTAGCTAGTAGCTTAGTTTTATCTACCTATACTTTCTTATAGTATAATTTGTAGTATAGGTAGAGTAGTATAGCAGTGTAGTAGTATAGTAACTTAGCAAGCTTACTGTAGTATTTGTTTAGCTTATTCTAGCTAGCGCGTATGTTAATTAGTAGGTAGTCTTTAGGTGTGTTGTACGCTTTATCGTTAACTATATTAAACACTATAGTAATATTCTTATAGGTGTTAAGTAGATAATTAAACACTAGGATAACCTTATAGCTGTCGCTAAACTTACTGTACATATTTTTGCCTTTAAGCCGCTTGGTAGCGAGCTTTAATAGCTAAAGGACTTGCAAATAGTTAGTAAGTACCTCCTAATTAGCTGCAGTTAAGCTATTAGAGCGTATCTATAATAGCACGCTAACAGCACACGCCTTATCTTGGCTTATCTATAGGTTATCCTTAGCAGCTTAGTAGTAGATATAGTAACTAATATAGAGGTAGAGAGGCTCTTAGAGGTAGATAGCGCGCTTAATAGTAGCTTTGTAGCTATTCTAGTAAGTAAAAACTGGCTTAATAGGCAGCATAACCTTGCGCTGCAGCTTAACTAGCAGGCTCTAATTAGCGTAGCGTTAATAATTGTCTAGTAAATTGTACTATTATAGTGTTTTAATGTAGTTAATAATTACAAAAAGTACGCTAATAGGTCCCTTATGGCGCTAAGACTCTATAAACGCTGCCTTATTAGCTGCAGTAGCTAGTAAGCTCTTATAACTCTCTTTATTGCGCCTAAATATTACCTGTTAGCTAATAAGATTTATAATATAGTAGCTGTAGCATAGTTGTATGTTACTTATGTTTTAGTTGTAGATTTCTGTTAACCTAGCTATAGTAAGGTTATTAGGGGCGGCGTTGTTAAGAATAAAACACTCTAGTTAGCTGCTGCGTACGCTAAATTGCTGTAGGATTAAGGTAACAACTTTGCCTATCTTCTTGCTAGTGTAGTAACCTGTTAGCTGCGGCAGAGCTAGTTGCAGGTTTCTTACTTTGCTAGTAGCGTTAGTAAAGTAAGTAATAATACCTAGAAAGGTATAATAGCTACCTTTAGCTAACTAACTGTTGAAACTTATATGAATCTTGCTAACAGCGTTAGATAAGGCCTAAGTAACCTTTAGCTGCATAAACGCGTAGACCTTTATTACAAACCTTAATACGCTGTTATAGGACACCTACAGCGCCTTCGCTACCTCTAGGTTTATAAACTCTATTATTTGCCTAAACAACAGCGTCTTAAACTTGCAGAGTAGGTAGTTATTGCTTATAAGCTATAATACAGCAGCTATATAGAAGCCTTATACATTAAAGTTACCTATAGTGTTAGCTTTTGCGCGCAGTAGCTACGAGCTATTAGTAAGTATTTAGCGCAATAATTGCTCCCTATTAGCTATAACTAGAGCTGCTAGCTTACTGTTAGCAGTTATCTAATAAGCTGTAAGTAAGTGGTTAGCAGTAGAAGTAGTTGCGTTAGTAATGTTGTACTTACTACTGCCTTACACGCGCTGTTAATAACAAATATAGTAGATAAAAAAGACCTAATAAGGCAGCAATTTAGTAACTGTACGATACCTATAGCGATAGACCTAGCTTTTCTTCTGTAATAATTGCGCTAACAGCTTTATTAACCTAGGTAATTACTGCTAATTAAGACCTGTAAAGTTATCCGCAAGCCCTTTAAACAGCGCGTTAACACTATTGCTAGAGCCTAGGCTTACTAGAAGCCTCTGTGGCAGCCGCAGAATCCTCCTCTGGCGCTAACGCGTTGGCTAGCTAATTATCGCGGACTTGAGTCTCCTACAGCGCCTTAGTTACTGCTAGAGAAGCTGTTAATAGCCGGTTATAGGCAGAGAAGCTAGTGGCAATGGCGACAATAGGGACTTAATTAGTGACAATAGCTGCTGTAATAGCTGTAATAGGCGCTGGGTAGGTAGCAGCGTAAGCTGCCTTTAGCTCTCTAACAGCCGCTAGGTAGGCTTATAGCGACGTTTGGCTAGCAATTTAGCTGCCTTAGCTGCCTTAATACTATGTTTAGGAGGTATAGTAATAAGATAATATGTACAAAGTAAGCCTATAGATAAGATAGGGTAGTAGTTAATACGTTAAAAGCAGTACGTACGCGTACGTTAATAGCTAGAGGTAACTAACTATTATAGGTAAGTAAGCTAATTAGTAGCTTAATAACAGAAAAGTACGTAATAATTAATTAACAGCTGCCTTTATAACCTTACTTTTTCAATGCCTTAGCTAAGCAAGTAAGCAATTAAGTTAACTTAAGCAATCTTACAGTCTATTGCAGCTTAAATTACTTGCAAAAACAGACGTACAGGATTAATTTGGTTAACTTGGCTATTTCTAATTAAGTCAATCAAGTTTACCAAGCCAGCTTGCTTGTTGACAACTTTGTTGACGGCTGTGGGAAATTCGAGCGAACCTTTAAAAGCTCAGTGAAAGGCATCTTCTTTGTACGCAAAGACAGTGGCAAAGGTGCACTTGTATGTATAGCAGAACGGCTTCTTATCTCACACTCAACTTTTGCCGTTCACGACTGTTTCGCTTGGTTCAGCTGTCACATTACCGGTAGCGTCGCGTTGCTTCTAAGTCTTACGTTTGCAAAGACGAAGGTATGCAACAACCGCACATGTTCTTTGTCTCTCTGCTTAAATCCTGAGTTCTTGTAGGTCTCTAGTTGCTAGCGTGAGATTGCCTAAGGTAAAACTGATGTGGTAGCGAGACAAACAAACAGTGCTGATTAGTAAGCAGAAGATGTTGCTTTGCCTCTACTTGCGATTAGACAGCTTCTAATACAGGCGTAGCCCACCTTTGTAACTGCGGAAACAATATCTGGTATAGTTAAGTTCACCACCAGGCGTACCACTCATGTAGCTGAGTGAGGAGAAAGGATGATCTGCAGCAATTGAATGAGTAATGCTGTTCTTTTTCCTAGCTTGGATAAGGACGATGTAGGGCTTGCGACAGTAGTAGTAACTTAAAGGCTGCCCTGTGGCGCATAAGGCTTGTTTCCGCTAAAAGGACAACTGTTAGTCAGATTAACTTAGAGAGGTATCGCAAAAGTTGTGCCGCACGCAGTATGTCTATTGCTATGAAGTTAAAATGGATTATGTACATTTTAGTCTGTTATAGCTGTTGTTATTTGCATATGAACGTACATTAGGTTCAACAGTAAAAGTCGAATTAGGTCAAACACACATTTAATCACATTATGTTTGAGGATTTTGTGTATGATTTTAAAACTATCAGTAACCCAAATTAGTTGTACTAAAGCAGCGTTGATCAGATAAACAAGCAGAAAAGTCTAATTATAAGATTTCTACTTATTATTTGCATAAATATGTCACTGTCTTGCTGTAACGTACCCCACAGGCGAGCCAGTCACCAGGCAAGTCGGTCACTTTTGCCAAGCCCCCACCAAACTCCACCCCATTATAGCACAAAACAACCTAAATTAGCGCTGTAAACTGTAGTACAGCCTATAATATTATTTGGAAACTACTTCTACCTCTTTCTTAAATGTTTGTATATTATGCCTAGTCTCACTACACTGTCTATAGCGCCTTTGGGAAGGCTTACCTACTTTAGCGCACACCTGCTTTTTTACCTTCTTACTATTACTACGCGCCCTAAACTCTTTTAGAGCTGTTAATTGCTAGCCCTCTTTAACTATTAGAGTACCTTCTTTCTTAGCCTACTTTCTTTTGTGTAATTTTTGTTATATAGCTGCCTTATTAGCAGCTTAAAGCTTAGTAATCTTCTATTTTGCTAACACTAGCTTATACATAATTATAGCTACCCCCTTTAAGACCTTCTTAAATGCTTTAACTATAGAGGTAGGTAAGCTATCAATTGATTAATTAATTAATTGATTAATTAATAAGTTTAACGTCCTGTGTAAGTATAAGACTATATAAGACAAGAGCAGTTAAGCTGCTCTAGTAATTTAAGGAGTGTGTTTCTTTAAAGGGATAGTAAATGTGTGTTCGTAGTCTAAAAGTAAGGCCCTGTGCCCTAGTTTGTTAAGAAGAGCTGTTGCCCTGTTGAATTAGGTTTGTGTAGAACTATCCTACAAGTAGGTAGTTCTAGCGTTTGTTGTTTGTTGTCTATTGCTAGCTATTGCTATTGCAGTCAACGGTCTTTATATTGTTGTTGTTGTTGTTGTTGTTGTTGTTGTTGTTGTTGTTGTTGTTGTTGTTGTTATTATTGTTTGTTTGTCTATTACTATTACTAGTAGTGTTCCAGTATAGGTATCGAAGCATCTCGTTTAGCAGGCACATCAGGAAAGAGAGAGAGAGAGAGAGAGAGAGAGAGAGTGAGAGAGCGGAGAATAGGTAGATAGGTTGATAGTAAGGTAAGGTAAGGTGTCTGTCTATTAGATGGATAGATGCCCCTCTTATACCTGGCATCTGAGGGATTGCTGAGGTTATCCCCCCTGTTCACCTGTATTACCGACGTAGTTACTCTGTGCACTAGCACAAACCTCCCCTACCTTAACAGCATGGTCCCATCATGCTGCAATAGCTGTTACTAATACTAATCCTAATCCTAAAAATACTAATACTGATACTAATACTAACTCTAATACAGACAGATGTTAACTGTTAATAGAAAGGCGGTACTAGGGCGTGATTCATAGATAGCCAGATAGATAGAGGCAGAGAGACAGTGCTGAGGTGTGACCCACGGATGGCCACTAACGATAGATAGAGGCAGTGCTGAAGTGTAACCCACAGATGGCCACTAACAACAGATAGAGGCAGTTCCTCCTGTCCAATTAGATGCTACCAGGTGTCACCTAGCAGGTGCTGATTAGCTAGCATGTGGTATGCCTTAGAATCTAACAGATCCGCCAGATCCGCCGGATGTGCTGGATCTGAGTGCTAACAGATACGCCAGATGTGCTGGATCTAAGTGCTAACAGATAGACTGGATGTGCTGGATCTAAGTGCTGACGGATACACTAGATGTGCTGGAGCTAAGTACTGCCAGGTCTACCAGATGTGCTGAGGGAGGTGCTAAGGGGTGCTGAGAGGCGTGCTGAAAGGCGTGCTGATAAGTCTAATAATAACGTCCTAGTCCAGAATTAACAGGATAATTCCTGGGACGTGCCCCAGCCTTTAGAGTGGCAGATTTTCAGATAATAACGTCCTAGTCCAGAATTGACAGGATAATTCCTAGGCCGTGCCCCAGCCTTCAGAGTAGCAGAATTTCGATGTTGCCTGCTATACCGTGCCCCCTGGTTAGGTTACCATTTTGTTCTAGTATAGGTATTGAAGCATCTCGTTTAGCAGGCACATCAGGAAAGAGAGAGAGAGAGAGAGAGAGAGAGAGAGAGAGAGAGAGAGAGAGAGAGCGGAGAATAGGTAGATAGGTTGATAGTAAGGTAAGGTAAGGTAAGGTAAGGTAAGGTGTCTGTCTATTAGATGGATGGATGCCCCTCTTATACCTGGCATCTGAGGGATTGCCGAGGTTATCCCCCCTGTTCACCTGTATTACCGAGGTAGTTACTCTGTGCACCGGCACACTACTTCACTAAGGTAGCAGGTATCTATAGGCCTAAGGAGAGAGCTGTTACTTTGTTCATATAGTGTTCGTATTAGGGGTAGGTTTAAGCTGTTGCTTAGTTAATTTTGTAGGGGTAGGTTAAGCTAGTGCTTAGTTAATTTTATCTAGGTATAGGAGGTTAGTATAACTAGTTATAATAGGGGGTATTTATAATATAGTAATAGCTGTGTAGCAATTATTAGGCAGGCAATAGCTATAGCTAGAAGTTCTCTATTTATTGTACCTTTAACTGGTCTAAATCTTTAAGCGCACAGGCTATTGCAGAGATTTTATCTTAACTAAGACTAGATAACTACTCTATTTAGCTTACAATAGCTAGCGCGCCTGTTCCAGCGCCTGCACTACAAAACAGACGCTGGAAATAGATGTTAGGAAGGCATGTTCGTAATATTGGGATGAAAAATCGATGGAAATCGACCTTTCTCTAACTATAAAAAGTTGGTGTTTGGTGTAGGTAAGCTATCTATATACTTCTAAATCCTTGTCTTTACAAGCATTAATTATAACCTGTTATAGGCTTAGACCTTGTCTAAGCCTTAAGCTAGACAGGACGGTTACGTGCCCTACAAACATATTAGAAGGACACGCAACATGTTACCTTCTTAAGAGATATAGTACTATATTAACCCTTATTATATCTTACCCTAAGGCTAGTCTATAATATTTATATCTCTTCTTCTAGAAGAACAGCTAGCACTTATACTATGTTAGCTGGTTCCTAGAATAACCCCCTAGATAAATCTGTCCCCTTAACCCTTTACGAATTTATAGCCTAGATATTATAGTTTATAATAAACTTATAGTAAGCCTTAACTGCTGCTAATAAGTATATAGTATTACTTAAATATAATAACTCTAATATATATATATTAATAGAGTTCCTAGTATAAACAGCTAATACCTGTACTAGACCTACGTCTACAGTCCTATTATCCTTCTTAGAAGCAACGCTGTACCTATTAATGTCTACCCTAGCCCCTAACCTACCTTATAAAGTGCTGTTTTTAACGTCTACTCTAGGCCTATATGCCCCTATATAGATATCTACAGCCTATAGGAAACCTCTTTCTATAAGTAAGGCCTTTACTAGAAACAAATCCTTATTTAAGGTATAGTAGGTTATAATAGGCTATATGCTATAGGCAGATATGTCCTTTATTAGTAGGCTATAGGACATGTTTACCTTTATATAGTTCTAGCTTAGTACGTCTGTGTAATAAGATATAGCTCTATTCTATAAGACTAGAAGTACCTAAGGTATATAGAGCCTAGAGGACTTCCTAGTATACCTAGAATTCTGCTACAGCAATAACTACAGCTAGGAACAGGCCTAGGCAAAACTAGAAAGCATCTATTAGGGTCCTAACAAGTTATCCTTAGACTTTTTTATCTAGTTTAAGCAGCTACTAGTGTAAAGTAGCAGCCTCTACTAGGACAGAGAACAGCGCCTATTAAAGCTCTGCTAGGCTCTAAACGCAAATATCTATAATATAGTAATAAAGTAAGGAGTAACTTATATAGATTATAATATAGCTGTTATAAAGTATAAGTCTATTACTATAGACATTAAGACTATAGCTATAGAAAACTAGCTACGCTACAGCTTTACCTAGGCGCTGCCTAAGCGTAATAGGGATAGTAATATTAAGATAATAGTTATATCTATAGTGTGTACTAGCAGTAGTGCTAAGTAAGGAGGTTAGAAGTAGTCTACTCCTAACTAGGCTATGTAGGTTCCTAATAAGGTATTTTAGTAATGCTAGGAGGCTAACCTATATACCTGTTGCAGTAAAGAGGGACATATTTACTAGAATTATGCTAATGTAGTAGTAACTACAGTATAGGCAGTAATAATCTTAGGTAAGAAAGAGGCTAGTTTATATAGGGGAAACTAGCTACTCCTAATATAAGTCTAAGTTAGGAGTGCTATAGGAGCATATTAGCAGAGGAGACTACTAGTGCAGAGGTATTGTAGGCTGCTAGGAGAGCTATTACAGACTCTATAAACAAGCCCCTATTTAACATTCTATTATTTATTAATAGAGTAATTTAGGCTAATATACTAGTAAACTTAAGGTATAAATACTTTAGTATAGTAAGCAATAAATTTACTACACGCTTAAGAGGAGACTTTATTAAGGTGCTGCTACAACGCTTAGCGTAAGTAGTAGGTACTAGTAGAAAGTCTATAATCTCCTATTTAGTCCTATTTAGGTATAACTTAGATAGGTAGCGCTTATAGGCTGTAGCCTACGTAGTACTAGGTCTAAGCTAGGATGTTATTTTAGGGAAGCCCTAGCTTTAATAAGAGGGTGTAGTATTAGACGTAGAAAAGGGCACACTAAGGATATAATAGGTAGGGAATCTTATAGTCTATAAGTCCTTATAGTATATAGTAAACGTTTATATAGCTCTTCTATTAGTTACTAAGTTTAATAAGACCCTAGCTTACAGGCTTTAGAAGCACCTGCCTCTAGACTAGTTTATCTCTATAAGCCTCTACAACATTACTAAAATCCTCTTAGTTTAATCCCTAGGAGCGTAAGGGATGGCAGAGGAGGTAGACCCTCTCTCCCCTAAGTATGTCTAGTTTTAGGACCTATTTAATAAGAGTAAGGCCTCTAGCCTTCTTCTATATAGGGGCTAGATAGATTACTATATATAGTTACAACACAACTAGTCTAGAAAGGAGAAGCCTCTAACCTAGGGCCCTCTGTATAATAAGCTAAGGGACTAGCTACTTAAGCTATAGAAGTAGGTGTTAGCACTAATAGATAAGGGGTAGATCTGCGCCTCCTCTTCCCTAGCAGGGGCTCTAGTCCTACTAGTTAAAAATTCCTTTAGCAGGTAGCGTATGTGCATAGAATATTACGTGCTTAATAGCATTATAATTACTAACTAGTACCTACTTCCTCTTATTAAGGAGACGTTACGTACACTAGGGGGTGCCTGCTAGTTCTCTAAGATTGATATCTATACAGCGTTTTACTAGATTTATATTATAGAAGAAGATAAGCACCTTACTATATTCTATACTTATTTTAGGCTCTTTAAGTAGCTAGTCTGCCTGTTTAGCCTAGCTAGAGCACTAGCGTCCTTCTAGCGCTACATTAACAGTGTGCTTTAGGAAACATTAGGTAACTATACTACTATGTACCTAGATAATATCCTTATACATAGTAGCAGGTCTAGAACAGACTACTTAGGGAAGGTTAGTAGAGGTCTTACACTCTTACGTAATATAGAGCTATATTTAGATCCTAAGAAGTATATATTTATAATAAAGAAGGTATACTACCTAGGATATATTATAAAAGCTAGAAAGGACATTTATCTTAATCCTAAGAAGGTTAAGGCTATTTATAATTAGGAAGCCCTACAGTCTTTGCGCAGGGTCTGCAGTTTCCTAGGATTTACTAACTTCTACTAGGACTTTATCCTAGCCTTCTCTAATATTACTGCCCTACTTAATTAACTTATAGGGAAGGATATCCTGTTCTAGTAGGGGTAGAAGGAGGATGCGGCGTTCTACTAGCTAAAGAACGCATTTATAACAGAACTAGTCCTAGCCTAGTAGGACCCTAAGTAAGAGACACTGCTAGAGGCAGACTACTCTAGTAAGGCGTTAGGTAGCTACCTTTCCTAATAGTATAGGAAGGTACTTTGCCCTATAGTATACTACTCTACTATACTTATAACAGAATAATAGAACTATACTATCTATAATAAGAAGTTAACTGCTGTTATAAAGTGCCTAGGGGTCTAGGCAGCTAAATTAAGGTCTATTACTAGGCTGTTTACTATCCTAACTAACTATAAGAATCTCTAGTACTTTACTACAGCGCGCAGGCTAAGTAAGAGGCAGCACTAATAGGCAGAAGAGCTGTTATAGTTCTGTTTCTACCTTTGCTTCTGCCTAGGGCGCCTTATAGCATAACTAGATGCCCTAAGCCGCTAGAAACCAGACTATAATAGGAGGTTAGGGGGGGTCTATAGGATAATAACCCTAGTTTTATTATTAGTAGTTAGTATACTAGGCCCTAGTATACTCTTACTTTTTATTAATATATATATATAATTATTGTAGAATAAAGGTGTTTAGTAGGACGTAGGGTATATAGTACACCTGTCTACTGTCTATAATACGACCTACTAGTTCCCTCCTAAGGCTAAGACTACTTAGTAAATTACAGATTATACGCTTAGTGCTTATAGCACACTACTATAGCGTAGGGTTACGTAGGTTCTGTGTTAGAAGCTACTTATAACTATAATAATCTAAAGGGCATATAAATCTAACCTAATAGGCTATCTAGGTGCTAATGCTATATTCTATATTATTAGACGTAACTTCTACTAAAAGGGGATGCTATAGGACGTTTAGCGTTATATCTGTAACTACTACTATTTTAGCGTATATATGTTACAGCGCTAATAGCAGGGCTTACTCTAGCTATTACCTATTACTAACTGTTTTTAGTCTTAGATTTTAATAGATTTAATAGTTAACCTCTCTTAGGCTAATAAGGACGCACTATACTATCTCTTAGTTATTACAGATTATCTCTCTAAGTATATACAGCTTAAAGTAATAACTTCTATAACTATAGAATATTACACTAAGGTCTTCTGTAATATATAGTAGTAGTTCTAGGGCTTTCCTATCGCTATTATTACAGACTGCAGCTTAGACTAGCTAGGACATTTTTAGATAACTCTGTGTAGCCTTATAGGGGTAGACTAGCTGCTCTCTACAGCCTATTACCTCTAGATAGATAGAGGGACAGAGTGTGCTAACTAAAAGGTGCAGGTAGTCCTATAGGTTATACCGTTATAGTTAACTTTAAACAGAATAACTAGCCTAACTGTCTTCTAGCCTGCTAACTAGCACTTAACAATTGTAACTCTTTAGTTACTAGGGTTAGTTTTAACCTACTCCTCTACAGTTATAATATAGACCTCCTACAGACAATAGTGCTACTAACTATTAGCTAGAATATACTACAGGGACAGGCAGTCTATTTCCTAGACTACCTCTAGTAAGGCATAGAGCTTACTTAGGCAGCTATAGCATAGGTATAATAACACACCTAGAATATAACAGACTATAGCTGTGTTACGATCTACAGAACACAGAAAGGATTTGTCTAATTACAGTGGCTGCGGCACAGTAATTATAATAATAGAACGAACAATAAGTAAGCAACAATTACATGTCAGCACTCAGCCAACAACTAATAGGACACGTGACCTAATTAAGGCTTAGTATAATTAGTACAATTAGTAATTAGTGTAATTAGTACTTAGTGTAATTAGAGGATACACAACACTAATTAGTCTATATTACTACTATAACTATTAAAGTATATAGTTTGTAGGAACACAACCCTTATAGTTTGTGTTTAACTTTATTAATTAACTTTGTTATTAGAATATCTTAACACTGCTTGTAAAACAGATAGTCTACTCTATACTCTTCCTTGCAACCCTAGTTGCTACAGTCTTTAACTAGACAACTACCCCTTTAAGAACCCCTGCACGTACTTATCCCTAAGACCTAATTAAACAATTACTTACAGACTTTGTCTAAAGTGTAAAACTTAACATTTTAAACACCCCTAAGTTAAGTACTTTAGGATCTTACGCTACCCCTAGCAGCACTTACTCTAGCAATGCAGATATAGATGCTCCTGTTACAAACAGCACTATAAACGTAGCTAAACTAGACACCTATAATAGAGACTGTAACAAGCTTAATAACTAGCTCCTCTAGTTTAACTTATTCTTTAAATTCTAAGGAAGTAAGATTCCTAACAATAAACGCGTTATGCTAGCCGCCAGTTATATACGCAGAAACGCTTTTAAATAGATTAAGCTATTTCTCTAAAAGGCTATGTTAGACAAATGTCTAGACAACATGTCTAAATAGTTTAACAACTTTAACAACTTTAAACAAATAATTAAGCTAATCTTTAGAGTCTTAAACAAACTAGCTATTACACGTTGCAACATCTAACGCATTAAGCAATCCTAATCTACAGCTAACTATGCTGCTAAGTTCTAGTAACTTGCTACTAATATAGAATAGGATAATAGTGCGTTAATAACTATATATAAACAAGGATTAAAACCTAAGGTTAAAGAAGAACTAATGCGCACTGGCGCTAGTACTAAGACCTTAGACAAACTATATTAACAAGTCTATATCTATTAACATTAAGCTTTACAAACTATAACTAGGACTATAAGAAGATCTGCAGGTATAGGTTGTAGTTATTAGAAATAACTGCCTGCCTCTATGTAACCTGTAGTGCAACAACCTAAACTAGGGACAATAAGGAGGACGTTACTAGCCTAACACTAGCTAACGCATCTACAATAACATACAGAGTAGTTACTTCAGACTAGAGGCTATAGACCTCTTAAACCTTAACAAAGGACCGCTACTAGGACAATAGAACGAAAAGAAGGGTAGAGGAGGACAATACTCCTATAAGGACAGTAGCAAGGACTGCTATAACTATAGCAAACTAGGCTATATTACAAGAGACTGTAAGATAAAGAATAAGGTTCTTTAACAGCTTAATGTTCTTACCTGCAAAGTTAATACTGCAGATGCTAGTAACTAGGAAGTAGTTACTAATAATATAGGACGACTTATAGAAGACCTAGAGTCTAGTCCTAAGGATAATGCTAAATGTATTAAACCTCTAATTTGTGCAGCAACCCCTTACTGCGACACTGCAGAAGGCAAAGGAGTACTATTTACTAACAGCAACTAACAATACTACACAGTAGAATGCTGTGTAGAAGGAAAGAGCCTTAAAGTTAGTAGGAAACACAAAGGCTTGTTCTAATAATAGGGAATAAGCTACTTTAGTCTTAAAGGCAAGGAACTTCTAGTTATTAAACGTAAACTAGAAGAGGTTGCTAAGGAGCAAGCTATACTTAGTAATATTAGCAAACCCTATAAAGAGACAAAGGACTACTAGCGCAAGATAGACAACCTTCTAGATACTTCTTAATAAACACTTCTAGAAATTAGACAGGACACTATGTGTTACTAACACTAACGCTAGCAGCGTAAGCGCTGTGCTAAGGAAGAAGCGTACACGCAGATGTGTTAAGAGCTTATCTAACCTATAGAAGGATCTAAAGAAGAATCTACTCTAGAATTTAACTAGCTTATTTAGCAGGTTAAGTAAGAAACTAATAACTACTAACAAGCACTAAACAACCTAGAAAAAGCTAAAGACTAATATTAGGTTAAAGTTAAGATATAGCGTAGTTTACAACGCATAAGGGAGTAACAACCCTTACTAATATTACTTCTACTACTACTTAGCCCACAACCCTAGTATAAACTAGATGTTAGGAATCCTAGATATAGAGAATTGTTATAGACAGCCTACAGAGATAACTAATGTAGCGTACACAAAGATTTTAAGCTAAACTACAGATAGTTTCCTCTAGGTTACTATTCTTGCTGTGTTTAGTAGTTTAACTGTTAGAACAACTTGTGTAAAAAACACCTTATTAACAAACACAGCTGTGCCCACTTTCCTAGGACAGACAATCCGCAAGTAATTATTTAGATGCAGTTAGTAGTTAATAGACAGTGCTACAACGCGCACTAGCAAAACTGCCTAAACCCTAATTGTAAGGTCCACTAAGGACACAAGGAACATAACAGATTCACTAACAAGACTTTTTTAGGACAGCGCCTAAGAGCGCTAGGGATCAATCTATTAATTCTATTAGGACTGATTGCCTTATTAAGCTTACTATCACACTAAATAGAGTAGAGCTATTAGCATTGTTAGACTTAGGAGCCTAGGGAAATTACATATCCTAAAAGGTAGTAAAAGAAGCTAAACTTTAACTATAGTACAAAAAAGAACTGTACCTACTACAAGTAGCTAACAGAGAGCTAATGCTAGGGGAAGAAAGAATTACGCTTAAAGTTTAAGGTGCCCCCCTAAGGATATACGACTATAAAGAGAAGTTAGACCTTAATATTCTTAGGACGGCCGCCTATAATGTTATACTAGGGTTACTATAGTTATAAGAGCATAATCTACAAATTAATTAGAAGAAGTAACAAATCTTATTTAACAGATGCAAGTACTGTATAGCTGCACTAATACCTACACAATACATGCTGTAGTTAGTAGATAAGAAGGAGATTAATAACATCTCTTTAACACATAAGACGCGCTAAGATAGAGCAGTTAGCTAGCTACTAACTACTAAGACAGTAGGAGATAGGAAAGGCGCAGCTAAGGAGAAGAATAGTGCACCTCCTAATATTCTAGATAAATATAAGAGTTATATAGAACTCTTCTAGTATAAGAAGACTGCAAAAGTATTACTACAGCACAAAGTATAGGACTGCAACATTAAGCTCTAGGAAGGGAAGGAACTGCCCTTTAGACCTATATACAGACTCTTAGAAAAGGAACTTAAGGTACTGCGCGAGTATATTAAAGAAAACCTTAAGAAAGGATTTATTAGGGAATTAGAATCCCTAGCAGGATTTCCTATTACCTTTGTAGCTAAGAAAGACGGCTTACTACGCCTATATGTTAACTACTAAAAGCTTAATAACATTATAATTAAGAATTAATACCTGCTACTAAATATTAAGGAGTTATAAGACAGACTTAGCAGAGTATAGTACTTTACTACACTTAATTTGCGTAGAGCGTACAACCTTATACGTATAAAGGAAGGCAAGGAATAAAAGACAGTGTTTAGAACCTGTTATAGTTATTACAAGTACCTAGTTATGCTATTTAGGCTGACTAATGCACTAGCTACGTGCCAGGCTCTAATTAACAACGTGTTAAGAGCGCACCTAGACTAAATAACAGTAGCATACCTTAATAATATCCTAGTGTATAGTAAGACACTAGAAGAACACATAATCTACGTTAAGGAAGTGTTAGACTGCCTAGGAAGAGCAGACCTCTGCCTAAAGCTAGAGAAGTGCAAATAGCATAAGGAAGAAGTAGAATTCCTTAGCTATATTATAGGAAGACATAGAGTGAAAATAAGCCTAAAGAAGATTTAGGTTATAAAGGATTAGCTAACACCAAAAACAGTTAAGGGAATCTAGGAATTCCTTGGCTTTGTTAACTTTAACTAACGCTTTATTAAGGACTACTCCACAAAAGCGCTACTGCTTACTAAGCTAACGCAGAAGGACGTTCTATTTAAATAGGAACAAGCACAGGAGGACTCTTTCTAGTTACTTAAATAAGTATGCGTAGAACTACCTACAATAATTACATTTAAGAGTAGAAAGCTACTTTAGATTAAAACTAATGCCTTAGATCTGGTATTAGGAGCTTGCGTAACACAAGAACGAGATAGCCTATAGCACCTAATTGCCTACTATTTACAGAAGTTTATAGGACTAGAAGGAAACTATAATATGCATAACAAGGAGCTTATAGCAATTGTATTAGCCCTAGAACATTAGAGAATCTATGTAGAAAGCTGCTTAGACCTTACTATATACACAGACTATAAGAACCTAGTTTATTTTACAACAACTAAGGTTTTTAACTAGAGACAAGTTAGATAGTTAGAACTGTTAGGAAGATATAAGTTTAAGATACTGTATACCCTAGGAAAAGATAATAGCAGAGCTAATGTACTTAGTTAATAACACAACCTTATAGGAATAAAGACAATTAATAAGCACGCTATACTTAGAATTAATAAGGATAGATCCCTAGGACTATTGCAGTAGCTTAACAACATAATGTAAGTTTAGCAGAAACAGCGTATCCTGTTATAAGTACTAGAGGAACTTTAAGAAGAAATTATAGCTAGTTATTACAACAACCTGCTATATAGAAACCCTAGAAACACACGCATAATAGAACTTATTAAAAGACATTATAAGTTTAAAAATATAAAGGACAAGGTTACTAAATATGTTAAGAACTGTGTTAATTATTAATAAAACAAGCACAGTACGCACACAAAATACAGAGAAATATAGGTAATAGAGCTGCTAGCAGCACTATAGACGAATATTACTATAGACTTTGTCACGCAGTTACCTGTCTCTAAGGACCCTGTTACAGGATACGCCTATAACTTAATCTTTGTTATAGTAGACAGATTTACTAAGCACGCTAAGATAATACCTTTTTGTTACAACTATACTGCAGAGCAACTAGCTTACGTATTCTTAGATTAAGTAATTAGGTACCACAGCATACTAGAATCTATTATTAGCAATTAAGATAAGCTCTTTACATTAAACTATTAGACAATGCTGCTAGCAGCTATAGGTACTAAGAAGAAGCTTTAAACTACTTATTACCTACAGACAGATAGATAAACTAAAAGAATAAATTAGACTATAGAGACATACCTACGGATATACAGCAACTAGTAGTAAGATAACTAGGTTTTACTGCTACCTATAGCACAGATTACGTATAACAATAAATTATTAGAAGTAACAGGCATAACGCTGTTCTTCGCAAATTACAGGAGACACCTAAATCTCTTTACTAGAAGCCTTAACACAACTGTTTAGACAGAATTAGTAATATCCTTAGTAGCTAAACTAAAGGAAGTACACTAGAAATTACTAGAAAACATTAGCAAGGCTTAAGAACAAGCAATCTCTTATGTTAACTAGAAAAGAAAAACAGTACCTTAGCTAAAAGAGGGGGATAAAGTTTATCTCCTTACAAAAAACCTTTAAACGCAAAGACTAACAAAAAAACTAGACTACATTAAAGTTAGACCCTTTTTTATTTCTAAGTAGATAAGCCTAGTTAACTATAGACTTAATCTGCTAAAGGATGTAAAGATCTACCTAGTGTTCTACATCTCCTTATTAGAACTAGCTAACTCTAGAACGCCTACCTAGAAGAACTTCTATTACTAAGCTAATAGTAAAGACTAATAGGAAGTTAAAAAAATAACACAACACTAGAAAGAAGGTAGTTAAGATAAATATCTAGTTAAGTAGTTAGGATACCTGGACTTAGAAAACACATAGGAACTAACTACGCACCTTACAAACTGCTAGCAGTTGTTAAAGCAATTTAAAGAGACTAATTAGGCAGTGCTACGTTACTCTTCTAGTACTCTAAGGGCTGGCCTTTAAAGGCGCTCTAGGTACTAGGCAGTAACAAAAACTTATCAGACGGATCTAACTTAATGGTCCCTGCCTCTAACTGCTCCTGCTCTTTAATACTGCGCTCCTCTACCGTAATAGCCTCCTTAGCACAACAGTCTAATAAATCTATTTATTGTTATAACTGCTCCTTACGCGTATAAGCTACACGTAAGTCTTCTATAGCCTTTTTAGATATATACAGTGCTTTAGTTTATGCCTTATAACTCTCTTTTATACGTATATATAACTTCTCTTTCTTAGACGCTAGTTAGGTAAACTTAGACTAAGTTACCTTTATGTTACAACGTTGCCCTAAGTAAACACACTGTTACGATCCACAGAACACGGGAAGGATGCAAACCAATTACAGCGAATGGGGCACAGTAATTACGACAAGTCATCAGGTTCAGCGTAAGCAAACATGACAGTGTCAGCACTCGGCAAGATGCCGAAGATCACGTGACATGATCAGGCTTGGCATAATTAGTACAATTAGTAATTAGTATAATCAGTGCTTAGGGTGATCAGAGGATTCCTAACACTAATTAGTCTGTATTACTACTACTATTATTAAAGTATATAGTTAGTAGGAACACAACCCTTATAGTTTGTGTTTAACCTTATTAATTAAGTTTATCTTTAGAATCTTAACTGCTCTTAAACAAGACAGTCTACTCTGTACTATTCATTGCACCCTATCTTTACAAGCTTTGCTTAGTTAATAACCCTTACTAATCTAGTAACTGTACTTATTCCTAAGAACTAATAGAATTAGTGCTTACAGTCTTTAACTAAAGTACAACTTTAACATTTTAAACACCCCTAAGATAAGTACCTCTACAGGATCCTGTGCTACCCCTAGCAGCTCTAACATAGACGTTGACGCAGACCCACCAGTCTACACTACAGGCATGAACGTTAACAAACCTGACCTTTACTACAGGGACTGTAGCAAGCTTAATAATTAGCTTATATAATAGGACCTCTTCTTCACCTTCTAAGGCAAGAAGGTTCCTGAGATTAAACAAGTAGTCCTTGCAGCTAGCTACATGCGTGGCAAAGCATTTACCTAGATTAAGCCCTTTGTACAGCAATACTAAGCTGGCGAAGCCCTAGACAACATAGATGTATAGATAAGAGACTTTAACCTATTTAAAGAGAAGATTAAGCTAATCTTTAGAGTCTCTAACAAACCACACATTGCCTGCTGTAACATTTAGAAGATTAAGCAAGACAAGTCAGCTGCTAACTACGCCGCAGAGTTTCAGCAGCTCGCTGCTAACACTGACTAGGACAATACTGCTCTAATTACTATGTTCTAACAGGGATTGAAGCCTAAGGTTAAGGAAGAACTTATGCGCACTGGCGCAAGCACAGAGACCCTTAACAAGCTTATTAATACCGCTATTAACATTAACGTACAACTCTACAAACTCTAGCAGGAGCTTTAGGACAATCTATAAGCTTGTACTACTGTTATTGCTACTAACCAACTGCTACTAAGGAACCAGTAGCGCAACAACCTAAACTGAGGACAATAAGGAAGTTGCAACCAGCCAAACACCGGCCGTTGTATCTACAGCAACACCTAGAGTGGATACTACAGACCTGAAGCAATAGACCTCTTAAACCTTAACAAAGGACCACTAAAGCAATAGAACAAGAAGCCTAGAGGGGGTAAGCAATCAGGAGGCAGCAAGGACTGCTACAACTGTAGCAAACTAGGCCACTTTGCCAGGGACTGCTGGATAAATAAGGTTTACCGCCAGTTAAATATACTTACCTGTAATTACAACAACACAGAAGCTAGCAAATAGGAAATTCTCACTAATAATATAGGACGGCTGCTGGAAGACCTAGAGTCTGGTCTAGAGGACGATAACGACTGTATTGTACCTCTAATTCGTGTGGCAACACCTTACTAGGACGCCTAGACAGGCAAAGAAACAGAGTACTACTCTAATAACAATCAGCAATACCATGCGGTAGAATACAAGAGGACCCACAGCAGAGTCTAAATAGGCAAGAAGTACAATAGGCCCTTCCACAAGCAAGGAACGTGCTACTTCACCCCTAACAGTAGAGAGTTAATAGTTGTAGAACTAAAATCTAAAAGCGCAAAGAAGGATAATATGCTTAACAACATTATAGCCTATAAAGAAACAGAAGACTACTAGCAGAAAATAGACAACCTGCTAGACACTTTAGGACAGACGCTTAGTTAGATTGCTAAAGCAACGCGCAAACAACAGCGCTTAGCTTAGTAACACCAGAAGCAAGACAACAAAGAAGCCTATTGCTGAATGTGTTAAGAACTCGTCAGTCCTATCAAAGGACCTAAGATAGCAGAAATAACACTAGAGCTCCAGGAGCTCGTCCACTAGTTTAAGAAAGAAATTAATAACAGCAAAAAGTTCGCTAATAACCTAGAAGAAGCTGAAGATTAGCTTTAGGCTAAGTAAGAAACACAACGCAGCCTAGAACGAATACAGAAGCAGAAAGAAGAGCTCCTACTAATTAGCCTACAACTACAGTACATCCTAGACTACTAAAACCTAAAACATAGAAACCTTATGTAGACAGCATGCTCTAAGGACAGATACATAATCTATTACAACAAGAAGCTTAGTGCAGGATGGTTCCTGGCATAACAAGGCCTCTGTTGCAACTAATGGTACTAGTGTCACAATGACCTATATAAACTTCATCTTATTAACAAACGCTAGAAAGCACACTTTCCTGGTACAGATAACCCACAGGCCACAATACAAATGTAGCTAGTAGTTAACAGGAGTTGCTACAACGCACACTGGCAGAACTGTCTTAATGCGGACTATAAGAAACACCGCACTACCAAGGAATACAAAGGGTTCAGTAATAAGGGGACTTTTTTAGGCCAGCGCCTACAAGCCCTAGGGATTAATCTATTAATAGCATTAGGACTAATTACCTTATTAAACTACCTATTAAACTAAATAGAGTAGTCTTTTTGGCACTCTTAGACTTAGGAGCACAAGCGAACTACATATCCTAGACAATAGTGTTCTAAGCTAGACTTAGATTATATTGCAAGAAACACGCTTACTTACTCTAAGTAGCTAATAGAGAATTAATGCTGGATAAACTGCTGATTATGTTCGAAGTGATAGCGGCACCCCTACAGATACAGGGGCACTACAAGGAAATAAACCTAGACGTCTTTATAAAGGCCACACACAATGTTATACTAGGACTCTCCTAGTTATAAAAGTACAACCTAAAGATAGACTAGGTATAAGAAAGACTTTTACTAGAAGGATGCAAATACGGCACTAATACATCTACGCCTACGCAGCGCACGCAGCAGCTGGTAGATAAGAAGGAGATTAACAATGTCTCTTTGACACATAAGACGCGCCAAGATAAAGCAGTTAACTCTGCAGATACTGAGAGCCCTACAGATTACAAAGCAAGGGTTAAGAAGAAAAAGAGTGCACCTCCTGTTATCCCTGACGTTTACTAACAGTACGTAGAGATGTTTAGAGAAAAGCTTATAGTAAAAGCCCTGCCTAAGCATAAACCCTAGGATTACAAGATTAAGCTCCAGGAAGGAAAGACACTAACTTTCAGGCCATTATACTAACTATTAGAAAAGGAACTTAAAGTACTTTGCAAGTATATTAAGGAGAACCTTAAGAAGGGATTTATTAGAAGATTAGAATTACCTGCAGGGTACCTAATTATGTTCGTTCCTAAGAAGGATAGCAAGCTACAACCTTACATTGACTTTAGGAAGCTTAATAAAATTACTATTAAGAACCGCTACCTGCTCCTAAACATCACAGAGTTGCAGGACTGGCTAGTAGGAGCTTAGTACTTTACAGCGTTAGATCTATAAGGCGCGTACAACCTTATACACATAAAGGAAGGAGAAGAATAGAAAACAGCATTTAGGACGCAATATAGACTCTATAAGTACCTAGTTATACTGTTCAGTCTAACAAACACACCAGCAACGTGTTAGGAGTTAATTAACAACGTCCTTAGAACACACCTTAACAGAACTGTAGTAGCGTACCTAGACAATATCTTAGTGTACTTAAAAACACTAAAAGAGCACACGCAATATGTCACAGAAGTGCTAGAATGCCTACAGTAGGCAGACCTACAGCTTAAACCTAAAAAGTGCAAATAGCATAAGGAGGAAGTCAAATTCCTGGGGTACATTGTAGGACGACACAGAGTCAAGATTAGTCCAACCAAGGTAGAAGTAGTCAGGACCTGGCAGACGCCAAAAACAGTTAAGCAGATCTAGGAATTCTTAGGATTTGTTAACTTTAACCGACGCTTTATTAAGAACTACTCTAAGATTGCAATCCTGCTGACGAAGCTTACGTGGAAGGACACACCATTTAAGTAGAGACAAGAACAAGACAATGCGTTTAAGGCACTTAAGCAAGCCTGTATCGCACCACCTACATTAATTATATTTTGCAGCAGCAAACTAATACGCATAGAGACTAACGCCTTAGATCTTATATTAGGCGCATGTATTACGTAAGAAAAGGATAGACTATAGCACCCTATTACATACTACTTACATAAGTTCTTAGGACTAGAAGAACGCTATAATGTGCACAATAAAGAATTACTCACAATTGTATCAGCCCTAGAACATTGGCAACTATACGCAGAAAGTTGCTTAGAACTCACTATCTATACCAACCACAAGAACCTGGTATACTTTACTACCACCAAGGTCTTAAATTAACAACAAGTACGTTAGTCCAAGATGCTTAGGTAATACAAATTCCGGATATTGTATATACCAGGAAAAGACAATAGTAGGGCTAACGCACTTAGTCGACGACACGACCTCGCTGGAGAAAAAACGATTAACCAGTTCGCAGTGTTAGGAATTAACGACGATAGATCCCTAGGACCATTACAGCAGCTTAATAACATAATGCGAATTAAAATTAACTAGCGTATTACATCAGACGTACTAGAGGAACTTTAGGACAAAATTATAGCTAATTACTACAATAACCTGCTACACAGACACCCTAGAATTACACATATAGTAGAACTTATTAAATAACACTATAAGTTTAGTAATATAAAGGACAAGGTTACTAAATATATTAAGAATTATGTTAACTGTCAGCAAAACAAACATAGTACACACGCAAAATATAGAGAAATGCAGGCAATAGAGCCACTGACGGCACCATGGACGAACATCACAATAGATTTTGTCACTCAGCTACCTATCTTAAGAGACCCTGTTACTAGATACAACTACGACTTAATCTTTGTTATAGTTAACAGATTTACTAAGTACGCTAAAATAATACTGTTTTAACATAGTTATACTGCAGAACAGCTTGTATAAGTGTTCCTAGATTAACAAATAAGGTATTACAGCATACCTAAATTAATTATTAGTAATTAAGACAAGCTCTTCACGTTAAATTACTAGACCACGCTCCTAGCAGCTATTAGTACCAAGAAGAAGCTTTCTACAGCCTACTACCCGCAGACAGATAGATAAACTGAAAGAACAAATCAGACTATAGAAACATATCTACAGATTTACAGCAACCAGCAGCAAGACAACTAGGTTTTACTGTTACCTATGGCACAGATTGCGTACAACAACAAATTGTTAGAAGTAACAGAAGAATTACTGTTCTTCCTGAATTACAGGATGCACCTAAATCTCTTTACTAGAAGTCTGGACACACTAATTTAGACTAAATCAGCAATATCCTTAGTAGCAAGACTAAAGGAAGTGCATAAAAAGGCACTAGAAAATATTAGTAAGGCTTAAGAACAAGCAATCTTATATGTTAACTAGAAAAGAAAAACAGCACCTTAGCTAAAAGAGGGAGATAAAGTCTATCTCCTTACAAAAAACCTTCGCACACAAAGACTAACAAAAAAACTAGACTATATTAAAGTTAGACCCTTTTTTATTTCTAAGTAGATAAGCCTAGTTAACTATAGACTTAATCTGCCAAAGGATACAAAGATCTACCTAGTGTTCCACATATCTCTATTAGAACTAGCTAACCCTAGAACGCCTATCTAGGAGAACTTCTATTATTAAGCTAACAGCAAAGATAAATAGAAAGTTGAAACAATAATAACATATTAAGGGAATGGCGCCAGGCGCAGATATCTAGTTAAATAGTTAGGTTACCCTAACTTAGAAAACACATAGGAACCACAAACAAACCTTAGGAACTGCCTGCTGTTGTTGAAGGAATATAAGGAAGCTAATCAGATAGGGCCACGTCGTCCTCCCAGTACTCTAGAGGCTGGCCGTCGAAGGCGCTCCAGGTACTAGGCAACAACTTAAGAGCAAGACCACCTTATGCGACACTATCAAACAATACAGTTTCAGCATCTAGCTACTCTTGCTCCTCTATGCTTCGCTCTTCTACTGTAATAGCCTCCTCTGCTTAGCAATCTAATAAATCTATTTGTTGTTATAACTGCTTCTTGCGCGCATAAGCTACACGCAAGTCTTCTATAGCTTTTTTAGATATTTAAAGCGCTTTAGTTTGTGCTTTGCAACTCTCCTTTATGCACAAGCGCAATTTCTCTTTCTTAGACGCTAGTTAGGTGAACTTAGATTAAGTCACCTTTATATTACAACGTTGCCTAAGGCAAACATACTTGCTATACTTTCTAGATTAAATATAAACCTTATATACGCAGTTGTGCTTTATATAAGTTTTATATTTCTATACTATAATTTCTCTAAAGGACTTAACAAATTTATATAAGTAATAACAGCAAGCTAAACTTAAGATAGTTAGTTATTTTGGCATTGTTAAAACTGCCTACTAATTAAGGACAGGCCCTGCGTTATATAAATAAGCTTAAGAGACTAAGCTAAGACAGAAGGGGGATAGTGTTATAATCTACAGAACACAGGAAGGATACAAACTAATTATAGCAAATAGGGTACAGTAATTATAACAAGTTATTAGGTTTAGCGTAAGTAAACATGACAGTGTTAGCACTTAGTAAGATGCTAAAGATTACGTAATATAATTAGGCTTAGTATAATTAGTACAATTAGTAATCAGTATAATTAGTGCTTAGGGTAATTAGAGGATTCCTAACACTAATTAGTCTATATTACTACTACTATTATTAAAGTATATAGTTAGTAGGAACACAACCCTTATAGTTTGTGTTTAACCTTGTTAATTAAGTTTATCTTTAGAATCTTAACTGCTCTTAAACTAGACAGTCTACTCTGTACTATTCATTGCACCCTATCTTCACAAGCTTTGCTTAGTTGATAACCCTTACCGATCCAGTAACCGTACTCATCCCCAAGAACCAATAGAATCAGTGCTTACGGTCTTTGACTAAAGTACGACTTTAACACACACTTGCTACATTTTCTAGATTAAATGTGAACCTTACACACTTAGTTGTGCTTTATATAAGTTTTGCATTTCTACACTATAATTTCTCTAAAGGACTTAATAAATTTGTATAAATGATAATAGTAAGCTAAACTTAAGATAGTTAGTTGTTTTAGCATTATTAAGACCTGCCTAATAATTAAGGAAGGGCCCTGCGTTATATAAATAAGCTTAAGAGACTAAGCTAAGGTAGAAGGGGGATAGTGTTATAATCTATAGAACACAGAAAGGATTTATCTAATTACAGTAGCTGCAGCACAGTAATTATAATAATAGAATAAACAATAAGTAAGTAATAATTACATGTTAGCACTTAGCTAACAACTAATAGGACATGTAACCTAATTAAGGCTTAGTGTAATTAGTACAATTAGTAATTAGTGTAATTAGTGCTTAGTACAATTAGAGGATGTATAACACTAATTAGTCTGTAATACTACTATAACTATTAAAGTATATAGTTTATAGGAACACAACCCTTATAGTTTGTGTTTAACTTTATTAATTAACTTTGTTATTAGAATATCTTAACCCTACTTGCAAAACAGATAGTCTACTCTATACTCTTCCTTGCAACCCTAGTTGCTACGGTCTTTAACTAGACGACTACCCCTTCGAGAACCCCTGCACGTACTTATCCCTGAGACCTAATCAAACGATCACTTACGGACTTTGTCTAAAGTGTGAAACTCAACAAGCTGTAGGCCTATAGAGCAGTACTATATAGGAGATAGGGTGTAGTTTTCCCTCTATAATGTAAAAACTAATAAGCTAAGTTAGAAGCTTAATTAGTTACAAGCCTAGTATACAGTATTTGCAGTTCCTACCCCTCTAATAGTTACCCTAGATTTGCTAGATAACCTCTACAAGATAGTGCATATAGACCTACTAGAACGTACAGCTTCTAACCTGTTACTAACACAGCGCCTGCAGGAAAGTAGACTAGGCCTACTAGTTGTCCTAGAGGAGGACAACCTAACCCTAGCTAAATAGGAGGTAGAGGCTATTCTAAAAGAAAAGAGGGCTTATAGGCAGAATAAGTTATAGGTTCTAGTTAAATAGAAGAGATATATAAAGCTAATATAGGCAGTACTAGAAGCATTATAGGATATAAAGGCCAAAGAGGCCTTTATAGTAATATATACAGTATATAAGAAGTAGATATAAAAAAGAAGAAACTTTTATTATTTATAATAACCCTTATAGGGTCCTATTAGGAGATACTGTATAGGGTATAAGGCCTAGCATAGAAGAGCTTAGGGACCTTATAGTAATAGTACACTGCTGCCTTATACATATACTACTAGGGAACTAGCAGTAAGCCTTAAGACTTAAAAAAGATATTATAGTCGCGCGTTAAAAGTTAGTTCCGCGCTAGCGTCCCTCTAACGCGTCAACCCAGCCACCTATACTTTTTGACCACCTACAACTTCACTACTACCACTCTGTTTCCCTTACCCTCTTAACTATTAGATGCAGAAACGCTGTCGCTTAAATTCTGTAGAGCAGGATTAGGTAATTAGGTGGCTATATGCAGGTGCAGGTACCTATAATGTTACTAGTTACTTTGGCTGTTATAAGCGTACTATCTAAAATCTTTATAAACATTTTAACACTACAGGAACTACACGCAATAGACCTTGCTTAGGCAGACCTAAGATACTGTCTAATACGTAGAAGAAGCTCCTACACTGCGCAACGCAAAAGAATCCCTAGATTACCTACTCTAAGCTGGCTAAAGTCGCCCAGATTATCCTACCTAACAACACTACTACCTACAAGCTAAGCAAGTTAACTATCTATTACGTACTTAAGTAATACTATATAACCTGTTAGAGGAGTAAAAAGAGGCCCAAACCTACTAGTAGACATGCTCTCTAGCATGTTTAGTTTGCTTAAAAGCATTAGACGTTTAATTAGCGTTAGCACACAGTTAAGTTTAGTAATAAGTGCTTTGTTTAGAAGGGCTCTAGCTATAAACAGCAGTAGGTATTTTGCTACAATAATAAGAGATAGAAGCTAAAGATAATTACTAGGATCTCTACTAGTTGTCTACCTGCTTAGATAGTGTAGGGAGCTATATGGCTAGATGCACAGGGTAGACTACAGTAGAGTCTACTTATTATTATAGAGAGGGATCCTAATGCTCTACGTGGTAGCTATAGCAGCTAAAGTTACATTAAAACACTTAAGTAAAGTCTCTTACCTTACTATTATTAATCTTAGTTTTTTATGTAGGATAACGCGCGTATATATACCTCCTACGCTATATAGACATTTATAGCAGATTATAACATTACAACTCTCCTATAGCTAGCTTACTTACCTAATCTTAACCTAATTAAACACCTCTAGTAGCGCCTTAAACAGATAATGCATAAGCTCTACCTATAGTTTAACAACTATAGTAGGGCAGAAGAGTATTAGGATAAGTTTTGTAAGGCGTTAAAGGAGTGCTGGCGTTGTATCCTAAACTTACTTATTAAGAAACTTATTGGTAGTATGCTAGCACGCCTAAGTGCCTGCAGGAGGGCAAAAGGCTAGTAAACAAAATACTAGTATAGAACAGTATAACCTTAAAATTTAGAGCGTTTTAACTATGTGTAGCTATCTTAATTGCCTTACAAAGTGGGGTGGTGGGCGTGGTGATGATGCGGGGATTTGCTTAGTGGAACTAACTTTTAACGTAGTACTGTATCGTCTATAGATAAGGAATAACAGGTAGTAGTAGCTATGTCTAGGGCCTAGTTCTATGTAATACAGCAGTAGTAGTTAACCTTATAGTTATTATTACTACCCTTTATATCTGACTTAATAGTACTGCTATATATTAACTATAATATTTCCTTAAAGTTATAGTTAGGCGTGCATAGCTCTATAGAGGAAGGTAAGTAGTAATAGTAGGTAGGCGTGCGCAGCTCTATAGGGAAGGTGAAGTAGTAACAGTAAGAGGGCGTAGGGGACCTTATAAGAAAGGGAGAGCAGTGCTAGCACAGGGGCGTAGGCAACTCTGCAGGGGAGAGAGAGTAGTAACAGTAGGGTAGCGAGCAGAGCTAGCAGACAGATAAGCAGTGCTTGTTAGAGGAGTTAGAGTAGTAGTAGTAGAATAAGCAGGATAACAGGACGTACTCTAGGCAGCAGTACAGCATAGTAAGTAGGCGCTTAACTTAGTTAATAGTGTCCTTTAGAACTAGTTAGCTATATACCTAATATAGACAGAAATTCTTATAGTAGTATAGGCCTAGACTGCCTCTATTTAGTTTATACGCTTAGTCTAGAACTAGAAGGCTAACCCTATAGCAGCTATAAACTATTAGAGATAGGTATCTAGTTAGTTACTACTATAATGCCTAGACAACAGTATAGCAGGCAGAGCAACCTAGGAACTAGGCTTAGTAGGGGAACAGGTAGTGTAAGAGGAGGTTAACTACTTTACTAGCGTAGGGTTAGCTAGGGCTAGGTTAAGCGCAGCCTTATATACCTGCTAGTGCTTATAGTAGGCACCTAGTAAAAATGCTACATTAGAAAGGATAACCTATAGCAGCAATAAGAGGGTAACTTACAGTAGAAAACAGGCCAACGCCTCTAATTAGCCTTGTTACTGCCTACACCCCAGGTGCTAGGCGTCTTAATATAGGCGTTACTAGCGCATACTAACGCCTTAGCTACTGTTTGTTAGGAATAAGGGCTAGAATAGGAACATATACTTAGATGTACTACTTAAAATTACCCTAGGTATAGTAGGGCTAAGTGTTTATAGTAAAGAGGTTATTATTATAAACATAAACGCGCTTACGCTTAGTGTAGGTGCAGTAGGTCTTACTAGCACCTAGAACGCAGTTAGCTGTAGAAGGAATTAGCAGGTAAGTAGACCTATAACAGACGTAGGCACTTATAAGACTAGCTAGTAAGAATAGTAAGAAGGCAGCAGAGGCAGCACAGGATAGCGCTAGCAGAGACAGGGACTAGGTCCTTATTATCTAAGTTACCTTTAACTTTATAGTTTCCTATATAACAGTAGTAAGCTTTCTATATACATAGTTAGGCCCTATAACTAGATTATAGACTATAGATAAGAAATACTAGAGGTATGTTGTAGGTAGAGGGGAGGGACTGTGGTAGACTACAACTGCTCCCTCTAGAGGGCACACTAGCTCCTTAACTAGTAGCCTAATAGCTATAACTAGAGGTAATAATAGATATAGCAGGTAGGGTAAGGGCATGTATAAAAAATTAGGTAAGTGTGTTATAAGTAGGTTAGGTAGAAGTATAGAGTAGTATAATGTCTAACTTAGGCAGGTGCACTAGGTAAAACAAAAACAACCTAGGTGCGTGTAGGGACTGCCCTAGGTAAACTACAGACTAGACAAGTAGCTAACCTACTAAGAGCTAGACCCTTACGCAACTACAAATAGCCCTAGGGTTTACCTGCTACTAGCATTCCCTAGGCTACACTAGAAATAGAAAGGACCTAACAAAAGTGTATACAGCCTAAGAGGGATAGGGAAAGAAGGTATGTTATAGGCTTAGACCTTGTCTAAGCCTTAAGCAAGACAGGACAGTTACGTGCCCTACAGACATATTAGAAGGACATGCAACGTGTTACCTCCTTAAGAGATACAATACCATATCAACCCTTATTACATCCTACCCTAAGGCCAGTCTATAACATAACCTAAGTTTAAGGGTGTTACTTAGGGTTTGCAACTGCTAGAGCTTGTTGTTAACATGTAGTAGTGGTGATAGCGTGCGCAGCTTTACATTAAGGCTGCTTATAACCTGTTGTAGATTAAACAGGACTAGTCTAGCGCCTTAGAACCCTCCCTAAATGTTACTAGAAGTAATTGCAGCGTTGTAGGCGCGTATAGAGCATAGTAGGAACTTTATCTTTATAATATAGGTAATCTAGTTATATATAAGTATTTTAGCTTAGCATCTATATAACTTCTTTAAAGTAGTAAAACAAGCTATATTGTCACGGGTGTTCTCCCTACAACAGGGGATACCTCGGACAGACCCCAGGCCAAGCCCAGAGACCTACCGACCAGTATATAATATCCACACACCTAAAGACTCATCCATCAAGGATTTGTCTTATCTCTTAATATTACCTATTATTTCATCCTATATCGCTCTGCTCTATTGCCTGCCTACAGTGCCCTTACAATTTAAATCCTTCATACTTCCTCTCAGAACAGGCAGCCAATTGGCAGCAGAGAGACGGGAAAAAACTCAGCCATCAGCAATGGCTGGAGGACGACGCAACCTCCGCTTAACCACTAGCGACGTGGAGGAGTTGCCCCCTTGCGACGACCTCGGTCAGGAGCCGGATGCGCAACGCCGCGACGACGCGCCTAGGGTATCGCCGGCACCTATGGAGCCACCGCTCAACCCTCACATCAGGGGCGGGTCAGCCACCACGGCGGCAGGCATCGCGACGCCAGACGTCCCAACGCCACGCGTCACACAAATGGAGTCGCTACAGGCTTCTATCCCGTTGTTGCTGGAGGCACTCAACGAGGCAGAATTGTCCGGCGCCCCCGAACAAGAAATCGAAATCCGGCAGCAGCAATTCAACCGGGCAGTGGAGACCCTGCAGCGGACGCACGTCGGACCCACGCCGGGTAGCCACCGCCCAGCGTTCGACGAGGCAGGCAAGATAATGCGAGTCCTCAACAACGTCCAACCTAAGCCAAAACTTGGGACAGATAACAAGCCTCCATCAACCCAGCAGGTGGACCAGTGGATTAAGGACATAGACACGGCGTTCCAGTACGCTCAAGTAGTCGAAGACTCCGTAACCCGCACCTATTGGATTATAGGCACTATCCACTATAGTGTCCATCAAGAATTGATCCAACAACGTATCAACAAGGGATCAATCCGAACCTGGGCCGACCTCCGCGCAGAGGAGGAGCAGCTTGTACAAGACCCAGTCTTCACTCGGTACAAGAACTACGATAAGTACTTCAACTATAAGTGGAAGGCCGACGATTCCGTCAACACCTTCCTAATAAAGTTGAACAAGCAGGAGTCTCTACTGCCCCGCAACTTCGCTAAGTTTAACAACGGCACAGATAACTATAAGTTCAAGATAGCGTTTGTATGGAGCCTTACTCCCCACAAACTCCAACGTAAGATCCAGCGCAATGGCAGCCTGGAACACATTACTGAGTGGATAGAGTTTGAACGGGCCCTCCGTAACGCAGAGACCGCAACAGTCCCCTTGAACTCAAGCCTCCGGGCTGAAGGCAGCGGTCGAAACAAAAGACCTTACTCTTCTCCTAATAGGGGAGGATTTAAAAGGCACCACAGCCAGGCCTCAACCCCCTCCAGGAGCGACGCCGGAAAGCAGCCGGGAGACTCCTGGCCAGCAACCAATAACGCTAATTTGTTAGGCGGCAAGGGGTCCCATAGGGGCAATTACCACCAACAATCCAATAGGGGTGGTTATCATCAGCAACAGGGCCATTGGAGAGGCCGCGGAGGTGGCAACCAACAGTCCAGTGGAAGCAACCAGGGAAATAGGAAGCCCTAGTCGCCAACCTTTCCCACCTACGACTGGGGCCAGAAACCAAAGGGAAGCAGACCCGCATAGCGGTCACTGTCCAGCTGATTGACTCCAAGGGCAACCCTAAAACTCTCCGGGCCCTGTACGACTCAGGCTCGGAACTGAACCTCATCGCCGCACAGGTAGCCATAGACCTAGGACTCAACCCAGCGGGGACTGACCAGCGACCGAACGCGGTGGTCCTAGACGATACAAAGCTGTCGTTGATTGAGCAGTACCAGTTAACGATGGTCTGCCACGACAGCAAGGGAACACCTAAAACGGTTAGGCCAACCAAATTCTGGTCTACACTATTCGTTGGGTACAACCTAGTATTGGGGTATCTATGGCTGGCCGAGGCAGACCTATGTATCCGTTTCTCTACAGGAACCTACAAGTGGTTCACTGACGACGTTAAGAGAGTCCAGCTGGTGACCGCCGAACAATTGTTCAGTGATCTGGAGCCAGGCGAGCAGCCATACCTGCTACAGCCCGAGAGTCTGGGCATGGGTGGTCCAGCGGACGTCCATCGGACGGACGCCGGACAGACGCCGGACGCGCCCCTCGCCGAATGGTCAAGGATCATGGCAGTGGGAATCGACGGCGGCCCCATCCCAGAAGATGACGCCCCAGATATGGAGGAGCTCAAGTATGTGCCAGAGCACCTCCATCACAAGTGGTTTGCCTTCAGCAAACGGCAGACGAGTGTGTTAGCACCACACCGGGAGTATGATCACTCCATAGATATCAAGGCTGGTGCTAAGGTTCCCAACCTCCTGATCTATAACCTGTCCCGCCGAGAGCTGGATATACTCCGGGAATACCTCGAGGCGGCACAGGAGAAGGGCTGGATCCGCCCAAGCAAGTCGCCGGCGGGAGCCCCCATCCTGTTCGTCCCCAAACCTGATGGTACTATGAGACTGTGCGTCGATTACTAGGGATTGAACAAGATAACCATCAAGAACCGGTATCCTATCCCACTGGTGAGCGAAATAATGGATCGACTGTCAAAAGCGAAGGTCTTCACTAAGCTGGATCTACGTGACGCCTATCACAGGCTCCAGATCAAGGAGGGCGATGAGTGGAAGACCGCGTTCAAGACGCGATACGGTCATTTCGAATACCTGGTCATGCCGTTCGGGCTGGCCAACGCACCAGCCACGTTCCAATCCTATATCTACCGAGCCCTAGGAGGCTTACTGGATAGGATCTGCGTGGTGTACCTGGACGACATCCTTATCTATTCCCAGAACGAGGAGGACCACGACAAGCACGTCGAGGAGGTCCTAGATCGTCTGGTTGAGTGGGGGATGTTCGCGAAGGCAAGCAAATGCGTCTTCTCCAGTAAATTAGTGGAGTTTCTGGGATTCGTTATTACCCCAGACGGTGTGGTAATGGACCCTGAGAGGGTCCGTACCATCACCGAATGGCCCAAACCATCCAGTTATAAGGATATTTAAGTGTTCTTAGGCTTCGCCAACTTTTATTAGCGATTTATATTTAACTATTTAGGAATTGTCTGGCTGCTCATCGACCATATAACGGCCGCCCAGCGCCCGGAGGAGGACTGGGGGGTCCCTGGTCAAGAAGAGGGGGGGGCGAAACTAAAGAAGAGTTGGAAGGGACTAACAAAATGGTATAAACTATGGCACTGGCCAGAGGAAGCTCGCACGGCGTTCCTCACGATCAGGGAGAAGTTCACAGGGGCCCCAGTGCTTCAGCACTTTGACCCGAACAAGCCTATTATTGTCCTTACCGACGCGTCAGATTTCGCCATAGCAGCCATCCTGTTGCAACCCCAAACGTCTGACCTGGCTACAGAGCTTTAGATGAAGCCTGTGGCGTATTGGAGCCGGAAGTTCACGGGCCCATCCATCAGATGGCACACCTACGATAAAGAACTGTCCGCGATCGTCGAAGCCTTTAGGCAATGGAGACACTATCTCAAACACGCCCCGGCAACAATCAGAGTACTCTCAGATCACAACAACCTAAGGTACTTTATAACAACAAAGGAGCTCTCTCCTAAACAAGCCCGATGGGCGGAGGAGCTGGCAAGATTCGACTTTAAAGTCGAATACAAGCCGGGACCTGAAAACGCGGCGGACGGCCCATTGAGGCGTCCAGATTACGCACAAGGTCTTAAGGTTAGAGAACAGCAGGCCCTGCGGGACGCCATGCTACCCACCTTACAACAGAAGCTTCGGATCTAGACAATTCGCGAGTCTAGGGCTCAACACGATGCACAGGCAACATCTAGGCTTAACGTGCCCGTGGCAGACCCAGCAGGGGTCCGGCAACCACCCGAAGTCGTCCCTGAGGAATTCCACCGGCATCAGGTCGGCTATAGAGATTCGTCTCCCACAGATCCCAATCCTCCATCCATTAACCAAAGTCAGGATCGGCCCGTTACCGAAGCCAGGGGACCGAACTTTAACGTCGCAGAAGCTCTCCTTCGTAGCCTAGACGGCAGAGTCGGTGCCCCTACAAACCTTGCGAACGAAGCCGCGCAAGGAGATTCCGCTTTTGCCCTAGATACACCAGCAATCCTAGCGGATTTCGTTAAGCAGGTCCAGCAACGGGACGTACTATACCCCGGAAAGCTGTTGCTAACAACTGGGACGGATGGCGGAGCGAAGAAGGCACAACACCACTGGGAGGTTGACCCCAGTAGGACCTTACGCAGGAGTGGGAAAGTTTAGATTCCTGATGATATCACTCTGCGCCACACTATCCTATCAAGGAATCACGATAACCCTATGGGAGGTCACTACGGCGTAGATAAGACTGCTGAAGTACTTAAGAAGAAGTACCATTGGCCAGGGCTGATGAAGGACGTACATCACTACATCCAAAGGTGTCCCGCGTGCCAACTCCACAAAATCAGGAGGCATAAGCCGTGGGGCTTACTCACACCACTTCCAGTCCCTAATACTGCCTGGCGGCACTTCTCCCTTAACTTTGTAACAGACCTACCAAAGTCAATAGACGCTAAGGGGAACGAGTACGACGCTATACTGGTCCTTGTGGACCAGTTTAGTAAGTACGTCCGGTACCTACCCTGTACCAAGACGATCACTGCCCAGCGCCTGGCCGAACTGTTGATGGAACAGAGCTTCTCGAAGCAAGGACCACCAGATACGCTGCTGTCAGATCAAGGTTCAGTGTTCACCAGCCAATTTTGGTCTGATATTTGCTACCACCTGACAATTAACCACCGGCTCAGTACGGCGTTCCATCCCCAGACGGACGGGCAAACAGAGCGTCAGAATCAGGAGTTAGAGACGTACTTACGCATATATATGAACTACTAACAGGATAACTAGGTAGACCTCCTGCCATATGCCGAGTACGCCTACAACTCCAAAGCTCACTCCGCATATAGAGAATCTCCTATCAAGGTCGCCTTTGGCACTGACCCTAAGGGATTTAACGGGATGCCCGATGAGCACTGGCTCCGAAAGCCCCCAGCTGTCTGGGACAAAGACGGAACCACGCCGGAGCTGCGTAGGCAGGTCGCCGGACGCTTAGAGCGCTGGCACGACATGTAGAGAACAGCAAAAGAGGCCTTAGAGTACACACAAAAGGGCAACGCCCAGTGGTACAATACGAAGAGGTCAGAACAACACTTCGCTGAGGGGGACTCAGTCCTCCTGCGGGCCAAGAACCTGATGACGAGCCGTCCTTCAAAGAAGTTTGACGCTCGCTACCTTGGACCATTCGTGGTACTCAGGAAGATAGGAAAGCTGGCGTACAGGCTGAAGCTCCCCCCATCGATGGACAGAGTGCACCTGGTGTTCAATGTATCATTACTTGAGCGCTAGAGGGAACCCCTGGAGAACAGCGGGTTTCAGCCAGGTCCTATCAGTATACCGGAAGACATTCTGCCTGGCGACAGGTATAAGGTCGAAGGTATACTGTCACACCGAGATTCACGTTGCAAACACAAACACGCTGGAGCCGGACCACGCTGCGCAAGAGTTCAGGCAAGGCGTCAGGCATGGCAAGGCTGACAGCTCACTGTCACAGGCCGGCATGCGGAGGAGATCCCCCGTGAATGAGCGAATCCCGCAGACCAGTTCGCGCAGGAACAGGCTGCAGGAGCCGCTGGCGATCCTCTCGCGGACGTCACCGGTTGGGGACTCACTCACTCACTCACTTACCACTCAGGCCCTAGGGATTTCGATCCCTGGCACAAGGCACCTGACCACCTAGGGGGTTGCGGAGAGTATAAACAAAAACGTCCACACGCAGGGCAGACCCCGGCCCAGTGCCAGTCGCCACTCGCGAGACGCAGGGAGCGGATAGCCCCTACACGTCTGACGTCCAACAGTCACGCTCCCCACGGGTTTCAGAGCCAAGGAACGCTTCGGCGTTGACCTTTGTGACGTCCAACAGTCACGCTCCCCACGGGTTTCAGAGCCAAGGAACGCTTCGGCGTTGACCTTCGTGACGTCTAACAGTCACGCTCCCCACAGGTTGAGCCAAAGGCCGCTTCGGCGATTGACCTTTGTGACGTCGGGTTCGAGCCACTGCTCACCCATCAAGCCATGGAGCTGACAATTGCGGACTTAACCTGGGTTGAGACTCCGGCAAACAAGAAAGCGTTGCGACGACGGCGTAGCTGGCGTCTATAGGATTGCTCTTAACAGCTACCTGGCCTCACTTGATGCAGGAAAACCCGGTCGCCCGGCAACACAGCGGTGCCGCCCTGGTAGGGCACTGAGGAAGCGTCGTGACGACGGTGTAGCTGGCATCTGTAGGATTGCTCTTGAAACAGCTACCCGGCCTTACTTGATGCTGGATAGTCACCCCAGGCCACACCACATTTCTCCTGCCTAAGTTTTTCCCTCCACAGGAGGTTTTTCTAGAGCTTAATAATGGCGCTGGGGATTCCCCAAAACGGTTCGGGACGGACCTTTAGAAGGGGGGGGGCTATTGTCACAGGTGTTCTCCCTACAACAGGGGATACCTCGGACAGACCCCAGGCCAAGCCCGGAGACCTACCGACCAGTATATAATATCCACACACCTAAAGACTCATCCATCAAGGATTCGTCTTATCTCTCAATATCACCTATTATTTCATCCCATATCGCTCTGCTCTATTGCCTGCCTACAGTGCCCTTACATATATTAAGGGGCTGTGTAAGGTGCAATAAGTAGAAAGGCAAATAGAGAGTAATTATCTTATTATCCTTACAGTACTGCTAGAATTTAAGAGAGTTATAGCTCTTATAACTATTAATAATAAGTATATATTAGGTGCTAATAGTACGCTCCTTTATATGCCTGTTAAAGTAGTTTATCTAGTCTAGACTAAGCTTATTAGTAGTCTAGCTGTTATTAGAGACTCTAATAACCTAGCCTTAAGGCAGATCCTCTTCTTTGTACTAGGCAGAGAGGTAGTAGTAGGCCTTAAAGATAAGGAAGGCTGGAATAGCCTATCCTTTGGCATTAATGCCCACTATAGCCGTAGCCTACTCCTAGTTGCCTAGCTAGACAGCCTTTAGCTAACCTTGTTGTTCTAAAGCTATAACAACTACTTCTTAGGAGATCTAGCTTATTATAAAGCCTGTCTTGTTAAAGTTGTATGTGTCTTTATCCTAGATGCTATACTTAGCTTTAGTATTAGCTACTAGGCTAAATTAGCCCTATAGGACCTTAGAATCCTTATAGAGAGCTTTCTTATAGTTATACTTATAATTAAACTTTACTTTAAGCTCTAGGTGTTGCTTAACAAACATACTAGGCTAGTTTGTGCTAATAGGGCCTAGATTGCGCTTAGCGCGCAGAGAATTAGCTGTAGTAGCTATATCTAAGAGCTAAGGGGAAAATCCTTACACATCTAGCTTAAGGACATATTTAATAATCACCTCCTTCTTATTATTGTCTAGCTTCTGTAAGTTAGCTATAGAATCTGCTTATAAAGGTTGCCTAGTGTGTTAGTTACTTATTGTACTTTAAGGGATGCTGTAGATAGCTGCAGCGCGTTGCTAGGAGAGAGTTATGTCTTGTTTAAGAGCCTAAAGCGCAAGCTATATCTAAGCTTCCTTTAACGCGTCTAAATAGTAGTATTAAGAAGACATTAGTGGGGGAAGGGTAGTTAGGTGGGGGCTTGGCAAAAGTAACCAACTCGCCTGGTGACCGGCTTGCCCGTGGGGTACGTTATAAGTAATGAAACCTCTATTCTAACATTATTTATAATTGCTATTCTTAGGACACATAGCTTAGAGCTTACGGACCTACAGCAGTATCCTTCTATTAAATTTTGTTAGGGTCTTCTAAAAGCATTATCAACCCCTGTGCCAGTATTAGTGCTAAATTCGCCACGTTCTATAGGCTTTCTAACCTTACTACACCCTTAATACTCCTATTACCTATTTTAGGCAACTGTAATTCACGCGTTAAGTTAGAGCTTTAAGAGGTTTAATAATTCAGCGTTTAATCCTAGCTAAGCAGAAAGCAAGAGCACATAGTAACTGTGTTGCTGTACAGGCCTATCTGTAGTTAGATTGCATAATAACAATAATCAAGACATACTAGTTATACTCCCTAGTAGAGGCTAGTGTCTACCTTAGTCTTAGTAAGCAATATACTATAAATAACAAATACTCTACATAGCTAGAATAACGCCGTAATTGCGTTTGTAATAATAAATACTATTAACAATTGCTTATATCCTAAGCTGTCTTATTCTAATCTTACTGTCTTATAGTCTTCTAGCTGTATACGTGAAATTACTAATGATAGGAATAATACCACTATTACGAGATAAAGTGGTCCTGAACTGTAAGCAACGCAGCAATTTTTAACCCTGTCTTAGTTAGAAAAATACAAAACTTGAAATTGTATCTCTTACCTTAAACGATAAACAAAATTAAGTGCTCTTAAAAGGGCAATAAGAAATGCCACCTATGTAGTCTAGTAGAGAAACATTAAAACACCTAAGGCTTAGGCTAGCTAGTTATCCTATAAATTAGTAAGCGCTAGGATTTTTCATAGATCTTCTTATATTAGTGCTAGTAAGAAGTTAAAGGTTATATTGTACAGCTATGCTAACCTAGTACATATTGTCTTTTAAGCGAACCGCAAAGACAATTGCAATAATACCAGCAACTAATAAAACGACCTAACAAGCCCTAAGAAGAGTAGCCAGGATTCTCTCCTAGAAATAGGGGTTTTCCAAACTCTGGTCTATCCTGTTTAGTTTGCGAGACTTCACATTGTGATACATAAGCATAAAGCTCAGCACAATTCCAACCATAAAGCAAATAGCAAAACTAAGAAGGATAAAAGTTATGTTAAAGGAAAATATATAACGTATTCCACAGGTAAGTTGGCTATACAGGTAAGTCGGCCACACAGGCAAGTCGGCCACTCTGCCAAGACCACACCAACATTTTACCCTATTATAGCTTACATTAGCCTACATTAGCATTGTTTATAGTAGTACAGTATATAATATTATTTACTTACACCTTCTTTAGGCTTTTTACATATGCACAAGTTATGCCCTACTGTTAAATAAAAGGTATTGGAGAAATGGGTTAGGCGATATACCAGCTAAGAAACTGTACAGAGGCCCCCACCAGAACCTAGATAAGACAAAAATCACCCTTATATAGAACAACAACAGAACATAAATACATTATTATTAACTTATTACTATTACTATCTAATCTAATAATTAAGAGTCTTACTGCTGCTATAATAAGCGCTAACAACAAGCAAAATAGCAACTAGCTAAAGCTAGACGGACGCAACAGTCATTCTTACTAACTTAAGTAACTAGGTCTCCTAGTACTGCTAACTTAAGATTAAGTGCCAGTTATAAGATATATAGCTGCTAGCAGACCCTAAAGAGGTATAACTCTAACGCATCTAACTAAAGGCACTACTACCTCTAGAAATTACGTATTATAAACTAGTAAAAAGTATAAGCAACACCTTAACTATGTTATTATAGACTATCTAAGTAGGTTAAAGCACAATATTTGGAATAACACATAAAGTAATAGATATGTTAATAACTATGCTGTAAACACCTATAATCCTAATATAGGTATTAGACCTCTTAAAAAAGAGACAAGAGGTATATAAAGAAAATTATAAAGACTATAAGCTTTACCTTAAGTTATATAAGATACTTAAGAGAAACTATTAAAATAACAAAAGTAAAATATTAAGAATAGTTAAGTATATTCTTATAACAGTAACACTATATCTGCAGCTAAGCTGCTATACAGAAGATAGAACGCTAAATAGATAGATAACTACCCTCTAAGACACTGTTAGAGTAGATATAGACAAAAAATAGGCGTAAGTATAAGAAAGATACTACACTATACTTAGACTAATATAAATAACTATAAATTAGGAGATATAGCTAAGTAAATATAATTAGGTAGTAACTTAAGCTAAGACCCTTAAGGTTGCTAAGAGTATGTAAACATAAGCTGTTATTAATAATTTTCTAGGCTCTATATCTAAGATAGTTTTAACCTAGACTACAGCGTTCTAAGGGCTAGGATATAATAAGAAAGCTATAAATAAGAAAAGAATAATAAAACTCTTCTATAATTATATAAGCATTTAATATCTATTAAGAGAGAAGCCTAAGAGCGCCTTTATAGTAGAAGAGGCATTATACGCAGTAAGCAGTAAATCTAACTTAAACCTATAAAGGGACGCCTTTAGTAGAGAACTAAAAGTGCTATCTAATAACAATTATTAAGGCTAGGGAAACCTTAGGCAAAATAAAAGAAAGACAGATAGCTAAAGTACTAGAACTAAGCAGTTTCTAGAGAGGAATACAGCAAGAGCTAAAGACATATATTCTACCTATAAACAGTGTTATAATATATCTAACTACTACTACGTAAATACAGCTAAGGTACCTAAGTAGTTTAAGCTTAATAGAGGTGTTGTAAAACTAGTACAGTATAAGCTTAAACATAACAGTAACTTATAAAAGAGAAAACAGGTAATATCTTAAGAACTAAGTAGCTGCAAATAACAATAGCGTCTTAATTAATTACTCCACATATTAAGACGTGTTAAACACTAGATAAGATTATTAAGTAACTAGATAGCTAAGAAATTGCTTAGGTTAATAAAGGTAGTATAAAAGCAGCATATAGCGTAGGTAATTAAGGATATCTATTAAAGAAGGTATTTCTTCTAGATTCTAGCTTAACTACGCATATCTATAATAACCTCTTAAGACTTAGAGCTATACGCCAGCTAGTAATAGGAGACTATATATAGACTAGGAACTCTAAGGTCTAGATATAAGGATATAGTACTGTTAATATATTAGTAGAGGGATCTTAAGGTAAATAAGTACTACGCTTAGACAATGTTGCATAGTGCCTAGATTTCTTCTGCAACCTAGTATTATTTAGGCTACTCTAAAGATAAGGAATATAGTAGAATAACTAAGAAGATCTAATAACGCTACGTTAAAGAAACAGCAATATTATAGCTATCCTAATAGAAAGCTTTAGATAGTAGGTTATTAAATAACTAAATATAGCTATAGTAGCACTTTATATACGTATAAATTATAATAGAAGATTACTATAGAAAGTAATAGCTATAATATAGCATAAGAGGCTTAGACATCTAGAACTATCTGCAATTAAGCACCTTATATATTAATCTAAGGGGGTAAAGATTAAAGATATTATAATAGTGTAATGTAACGTATATAGATAATTAAAATTAAAGCACTAAATATAAAGAACCCTACAATTAAATAATAAAGGCCTAGGTAAACAAATAGCTATAGACTTCTATAGATATAAAGTAGGAAGCTTTAATAAGGAAAAGAGTTAAATACCTATTACATGCTAACACTCTTTGTATATATAGGACTTCTTCTTTAAAGACAACAGGCCTATAAGATTTATTATCTATCTACTTAGGATCTTTGTCTAGTTCTTAAGGAAACAGTTTTATATTACAGTTAAGGTAATTAAGATAGATAATAAAAATATTATAATTAAATAAGAGGTTAAGAGATAGTACATGTTTCTCTTAATAAGACTTAAGCTTTCTACTTTAGACATATAAGCTTAAAATAGAGAAGCTAAACACTTAGAGGGTATAAAAAAAGAAAAGGTATATATAATTTAACTAGAAGCAAATCTACTATAGGAACTCTAGCTAGAAATTACTAGAGCAGTAGTATACCTATACAATTAGACACTAAATTATCTTCATAAGTAGAGATTACTAAATAAAATATTCTTTACGCATATAGCTACTATAAAAAGCATAGTTAATGGACCTTAGAAACTAAACTAAGCTTACTTAAGAGTATATAGATCCGAAGCATTTACTATAACTAATAACACCTATTAAAGAAAATTAAGGCTATAAAGACTAGACCTAAAGGTATAGATTAGATACTTAGTAGGATATCAGTCTACTTATATATACTAAATCTGGGTCCTATTAATAGCTAAACTAATTAGCACCTATAATATAATATTTATTAAAGAAATAATGTTTAATAGTAAAATAGAGGATATTATAGATAACCTTATATACAACATATTATAGAAGATTATAACTTAGATTAGCACATTTAAACTTCCAGCTATAGAGAGCTATATACCTAAAATTAAAACATTCTATAAGAATAAGATAATATAGGAGGATACTCTACATGCTAAACAACCCTAATATTACTAAGGTAGGAAGATTATAGAGGCATACCTAATACCTCTACTAACTCCTTTACTAGCGGTATTCCTAACTAAATAGATAAGCTATAATAAGACAACAGACTAACTTAAACAAGACTAAAAAACGTCTGTAACAACGCTGTAGGTAGCTGCATTTATAACAGGCACTAAGGCAGAACACCTTAGTTAATATAAAGGAAAACCTTTTAATAAAGCTTAATTAAAGAGGATTATGGTAAAGGGAATTAAGCTGTACTAGAGTAAACTCCTGCTATTACCTACAGTATACTTAAAGCTAGAGGAGCACCCTCTCTATAAGATGTTTAAATAAGTAGAAAACAAACACATGCAAAACTATAAACAAATAGAGTTATAGACTAAAGTTCCTGTAGCTCTAGTTTAGAAGTCTAGATAATAAATACTTAACTGTATATAGGTCTATATATATAAGTTTAATAAATACTACTATGCCGGTGCACACAGTGACTTCCTTAGTAAGGACCAGGATGCTTAGCTAGTGTACGTAATCTGGCCGGCAGAGGGGTATAAGAGACCTTAACAGGAACTGTTAAGGCAGGACACCTACAACAACAACTAGTAACACTTACTTATAGAATTTAACTACCGTATTACCTGTTTCTTTAACCCTTAACAATAATAATAATAAGTATCCTTCCTAATATGCCTACTAATAAGATGCTTTAATACTTATACTAGAACAAAATAGTAACCTAACTAGGGGGCACAGTATAGCAGGCAACATTGAAATTCTGCTACTCTAAAGGCTAGGGTATAGTCTAGGAATTATCCTGTTAACTCCAGACTAGAACGTTATTATCTGAATATCTGCCACTCTGAAGGCTGGGGCACGGCCTAGGAATTATCCTGTTAATTCTGGACTAGGACGTTACTATCAGACCTATTATTTAGAAAACAAGAATACTAAGTTTAAAACAAGGTAGGCATCTAGTTAACCTAGAAAAGCCTTAGCTAAGGGACTATCTTAGTCTAATTTCTAATGCTTATTATATATATTATCTGCATAGTTCTGCTTAGCCCTATTCCTTAGGATCTGCCTAGCGCTATTCTTTAGGACTTAGGACAAGAGGAATATAAAAGACAGGGACTAAGCTGCTCTAACAGACAGAGCAATTAAGATTACTTTAATTACAAGAAACTATTATCTTTTTAATATAACAGACTACTAAGGATTAATGTACACTACTATAGATAACCCTTTAGACTCTATAGAGACACTGTATTCCCTAACAGGAAAAAGCTGTTAGGTTGTTATTCTAATAAAGGGAAGGTCTAATTAACTATCCTTTAATAGAAAGGCGGTTATAGAGTTCCTTAATAACTATAACTACATAGCAGAAAACAGAGGGTTAAGTAACAAGTAGAAGGTTAGGGTCCTCCCTAACTACTGCTATAATTACTATAGGAGGTTTATTAAATGCCTAAAACTATACGCTTTGGACAACTAGGTTAATCTTTAGATTGCTATAAAGGATTACTAGAAAGACTAGGACACTGCTTAACGCATAGGCAATTAAGCATTCCTTAAAGCGTATGTTAAAGAAACCTCTTAAGCCTTCCCTAGACTATTATACTACTATACTAACTTTATAGTATATAGTAATATATATTAGAAGAATAATTAAATTCTAACCTCTAAGGAAGGATACTACTTCTTCTTAGGACTGCTAAAGGTTAATAAGGACCTTATCCTCTTTAACATGCAAAACAGACTAGACATAAAGGATTAATCTTTATTTATACTTAATAATATATACAATTTTATAAAAAGGATGTATAAGCAGCGCTAAGGCTTAAAGGAATTAGCGCTTAGAAGGGATAATAAACATACTAAGGAAACCTAGGGCCTTATAAACAGCACTAAGGAGCTAAATCGCTAAGTCTATTGTTACCTAGGCTAAGGATTAACTAGCTAGTTAGGGTAGTAAGAGTAAAACACCTCTACCTCCTAGTGTTAATAAAGACGTTAAAGAGCTTGTCTAGGTAATAGGCAGATAGAAGCTATCCCTAGTAGAGGTTAGCACCCTTATAAACTCTAATAATTAGATAAGAGAGATCCTTTAGTCTCCTACTAATTACGCTTACTTTATTTCTTAAGTAACTAGAGCTAGTGCTACCTAGGAAAGGAACAATAGCTCTTACATTACTAACGCACCTAGGAAAGTTAACCTAAGATAAGAAGTAAATTACTCTTAAGGAAGAGAGTATAGTAACTCTTGTAACATATATAGAGAGCTAAACTACTAAGCCTATAAGTGTGAATTATACAGAGCACTTACCTATATAGGGTAGTGCAGTTTTTAACTTAACTAAGACAGTTAACGCAGATACTACTTTGGTCCTGCTTACTATTAAATTAAACCTATCTAAGGATCTGTCCTACCTACTTATTAACTCAATTAGTTAAAACAGAAGATTTAAGAGTACTTTAAAGTTTTACAGGATGTCCTGGACTAGCCAGCCTCTGCAGTTAAGCCTAATCTATTTAAAGGTGTAGACTCTAGGCCTAGAGGGGTAATGTATGGATCTAGGCCAGGCCTAGATATACAGGAAAAGATTATTAGGAGTATTAGCGCACTAACCACAATAGATAATTACAAGCCAGACTATGAGTTATTGCACTCTTTTTAGAACTTCTAAATCCTTAACAAGGACTATTACAAAGTTTATAGTCTTAATTATATTAATAACAGGGACATTATACTAGGGGCATATAACATTAAAGATAGCTCCTCCTTAAACGCAGCAACTAGGTTAGATAAGGCACGCGACCACTAAGTAGATACTGTCCTAGAAAGAGCTTAGAGAGCTGTAGTTAGGAAAGAAAGACCTTTAACATTTTAATAAGCTACAGTTAAGCAAGCATACAATAATGCTAGAGATAAGTTAGTAGTAGATATTAAAGACTTGTTAGGGTTAAGCCCTTTACTAATAGAGAGTAAGTAAATAATACCTTTTGCTAGTTAGCCTTACAGTTAGCTATATGCTATTATTAAACTACTATTATAAGAGAAGGTATTAGAAACTATTCTACTATTAAATTAGTAAAAGAGGAGGTATTTAATAACTAGCTTGGACAACAGGATGGCAGACTTACTTAAACTATCTAAAAACAAGATTCTAACTGCAATTCTTTGTTAAGAAGTACAAGGGATTACTGTTAGAGACTTAGTCTCCTAGGGTTATATCTAAGCAATGTTCTAGAAGCTTATAAAGGAGTTAGACACTAACCTAGTAGTTAGCAGGAGCGTTAACGTAGCGGTCCTAGGGGCTAGGGGTTTAAGCTAATTAGGAGTTAACAGGTCTTACTAGTTAACTGCTGATTAGCCAGAAATTATAAGGGTCTGCACTAGCGCTAATTTTAGCGAAAATTACCCCACAATTAAGAACAGTAGGGCTTAATGCTTTAACGTTAGATTAGAGAGGAATGCTTGTAGGAGCTACTAAGTAGAAGTACACAGCGATACATAGGATAATAAAGATCCTCTAAATAAGCTAGTCAAAACTATAGAAACTACTAGGTTAGAGAAGCTAGTGCACTAAGATTTACTAACATACTAGGCTTATATTAGATTGCATGCGGTTAGCTACTTAATTAACACTAGAGCTTAGATGAATTTAATAAGGTTTAGTGCTTCTTAAGCGCTAGGAATGGTGTACAAACAAATAACACACCTAATAGGAAAAGAGCAGGGCGTTATTACGGCTAATAGTAGCATAGATCTATTTGTTAGAACGTTGTAGAATGTCCTAGTCTAGATTAGAGAAGTTACAACCTTAACGCACTTTAGACTTATAAGGAACCTAATAAGATTAGTTATCCTTAGAACGCTATAGTACTTATTAGTAAGACTAGCTATATAGTACAACGTTTTTAGAAGGACTACATGCTATATTATGTCTAATAACAGTAGGAGGAACGCTACTTTTATTGCATCAGACCTATCTCCTTACTACTCCACCCTAGTTAAGCATAACCAGGATAAGAGAAAAGTTAGGGGAACTTCTTAATTAGGCTAGAATGTTCTAATACTAGTAAAGACCTAACAACACTAAAGTTCTGTTACTTAGTAGAAGTAAACTACTACTTCCTACGTACAACTATAGATTTAGAAATCTTAAAAGGCCTAAGTAGTTTTATCTTTACACAGAACGATGCCAGCAGCCTCTAATAGATCTCTAAGGGAGGGGACCCTAGGCAGGTACATGCGGATAAGGACTTCCTTATCTTACTATCCTAAATAAACTTATAATTATTAAGGACAAGAGGTTAGTATAACATAGTTAAAAACTAAGAAGTTAACACACTCTACAAACAAGTAGGGGTAAAGGTTTAACCTGTTAATAATCTATAACCTAATAAACCGATACAACTTAGTTAGGAAGACTAGAAAAGAGTTGCATATAAACAACAGCAGCTAATACTTAGTTTAAGGCTACACAACATTAGGCCTTTTAATTACTTATTTAAAAGGTAATATGCCCTGTTCCTAAGAGGAAAAAGGCTTACTCCCTAGAGAATGAAAGATTAGAAGTTTGGCAATACTCTATTCCTAGCAGAGATAGCACTCTTTAAGGAAATAATCCTAAACAGAGAAGCAGCTATAGCTTTTACTTTTTCTAAATCTAGGCAGATTTAGAAGGAGGTTTCTCCTCTATACTAGATTAGGACAATCCTACACAAAGCTTAGCAGGTTAAGACCTTCCCTATTATAAGAAGTCTAGAAGGGGAACTTATTAAGATGTTAAATAAAAGATTAGAACAAGGAATACTTAAGCGATGCAACAGCTAATATAGAAACCTATAGCATTTAGTGTCTAAGAAAGACAGTAGATTCTAGTTTATTAATAACGCTTAATATATAAACAGGGTCTCTATTTAAGATACAGGAACCCCTCTAAATATAAATAAGTTCTCTAAGAGGTTTACTAGCTATAAGATTATATTACTTATATACTTCTTTTCTAGTTATAACTAGATAACACTGTATAAAGATAGTAGAGATATAACAGCAGTTATAACGCTAATTAGCCTTTTATAATTATATACCCTAGTTTAAGGGGCTACTAACTTAGTAGCTGTCTTCTAAAGAATTATAACAAAGATTCTTAAGGATTACTAGCTAGATACACTTCCTTTCCTTAACAACGTTACTAGCAGTAGCCTAAAGACAGATTATAATAGTAAGGAGGTGTTACCTAGTGTTAGGCGATATATGCTTAAGTACATCTGGTAACTAGATAGGGTCCTTACAGACAAAGAAAGAGCTAAAGGAACAGTGTTAGGACTTAAATGCTACTAGGGACACAATTAATTAGGGGTAGTTAGCTATAAGGTTTTAGCAGAAGGACAATATCTAGCACAAAAGAAAGTGAACAAAATTACAAATTAGCTAGAGTGTTAGAACCTAAAGGAGGTCTAGATGTTTATAGGAATTGTGGTTTTCTACTATATCTAGATACCCTTATTTGCCTTAAAAGCAAAGCTACTATTCTAGTTATTAAAGAATAACGTAGTATAGTAATAGGGCAATATAGAACAGAGCTTAATGTTATTCCTAAAAGAGCACATTATTAACGTACCTGCGCTTATAACATTATCTTATAAAAATCCTAGTTTACTGTTTCTCTTAGTTAATGTAAGTAATAAAGGCGCAGGAGCATGCCTTAAACAAATAGGCCTAGACAGAAAACAACACCTATACAGATTTAAAAGCACAGTCTAGTCTAAGGTAGAAAGTAGATAGCACTTAATAAAGCTTAAATATAAGGCAGTTATTTAGGCACTTAAGAAGTTTAGGATGTAGCTATATAGTATACACTTTATTATTAAGACTAACACTTAAATATTAATTACCTAGCTAAATAGGTTGTTGTTAGACCTTCTAGGCTTAGTTATAAACAGGTGGCTTGCTGCAATTCTACTCTAGGACTTTAAAATACGCTATGTACTAGGAAAGAAGAATATAGTTACAGACGCACTATTAAGATACCTAAAGCTAGAAGGGTAGAAGAACTTAGATAAACCTAAATCTAATGTTAAAGAGTTTGTTAAAAACCTAATAGCAAATGTAGTGTTAGGTGACCAGGTTAACACAAGGACTACCTAGATTCTAAGACAGGAATACTCCTAGTAATTAGAGGATATTGCTGTTTCTCTACACTCCCTAAAGACCCTAGTTAGGTTAAGCAGGAAAGAGTGCAGGGCTTAGAAGAAGAGAGCTATAAACTTCTAGCAGCCTCCTGCTCCTCTTGCTCCTCCTAGAGCTGGCTAAGGGTCTCTCCAGTACCTATAATCTAGTACTTTAACTATAAGAGAAGTTAGACATAATTAAAATAGGTTAAAACGAGCTATAATACCTTCTTGTAGGGGGTAATAGGCGCGTCTAGATTAGATTTGCTACTGCTCTTCTCTAACATCTTCTTTTGCTTTATCTTAGCCTTAACAGCACTAGCCTTAGATTAATCTTACTTCTTAATATAGATACTAGATAAGGTTAGCTTATATGTGTAAGTGTTACTATTATAGAGCGTAAGCAGCTCTTCCTGTAGTAAATAATTCCTATAAACGTTAGATTATGCTATAATAAGCTAAAAAGAGACAGAACATACTCTTAAATTATAACTAGTAATAAGCTAGCCTAGTTAACAATAGACTTGCCTATTACAGTGTTCTTGTTAATAGACATAGGTGTAGTAGTAGCAGGTGTTATAGGGGTAGTCTTAACACTAGCTATATTAACAATAGCAGCATAAGCAGTAGTAACTAGGTAGCAACTAGAGTAAAGGCGCGCTATATTACTAAAAAGCCTTAAATAGCTGTTAGTGTACTTATTAGGGCCTTAAATATGTTAAAAGATACTAAAACAAGCTAAAAGAAGACAAAACACGTACTAATAGGCAATTCTTGTTACTATTATAACACTCTCTATAGTAGTAGGCCTAAGCGTTACTATAACGCAGGCTACCTTACAAAGCTAGGTTAGCAGAGAAACAACAGTCCCTATAGACATTACTATTAGTAATGTAGTAGAGACAGAGTATACAGCACTACTTAGCAGTCCTACTATTCTTAGCAATATTAATCTTACAGCAAGTAGGCATTAACATAACAGCTATAGCGAATAGTAGTTAGTAACAGTTAGTAATAGTTAGTAGTGGGTAGTAGTGGTTAGAAACAGTCTAAAAAGGTTACTAGGACGTATTGTGCGGTGCTATCTGCTAAAACATGTTAGAACGTGCTAGAAAGACCTAGAAAATCCCTTAGCTATCCTTATAAAAGTGCTAGACAGAATAGGTTAGTACTTACTAAAATAAAGTAGGATATAGTAGTAACTAGTAAAACTAGGGATATAGATAGCTTATATGCTGCTAGCTACCTAGTTAGAGCTTTAGCCTGCGCAGGCAGCTGCCTAGACCCTAGAGGTAAAGTAAGAGGTAAGAGAGGATTTCTGTTTAACTTTTACTAGGCAAAGGCAGAATTAGTATTAAGCCCCCTCTAGCCTTACAAGGCGTCTAAAGCGCCTAAACCTAGTTAGAATTAGCTATAACAGGACAGACAGAGTAAACACATCTAAAGTTAGGCTAAAATAATATAGTATTGCTAATTATACTATTGTTTAAGCTAAACAATCTAGAGAAGGGAGGCATTGTTAGGCGCTGTGCCTAGGGGTACCTCTGCCAGTCTTAGCGGGCTACTATGGGGCTAACCAGCCTAGACTATATAAAGGTGTTAGAGGTTATTGCTAATACTCCAGCAATTAGTCTTGTTACTACACACTACGTACCTTAATACACCTGCTATTCTCTTTAACTCTATCCTCCCTTATAATCGCTTTGTACACTCTTTATAATAGTGTTCTTTAGGTCCTAAGAGCTTATATAAGTAGTAAGCAATAGGGTGCTATAGTCTATCCCTTTCTTATATAATACATGCGCCTAATATAAGATCTAAGGCGTTAGTTTCTATGCGCATTAGTTTACTAATATAAAATATAATTAATATAGAAGGTGTAATATAGGCTTACTTAAGTGCCTTAAACGCACTGTTCTGTTCTTGTCCTTACTTAAATAGTGTATCTTTCTGCGTAAGCTTTATTAGTAGGATTACAAACTTAGAGTAGTCCTTAATAAAGCGTTAGTTAAAGTTAATAAATTCTAAGAATTCCTAGATCTGTTTAACTGTTTTTAGCGTCTGCTACGTCTTAACTACTTCTACCTTTATTAGACTAATCTTAACTCTATATTGTCCTACAATATACCCTAAGAATTTAACTTCCTTCTTATAGTATTTACACTTCTTAGGTTTAAGTTATAGGTCTGCCTGCCTTAGGTATTCTAGCACTTCTGTAACGGGTTGTTTATGCTCTTTTAGTGTCTTTAAGTACACTAGGATATTGTTTAGGTACGCTACTACAGTTCTAATAAGGTGTGCTCTTAGGACGTTATTAATTAACTCCTAGCACGTTGCTAGTGCGTTTATTAGACTAAATAATATAACTAGGTACTTATAAAGTCTATATTACGTCTTAAATACTATTTTCTATTTTTCTTCTTTCTTTATGCGTATAAGGTTGTACACGCCTTATAAGTCTAATACTATAAAGTACTAAGCTCCTACTAGCTAGTTCTGCAATTCTGTAATGTTTAGGAGTAGGTAGTTATTTTTAAAAGTAATTTTATTAAGCTTCCAAAAGTTAATATAAGGTTGCAGCTTACTATCCTTCTTAGGAACAAACATAATTAGGTACACTGTAGGTAATTCTAATCTTCTAATAAATCCCTTCTTAAGGCTCTCCTTAATATACTTGCAAAGCACTTTAAGTTTCTTTTCTAATAACTAATATAATAGCCTAAAAGTTATTGTCTTTCTTTCCTAGAGATTAATCTTATAATCTTAGGGTTTATACTTAAGTAGGGCTTTTACTATAAGCTCTTTTCTAAATATTTCTGTATACTGTCTGTACACGTTAGAGATAGCAGAAGGTACACTTCTCTCCTTCTTAACTCTTGCTTTGTAATCTATAGGGCGTTTAGCATCTGCAGAGTTAACTACTCTATCTTAGCACGTCTTATGTGTTAAAGAGACATTATTAATCTCCTTTTTATGTACTAGCTACTGCGTGTGCTGCATAGGCGTAGATATATCAGTGCATTATTTATATCCTTCTAATAAAACTCTTTTTTATGCCTAGTCTATCTTTAGGTTGTACTTTTATAACTAGAAAAGTTGTAATATAATGTTGTGTGTAGCCTTTATAAAGACATCTAGGTTTATTTCCTTATAGTGCCCCTGTACCTATAGGGGTGCTGCTATTACTTTAAGTATAATTAGCAGTTTATCTAGCATTAATTCTCTATTAGCTACTTAAAGTAAGGAAGGGTTCTTCTTATAATATAATATAAGTCTAGCTTACTATATTACTATTCTAGATATATAACTTACTTATACTCCTAAGTCTAAAAGTACTATTAAGGCTTCCCTATCTAGTTTAATAGGTAGCTTAATAGGGTAATTGTTCCTAATGCTATTAATAGATTAATCCCTAGGGCTTGTAGGCGCTAGCCTAAAAACGTCCCCTCTTTACTAAACCCTTTAAACTCCTTAGGACTGTAATACTTCTTATAATCTATATTAAGGCAGTTCTGCTAGTATATGTTATAGCAACTTCTATAAACTACTAGCTACATTTATATTATAGCCTATAGGTTATCTATTCTAGGAAAATGTACTTTCTAGTGTTTGTTAATAAGATAAAGTTTACATAGGTTATTATAACACTAGTACTATTAACTGTAATAGAGGCTTTATTATGCTAGGAATTATCCTACACTAAGCTTCTTATTATAGTAGATTATATTATTATCCTTAGTGTATACTATCTATATAAGGTTTCTATATTCTAGGTTTTAGTAGTCTAGGATATACTATAGTTATAGGCTAATTATTAGTAGTACTTCTTTCTACTTCTGTATACGTTCTAGGCTAAGCTATATTTCTTACTTACACTAAAGCTAGTCTTTAGCTTCTTCCAGGTTATTCGTAAACTATTTACTATTATTAATTTCTTTTCTAAACTAGTAAATAAGCTGTTAGAGTTCTAGTATTATTTCTGTAATTTTAGGTACTTCTATAGGACTAACAAGTTCTTAATATATTTAGTAATAGGTTTCTTTATTATTACGCTTCTAGCGTTGTTAAGCTATGCATTCTTGTTTGCGTGTTAGTAAGGCGCTAATTTAATTAAACTCTTACCCTTAGGTGTCTAGTAGGTTGTCTATCTTTTGCTGGTTGTTGTTAGAGTAGTACTCTGTCTCTTTGCCTGTCTGGGCGTTCTAGTAGGGTGTTGCTACACAAATTAGAGGTACAATACAGTTATTATTATCCTCTAGACTAGACTCTAGGTCTTTTAGCAGTTATCCTATATTATTAGTAAGAAATTCCTATTTACTAGTATCTATATTATTATAATAACAGGTAAGTATATTTAACTAGCAGTAAACCTTATTTATCTAGCAGTCCCTAGCAAGGTAGCCTAGTTTGCTACAGTTGTAGCAGTCCCTGCTGCCTCTGTGTTAGTTACCCCCCTTAGGCTTCTTGTTCTATTGCTTTAGTAGTCCCTTATTAAGGTTTAAGAGGTCTATTACTTTAGGTCTGTAGTATCTACTCTAAGTATTGCTATAGATGCAATAACTGGTATTTAGCTAATTACAGCCTCCTTTCTATCCTTAATTTAAGTTGTTGCGCTACTAGTTCCTTAGTAGCAGCCTGTTAGTAGCAATAATAGTAGTACAGGCTCTAGAGCTATCTTAAAGTTTTTACTAAAGTTTATAGAGTTATATATTAATATTAATAGCAGTATTAATAAGCTTATTAAGGGTTTCTGTGCTGGCGCTAGTGCATATAAGTTCTTCCTTAACCTTAGGCTTTAATCCTTATTAAAATATAGTAATTAGGGCAGTATTATCCTAGTTAGTGTTAGCAGCAAGCTGCTGAAACTCTGCAGCGTAGTTAGCAGCTAACTTGTCCTATCTAATCTTCTAAATGTTGCGTTAAGCAATATATAGTTTATTAGAGACTCTAAAAATTAGCTTAATCTTTTCTTTAAATAGGTTAAAGTCTTTTATCTATTTATTTATATTGTCTAGGGCCTTACTAGCTTAGTACTGCTGTATAAAGGGCTTAATCTAGGTAAACACTTTGATATACATGTAGCTAGCTATAAGGACTACTTATTTAGCCTTAAGAACTTTCTTACCTTAGAAGGTAAAGAAGAGGTCCTACTATATAAGCTAGTTATTAAGCTTACTAGAATCTCTATAGTAAAGGTTAGGCTTATTAACGTTTATAGTGCTAGTAGTAATAGCTATATCTATGTTAATGTTGCTAGATATAGAGTTACTAGAGGTAGCACAGGATCTAATAGTACTTATCTTAGGGGTGTTTAAAATGTTAAAGTTGTACTTTAGTTAGAGACTGTAAGTACTAATTCTATTAGTTCTTAGGGAAAAGTACTAGTAGATTAGTTAGGGTTATTAACTAAGCAAAGCTTGTAAAGATAGGGTGCACTAAATAGTACAGAGTAGACTGTCTAGTTTAAGCGGAGGTTAAGATTCTAAAGACAAACTTAATTAATAAGGTTAAACACAAACTATAAGGGTTATATTCCTTCTTAACTATATACTTTAATAATATTAGTAGTAATATAGGCTAATTAGTGTTAAGGATCCTCTAATCGCACTAATCACTAATCACACTAATCACTAATTAAACTAATTACTAATTAAACTAATTACTAATTGTATAAATTATGCTAAGCCTAATTATATTACGTAATTCTTAGCTTCTTACTAAGTGTTAACGCTGTTATGTTTGCTTACGTTGAGCCTAATGACTTGTTGTACTTACTGTGCCCCATGCACTGTAATTAGCTTGCATCCTTCCTGTGTTCTGTGGATCGTAACACTAGCATAGGCCTAGATTAGAGGAATTATCTGTTTACACAGCGCGCCAGCATAAATTATTTTAGATTAGGGGCTGTTAATAAACTTAAAGACGTAGGAAACCTTTAACTACTATCTAAATTTAAGAAGAGTCTTAATGTTAGCCTATTATTCTTAGATAGATAGCTAAATAGAAAGGTAAATTTAGACTCTTAAACAGTACATACGTTGCTACTATACTCTATATTAAGATGATTAGGCCCTATAGAATTTAATTACAGAATTTATATATAATAATAGTATTTACGCATCTAAAAATATAACACCTTTTTAAGCCTGTTACAGTATAGATCTAAGGGGCACAGATTAGCCTACTTTAGCATAAAAAGGTAGAGAATCTCCCCTTATAAAGGAATTAGCTACTAGAGTTATTTCCTTATAGGCTACCTGTAAAGTAAATATAGAAAGGTTAAATAAGTATTAAAAGAAACAATTAGACAAGAAACAACTACAAGCACCCTTTAAAGTAGGCAAAAAGGTACTAGTCTCTAGTAAAAACATTAGGACAGTACGCCTAAAAAAGAAGCTAGACTAGAAATACCTAGGACCTAGGACTATTATAGCCTAGATTAGACCTAGCGTATACAGAATAGACCTACTAGGAATAAAAGAGATCTACCTAGTATTCTACACGTTACTACTAGACCTATATATACTAAACAGTTAACTCTTAACTATATAAGAATAAAAATAAGAACCTATAGTTAAGAGGGAAGAGAAGGTGTAGGATATAGAGAAAGTCCTTAATAGAAGGTAACTAGCTAACAAACAGTAGGAGTACCTTATTAAGTAGGACAGATTCCCTAACTTAAAAAATTCCTAAGAAATTAGCACAAATTTTTCTAAAGAAGTGCTAAAATAATACTAGAAAATAATAAAGTAATTGCTTAGACTGCATAATAGGACGTTAAGGTTAAAGTCTAAAAAGGGGGGTACTAAAAAGGCTAAATACCTTTACTTAATTATAATTTTTCCCTATAGGGGTTTTTTAATTAATAAGTGTTTAATAGTTTACGCTAAGGGAAAATATAACCCTACCTTACCCTAAGAAATATAGACTAGCTAAAGCAGATATCTTTTAGCCTATTATAGCTATTTCTAATATAAGAAAATAAAGAAAGTTAGATACTATATTATATAGTAATAATTATAAGTAAATATAGGTAAATTAGTATAGAAGAACACCTTCTTAGTATTATTTAGACTATCTAAGAGTGTAATACACCTAATTGCTATATTAGCCTAAAACTATCTACTAACTACAAACTTAGGTATTATAAATCTAAACCTTTTATTATAGAAAACATCTACTAACTAAGACTACTACTATAGGTATAAGTAGAAGCCTTATAACTATAAGTCTTCTTAGCAGCAGCAGCAGCAGCAGCAGCAGTAGCCTGCTTAGCAGCCTCCTGCTCCTCCTGCTCCTCCTACAGCTAACTAAGGGTCTTTCTAGTACCTGTAATCTGGTACTTTAACTATAAAAGAAGTTAGATATTATTAAAATAGGTTAAAACGTGCTATAATACCTTCTTATAGGGGGTAATAGGCGCGTCTAGATTAGTCTTACTACTACTCTCCTCTAACATCTTCTTTTACTTTATCTTAGCCTTAATAGCACTAGCCTAAGATTAATCTTACTTCTTAATATAGATACTAAATAAGGTTAACTAATATATATAAGTGTTGCTATTATAGTGTATAAGTAGGTCTTTTTATAGTAAATAGTTTCTATAAAGGTTAGATTATGCTATAATAAGCTAAAAAGAGACGGAACGTACTCTTAAATTATACCTAGCAACAAGCTAGCCTAGTTAATAATAGACTTGCCTAATATAGTCTTCTTATTAATAGATATAGGTATAGTAGTAGCAGGTATTATAGGTATAGTCTTAATGCTAGTGTTAAGGCCACAGCTCTGCCCACTGTGCTAAGCATGCCAAAAAGGTAAAAATGCTCACTTTGATAGTGAGACAGCGGCCAGAACAGTACTTATTTGCCCTAAGGCTTCCTACAGGTTAGAGGTGGACGCATCCACATGCCTAAGGCCGAGAGTAAGGCTAAGAGCCTAACAGCTAGCTATATTAATAATAGCAGTATAAGTAGTAGTAACTATATAATAACTAGAGTAAAGGCGCGCTATATTGCTAGAAAGCCTTAAAGAGCTATTAGCGTACTTATTAGGGCCCTAAATATATTAAAAGATACTAAAATAAGCTAAAAGGAGACAAAATATATACTAACAGGCAATTCTTATTACTATTATAACAGTCTCTGTAGTAGTAGGCCTAGGCGTCCCTATAGCGCAGGCTACCCTATAAAGCTAGGTTAGTGTTAAGGCCACAGCTCTGCCCACTGTGCTAAGCATGCCTTAAAAAGGTAACAATGCTCACTTTGATAGTGAGACAGCGGCTAGAACAGTACTTATTGCCATAAGGCTTGCTATTACAGGTTAGAGGTGGACGCATCCACATGCCTGAGGCTGAGAGTAAGGCTAAGAGCCTAACAATATCTCCCCTCTTAACAAGGGCCTAACCCAGGCCAAGCACCTCTAGTTACAGGTTCTGACGTGCTACTACACTTAGAAGGATCTCTCTTATCCTAAGTACTGGACCTTCTAGCAGCTACGGCACTAGCCCACGTAGGGCTGTGCCTCGGCTCACCCACAGATGAGCCGGCTTGGCTAAGACTGGACCCGTGTGGGGTTAACCATCTGCTAGGTGGACTAGGTCTGCCAGCATAATTCAAACCTATGCACGCTACAGCCATTAAAGTAAGCATAATGTTAAGGCTACAGCTCTGCCTACTGTGCCAAGCATGCCTTAAAAAGGTAACAATGCTTACTTTAATAGTAAGACAGTGGCTAGAACAGTACTTATTGCTATAAGGCTTGCCATTACAGGTTAGAGGTGGACGCATCCACATGCCTAAGGCTGAGAGTAAGGCTAAGAGCCTAACAGTTAGTAGAAAAACAATATTCCCTATTAATATTACTATTAGTAATATAGTAGAGACAGAGCATACAGTACTACTTAGCAGTCCTACAATTTTTAGAAATGTTAATTCTGTAGTAAGCAGGTATAGACATAATAGCTATAGCAAATAGTAGTTAGTAACAGTTAGTAACAGTTAGTAGTAGGCAGTAGTAGTTAGGGATAGTCTAAAGAGGTTACTAGGGTGTATTATGTAGTGCTATCTGCTAAAACATGTTAAAACATGCTAAAAAGACCTAGAAAATCCCTTAGCTATCCTTATAAAAGTGCTAGATAGAATAGGTTAGTACTTACTAAAATAAAGTAGGATATAGTAGTAACTAATAAAACTAAGGGTATAGATAGCTTATATGCTGCTAGCCTTCTAGTTAGAGCTTTAGCTGCGCAAACAGCTACCTAGACCCTAGAGGTAAAGTAAGAGGCAAGAGAGGATTTCTGTTTAACTTTTACTAGGTAAAGGTAGAATTAGTATTAAGCCCTATCTAATCTTATAAGGTGTTATAAATGCCTAAACCTAGTTAGAATTAGCTATAACAGGACAGACAGAGTAAACATATCTAAATCTAGGCTAAAATAATACAGTATTACTAATTATACTATTATTTAAGCTAAATAATCTAAAGAAGGGAGGCATTATTAGGCGCTGGGCTTAGGGGTACCTCTGCTAGTCTTAGCGAGCTACTATAGGACTAGTTAGCCCAGACTATATAAAGGTGTTAGAGATTATTACTAATACTCTAGCAATTAGTCTTGTTACTATATACTACGTACCTTAATACACCTACTATCCTCTTTAACCCTATCCTCCCTTGTAATTGCTTTGTACTGTTAGGCGCTGGGCCTAGGGGTACCTCTAGCAGTCTTAGCGAGCTACTATAGGGCTAGCCAGCCCAGACTATATAAAGGTGTTAGAGGTTATTACTAATACTCTAGTAATTAGTCTTGTTACTACACACTATGTACCTTAATACACTTGCTATTCTTTTTAACCCTATCCTTCTTTATAATTGCTTTGTACACTCTTTATATTCTAATTACTCTTATATTATAATTAAAGATAGACCTAAGCTACTATAAGTCTTAAACTAAATTATCTAGGCTTACTGTCTTTAGAGAGGGACTAAGACAACCTACCTGTAGGAGAGCTAGTAGAGCGTGAGGTAACACCTCCCTCTGCAGATAAGGAGATACCTTAACAGACACTAAGTATCTATAGTGCCTTAAGAGGATCTGTAGGTCCTCTAGGCAGTATACCTTACCCTAGAATTTGCATCTATAGGGCAGCTTTAGCTAGAGAAGGCCAGAATAGCCTAGAAGTAGGTAATTAATAATAGGAGTTAGAAAACTTGCGCAAATAGTTGTAAGAGATAAAAGACTGTAAGGAACTTTCTTCTCTTTATAAACTTAGACGCAAATATAATAAAGGAGATCTAGTAATAATCTTATCCTTCTAAAAAGTACTAGAGGGAGTAGAGAAACTATAATCTTCCTTATTTATAAACTTTCTATAACCTAAACCCCTCTAGAAGTATATAAAGTATAACTACGCTAAATATAACTATTAGGAGAGAGATTGTAAGGGATACTTCCTCTAATCCCTAGTTAATTTCCTTACAGAGGAATAAAAGATTAACTTTAGTGTAAGGTACCTCTTAGAAAACCTAAAGACGTTGTAGCAGGCATACTGCACAACTAACTACTGTAATTAGCTAACCTAGGAACTAACGTAGTAAGAGCTAAAAAGAATTATGCTAGATACTCTAGAAACGCTAGCTAAACGCAAGCAAGCAGCGTATAAATCCTTAAAGCAATATAAGAAGCAGAAATCTTAGTCTCCTATAGATCTGTTAGATTTCATGCGTCTACTATAGGAAGAACTAGGTAACTTACATATACTAGAGCTTTAAGTCCTAGAATTTATTGCTATACTACTCCCTAGCATATAAAAGGACTTATTCCTTATCCCCTATAATTAAAGGGACACAATCCTAAAGGTAGAGGAATAAGCTAACATTATTAACTAGGGACTAGGTCAGCATAGCTAATAGCTACCTAAGAAGACTCTGGCTAAGGGTAAGACAACTAACAAAGGACTACAGAAGCGCTAATTTAGTAACTCTAGGTTAGAAGGGAATATAAAAACCCTAAAAAAGTTATTTAAGTCTAAGAAGTTCTGTAAGGAGCTAGTAAAAGGCAAAAAGGGCTAAGATAGGCTACACAAGACCTAAAACACATACCTTAAGTGCAGAGAAACTAGTTACTACTGCCCTAACTGCCTAAAGCTAAAGTTAAACTAGAAAGACCCTGCTCTAGATAAGTTAGGAAAAGACAAGGGACCTAAGAGCTAATCTCCTCTCTTATAGCCTATATTAAATTGTCTAAGAAGAAGAAGGAGAATATTTCTCTTTATAAGGTAGTGTACCTAGAATATATATACCTACTTAGAGTTAAAGCATCTATAGGTAATGTAGAGAACGTGGAAGCCTTAATAGATAGAAGGTTACAACTAAATTTAATTTCAGTTCTCCTAGTAAAGGAGCGGGATCTAGAGGTTATACTATTAAACAAAATAGTAGCTAAAGGTGTAGGTAGAGCAGAATTGCCTATCTACAGAGTAACTACAGCAGAAGTATCTATTGTTAACTCCTGTAGAAGACAGGAGGTTTAACAGATACCTTTTATAGTTACAGACCTACAAAGGTATAAGATATACCTTAGATTACCCTAGATTAACTAGATAAACCCTAAGCTAAGCTATTTAAGCTAGCGTATGCTCTTCTAAAGGAAGAAGTATAGAGACTCTCCTAAACTAGAGAAAATAGCGTTAGAAGATACTAAAGAGTTTAAACGCACTATAAGAAGTCCCTTAGTAGACATTTATGTGTGTATAGTTAACTTAGTAGGTACACATAACCTAATATCTGCTAAAAAGGGCCTAATTCTAGAAGTGTATTGTAAATATGCGTACTTAGGATTAGAGGATAATGCTTAGGTCCTACTAGAGCATAGAGAGTATAACCTAGCAATTAATATTGCAGAAGGAGCTACTTCCCCCTACTAACTGTTATACAGACTATCTGCAACAGAATTAAAGATACTTAGGAAGTATCTAGCAGAATATCTACAACGTGGCTAGATACAACACTTAAGGTTACTAGCTAGGGTGCCTATTCTCTTTTTAAAGAAGAAAGACAGTAACCTACAACTATATATAGACTATAGAGGTCTAAATAAGATAACAGTTAAAAACTACTATCTATTACTACTAATTACAGAGTTACTAGAACAACTAGCGTAAGCTAAGTTCTATACTAAACTAGATGTATATAAGGCATATTACTACATCTAAATTAAGAAAGGGAATAAGTAGAAGACTGCGTTTTAAACTAGGTATAGACATTTTAAGTACATAGTAATACTATTTAGACTTATAAATGCTTCTACCTAATTTTAGGCCTATATAAACAAGGTACTAATAGGATTAGTTAACGTAACTTATATTATGTATCTAGACAACATATTAGTATACTCTAAGACAGAGGAAGACTATATTAGACATATTAAGAACGTCTTAGAGAGGCTTTGCAAAGTAAACCTCTATATACGCTTAGATAAGTGTAAATAGCACTATTAATGTATAGAGTACCTTAGGTATATAGTCTTGCCTAAAAAGGTAAGCATTAACCTAGACAGGGTTAAAATAATCTAAGAATAGCTAATCCTGCGCACAGTTTATAATATCTAAGTATTTATAGGCTTTATAAACTACTATTAGAGATTTATTACAGGGTTTTCTAAATTAGCCTTACTATTAACCTAATTAACCTAGAAAGGGCTAAATTTGGCTAAATCTAGTTAAGCAATAAGGAAGGAGGAGAGTTAGCCTCTTAAGCTAAGCAAAGAATCTCTATAAGCTTTCTAGAATATAAAGGACTTATTTATTAACGTACCTATCTTAGTTTATTTTGTACCTAGGAGACAGACTAGGATTAAAGTAGATACCTCTAGAGGCGCTATCTTAGGATTCCTTGGTTAACTAGTTCCTAGGGAGGGGAAGCTGGCCTAATAAAGGCCTGTAGACTTCTATTTAAAGAAGTTAATCTAAGCAGAGTATAACTATAATACTTATAACTAGGAACTTCTTATAATTATCTAGAGCCTATAGTATTATCAAAGATACTTAGACAGTACCTTCTTTAAGATCTTAACAGATTACTAAAACCTAAAATAGTTTATAGAGACAAAGGTTCTTAGCTATTAGCAAGTAAGGGCATACTTAGTACTATCTAAGTTTAACTTTATAATTACTTATTACCTAGGGTCTATAAACCCTATAGATAGACCCTTACAGCATCCTAATTATATAAGAGAGGCGTAAGACCCCTTATATTAGTATATTAAGGCTTTTATATAACTACTTTAGGAGATCCTAACTAGAAAGGACCCTAATGCTTCTCTAGTAGCAGCTATAACCCTTTGTTTGTCTGTAAAAGGAAGAAAGGACATAAGGGATCTTAAAAGAGAAGAATTAAGAGAGAACAGTTAGACAGAGCTAACAACGGACTTAGAAAACACAGACAAACTCTCTAGTACTAAAAAAGAGTTAAGTAATATTAAAATAGGATAAAATAACCTAGAAAAAGACAATATAGCGAAGGAGAGGCGTATCTTACTTATAAGGCTAAGAGATAAAGTGTAAGTTATTAAAGAACGTTATAATAACCTAATGTTAGGACGCTTTAGAGCACAAAGGACCTTAGAGAAGATTTAGCGCAGATACACCTAGAAGGGTATTAATAGGGATGTATCTAACTACTGCTATAACTGCTTAGTATGTAGGAGATTAACTACTGCCTAACATAAACTGTATAGGTTATTATAACCTTTACTAGTACTAAGCTAACTATAGAAGGACGTAATAATAGATTTTATTACAGAATTACTCTCTAGTAAGGTGGCTAGGCTGGTGTATAACTCTATACTAGTAGTCTGTAAATTAACTAAAATATCACACTATATACTAGCTAGGGCTAATTAGGATAGAAAAGATCTAGCACACACCTAGATTAGAGAAATTATCTGCTTACACAGCGCGCTAGCACAAATTATCTTAGATTAAGGGCTGCTAATAAACTTAAAGACGTAGGAAACCTTTAACTACTATTTAAACTTAAGACAAGTCTTAATGTTAGCCTATTATCCCTAGACAGATAGCTAAACAGAAAGGCAAAATTAGACTCTTAAACAGTACTTACGTTGCTATTATACTCTAGAATAAGACAATTAGGCCCTATAGATTTTAATTGTAGAATTTACATATAATAATAGTATTTACGCATCTATAAATATAACACCTTTTTAAGCCTGTTATAGTATAGATCTAAGGAGCACAGATTAGCCTACTTTAGCATTAAAAGGCAGAGAATCTCCCCTTATAAAGGAATTAGCTGCTAGAGTTATTACCTTACAGGCTACCTGTAAAGTAAACATAGAAAAGTTAAATAAGTATTAAAAGAAACACTTAGATAAGAAACAACTACTAGCACCCTTTAAAGTAGGCAACAAAGCACTAGTCTCTAGTAAGAACATTAGGATAGTACGCCTAAAAAAGAAGCTAGACTAGAAATACCTAGGACCTAGGACTATTACAGCCTAGATTAGCCCCAGCGCATACAGAGTAGACCTACTAGAAATAAAAGGGATCTACCTAGTATTCTATACGTTACTGCTAGACCTATATATACTAAGAAGCTAACTCCTAATTATATAGGAATAAATACAAGAACCTATAGTTAAAGGGGAAAAGAAGGTATAAGATATAGAAAAAGTCCTTAACAGAAGGCAACTAGATAACAGACAGTAGGAATACCTTATTAAGTAGGACAGATTCCCTAAATTAGAAAACTCTTAGGAAATTAGCACAAATCTTTCTAAAGAAGGGCTAAAATAATACTAGAAAATAATAAGGTAACTGCTTAGACTGCGTAATAAGACATTAAGATTAAAGTCTAAAAAAGGGGGGTACTAAAAAGGCTAAATACCTTTACTTAATTATAATTTTTCCCTACAGGGGTTTTTTAATTAATAAGTGTTTAATAGTTTACGCTAAGGGAAAACATAACCCTACCTTACCCTAAGAAATACAGACTAGCTAAAGCAGATATCTTCTAGCCTATTATAGCTATTTCTTATATAAGGAGATAAAGAAAGTTATATACTACGTTATATAGTTATAATTATAAGCAAATATAGAAGAATTAGTATAGAAGAACACCTTCTTTATATTATTTAGACTATCTAAGAGTATAATACACCTAATTGCTATATTAGCCTAAAACTATCTACTAACTATAAACTTAAGTATTATTAATCTAAACCTTCTATTATAGGGAACATCTATTAACTATAACTACTACTATAGGTATAAGTAGCAGCCTTACAACTACTATAAGGCTTCTTAGCAGCAGCAGCAGCAGTAGCAGCATTAGCAGCAGCCTGTTCGGCAGCTTCCTGCTCCTCCCGCTCCTCCTAGAGCTAACCTAGGGTCTTGCTAGTACCTGTAATCTAGTACTTTAACTAAAAGAAGTTAGATATTATTAAAATAGGTTAAAACGTGCTATAATACCTTCTTACAGGGGGTAATAGGCGCATCTAGATTAGACTTACTACTACTCTCCTCTAACATCTTCTTTTGCTTTATCTTAGCCTTAACAGCGCTAGCCTTAGATTAATCTTACTTCTTAATATAGATGCTAGATAAGGTTAACTTATATATGTAAGTGTTACTATTATAGAGTATAAGTAGCTCTTCCTATAGTAAATAGTTCCTATAAAGGTTAGATTATGCTATAATAAGCTAAAACATGTTAGAACGTACTTTTGTATTATACCTAGTAACAAGCTAGCCTAGTTAATAATAGACTTACCTATTATAGTCTTCTTATTAATAGACATAGGCATAGTAGTAGCAGGTATTATAGGGGTAGTCTTAACTCTAGCAGTATTAACAATAGCAGCACAAGCAGTAGTAACTAGGCAGCAACTAGAGTAAAGGCGCGCTATGTTGCTAGAAAGCCTTAAATAGCTGTTAGCATACTTATTAGGGCCCTAAATATATTAAAAGATGCTAAAACAAGCTAAAAGGAGACAAAACACGTACTAATAGGCAATTCTTATTACTATTATAACACTCTCTGTAGTAGTAGGCCTAGGCTTCCCTATAGCGTAGGCTACCCTATAAAGCTAGGTTAGTAGAGAAATAATAGTCCCTATAGATATTACTATTAGTAATATAGTAGAGATATAGCATACAGCACTACTTAGCAGTCCTACTATTCTTAGCAATGTTAATCTTATAGTAAGCAGGCATTAACATAACAGCTATAGTAAATAGTAGTTAGTAATAGTTAGTATTAGTTAGTAGTAGGCAGTAGCAGTTAGGAATAGTCTAAAAAGGTTACTAAGGCGTCTTGTGCGGTGCTATCTGCTAAAACGTATTAGAACGTGCTAGAAAGACCTAGAAAATCGCTTAGCTATCCTTATAAAAGTGCTAGACAGAATAGGTTAGTACTTACTAAAATAAAGTAGGATATATTAGTAACTAATAAAACTAGGGGTATAGATAGCTTATATACTGCCAGCTACCTAGTTAGAGCTTTAGCCTGCGCAGGCAGCTGCCTAGACCCTAGAGGTAAAGTAAGAGGTAAGAGAGGATTTCTGTTTAACTTTTACTAGGTAAAGGTAGAATTAGTATTAAGCTCTATCTAGCCTTATAAGGCGTCTAAAATGCCTAGACCTAGTCAGAATTAGCTATAACAGGATAGACAGAGTAAACACGTCTAAAGCTAGGCTAAAATAATACAGTATTGCTAATTATACCATTATTTAAGCTAAATAATCTAGAGAAGGGAGGCATTGTTAGGCGCTAGGCCTAGGGGTACCTCTAGTAGTCTTAGCGAGCTACTATAGGGCTAGCCAGCCTAGACTATATAAAGGTGTTAGAGGTTATTGCTAATACTCTAGGAATTAGTCTTGTTACTACACACTACGTACCTTAATACACCTGCTATCCTCTTTAACCCTATCCTCTCTTGTGATTGCTTTGTACACTCTTTACATGTACACTCTTTACACTTACAGCAAATAAGTACTGTTCTGGCCGCTGTCTCACTATTAAAGTGAGCATTGTTACCTTTTTGAGGCATGCTTGGCACAGTGGGCAGAGCTGTGGTCTTGACAATGGTAATATAATATACTAGCTGCTCTTTTTTTCCCTTTCTGTATAAAGTAATATAATGTAGTAGCTACTCTTCTTTTCTTTTATATAAAGGTAATATAATATACTAGCTACTCTTCTTTTCTTTTATATATAAAGTAATGTAATGTAGCAGCTACTTTTTCCTTTTACATAAAGGTAATGTAATGTAGCAGCTACTCTTCTTTTACACAAAGGTAATGTAATGTAGTAGCTGCTCTTCTTTTCCTTTCTGTATAAAAGTAATGTGATGTAGCAGCTACTTTTTTCTTTTACACAAAGGTAATGTAATGTACTAGCTGCTCTTCTTTTCCTTTCTGTATAAAAGTAATGTGATGTAGCAGCAACTCATCCATCACCGCGCGACCTCATCCATCCTCGAAGAAGCCCTGTAGTCCTTCGTCCGCGCGCACCAGCTCTCTCTTCTCCGCCTCCCACGTCTGCCTCACCTCGCTGTGGCTCAGAATCACGTCCAGCAGGCCCGCCGTCTGCTTGAGCTCGTGCCTGATCTGCGTCCTGACAGCTACCTCTTGGCTACCTTTGTCAATGGCTTCTTCTCCTTCTTCTTCTTCTTCTTCTTCTTCCTCTTCACACCGCTGTCTCAGCACGCTCAACCCCAGCGCAACAGCCGCCCTGTGCGCGGGCACCCTCGGCCACGTATTCTGCAGCACGCTCTGCAGCGCCGCGAGCGCCGCAAGACACAGATGCCCGTGGGCCAGCACAAACGGATCTTGCAGGATCGACGCGAGCAAGGGGATCAGGCTGGGTAGATGCTTGATTGTCTCGATGCCGAGGAGTGGTATCGTGTCGGGCAGTTGGCGGAGGATCGTGCACGCGAGATCTGGGTACGACGACGGTGTGGGCAGGTGCGATAGAGGCGCTAGGCAGCCTTCGCGTATCAGCTTATCGAGGAACTGGGTTTGCTTGGCTGGGGACACGGAGAGCGTGGCGAGGGAGCGCAGCGGGTCGTAGAGGGATTGGAAGATGATGACCGACTCGGCTTCTGGGGTGAGGGAGGGGATGTAGGTGAACAGAGGCCACAGGGTCGAAGCAAAGACTGCGCGGTAGCCGGTTCGTACGAGGAAGGCGGCGGGTGTTTGGGATGAGAAGCTTGGGCTGGGTTTCGTGGGCACATCGTTGGGTCGCGGTTGGTACACGAGGGCGGAGAGCAGCTGTTGAAGGAGTTGGCACCCTCTCGCCTTGTATTTGGCCTCGGCGTCGTCGATCATCTTAAGGATAGGTGGAACTAGTAGATGCCAGTTCTGTTCTATTGCTTTCCTATCGAGCGCCTTGATCGACCAGCCCAGCAGGCCCAGAACGTAGTCGTTGTGTGGATCCTTCCATGGAGCGGGCTTGGACGGCAGCTCGATTGCGCTGGTCGGCTTAGTCTGTGGAAAGAAAGGTGGTATGGTAAGCTTGAGCAAGTGCGAGGCGAGGCGTTGGGGAAGCTCACTGTCACTCTCTCTGGCCTTCTTGACGGCCTCGATGGCTTCGGCTGGATCGGTAGCTGATGGGTTGCGCAGTTGCCAGGCCATGACTACATCGAGAGCATCTTTCATCCAAGGACCTGGTTTGGTGGAGAGGGCTTTGGCAAGATCGGTGCCTTTGAGCAGAGGCTTGAAGGTGTCTGCGTCCAGAATCTCAAGCTTGGCGAGGTGCGAGAGGAAGGAAGAGTACGAGCGAAGAAGTTCTGTGACGCGTGAGTGGAGAGGTTTTGAGTGGTGCAAAATCGCTACTTACGCTCCTGCGATGTGTTGCCGAGCACGACCTCGTAGATCAAGTTGAACAAAACTTGTGTCCGCCATGACGAGCCCCAACGGCGGATCGCCATACCCAATGTATCTCTGGCAGTCGCATCGTTGGTCGGGTTGATGGTGTCAGGGCGCTGGAGACCCCTGGCGCACTGTGCCACTAGGCTGCGGATCTCTTGACTGCTGCTTAGCGAAGCAGCAACGACATCGCAGACTTTGTTGGGAGCCTTGAACCCCTCCCGGGCCACGAGATAGGCAGGGAAGTAGGGTCGCTGAAGAGGTTTCTGATGAGGAACAGTTGGTGCGTCGGCCCATGGCATCATGGTAGCGCCGATCCAAGCGAGGTATTGCTCGTCCGCATTACGAACAAGCTGGTCTGCAATCACAGAGTCCTTGAAGCTGCCGTGGACAACAGAGTCGACAAACTCGAAAGCCGGTTGGAACAGGCTTGTCTCGGGCTCGGCTGGGAGGTGCCTTGTGGGATCCGTGAACACGGTTCGGTAGAGGCCAAAGCGGTTGATGAGCTCGAGCGCCATTCGTGGTCGAGGGCCCCTTAGCATCTTCTCCAGCTCGATGCCCACACGTTCTCGACTGATCTTGATCTTGAGCACCTCTTGGATCTCTGGATTCGCCATGGCTTTCTCCGTCTCGGAGTCGATGATGTAGTCCAGCCGGGTAGCAAAGCGGATCAGACGCAGCACTCGGAGTGGGTCGTCCTTGAAGGTCTGGACGGGTTCGAGCGGAGTCCGTATGATCTTGGCAGCCATGTCGTCGAAGCCTTGGCCTGTAAAGTCCTCGACCTGGCATGTATGCAGATTGAAGAACATGGCGTTGACAGTGGCATCTCTTCGGACAGCGTCCTCTTCAGCAGTGCCAAACTCCATCTGGGGGTTGCGAGAGACCTCGTTGTACGTTTCTTTCCTGAGATTGACGAGATCCAAGTCGATACCCATGATGTTGGTTGTTGCTGTCTCCAGGTTCTTTGATTTCTCAGGGTTGGCCTCGATCTTGTGAAGGCCAGGCGCAATCCTTTTCGCCTTGTCCTTGCCGCTGAGCTTGTCGGTCTTGTCAGTCTTGTCGGTCTTGTCAGTCTTGTCGGTCTTGTCAGTCTTGTCGGTCTTGTCAGTCTTGTCGGTCTTGTCAGTCTTGTCGGTCTTGTCGGTCTCGTCGGTCTCGTCGGTCTCGTCGGTCTTTTCCATCAGACCATGCTTCTCGGCATTTCCTGGTATCTCCAGGTACTCTTGCAGCTTGAGGCCAAAGTGCTCACCTGTCATCTTGTTGATGGCAAGGTCGATATCGTGGCTGCCCACTTTCAGCAGTTTGTCGCGCACCCAGCCTCCTGTCCAGCGGAGTACAATCTTCTCTTTTGCAAGGCTCTCCGGCACTTGGACAGCAGTTGGCTCCTCGTTTGGAGTGGGCTGTTGGTCAATGTAGGCAGCCACATCGAGCAGAAGTTGGCGGAGCTTGGTCTCGACTTCTGTGAGCTCGAGCCGAACCGAGCTTGGTGGTGTTTCTGAAGCCATTGTGCCGCATGGATGGATGAGTCGAGGTGAGGGGCTTTCTGTTTTCCGCCGTTTAGCGCTCCGCTCTGGCAGGTGGGGCGGAGAAGGTGTGGTTGACATGCGCTGCAGGGCCAACGTGGGCGACGGGCTCGGTTGGGGTGAAGTGGTGAGTCGAGCGGTGGTTGGTGGAGCCAGGTCAGATTTGTAGAAGAGAGAAATTGCTCGCGGTGAAGACAATCGACAGGCGCGACTCAGAGAGCGAGACATGCATGTGGGTGTGGGGGCGGTCTCCTGGCGTTTACGGCTCTCTGCACATTGCGGGTGCGGCGGTGGTGTGTCTGCGTGGATGGAGATGCCGGCCTTGGTCCAGTCAGGAAGCTTCGCGGCCGCAAGAACAGCGTCAAGCGCCAACTCACCGCGCCCGCCCGCAGCCACGAGCGCGCCGCACCCCATCGAAGCTCGAAGCTCGAAGCTCGAAGCCGTGTACAGCCGCTGCCTGCCTGCGACCGGACCCAGGATACATGCCGACAGACAAGCCAGACCGCCCGCGCGCACTCAGAACCCCACGGGCGCCCCGCCCTAGCCTCCCATGACGCCGCCGCAAGATGCCACGCCCACGCCTCCGAACCTGCCGCAGAGCGTAGAAGCGTCCGCGACACCATCCAGGCAGCGCGCGACACCACCCAGGCAGCCCGCGACACCACTCAGGCAGCCCGCCACACCACCCAGGCAGCCCGCCACACCACCCAGGCAGCCCGCCACACCACCCAGGCAGCCCGCCACACCACCCAGGCAGCCCGCCACACCACCCAGGCAGCCCGCCACACCACCCAGGCAGCCCGCGTCGCTGCCATACCGCCGCTCGAACCCGAGCCTGTCCAAGCTGTTCGAGTCCACCACGACCCTCTCGACCCTCTCCCACTCACGCCCCGGCTCCGGCACCGCAACGCCGACTGCCTCGACCGCGCCCGCGCCCGGCTCCGTCTTCTCGCCGGGCGCGCGATCCAGTGGGACGGCGACGCCCAGCAGCCTGCCGCCAGGCGTGTCCGATGAGTACAGGACGCTCGTGCAGCGCGCATTCGTCCCGCACGTCGCCGTGTTGGCAGATGCCGAGACCGAGAAGCTCATCAGGGGCAAGGGGCTGACCGGAGGCTTGCTAGACCTGCTCAGGCCCTTTGGCGAGCTCGTTCCCGGCAAGGTCACCGTACGAGACAGCATTGGCGCAAGCAAGAGCCATGTCGATTTCGGGGTGCGCTTCGTGGCCGTCGAGGATGCCTACCCAGACCTCCGAGGGGGCCAGCGCGCATCTGCCGACTCCACGCCGCCGCCACGACGGACCGGTGGCGACGTGTCGCAGATCGAGCAAGTCGTGGACCGACACGTGCAGTACTCCGAGCTCAACCATCAGGATCCAACGTCAGACTACATGGCCAAGCCCGAGCCGAGCAGACAGACGGAGAGCTCCGCCTCGCCTTTCTACACCCTCTACCTCCGCCGACTGCTGTCAGGCCTACCCATTGTCCCTCACGAGACGTTTGCGCACCCTGTCGCGGGCATAATAGCCATCAGCTCCTCCAACCCACATCCAATCGAAGAGCTTCGAAGGCTGTACAACAGACAGCATGATGGGGACCTGCGCTTCCCGCAATGGGTGGAGAACGACTTCCTGCGCTACTACCTCCTTGTCCACGACGAGGAGAACGGAGACATCGCAAAGTCCAATCAAACCTTCGATTCCATGAAACGGCACTTTGGTCTACACTGCCACCTCCTGCGGCTGAAGAGTCAGGAGTGCATACCTTCAGATGATGACAGCGTGCGATTACCAACATGCGAGTGGATTTCCGCTGCCGAGGAACTGGCAGAGATCCAGAAGCGAGGTAGGTCTGGACTCTGGCAGCAACAAGTACCCAGCTGTGCACTGACCTGTCTCTCTAGAAACCACAGACGACATCACCGATCCCACCCCCTACTTCCCCGACTCCGATATAAGCAGCTTGCGCACCTTCATCCGCGAACTTGTCACACAATCCATCATTCCCAACATGGAGCGTAGCGTGGCGACCTGGAACGAACAGATCTTGTCTCGTCGCCGTGGCCTCTCAGGCCGCTTCATGTCGCTCTCCAAGCGCTGGACCCCTTTTGGCAGCTCCCGCAACAGTGCCTCGGCATCCCCTTCCTCCAACTCCAACTATGACAGCCTGCAGGGTTTCTACCGCCCCGACGCCCCCGAGGCCATTATGCGCCGGCTGGCGGACTACTGCTTCATGCTGCGAGACTGGAAACTTGCCCTCTCCACCTATGACATTCTGCGCACCGACTTCCAGAACGACAAAGCATGGCGACACTTTGCTGGAGCCAGCGAAATGGCCGCTCTATCCGCACTCATGGCCCCAACACCCCTCTCCTCGAAGAACCGAACCGAGAACATCGATGCCTGGATCGAAGCAGCGTCCTACTCGTACACCGACCGCCAACGCAGCGCAGCACCTTACTACGCACTCCGCACACTCGCCCTCTCCACCGAGATCCTTCGCCTCCGGGGCTCTAGCGCCGCCGACGACGCCGCGCGCTGGGGCACGCGCATCCTCGAGACCGGACTCGTAGGCAGCACTGGCCACGCTCTCGTCACAGAGCGCATAGCAGCGTGCTACAGCATCCGCACAGGCATCGGGACCTACCGCCTGGGCAGCCGCCGCAGGAAAGCCGCGCTCTGGGCCGTGCTGGCTGCCGAAGCGTGGTGGCGCCTGGACCGCAGCCAGCAGGCGGAGAAGTGTCTCGACACCGCTCTCCGGCTTTACCACACGCGCGCCGAGACCCGAGACGGCGCGGCCGTCAAGCTGCCGTTTGACGAGATGCAGCGCTTCATCGACGACCTGCGACAGCAGATTCTCGGGCTGCGGCTAGCCAATCAGGGCTTTGCAGCCGGCCCACACGAGCCGGAAGACGCCCACGGGAAGCCCGCGGTCGAGCTCGACGTCGTGGCTGAGACGCTGGACAAGAGTCCGCGCGCGCACAGGAAGAGTTGGATGGCTCCTGCGTCAGCCGGCGATGCTGGGCCGTTGAGCCCTGCGCTGGAGAGAGGAGAGAAGAGCGATCCGCTCGCCGAGGGGTTTGAGTGAAGCGGTCGGTGTCGGAATCGAGTCGAGGCCCTCCTGTTTCGACATGTGGTTGGGTTGTGCATGGCACAGGCGTGCTTTTCGAGCATACGATACACATGTATAATGACGCAAATGTGCATGACGCTCACGATTCTCCCTTCTCCCTTCTCCCTCAAAAGTCGTGGACACTTCTGCATCGACTAGGAAGATCCAATGTGAAACCTTGACGGCATCATTGTTCAAGTAAAAATGAACCGAGGTATCGAGAAGCACCAAGACCCAAACGCCATGCATGATACATCACATCTCAACGACACCAATCCGGACTCTGTAGAGTCGTGCGCACAGCGCAGCACTCCTAGATGCTCTGCTCCATCTCAGTGATGTAGAGCTTGATGTGGCTCTCCATCTTCAGGTACTCGTCATGCGCAGCATGCACCTCATTCTCAATGTTGTCCTTGAGCTCCGCCATCTTCTTCTCCGTCTGCTCGATTCGCACTCGCCGCCTCTCCATGTCGCGGCCCTTCTCGCCCCGTTCTTCCGTCAGCTTGGAATGCGTATCGCGCAGCTCCTCCATGCGCTTTCGTGCGCGTTCTGCCTCCTCGTTGCCCTTTGTTTTCAGCTTTTCGGTTCGCCCATTGACGTTGCTCAACTGTTTTTGCAGAAGTCGCTCTTGCCTCTCAACGTCTCTAACGTTGTTGCTGCGGTCTGCAAGTGCATCTCGGTGCCGTGATGCCTTCGCCAACTCTTCTTCTTCCTTGGCTAGGTCGGCTTGAACGTCTGTCAGAAGTCGAGTGCATGATGTGACATCGGCCGTGACCACACCGAATGAGTCGTGTGAAGTCTGCAAAGCACGAGCGCGGCGGTCTAGAGAGTCGATGTAACTCTTGTCGGCGGAAAGCCGGTCGTTGAGGTCGCGCAGTGAGTCTTCTAGTGCTGTTGGGCTCTGTTGTGTGTACGGCTTCAGCTTGATGACCTCGCGCTGCACGTTCTCCTTGTTCTCGACTTTCTGCTGAAGCATCTCCTTGAGCCTGGCCTGCTCTGCCTTTGCGCGCTCAAGCTTCTCTACAACCGCCTCTTGACCTCTTTTCAGCTCCAGTAGCCTGTTTCTGAGTTCTGCGTTGCGCTTCTCTTTCTCCTGCATGAGCCTTTCGGTGGCTGATCGGTTGCGCTGGAGTTGAGCGAGCTGCAGCTCTTTCGCCTCCTTATCGTTGTACAGCTGCTCGATGCGGAGCTTCGTGCGCTCAGCTTTGTTGAAGTGTTCGTCGATGACTCCTGTTTGTGACTCTCTGAATCTTATAAAGTTGATCATGTACGAGAAGATCTTAACCAGTCGATGATGTGTTGGCTTGTAGAGGTCCGCGAATGTGAAATCCTGGATGCCACACTTCAAGCAGTCAGCCTACGGTCCCCTTGTTGATTCTGTGGTCGCGGTAGCACGTTAGCCCTGGCACGTACCTCTCGCAGCAGTTTCCTGAGGATGACGAAAAAGGCCATCAGATCGCGCGTGTCGCTCGTGAACAAACGCTCAGCACCATCGCCGCACATATCCTCTGCAGCGGCACGCATCGCAGGCGCAACCACTTCGCGCGTGGTGTTCATGAGCAGCTCCGCAAGCCATTCGAAGACCTTTTGTATGATCTGAGGGTTGGGCTTCTGGAGATCTGCGACAGTGAAAGTGATGCCAATGTCTGTTATACACCCGGCAATCTCAGAGTCGGGCTGGGTATGTCAGTGTTAGTCTGTGTGACGTTCTGCAGCGCATACCAGTGTCATAAAAGCATCGTTTTCTTGCGGTGCAGGCGCACGTTGGTTGTGAGCTCCATGGGAGGTGGTGCGCGGAGCCATGCTCATGCGCGGACCGTAAGACATGATGGGCTGCAAATGCAATTACAATATTCAGGAGGTTGCGGCGGTATGATGTTGGGTCCGAAATCGCTGTAATGCGGCGGTGTTGATGTTCCCGGGAGTCGTGTTTTGTCAACAAAGCGTTGGCAACGAACGAGCGGCACTTACTCCATGCGGTTAGCTCAGCGTTGACAGGCAGCTCACCACGCGGCAAAGCAATAGCTTTAGACAGATGGGCATATCAATGTAGCCACTGGTAACTCAGCCCTCATGATAGCCTAAACGAACGCTAGATGCAATCGATGGTTTTTCCAGTTGATTATCTCGCCTGAAGACGCTCGAACACGTTTCGTCTTGGACTCTTGGAGCCGTGTAGGTGATGAATCATGTTCACATCTCTTGTTTGCCCACAGAAACCCACGTACAATCTTTGCATGCATACCTGTATGCATTAAGAAACTAAACACCAATCACTGGTAAGAACGCAGCAAAAACCTCAAGGACTAAAGCTGTACGCTTAGGAAGAAGCGACTACATCCACACTACAAATCGCTGGTGTGCACGATTGTCGACTTGGTAATGTGTCCAAAAAGACAGCAAAGCAAGACCATCATAGCCGATGCACATGCATTGTTGGAATCATGCCAAGATGACTGCTTGTGAGCGAACTACAAAGTTGCTCCGGTTGTTTTACAAGTTCAGAAACCTTTGCATACCGATATCCACAGGCGACTTGTCGCATCAGACAGCGTTGCACGTCCGTACGCAAGGAGCAATTGTTGGAGAATACAATGATCCTTCAGACTCAACAAAGACCGATAAAAGGCCACGTAGGAAGTCAACCGTTAGCTGAGTGCTTCGTTCCACGACAATCGATGAAGATCGTGACACATTGGTGCTCGTCCCAGCAACTCGGAAATTGTTGGCAGTATCCTCGAAAAGCTGTGGCCTCGCTTCAATGCACGCGTCTGCTTCCCCGTTGCGGTGACTGCTGCGGTGTAAGCATGCTGAGCTGTCGAGCTTATCTGTACAACACAGCAGATCTCGCCGGATTGGCTGCTAAGTTCTGTTATGGGCAGTAGCCTCGTCTGAGCTCGAGCTTGGCTGTCTAAACGTGTACCTCCCTATGCAGCAGTATGGCACGAGCCGAAGAGCACTGCAATAGTAGGATAGCAAACGACAGATGGCATGCGGACTCCTATCTGCTGTGTTTGAGTTCAGCGAAGAAAAAGGAGACAGCGTTCATGTGTAATGTCATATGTGTTTGTCGATCAACATGCAGGAGTCGAAGCAATCGTGCCGGCATGCAGGAGCCAGATAGTTCAAGGGTCCTAGTCGGGGCCCACAAAAGCAGCCCGGGTCAAATAGCGTACCGGGATTTGTGCATCTTCCCCGGAAGATCCTGGAACGCCGATAAGTCGAAGTGAGCCAAACGTTGTTTCACGGCGATGCAGCAGGTGTCGACAGTAGATATTCGAGTAGTTGCTGTCGAAGCATCAGCAAGGCGATCTACCGTAGGAGGCCGGAGCCTGAAAGATCCACGGATCTTCTGAGGGCAGCTGCCAGACGTGCAGCCTAAGGTGAGACATGGTCGGACACAACATCAAGTAGTTGAAACAGGTGCATGCCATGCTCTTTCTGTTACACAGCTTCAAGAGGCTGCTTTTACATGAGAAGCACGAAAACACTACACATGGAGCCGGCCGAGTTGCTGCGTCGATTGCAGTGATGTGCTTGTAATCGAGTCCGCAGTAAGGGTTGGTCAAACTGGACAGCTACACTTGCATCCATGGCTGCTGGAGGCCTGGGTACCTCAAGGGGGTTGCAAAGTGTTGTTCACAAACGTCTCTTCGACTAGGGAGGTCTGCTCGTAGGAGCTGAGCTCGATGACAGTGGTTGGAGGAGAAGCACCGCGTCAACGGCTAGTGTCGATACCGTTGCTGGCGGACGCTGCCAAACCGACGTGGCTCTCCACGTTCCGCGGATTTCGATACTTTCTGCAGCACTCCCATGCGCCGTTCCGTGATCCTCGGCGTGATCTGTCGCTAGCGAAAGGCCTAGAATCTTCAGACATCACTGGGCATGGCTCTGTTCGTAGTCTATAGTGACGGCGTCAGATGAAGCGCGTGAGTTGAGAGGCCCGACTTGCTGTGAGCCGTGGTCGAGAGATTGAACTGGTGCTCGAGGAGATCCACACTTCATGGGGACCAGTTGCTGGCGGTTGAACGAGGGCTGTGGCGGCCATGGATCCCATGGTGGACACGAGGCGTTTTGAGTAGCGTGGCCACAGTGGGTCTAGCACTCGCGCCTTCCTTCTGCTTGTGAAGAAGGCAGGCTCGACCGGAGGGATCGTCAGCGATCAACTGGGAGTGTGATTGGCGTCCAATGAATGACGGGGGCAGTCACACTTGATCGCCTGCGTGACAATGCGGTTTGCAGCATGTCTTTGGAGCAGTATTCGAGCGGCATTCGAGCCGTATCTGAGCAGCCAGGCGGCGTAAGGATGCATCGGTGGCAAGGTACTCGACCGCAGCGGGCAGGGCAGCGGTCGCCTGTGCGTTGACGAGGTGGCACCGGCGGACCCCAGCGGCCAGCGACCAGCGTGCGCCAGGGCAATTCCCCGAACCAGAAGGCTGAAGGGGTATTTTTGGCGTGCCTCGTGGTGGGGGCTCTCTAGCTTCCATCGTCACAGGCTCACAGCAGTCCGAGCCTTTCCAAGGTTCAGCAGCGCCGCTGCGTGACTGTCAGTCCCTTACATCACACACGCCGTCCAGCAGCCCCAGGCCCAGGGTGCTCGATCAATCATCACGGCCGCCTCTCCCTTCCTCTGCCGTCTCTCGAATTGCTTCCCGGTTTCCCAGTTTCGCACTTTCGCACTTACGCCGGCCTGCATTTCAACGCTTGAACGCCCGTTCGGCCGCCTGTTCGGACGCCCTGCCCTGACGCCTGCCCAGTGCCCACGCTGCTGCTTGCCACAGCTTCCGCTGCCGCCAAGCACTCTGCCAGTCATCCGCGACATGATGCATTCTAGCCAACAGTGCGGCGACATCAACTCTAGATAGGCAAAGAGCACCTCGCGCCGTCACGTTGGGCACGCTGGCGACGAGCTGAGCACAGCACCGTCACCACCACCGTCACCACCGTCACCACCACCACCACCACCACCGCTGCCCAAGTCCTCGCCAGGCCGGCCAACGTGCAGCCATGCCGTGGCCGTTTGGGCGAAAGAGTGGACGAGCCGCTAAATTAAAAGAGGGTCGCGCCGCCGCGGCTGCGGACAGGAGCCGGCCTGTCACAGAGCAAACCATCGTCGCCCAGGGCGAAGGCAGCGATGCCCTGCAACATCGGCCCGGCCAGCGCGGCGGACGCCGGAGAAGGACGAGTTCGCGCTCCACGGCGTCATTGCACGACGTCGAGAAGTCCAATCCTTTCAGCGACCCACCGCGCGACCCTGGCTTTGCAAAAGAGGCGCGTCTGCCCAACCCCAACACGAGCGCTGAAGACATCACCGCCCTGCCACACCACTCTCGCCTCGCCCACTCTCCTCACCTACGGCCTGTGACCCAGGACTACAGCGCAGCGCCCTACCACTTCTACTCTCCTTCACACACAAGCCTGCACACGGCAAGAGAGCGGGGGAAGCTGCAGCGACCCCAGTCGCTGCGCAGGGGTCCCCCCAACGCAACATCCCTGGCCCGCCGCAAATCTAGCAAAAAGCGCAAGGAGCATGATCACATACGCGAAGAGGAGATCCGCGCGATGACTCTACCAATGCCACAGAAACGACCTGCTGCCAACTCTGGCGGCATGTTGCGAAGAGACAGCAAGAAGGTCAAGGCCGGCCTCAACGCACGCTTCGAGCGCCCGCAGTCCATCATCTCGCTGCCCCTAGAAGACTCGATACACTCGTCCATGTCCGGCAGTTCCGAGCTTCGTGCCTTCAGCGTCAGCGCCCTCGACATTTTCGCACCACGACCAACTATCCGATTCTCCGTTGGCTCGCAATACTACTATGGCGGCGATCGCTCGTCACCAACCGCTCGCCTAGAAAGGGGCAACTCTCGCAGCGAGAGGAGGCCCACCAGTTCGGCGCAAGACAAACAATGGAAGAGGACAAGCAGGATCGATGACCTTGCCGACACGCTCGATGCCGGTGCGCTGCGCGAGATTCTGGACCGGGACAAGCGGCGCCAGGAGAAGAAGGCAAAGGCAGATCAAGAGCGTCTGCGTCGTCGACTCGAACGACGTGCCGAACAACAGAATGCTGTCGTAGAAGGCACACCGCCAGCACCTATTCGGAGTGATGCCGTAGGAGCTATCGGACTCGGCATCGAGAAAGAGGCAGCAGTGTCCATGCAAGAACCCTCACTACCCACCCAAGAGCCTGTGGTGCCAATGGAGGATATACGCCCAGCAACCCCTTCAACGCCACCATGGTTGCGGCCCCTCACGCCACCGCCCCTACTTCGTCTCGAGACATCGGTGTCCACCACTCCCACTGGCAACGATAATGGCCAACTGCCCACTCCAATAGAAACACCCATGGAGGACATGATCATCTCAAACGCCCAAGCCGTTCGCTACTCTCGAGGCAACGTTGCTGGTCCCGTCCACACTCGAGGACCATCGAATGTCTCGATGATGCCAGAGTTGCTCTCCGAGAGGCTGGCTGAAGAGTCACCTTTCGAATCCGTCGAACCATATCATGACCCCACGAGAAGCGGGTCGTTACATCCTGTCGATACCATCGACACAACGACATCCAAGCAGGGCTCTAGTTTCCGCCGCCGCAGCTCAGAGGGGCGACGGATGAGTGCGTTTGCCTCGTTTTTTCGACGAGGCAAGCGAAGCTCTCAAGAGCCGGGACGTGCCACTCCTTCAGAAGCTTCATTCTCCAACACGTCGCGAGAGTCAATGTCTCGCCAGCCACTTCCAGCTCATCTGGTTGCAACTGTACCGACCGCTCCAATTCAGATCAAAAGACCGTCCAGCGTCCCTCGTCGTACAATGTCCAAGTTTAGAGAAGACCTACCTGAATTTCCTATTTCTCCACCCGATTCCCGGGTGGCGTCACCGGAGGTACCTTCGACCAGTGCCATCGCTGCGCGTCGCCGAGCGCACAATCCAGCAGACCTCCGTGTCGGCTCGGTCGGGTTGGCAGCCAATGCTCGTTCGGATTCGCCCGTAAGCCCAGGTCTACCACTTGGCAACAAGATGTCACAATCGCTTGCGTCAGTGGATTCAGAGGGATCATGGTTATCAGGCAAGCCAGTCAACCGCATATCGAACAAGTCTATGATGCGGTCCAGCGTATCCTCCTCGGCCATCCAGCAGAATCCTGACTTCAACAATTCTTTCGAAGAGCTAGGAATGGCAGATGACGAGTACTTCAAAAGACTAACTCCCCAGACCGATGAGCTTCGCCGATCCAATCTGTCGAGCGGTCTCATGGTAAGGAAAGCCAGCAGCACTGCCATGGCCACTCTCGATGCTGCTGCCGAGTCTGACGAGGAAGACGAGGCTATAGCGCCTGCACGAAGGTCCGAAGACAGCGAATATGTCAAAGATGGCGTTGCGCGCCAGCCTACTGTTGTACATCGCAACGTCCGTGTCAAGTCTGCAGAGGGCTTGCTTACCATGTTTGACGCGGATGCGCCATCGCCCGAAGAATCCCGGAAAACGCTTGACATGGAGCCGGACTCGCCACAATCAGATGATTCAGGCGAGCAAGCCACGGTACAACGTGCAAAGAGCGTGGATTTTGCAAAACACCACGTGCGGCACCTCAGTGCCGGCTCGGCCAAGCTTTTGGACATACAAAAGCGATCGAGCACAGCCTCACACAGCAGGTTGTCTCAGCACGAGTAGCTGGTCTATTCCGGGGCGCTGAGAGATCGTTCAGGAAGACTGCATGACCGCCACACCACGCCACTCCTTTTGTTTTTCCTTTGTAATCGTCAGTCTTTACTGTACCCACCCCAGTCACTCATTCCACCTTTCTTTTAGCGCGTCATTTCGTATCTGGTTGGCACATGCAAAATTCCGACGATCTCTTCCGCTGACGGACGATCTGTACTTCTGCTACACACCTGCAGACGACGGCGAAGAGTAGACGCTTGTCTCTGAGAGACTGCACAGCGTCAGCGTTGACACTTGATTTGCGACGGCGTTAGATTTGTTCAGGCGTGATACCACATTGTATTGTATGCAAGCTGCAGGCCGCGGCTTTAGTGTCCTCTCATTCCTTTTGGTCGAAAGTCTCGAACGGGCTTTGGGATTTGACTGATCACCGGCGATTGGGAACGCAAGGGCGCGTTTTCACCGGTTTATTCTTACACGGTGCATCTGGGTTTCGACAAAATGTAGAATCTAGGAGATGGCTGGAGGCCTTGAGATCTTGGAGATGTAACGCGCTCAGGCGCCATGTTTGGCTTATCAAAGCCTCCCTGTAGTTTCAATCAGAGCTGTCTTGACAGCCTTTAACACCTACTTGCTATGACTAATCCACTGTCCCTTGCCGGTGTTGATCAAAGGCTAGTTAACCTGCAGGAAGGCCCCTACGTCGCGTTGGGCTGACCTGAAGCTATAGCGGGGCACGGATTTTCAGGCTTCGTGGGTATTGCGCAAACGGGCATTATGAGGTAGAGGCGTGAATGAGAAGGCCATGAGAGTGAACAAGCACGCCTCGGAATGTCGAAACAATCTGCTGAAGGCATCAACCACTGCTCTTGCCGTAGAGAATCCTGCCTGAATAAGAAGGCAGGATCGTGGCGGGGTCTTGGGTAAGCGCGCACGTCATGGGGTGACAGCAGCCCACCCACAGCGGCCAGGTACCGTAAGCCCCTCCATCTCACCGTTTCCTTCAAATCCCGCCCGTCTTTGCTGAGACCTACAACACAGAAAACTTGGTAAGTCGCCTGTCTCCTGTTCGTGTCTGCTTTCTCGTCTTGGGTGCGCGCACGATTCGGCACATTTTTGCCCCCGTGCAGGGCTGGACGGCTGGACGATGCGCGCGCCTTTGCCGAGTTTAAATCTGGCGGTGCATCGTTCCCTTTGTCACCGAGTTGTAATCGGCACCGGCAGGCATCTTTGTCCAGTGCATTCCATCAGCCGAGCCTTATCAATCGTCTAATCGTCTGTCTCACTTCGTTTTGCTGTACATATATCATGTTCACCCCATCGACGTCACGATTCACCAGAACGTTGCTTACCTCTGCGCGTCTGCAAACAGCTTCACTCAGCCGCACACCTACCGCCAACCTATACCGACCTCTCTTCACACCCAGGTTCTTCTCAAACACAAGCAGAATGGCTGACACCGGCGTACACAACCTCCAGACGTAAGGTTCCTTTGTCGCACTACCATGTCTGACATGCGACACGCGACGTCATTGTGTCTACGAGTAACGACTGACAGTCTATAGCAAGGCGGCGTTCGATGAGGCGTTGGCCGACAAGTCGGGCCTGATGGTTCTCGACTGCTTCGCTACCTGGTGCGGACCTTGCAAGGTTATTGCGCCCCAGGTCGTCAAGTGAGTGAGTCTGCATCTGCACCCCCACATCTCTCTAATGGATTCGGCAGGTTCTCCAGCACATACACCAACGCGCGCTTCTACAAGATCGACGTCGATGAGGTCCCCGATGTCGCACAAGAACTCGGCATCCGCGCCATGCCCACCTTCCTCCTCTTTAAGGGTGGTGACAAGGTCGCCGAGGTCGTCGGTGCCAACCCCAAGGCTCTTGAGGCCGCCATCAAGGCCAATGTCGACGAATAGGTTGCTCGCACCACACGCAGTAGCAGACGATCTCGTTCGGTGGCTTAGCATTGGGTAGAACGGGAACATGGACACAAATACCGCATTCTTAGGTGCACGTGAGCTTTTGCAAGTCATTGGAAGGGACAGAATACACCACAATTATCATGATACCTTGCTATATGGCTCGACCTGACACAAGATCATACTTCCACAATATTTCTATGTTTTGCGATTTGCTATTTCCATGACGGCGGTCTACGGCATATGGGAACACACGCACACACACGCAAACACACGCAGTGCTTACAAATGCAACAACCCGAAATCGGCTTGACTCGGCATCTCCACCACTACCCACACAAAGAGAGCCTATCACGGTAACGAACGACCCTGTGGCGGCGCACGTACTTGCCGCTACATTCATTTACCTCGCTTTGACTATGTTCTCCTGCAACAGAAAGAGGTGATGCGATCACATGCGTGACATCTTACTGCGGAGGGGAACCAAACTTTGCTCCAACCCCCCCCCCCCTCTTTATAAAGCTTTTCTCGGCAGCTCTGGCGATTCTCGAGTTCTAATACATAGTTCCTGTCAGCGCGTTTGCATCTGCGTGCGAGATTCTTACTTGCTGTTGGCGCAATGTCCACAAATGCTGCATGCGGCTGGTGGTAGGACGGCAGCGACTTACGATGAAGACTGATGTAGATTGTGGATCATGGTTACATAGAATGAGATTCAGTTTGAAACGTGAACTGCTGGCCGCCTCGTGGCGACTAATTATGGGGAGGGTATAGTATGGGAATGGACGAATGCATCTGAGGTTCGACTCGGCACCCTCAGTGACGGGTTGCTGTGGGCTGTGGCCCTTCCACACCTTTAGATGCCTTCTCTTGGCTTCGTGGGCTCGTGGTTGACATGACTACTCGCACTGCTCACGTCGTTTTGGTGCATCATGCTCCAGTCACCAATCTCCTCTTCGAAAAATTGATCCAAATCAAGACCCATCATCTCAGCCTCCTCACTGACACGAAGGTGTAGGAATGGGATGAACTTGAGAGCATACAGCAGGATGCAGGAGACCGTGAAGGAGTAGGAAGCAACAGCACAGATCTCAGCAAGCTGGTAGCCGACCTGGATGCCGTTGCCGTCCATGGCACCAAGGGCATCGTACGGGCCCATGCCATCGAGATCGTACACCCAGGACTGCGCGAAGATACCAGTAAGGAACGAGCCGACCATGCCGCCGATACCGTGAAGCTTGAATACATCCATGCCCTCGTCGATCTTGATCCACCTATCAAGGTTGTGGCAAAGAGCGCAGACAACACCAGTAAGAAAACCGATCAGCGCAGCGATCCAGACTGAGACATATCCGGCTGCTGGGGTGATACCCACAAGGCCAGCAATGGCACCGGAACACGCACCGACGACGGAGAAGCGGCCTTTGGTGCGAACGTAGTCGACGATAACCCAGCCAAGGACACCGAAGCAGGCAGCAGTGTTGGTGTTGAAAGCGGCCAGCATAGATCGTATTGTTCCGTTGAGCGCGGAGCCACCGTTGAACCCGTACCAACCGAACCAGATGAAGACGGTACCGATGAAGACAAGAGTGGGGTTGTGTGCGCGACCATGGATTTTCTCACCCTTTGGCAGGCGCTTTCCGAGTACGAAGGCGTAAGCAAGAGCGGACCAGCCTGAGGCGATGTGAACCGGGCCTCCACCCTGTTCAGAAAGTCAATTATTGTTTCTAAATGCACCAGTTGGAGTTAAAAGGCTTACAGCAAAGTCGAGACTGGGGAGGTTGAAAAGCCAGCCGTTCGAGTTCCACGTCCAGCAAGCGATAGGACAGTACACGATGGTAGCCCAGCAGAAAGCGAAGATCATGGAAGGCATGATGCGGCCGCGTTCGAAAGACCCACCAATGACTAGCTGCACAGTGACGGCGCAGAAGAGCATCTGATAGAAGCAGAAGACGATCTCGGGAAGCAGGGTGGAACCGGGCGATGGAGCAGACATGACGTTCTTCAACCCGAAGTATTCCATGTTGCCAATGAAAGGACTGGCGGTACGCGAGTAGGCGAGAGAGTAGCCCCAGAAAAGCCACTGGAAGCAGACACTTGCGCCATTGTCAGTCCACAGTCCAAAAAATCGTGTTGCGTGATAGATTCTACTTACACTCCCATGACTGCAAGAGACTGGAACAGAAGTGACAACGCGGACTTGCGGCGTGCAAGACCTGCGTACAAGAAGGCAATACCGGGAATGATGAGCCAGACCAAGAAAGCCATTATGATCAGATAGAGGTAGTGGAACTCGAGTCCCTGGTACTGCGCGTTGACATCTTCCATGTTGGGGTTGCCGCCATTGGGCTTTGTCTCATCGAACTCAGGCTATCGAAGTGTCAGGCACTGTTCTCAAATGTCCCAAAGCTATGTATGCGCTTGTGATGATGGTGTAAATACTCACTGCCACTGGAGCCTCCATATTGCCAAAGGTACCTTGTTCAGTCGCTCTTGACTGGAACGACAAATTTGAAGAAGAGAATGCAACCCTGCAGGGGGGGCTTTTCTGGTTCATATAAACCTCTCAGCAACTCAGACCCTTTCCGTCAATTTCCCGTAGCAACATGATGGAAGGAATCGTCCCTGGCTAGTGCTCCCATGTCTCACGACCAAGCTGTGCCCCCGACTCTTTGCAGAACGATTCCCTTGGCACTGATAAGCTGAGACTCTTTTTACTCCCATCTTGGTTGTTGAAGCCGAGCCTGCGTTGCCGAAGGATTATGTTTTAAATTCGTGAAAGGGACCAGAACGCAGAGGGGGGACAGAGGAGCCAATCGCGCCGGAGAGAAGTGAACTTCAGGCCAAGTTTCCCGAGCCACAAGCGGGATTGGTCAGAAAGCGATCTTGCGAAGAGTGGTGGTCTTGAGCCTGGTCAAGATAAGGGTTCGTCTCAAATAGGTATAGTCCTTAACGTTGGGGTGATAAGGGACGAATGGGGACAGGGGATTGGTGGAGCTGGCGTGGCTTGCCCGTTGGCATTTGGGAAACAATCATTCAGACGATAGAAAAGTCGTTTGAAGGCTCTTCTATCGTTCGGTGTCGCCTGTCTTACACAATGTCTTGCTTCTGCGGCGGTCCGTGGCTGTTGATTCGTCCTCTAATGGCCCGTGTATCCGAACGTACGGTATGCTTCCCGTGACGCCACAGCCTTAAACCATGGACTTCAGGTGTTTAGCATCTTCTGACGATCCAGAATGATAATTTCAGCGAGTACTCAAGCCCAGTAGCGCATATTCGCAAATTTTCAAGCTCCGTGGTATTGCGAAAAGAGATGAAGCTGTTGATGTGTCGTACGGCGTGCCGCGCCGCACAGTGCAAGGCCAAGTATGCAGCAGTCCGCATCCATAAACAGTTATGCCATTGGTCATAGTTGGCAGGTGATTATTCCCGGTCAATTTCCTTGAGCTTCAACAGACACACCTCGTATTTATTGCTCCTAATGTAACCTTTAGAGTGTGAGCTGACCAAGACACCAAACTTGCACATCAGTATACCAGGCGGATAATTGAACAGTGCCGACAGTTGCTTCGCTTGTGCTTTTGCGTTCTCGTTCGTTGTTAGCTTTGCGCCCTTCTCCGCTCGTTCTCTTGCACATCTTCCCGCCTGTGCTTCATCTGCAATCTGTTTGTGCAGTTCTTTAGGGGGGTCTCTCTTCTCGTTACCACAGAATCACCGCAGTACGTGCTAACAGAGATCACAAGAAGCAACAGCAGCAACTGTACTGGGTCGATTTTACCAGAGACTGGTTCGTTCTTCCCATTTACCTGCCTTCTGCCTTCGCTGGAGCGACTGGAGACACTTACTCCAGCAGCTCGATCTTTAGCAGTAAAGGTGGGTTGCGTGATGAACCACGCTGATATTCGGGATACCATCGTAAAGTTGGACAACAAGTAGAAGAGTGCTGTAGGCGCGGCTGTTCGTAGCCATCGGTATGTCGCTTCTCTGTGGCAATGATTTTGCATAGATTTCTGGAGTACCTAGCCCAGCGAGTATTTCCTGGCTCATCATGCAGTTTCAAGATCGGGTACAAGTTCCGTTGGCGGGCAGTTTGATTCCAGTCACTTCGTGCAGCACGATGTTACGCGTCGCGCCTCATACAGACGGGCAGCAACCTCGGCATCGCGTTAGCACGTCTATAAGTGCGAGAAATTCGCCCACATGAGGAAACGTCATATCAAGGATTGTATAGTGCAGGGTGTGAGATTCTATAGTCGTCATGAGCTGGAACGAACGCCTCCAGAAAGGAGTGGGGCACGCTTTCCATCACCATACAAGCCTTCGTCTTCCTTCCATGCTTCGGATCATCAATTGAATCCTTCATGCGCATACTCCCTCCTCATTAATGCTGTGAAGTCTGGAAACCCTTCTTATAGATGGCCAGCAATTCCAGGAAATGACGTGGCATCCATCCCACACGTTTATCACCTACAAGCTGGTTGTCATGCAATTTCCCGGTCAACTACGTCTGGCCTGTGTTGTCAGACAAGCACAAGGCACTGAAAGGATTATCCCATCCATGCGGGACCTAAGAGACACAATCTATAGTCCACGAGATCGACGACTGGTGAAGAGGACCTCTACGGTTCCCATAAAACACCATGAGAGGAAGAAAATCAATTAAATCGTGTCTGTGAGAGAAAACAAAAGTCCTGGTTACCATGCGCATGTGCCGGACTTAAAAAAGATTATTGCAGCAGATCACAGGCGCTGTGTTGACACGGTCTCTTGGGGTAACAAACAAGAAACATATGTGTCAAATCCAGTGCTTGCGTTCACGCCTTCTACAATACTCGTGTTGTTTGCCCTACATTCACTCCCACGTGGTATGACCCGTGCTTCAACTCTCCTCGCCTTGCGATGTAAGAGCCGCGGTCTCATAAGGTCTTTCCCCATTTACCATTGTACGGCGCAAGATATGTTCAGGAGAGAGTCGAGACAGATGTGAGCCTTTGTCTCTGCGCTTACCATGTCTAAAAACTGTCTGGCACTGAATCATGACTGTCTCAAGCGGACATTCGCACACCAGCTATATCTTGCCTTCGAGCGCTCACGATATCCACCCAATAAACCCAACCCTTCAGACCATATACCTTTTGCAAATTGTCCATCAGCTTTGTCCCACACGTCCATAGCTCCATCGACCTCATATCTGCTCATCAACATGACAATCATATCGTGTTTCAAGTATGGCTTGCTCATAACCTGCCTTCTATCTCCCGTCACCGGCTTGTTCCATGTTCCATTCTGGTCCGGCTCCAAGACGACAAAGCAGGTACGTCAACAAGTCCAAATTACTGAGCTCCCAATGGAGTGTGAGATGATCCACCGCCAACTTGCACCAAGCAACAACACCCGCTCCATTGGATACCTCGTTATAATCGCGAACCTTGAGGACATGGCTGATGTTAAGTCCGAGCAGATCCAACCGCTCAAGCCGGCATGGACCCTTGAACAGTTCCAACAACAATTCCAAGATGCTAAGACTTCGGTAAACAACCTCGCTCCGGGAGCAAGCGTCATGTTCGATGAGTATCGCCGTTTCCAACTGGATATCGCCGACTGCTTGGCCGACAACAAGCGCAAGGACGAAGTGATTGACGGCCTGAAGGTCGAAGTCAGCACCACTCGAGCCGATCACAAAGCGGACAAAGCGATTATCGACAAGTTGGAGGCTAAACTCAACGACGCACAGGTCGTGATCCAGGTCCAGACTCAGGAACGTACGATGATGTGCGCAAACATGACGGGTCTCGAGATGAAGAACGAGATGTTGCTGCAACGGCTACAAAAGAGCGCGGAGGGTGTGCGGATTGTGGCTGAACTTGGCAACATGCATTTTTGAGGAATGTTGGCGCATTATTGTTGGTCAGTATAGGGCGAAAGGCACGAAGGAGCGCGGAGCACAACTACAGACATGTCAGTTACATCAGGAGTTTGGGCGTCTTTTGGTTTGATAGGCATAAATGGGTATAGAACTCCAATATGGTTTCCATGATTCGTGACTTCGGTCTTTTCATTACGGGTGGCCGTATCTCCTTCTCTTGCCTATTTCATTTACGATCGACCCTCTAGTGACCATGTCCATCATCACCTCCGCCCTGCTCCTCAGGGTCAAGCTTGATCAGAGTATCAATGCGCATGATGGCCACACAAGCCTCGACGGCAGACTTCAGCTGCTTGACCTTGCTCATGCTGGGCTCAAGCACGCCGGCCTTCAGGCAGTCATGTACCTTGCCGTTCGACAGGTCCAGGCCGTAGTTCTTGTAGTTCTTTGACTTGGCCAATTGTTTCGCGTCCTGGGATGAAGGGTCTGTGGGGTTGACGGTTCGTTGCGAGAGCGCATGTCTCGATCGCAAGTTGGCCACAAGCTCCGTTGCATCCTTTGCAGCGTTAATGGCAAGGGTCTTGGGAATAGCGAGGAGAGCCTGGGCGAAAGCTGCAATGGCGAGCTGTTCACGGGAGCCCTATGTGCTTGATTAGTTTTCCGACTTCTTATATTTGAACGAGCAATGCACTTACAACCGAGGTTGCCCACTCTTCCAAGTAGATGTGCAGCGCAGTCTCAACAGCACCTCCACCGGGGACAATACGTCCACTCTCCAGCGTTCGCTTGACAGCACAGAGCGAGTCGTGTACCGATCGCTCCATCTCGTCCAGCGCGTAGTCATTGGCTCCTCGCAGGATGATGGAAGCAGATGAGAAAGCCTTGGTACCCTTAACAAGGATGCACTCGTCGTCCGAGATGCGCTCCTGTGCTACCTCTTCCGCCTGGCCCAGGTTGGCCGCCTCGAACTTCTCATCGCCATTCAGATCTGACAGTGTGCTGACCAGTGTCGCTCCGGTGGCCTTTGCTATCCTTCGCAAATCCTCCTTCTTACACCTTCGCACCGCCATGGCGCCCTTCTCGACGAAGTGCTTCAAGCATAGATCATCGATACCCTTGGTTGTGAGGATGACGTTTGCACCAGCCTTCAGAATCATCTCGATTCGCTCCTCGACGATTCCGGCTTCTCTCTGGCGAATCTTCTCGAGCTGTTCGGGGTCATCGATAGTGATGTGTACACCGAGTTTCATTCGCTCCTTCTGCAAGTTGATGTCTAAGCAGGCGATCTTGGCGTCGGTGATGCGAGTCTTCATGGCTTGCGAAGCAACTGTGCAGTTAAGAGCGTATCCCTTGACGAGGACCGACTGAGTAGCGCTCTGACCGTGTGCCTTGAGGATGTTGACCGCCTTTACGGGATACTTGGTCTCGCTCTTGTTGTTGGTCGTCTTGACAGAGGTTATAGCATCGACCACCATATTGGCGAAGAAGTCAGAGTCCGAGCCAATGATCTTGGAGGACATGGATGTCTTGGCGATGTTGATCAGGGAGTCGCGACCGAGTGTGTCCACCTTTGTGCTAATGTTCTCGTTCATGTACTTGACCGCTTCCCTCAGCGCCAGCCTGTAGCCTGTGATGATGGTGGTGGGGTGAATCTTGTTCTTCATGAGCTCGTTCGCTCTCCTCAGCAGCTCAGCTGCTATTATGACGACCGAAGTTGTGCCATCACCGACTTCCTTGTCTTGCTGTTGTGCGAGGTCGACGAGGATCTTTCCTGCGGGGTGCTCGATGTCGAGCAAGCTGAGAATGGTAGCGCCGTCGTTTGTGACTGTAACGTCACCAATATCGTCCACCATCATCTTGTCCAGACCGGAGGGTCCAAAAGACGATTTGACGACATTGGCGATTGCCTGCGTTGCGAGGACATTCTGGTCGCGGATATCTTGGCCGCTGATTTTGTTTCCACCGAGGACTGTGTCACGTCAGCTATCGTTCAGCCCTAAAGTGCTCCCGAGCTTACAAAGAGTTCCACCGCTACGTGACTGTTCAAAGATGCCGGCCATGTTGTCGTGATGTAGCTGTTTACGCGGTGTTTGGGCTGCCTTCTTGCGGCATCAAAACTTCTGGGACGCGGGACGCTCATGTCGGCGAAAGGTAGCTCCGATTGCGCTAAAAGACCCCTGCCTTGTCGCAGATGAGTCGGTGACCCTCCACATCTGGGCAAAACACCAAAGTCAGACTTCTGACTGTGCTGACGGTTCTACCATTTGCTGTTTAGGTACGCGCCGCGACTCTATTATAACTTGCTACTGCCCTCTCCCGACTCAACTTTCTGACTTTCCAGACTCTCCAATTGCAGGTAAATTCCTCCGTGATTGTACCCCGCTATACCCCGCCAAACATTCCGATATCTAGTTTTGTTTCTCAAAGGGATAGCTTTCGATGGTCAAATGCTGTTGTGCTCACAAATGAATACAATCTTGACCGCGCTCCCCCTTATTTTGGCTCCTGTTCCTTGCGCTAACAACCTTCTTTTACCTCAGACCCACCTCCTGTAAATCACGTCCCAGCACCTGCACCATGGCCGAAGCCACTGCCGCCGACGGGCAGATGAAGGATCTCAAGATCTCTCAGACTAAGAAGAGCAAGAAGGATGGTGCTCCCAAGACGGCTGCAAAGAAGCCTCAGCAGCAGAAGAAGAAGGTCAGCTAGCCGCATTAAGGCTAAAAGATAGCGTCGAATGTTCACACGGTCACAGATTGAGGGCGCTGCGCTGATTGGTATCGATGTCGCAAAGGAGGACGATCTTGGTGAATGGTACCAGCAGGTCATCACCAAGGGCCAGATGATCTCATACTATGATGTAAGCTGTTGCTTTTCTCCATATACAGGTCCAGCAGACTAACGTACACCTAGGTCGCCGGATGGTGAATAAATCTGCTTCTCGTCATCGAGCACTCCACTAACAACCTCAGCTACATCCTTGAGCCCGCGTCCTACGCCATCTGGGAGTCGATCAAGGCTTGGTTCGACAGCCAAATTAAGACCTTGAAGGTCCGCAACGCATACTTCCCCATCTTCATCAGCGCAGACAACCTGGAGAGAGAGAAGGAGCATGTCGAAGGGTTTGCCGCTGAAGTCGCCTGGGTCACAAAGGGCGGAAAGTCTGATCTCGAGAAGCCTGTCGCCGTTCGCCCTACCTCGGAGACTGCCATGTACCCCTACTTTGCACGAAAGATCCAATCGCACCGTGATCTTCCTTTGAAGCTGAACCAGTGGAACAACGTGGTGCGATGGGAGTTCAAGCGTAATATGTTCCGCTTCTCTCTCGGTATTCGGCACTGACACGTATATATAGACCCTATGCCCTTCATTCGATCTCGCGAGTTCTTATGGCAGGAGGGCCACACAGCGCATCTGACCAAGGAAGAGGCCGGTGCCGAGGTTATGCAGATCCTTGAGTGGTACTCTCAGGTCTACCAGGACTTGCTCGCTGTCCCCGTCGTCAAGGGTACCAAAACCGTAAACGAGAAGTTCCCTGGAGCCGACTACACAACAACAATCGAGGGCTTCATTCCTGCCACTGGCCGTGGTATCCAAGCCGCCACTTCTCACTGCCTCGGACAACATTTCTCGAAGATGTTCAACATCACCGTAGAGGACCCCAACCCCAAGGAGGGCGGAAAGGCAGAGCACGTGCACGTTTGGCAAAACTCGTGGGGTCTGACCACCCGTTCTATTGGTGTCATGATTCTTACCCACGGTGACAACCGCGGTATGGTCATTCCTCCCCGCGTGGCTGAAATTCAGGTCGTCTTGATTCCCGTTGGTGTCAACGCAAAGATGTCCGCTGAGGCTAAGGAGGAGCTGTACAGCAAAGTCAAGAGCATCCATGATAGCTTGATTGAGGCTGGTGTTCGTGTTGAGTCCGATTACCGCGAGGGCTACTCTCCTGGGTGGAAGTTCAATGACTGGGAACTCAAGGGCATTCCTCTCCGAATTGAGTTCGGCCCTAAGGATGCTGAGAAGGGTGTCGTCACTACCTCGCGCCGTGATATCGACGACAAGGACGCTGCACGTGGAACCATCAACGTTGACGATGTCGCCAATGAGGTTCCCAAACTGCTTGAGCAGATCCAGGCCGACATGTTCGCCAAAGCAGACAAGGCCTACCGCGACCACCGTGTCCAGCTCACAAACTGGGACGATTTCGTTCCTACTCTCAACGGCAAGAACGTTGTTCTCGTTCCCCACTGCGAAGGCGACAAGTGCGAAGACGAGGTCAAGGCAAAGAGCGCAAAGACAGCGCTTGGCGACGGTGTTGCAGAAGATAAGCAGGCCCCTGCCATGGGTGCCAAGAGCTTGTGCATTCCCTTCGACCAGCCTGAGGGCATCGAACCTGGCAAGACAAAGTGTATCAACCCCGACTGCACAACTCCTGCAAAGGCTTGGGTTCTATTTGGAAGGAGTTACTAGACGGAGTGGAAGAATGGGTGTTTGTTTTTAGCCTTGAGCATTTGATAGCTGGGCGTTGAAGATGTGTTTGCGCGGTATGGGCGTCGAGGTACCGTTGCCACGATGATGAATGTTTTATGCAAGTTCAACAAGATCTCAAAGTTGGAGTAAGATCTGAACGGCGCTTCCTGCAGCATCAGCTGAGTGATGAGAGAGGTATGCACTCGGCGAGCCTGCAAACGCACACTGTTCTCCACGTTTCACCTGTGTTGTCCACCAGCACAGCTCCACTGTTCGGCTCACATTCACATTCACTGCGCTACTACCGAAACTGAACAATAATGTCCTGGAATACTACCGCTTCTTCCCTCTTGACCTCCAAGACATACGTGAGCCCAAATGTGCAACAAACTTTTCCAAACCTACGCCTGCGGGCACTCAAAGAGCATCTGCACAACACCCTGCACCCACACTCTCGCATCTTCTCAACCCACTCAACCTCACATGCACTTTGAAGCCAACCAAAACGAACCCATCTCCCGCCCGAACTCCATCGTTTCTTCTCTCGCCTCACCCACGCGCGCGAACTCAACAACCAACTTATTCCATCCGCAAACGCATTTACCGCTCTGCACCACCACGACCTCAGCATCGACAGGTCCAACGCACATCCCCGCCTTCCGCTTCGTGGCGCCAGAGACACCATCGTCCACCTCTTCAGTGTCACCCGTGAGTCCGACTTTCGCTTCTCGTAACCCCAACCCAAGCGCACCACCCAGCCGCTCTCCCTCACCAGCACCCTCTGTTGCGGCGACAGAGCCGGAGTTGAAGTTTTGCGATCATTATATCCCGCGATACTTGTTCACGTCCAAATACCCGTGTGTCGAGTGCTATATGCAACCAGGGTGGGAGGGTTTAAGAAGGGCGTGGATGGACAATTATCGATTGGGGCATCCGCTGGACAGAGAAGAGGACACCGAGAGGTTGAGTGGGATTAAGACTGTGAGGGAGAAGGATGGAAGTGTTTCACGGGATGACGACGATGCTGAAGGGTACCAAGAATGAAGATGAGCAGAGGCAGGAGATGAGGACTTTGACGACAGAAAGGTGAATGTGAGACTATAGGAGGCTGCAACAGTAGGGACTGGTGTGAGAGGGTAATTGAGGATGTCCGATAGCCTTGTCTTGATCAAATGCTGCAGTACTGCCGTTGACTCATGTTTCGCATTAATATGTACTGGCGGGAGGGTGCGTAAAGCTTGCTGCCATATACGGAAGTATGCAAATAGCTTGTCGTATGTATACCATCTGCCTGCTTGCACATGAAGCACTCGAGATACTCAAGGCTCATCCATCTCTTCATCACCATCACCCTTCTTCTCGTTCTCCACGGTCTTCTTGACACCTTCGAGGAAGGCCTTAACCGCATCACCGCCACCGAGCGGCATAGCGCCGCCCCTCATGTAGCCACCGTGCTCGACGTCTATGTTGAGCGCCTGACTGACTGTAGGCAACGCACCTGTTCTCAGCGCTTCTGTCAGGCTGCCAAGCGCAGCGCGGAGCTGCGGCGCACGTAATATCCTCTTCAGCACATCCCTTTTTGAGTCCTGGTCCAATGTCTGCATGGCCATCTGTGCGGTCTCAGAGTTGGGATCGATCTGATCGACATCTTCGACTTCAGCCTCGAGCAGGAATGGGGTCGTGGGTAGTTGTGCGCAAAGCGCATCGATGAGCTCGTCTGACGCGTTTTCAATCGTTGGGACAGTCGATGTCGGCCATAGAAGATCGAGTAGAGTTGTGAACGATTCGCCGCTAGACTGTTGTGACCCTCTGCCGTCGTCTCCACCAAGATTGCCGCCCTTGAGCGAGTTCATGAAGTTCTGGACGATGGATGAGACATCGCCTGAATCTGCTCTGCTCAGATGTCAGCGAAGGTCCAGCCCAGGAAAAGAAGCGAGAAAGAGCAGCAATCGATCGTCGTGGCGGAAGGAAGACATGGTACGGAAAGCATATTCTGTTTAGTGTTACATATGAGCAGCCAGTACTGCCATGTCGTCTGGACATGTTGTGCTCCCAAACGCCTCACCGTGTTAATCGGCCCTTTGAATCTCTAGTGCTTGCCTCGCCAATGTCTTGGATAGCTGCTTGAACCATGCCGGTAATTTCGACTGCGCCACGACGCCGATTGCGATATAACCACAATGAATGCTTAGAACCTACGCTCGGCCGCCATCAGCTCCGCCTTCACGAGATTCTTCTCCTTCATCTCGAATGTCACCTCCTGTAGCTCCAGGTCCAGCGCCCCCGGTGCTGCCGTGGCGGTTTCGACTAGAGGACTCTTCTTCTACATCCTCCATGGTCTCGTCATCGTCGCCGCTGGCGGGTGGGTTCGGGATGCTCCCAAGCTCGGCTTGAACGTCGATCTCCTCTCCGTTTAGAAGGAGGTCAACAACCTGTCCGATCTTCAAATCACGCTCGCTAAACCAACTTGCATCGCCCCGCGTGTGTTGTGACTTGGATTGCAACCAGAAGAGGTAGCGCTGTGAGCTAGAGTTGAATTTGAGGACGAAGACACGGCCGTCGGTGGGCGACTTGACTGATTCGGAGTCTTCGGCAGCATCCTTGCCGGTATACGGGGAGAAGGAGCCGTCGCCAGGGATCATAATGAGGTCAAGCTCAGACTCGTCGAGGGACTTGTTGCGGGGTCGCCAGCAGAAGTGCACGAACTCTAAGCTGTGTGAGTGGAGTTACAAGGCTGCAGATTGATTGTACAAACCATCTTCACCCTGGTAGAGGTAGACATAACCTTGTGTGCGGACAGGCTTGACCGACTGCTTGTTGCCGTCTCTAGCCTGCAAGTGTTAGCTTTACGTGTGAGTGATGGCGTAGGTGGTGCTGACAGTGATTTCGCACTTGCCGGCTTTGAATGTGATCAGTGGCTCGATAGACATGGTGACGGGTGTATGTGGAGGCAAAAGGGTATGGTGTTGGTGGTTCGAAGCTGCCTGTGTACCTGCTAGCAATGCGGCGACGAGACGCGGGAGCGGCGACGGAGGTTGGGCACGGACCAATCAAGATGAGGTAATCGACGCGGATGGCAAATTCACCACAGAACAAATCAGTACACAGCTTCTCGAAAAGACGTCTGGAACACCAAGCAATACAGCTATGACGCCTGAGACTACAGCGGGGCGAATCGCACGCTCCAGCCTAAGGGACAGAGTATCAACTAACAGCAAACAGCAGTCAAGCTATATTCACTTGAGCAGGCGTAGTGTCGCCCTTGCTGCCTTTCGTATGCTCAACTATTTGCACAGGCAACCATGCTGGTAGATCAAGTACGCTGCTGCCAGCGCAGATCATGTTCCTGCATTTTGCAAGTTCAGCAGCTACAATGTTAAATCTTGGTTGCATTGTAGGCTCACACACGACTCTGAGTGATGCATCTACGCAAGACTCCAGCACGATGCGCGCAGCTTTGCCAGTACACAGTACAGCCACCATGCAACGATTCACTTGCTGAGCTCCAAAGATCAGGCTGAATCGAATGTTGGCGTGGAGAAACTGTGCCAGCGAAGGAGCGTGCTACGCCTAGGGGAGCCCTTAGTGTAAAGCCTTCTTGCATCTTCCGTGGGACTTTGGTCGATGATCGTTGATCGATGGGGCGGACCTGTATGCATTTACGATCTGTCTCTCCTGATCAAGGCCAGTGGCCGATTGGTGCTCTACAAAGTCGAATATTGCGGGTGCATACGATGCGCGAACGGAGAAAGAACGAAACGCCATCGTCCATCGCTTTCGCGACACTGGACAGCAACGACCACTGAGCGGCAGCAATGACTGCAGCCAAGGGTTCGTTTCACGTGTCGATATACATAAGCTGTTCGGCAACGGCTTGGAGCTTCGGGAGTCCGGTGATACCAGTTTCGTTGGCCTGCAAGACAGCAAGTCTACGAACTGCGATGCGAAGGGCACAAAGCAAATTGTCAAGGGCGTACAAAAGAGCCGCGTAGTCTTTGGGCAATCTGACACCTCGCAGGTTGTCAGTGAACAACTATCGACCGCTCCTTGTCATATTGGTCTGCCCTACGATTTTCCCGGGGGGTGGCGGGGCGGAAGAATGGTTTCGCCGAAAGCGCCGCACACTGCTGCTCGAAATACCGAATCTCGCGAACCACACTCCCCAGGGCTCACTAACGACACCAGCAATTCGAAATGGCGGACACCAAACCCACGACCCAGAAGTTCTCCAAGGGCGAGAGGTCGATACCGCACCACTCGCAGAAGGCCAGCAAGTACTACCCTGCTGAGGACGTCGCCGTCGCCAAGAAGGTACGTTATCAGATGCGACAGCCTGGGAGGATCAGGAAGAGGAGGACATGAGCGCATTGCAGCAGCAGCAGCTCTGCGACTGCAGGCCGCGAGAGCGCATGATCTATATGCTGCACGATGCAAGACGCACACAATAGACCTTCGCTAACTTCGACTCAGGCCCGCAAGACTGCTCGCCCTGCGAAGCCCCGTGCCTCCCTCCAGCCCGGTAGCGTCGTCATCCTCCTCGCTGGTCGTTTCCGCGGCAAGCGTGTCGTTCTCCTCAAGCACCTTTCCCAGGGTGTCCTCCTCGTCACTGGTCCCTTCAAGGTTAACGGCGTTCCTCTGCGACGAGTAAACGCCCGCTATGTCATTGCTACCTCGACCACCGTCGACATCAAGGGTATCGACGAAGGTGTCCTGAAGAAGGCCAGCGAGGATGGCTACTTCACCAAGGACAAGGCCGCACACAAGCCTGGCGAGGATGCTTTCTTCAAGCAGGGCGAGAAGCCCGAGGTACGCAGTCCATGGCGATACGACTGAATAGCACTAACATCTCCCATAGAAGAAGGAGACTTCCAAGGACCGCGTTGAGGACCAGAAGGCCGTCGACAAGGCCCTTCTGGCCAACATCAAGAAGGAGGCTCACCTCGTCGACTACCTCGCCTCCACCTTCAGCCTCCGTACCTCGGACAGGCCACACCAGATGGCTTTCTAAGCGTTGGGTCAAGACGGGATTTGGCGTTCAGTGCATGGGATGAAAGATGACCTCCTCGGGTGCTGAAGTCGTAACAGCAGGAATTAATCCAGCGACGGCGCGGCTACCAACTTCTTTTCATGAAGGCAACGTTTGCATTCTCATATAAGACTTGATACAAGCAAGCGAATACGAACCGATCCGAAAGTGATCAGATGGCTTTGGCAAACGTGATGTCATCTCTTCGGCGTTACTTGGAGCAAGCAATGGGCGGTTACTCGATACTGATGGCGAAATAGAATACCACATTACATTGTACGCATGCGCCCGACTGTTGTACCAACATCCGCCGTTCGCGTCTCCCAGACACCGAATTGGCAAACACGACCTTAGACCGAGAGCGTATCAACGAGCACCAAGATGACAAGCGAGAGTCCGAGGCCCACTTCCCCACAACACCGTACCGTGACATATCCGACCATAACCGAACACCTATACCAAAGGCCAGCTCCAATCATGCTCTTGGACTATTTCCTTTGGCTCTCATTTTCTGCCTCTACCCTTCCTGACTTTTGATCTGAACTTATCCGCCAAACCCCCGGCTGCTTCCCCTACTCCATCAATAGCTCTACCACTCTTCCCTTCCACATCGTGCTTCTCCATCTCCGCCTTCAAGTCCTCTATGACATCCTTTCCGAGTGTTGTCCCGTGACACCAATCCAGCACGCCAATGGACCCATAGTTGCCGTCTCCTTCACTGAGCATGTGTGCATCAGTGCGGCGCGCCATGCCACGGATCATGATAGTTGAAGGGAGGATGTTGTACCCTGAATACACGAATGTCTCTTCAAGACTGAAGAAAGCGACCAGAAGAAGATAGGTCAAGATGTGCATCCGCAGCGTAATAGCAGGGAGATACAGCGGCAGCCACCGATGTAGAATATGGCACACTGGGTGATCGTAGTCGGCGACAAATGAGTACGGGACTTGAACGCTATGATGCCAGTTCGTATGCCAGTCTGCCAACCTACCACCGCTCGGCGAGTGCAGTAGGTGTGTATGGATGTAATACTGGAGCACCTACACGAATCATGTCAATATTCTACACCAGTCGCAAAACATGTAACAAACTCACATTTCGTGATATAATCCCAAGAAGCGCATGTTTAACCATCAACCATGGGTTCGGTAGATGATTTAGCCCCCACCGACTGCCCTTGATCATGAGCAAACTCTTCATTCTCAGAATATCGGTAACCAGGAACTCGATGGCAGCCTGTAGCACCACGCACAACACCACATTCGCCACACTCCACGCGACCACCCTTCTGACTTTTGCTTTCCCACCCTTTTGATTCGTAGCAATTCCCCATTTGCCCTGCGTTTTGAACTCGACAGCCAAGCTTGGCACGCAAATGTCGAAGACGAGGAAGGCTAGGGAGGGGATGATATACAGCGCTAGCCGTAGCGCAAAAGGCCCAAAAAGCTCCAGCTGCAGAGGAGAGTAGGTTGCAGCGAGCGTCGTCCAGGCCAGGGAGAGGAAGATCAGATTTAGGGAGGTGGACCAAGAGGATAGCATGGGGATTGCAAGGAGGGAGGCGATGGGGAGGGGGATTAGGGAGAGAAGGGAAGAAAGCGACATCCTGGGTAACTGTTTCTAGCTGTATAGACTGGTGGCCAGGTGTGAGTAGGGATAATTTCGGTGTTGGCGCATGCTTGTTTTTGGTAAGTGAACGTGTTCGTGATGCCTGTTTTGGTGTTGAGTGTAGGGATGACGTAGGCGTGTTCCGCTGCCGTCTGCGGACGGTTTCAGCTCCCAGCCACGCCGAACTTCAGCCTTGCGCATCTGGGAACATCCACCGTATGCAGTAAGTTCTCAAATGCCGCACATTGAGGGCCTCCAGGCGCATGAGCTGCGCTTCAGTCTGCGATACGTTGAGATAGACACCGCAGCGCGATCATGCTACGGCGCCATTTGCGCGACTCTGCTTTTCCAGCCAGCTCAGCTCTCACTTGCATGATTATAGTGAGCCGACCACACACAACTCTTGAGATGTCAACAATATGTCATACTTGACACCGCACTCGCCGGGCGAAACATGAGACATCTTTGAGCTGCGCCTTGCGCCGACTTACTGCTGACTGCTTCACCTCACAACCCAAGAATAAACCCTTATACAGCTAAGGAGCACAACGTCAGTGAGCGATACAACATTGGCCTATAATAGCCCGGATGTTGACGCGTCCGAGAACACGACCGAGATGCACATGCATACATCCAACCTGGTTGATCGGTGTTATTGATCTTACCAGCCATTAAGGGATTCGTATCTTACCTGCGGTAATTTCGCAGATGGACGTAGCCATGCTGGACTCTGAAGCCAAACTGCATCGATACATAAGTCCACCGCTCGTATCCGTATCCTCAAGACCTTCTTTTTTTTTTTTGGTCGAACCATCATGCACCAAGGAGAGTCATCAGAGCGTCTACTACTCGACGCAAGTTCGAGAGGCTCGATGAAACGACGAACCGGTCACGATTCAGCCCATGGCTTGACAACATTGTGTACGACAGAAAAATCTCAAAAAGTTCAGAACAGGCTGCGACCAATGAAAAGACTCACTCGCTGTGTAGTTTCTGCCGGTCTTCTATGGAAGCACTGCACCTGTGCCTTCTGCCTGTTCTGGGAATACAGATGGACCGCCGAAGTATGCAGCTACCTTTTCTCGCTGTTGACCTTCGCGGGGCTTGTGACAACGCTGTTGGTGTATCAGAATAAGCCAATTCCTAAAGGGCCACAACTAGTATCTATTAACCCCATCATTTCCCTCTTTTCATTGTTCATGCGAACTGGGGTCGGTCTGGTGTTGGCAGAAGGTGTGTCAGAAGGACTTCGAGACATTCCCCTTGAGATACTGTTCTGACTGCATTCAGGTATTAGTCAATCCAAATGGCAATGGTATCGCAAACCCCGAAAATTAAGTGATATCGAGTATTTCGACTTGGCCAGTCGCAGCCCTTGGGGCTCTTTTCTGATGCTGTGTAATCTGAAGCCAAGACTGACATAGTAAGCAGCTAACATACAAATTACTGAATATTGCTTATAGACTCCAGCTGCGTTGCCGCATTAGGTGCACTGACTACTATCATGGCATCTCTTACTGGTTACTTCTCACAGCAATTGGTTCAGTTCGAAGCCTGTTTACAGCGCGATGATGCTACTGCTGTGACTGTGGCAAAGACCAACAATTACACTGCGCACGGAGTCTTTCTTGACAACTACACTGCAGATGAGTTTGGTCCTATGGTGGCTGCCATCAACGTCGGCCTTATTCAACCTGTGGAGGACCTCGCTAACGTGCTAACCAACGGGTGCATCAGTGGCAACTGCACATTTCCGTCTACTGATCGAGCATCGATTTCGACGATAGGCATCGGTCACGTATGCGAAGACATGTCTGACTACATTCGCCAGAACAACGGAAGCACCATGTTCGTTGGCAAAAGTAACTCTAGCTCTCTTACCATAAGAGACATGGATAAGACCGTATTGGTAACGCTAGTCACCGGCGCCACAGACAATCCCTCGTTCGGGATGGCAAATATTTCAATGTTGTTCAGACAGCACTGGAAATTGACGAAGTTTGCAGCTATTCGATGCTCTTTATACCCAACAGTCTTCACTTATGGCATCAACATGACCAACTCGGTCTTGGACGAGCAAGTGGTCGAAAGTGTTCCGATTCAGCGGCACGGCATGAGGCTCAGTCCTGGTTCCACTCAAGATCACAGAGATAACCACACATTTACTCACAAGATGGCCACAACTCACACATTCCGCAACGGCAGTCGAGAGGTTTGCATAGGTTCCAGAGATCCTAGACCGGAGCTTGTCAAGGTTTTTTTACAACGAAGCGACACATCTTTGGGCCAGCCCCTTAACGAATCTATACCCGACGTTGCGTTATACTATCCAAGAGATTGCGTATGGTCTTTCGGTATGGGGGCGAGCTCAGGAATTTTACGGTCTTTGCAGACTATCTTCCACAATCAAGAGTTAGTCTGGGGAGGCAGAGGAAATACGAGTGGGTCTGTTCACCTGCGGGCGTTGTTCCAGCCTGGCAGAATGAGCAGAGAAGACCTTAACGCGCACTTGCAAGGCAACATATCCCTCGACACCGTGGACGACATAATGAAAACCATGACCAGGGCAATGACGGCAGTTGTGCGCACCAACGGCTACGAGCGCTTTCAAGGACAGGACTGGAATGCATATGGCGACATGTGGTACAATACGACATGTGTGCGCATACGCTGGGAATGGATCATCTTTCCCATCATAATGATTGCACTTACGGGGGTTTTCCTTCTTCTTGTGGTCTTTGAGAATCGCGACGTCAAGAGTGACAGACTCTGGAAGAGTTCGGTGCTTGCAGGGATGTTCTGCGAGATCCATATACAACAAGGCATACCAGTCGGAAAAGAAGGGATGGTTGAAGTTGCTCACTCTACGAGCGTGAGCTTCGAAGAAAAGAGCGAGACTTTGAGGCTGCTTGAGCGATGATATTGTATTCTTCCGCTTATGTTCCAACCCAAGTATTCGTCTCGAGTAAGCTCCTCGCCTCCGGGTGTGGTGCCTCGAAGGTGCTCAATGAAGTTGAAGGCAGACAGCATCTCAAAACCGCCCTGTCCGGAAAGTTGATGATTAAGATGAAACACTGTTGCAACTCTAATTCCTGCCACAAGCCTATTCGCAGCCATCGCAACTTGACATCCCCTCAGGCGACTTTTCGACTGAACATCCACCAGAAAGCAACAACTACAAGACAGCATTCCCAGCATTCCCAGACACACGATTGCCACAGCAGCCTTTCGACGTCTCGCCAAGCTCCCAAATACAAATACACAGCTGAACGTGTCTTGTACATCGGGTCCGAAAACAAAAACTAACCTCAACCATAGAAAAGGGCCCTTCACGCTCACGAGATTTCTGTACTGACGGTAAATTAACATCGAAACCAGGGGAACGATAGCTTCGCGATGAAGACTGCTGCTTCAATCTCCTCCACCCAAGGGCCTGATTGGGGTGTCAGACGAAAGATGTGGATCAGAAGAGCATGGGCGAGGGTTGGTTGGCGATAAATTTCTATTCCTGTAATAATGGTGGCTCTCGTTGGACCCTTTCTGGTGCTGATGATGATTGAGAGCTGGGGGATAGAAACGTGGAAGATTTTAGAGAAGCTCTGCCCTTGCAACTCTGTACTGTAGAGTAGACTATGGTGTTCTAAATGATGTGCACTTCACGAGCAAAGGAGCTATGTAAAATGCTGCCAGGTTCATGAGTGTGAGTCTTAATTGAGAGGGGAGATGTGCTGAGATTAGTCGCAGGGCGCACATATTTGTAACTATCGTGCTTCCTTGACTAACTAACTAAGTGCATCCTCAATCCCCTCTTCTAATTACTTTTCTAGACGTTCTCCTCCATCATTTCTTTCTCTTTCCCCTCCGTACTCTCCTTTTCGCTCTGCTTCTTTCCTCTCTCCAGTATCTCGCCCGCCAATCTTTGCAGATAGAACTCGCTAATGTCCGCTGGCAGACCCTTGAACGCCCTTACAATCTTCTCCACATCCCTCCTCCCATTCTCATACCCCTTTAAATCCCGGTTTCCGTACACGTCTCTCCCCGCTGCGTACTCCGCATCGCGCAACCCCTTCCAGAACACATTCACCGCAACGCTCACCCCCTCATCTGGCGTCGCAGTATGGCTCCACATCGGCGGTATGAAGAGCACATCGCCAGGCGCCAAGGTTGCTACATGTGGGTGGAGTGCAGGCTTGTGTGAGAGGGCGGAGAGAGGGAGTGAGGACGAGGAAGCGCCGGGTGGGTATGCTAGATGGGGCACATCAGAGGGCGGGTACAGAGTCAGTGTCTTCGAACCAGAGATCTGCGAGAGGATGTTGGGATGCACGTCGTAATGCAGCCACAAGCTTACCGGACCACTGATACGCAACGGACTACTATGATATGTCTCCTCGTTGATAACTTGGCGGCAGAGTTCTGGGATATGGAAGTCCGCTGCGATGGCGGGGAAGTCATCTTCCAAACGCGTCGGCAGCTTGTTGGGTTGGGTGCTTGAGATGGCGCGCAGGTAAGACGGTGCGCCGCTGCTGATGCTGGAGAAGAAGGAGGGCACGCTTCGTTTCTCGTATGTGAAGTTCTTGGTGCCGAACGTCATGACTGAAGTTGTGCATTCGTGGACTACGAGTTCACGGTCGGCGCCGAGTTTGGTTTGGATGTAGTCGAGTGTCCATAGTTTGGTGCAAGGGCCAATGTCGAGTCCGGTAACGATGGCAGGTTGGGATGTTGCTACTAAGACAGCGAAGTCTTTCGGGCTATGCAGCTGAACTCGAGGAATACCTTTGGTCTTTGGTCCTCTCGTAGCTATTTTGCCTTTCTTAGACTGTACCTTGCGCTCGTCTTGGGGAGAGGAGCTCGGCTTCACTGTCGCTGTACTATCCGCTCGTGGTGCAAGCACATGCCAACGGGGCTTTTGTGTCGCCGAAGACGTGATGGTGAGGTAGTGCTCGTTCCAGAAAGAGCCCATGGAGAAGCAGACCGCGCCACCGCCTGCCACTATAATCTCATTTGGAGAAACTGCGCTTACGCCTGCACCAACAAGCAATGGCCAACATGCAGGCAAGTGGATCTTGGGGTGCTCAATAGCAATCCCTGTGTCGTTGTGCGTTAGTAGCATAAACTCTTCTCCCAGACCGACTATCCCCAGCTTTGAAACCCCGCCAATAAGAAGCAAGTCGTCTCCCCAGGGCACCAGACTGGCACCAATCCGTGCGTAAGTGGACCTCGTCAAGCTACTGCAGACCTTGTTGGTCATGTCTCGGAAACTTAAGTGCGGTTGTGCTGTGCCTGAAAGCGACCACTCCCAGACGTCGTGCAGGACTGTGCCGCAAACGCCAATGCCCCCCATGAGTAGTCCACATGTCTGAGCCGGCTGTGCCACGCGCATCACAGATACCGCGGCACCAAAGCGCGCTGGTGGATGCGGACCGTCAACGGGAATACTGTGCCAGCCGTTGTTGGACGTCCACAGGAACCAGTCGTCCAACACTGTGCCGTCGCTGGTTTTGCCGCCAAAGACCAAAACGCCTGTAGTCTGAGACATGTCATACGATACCTTCACGGCAACGGCAGAGTGCCTGTATCGTGGTGACGGTATGTCATCTACTGCAGACCATTTGCCGTGATTTATTAGCCAGCAATCTGCCAGTGCTTGAGTGGGAGATGCCCGGCCACCGATCAACAGCGCGCTAGTTTTGTTTATCGATGTGGTTGTGTGGCACATGCGCGCTGATGGCTGCTGTGTAGATTCTGACTGGGTTTGGTAATCCGCATTGCCGCGACTCAGTGCGCTCATGCTCGACAAGCGATTCTGTGGACCCTGTCCGCCGTGCATGGCAACATAGTAATCATCAAGGGAGAATGCCGCAGAGAAGCGCCGTGGCGTCCATGCAGAGCCTGCTGGTGGCTCCCAGGCTTGTAGCGAGATTGATGTCTGGCTCGAAATGTCTTGCGCATCTGTAGGGATTGCACTGACTCCTGGTGGAGATACGGCTCCTGCCTTTGCGTTTGATGCGACTAACAAGAAGTAGTGGCCACCAAACAGGGCAAATTCCTCCCATTCGTCAAAGGGTTCGATCGCGTCCACTTTCTTTCGAAGGGATGGCGAAGTGAAGGAGTCGTCACTCCACAAGTCCCACAGATTGCAAGCCACTTCTAGCGAAGGCCAACCCGCATCGAGGAATCTTGACGACTGTTGGGCTAGTGTTTGATACTGCTTGACAGAATTGATTGATGCATGCAACTTGTCAAAGTGTGACAACATGGTGTGTGCGAAGGGGTGATCTGGCCCTTGAGGAAGATACTGTTCCAACACGCAGAAGCGAGCTGTTTAGCATTAGCATGTGCAACAAAGGATAGCTAACGATGACCTACAGTTGTCGAAGCTATTTGCCCAGTGTATCAGCTTGTTAGCATCTGCAAGTGGCATGTAAGTCACGCTCACTTCTGCGACGAACAGAATGGACGAGTTTGGGACGTCCAACTCAGCTCGCAAGGTATGTTCGAGAAGTTGGAGGTCTCTTAGATCGCACCCTATGGCCATGTACTGGTCACTTCGAACACGGACAGGCGCGTCTGCTGAGCGCAGTCTTGTCTTTAAAAGTGCATCTCGTAGCAGACTTTTAGTAAAGACTACGTCTCTCTTCTTCTCAATCAACTGTGGGTAGTCCACGTCCACAAAGGTGGCTTCTTCAGCGAGTAATGGATATCGCTGCCAGAATTGGAAGGGCAACGGGTCGCTTTGTGATAGTCAGTGCTCAGTAGTACCATGGTGTTGGCAGCAGATATCTTACTCACTATCCACATCCTAGATTCACTACCACCTTCTTTGTTCCGCTGTCTTCTTCGAGGTGGCGCTTGACAACTTGCTCTATGGCATGCATTCGCAGCCAGTAGCCACGGTTGATGAGCGGGTTGCGGCGAACATACTTTGGAGCAAATGGCTCATAAAAGTCTGGCTCGTCGCTGAGATAGAGTCTCGAGACACATCGTTTCGAAACGATACTGCTATCGTTTGTCTGAGCATTCTGTCAGGCCAGTCCTGGACACGGCGGTGATGGGATCCTGGCGGAGTTTCTCACATGGATGATGTCGTCGTCCCGCTTTTCCACCTTAGACCGAAGATGGCCTTTGCGCTTTACTGTGCCATTCTGAGGCCTCACCGTTCGCCTTGCGGACATGGTTGCTTTGCTGGTAGCGGTGCAGTCACTGTCGCCAAATTTGACGATTGGAGTCGCAGCCACAGTGTGGCTGAGGGCGGGGCCTCAAGAACCCTTGTCGTGCACGCGATGCGCCCGCCGATCATTCATCACTCGACAGACGACTGCCTCCAAGGCTGCCGGTGACTGCGGAAACGTACACATGTCGCTCTCGTTGCCTCACTTCTCCCAGCCCGTCGTTGCTCCTACCTACCGCCGCCCATAGCGCAACGTAACAACTCTGACCGGCGGCCCAAGCTCCGTACCTATCTACCATCCACGAGATCTCGCAGACACAACCCAGCGCACACACTCACACTCTCACTCTGTCACGGAACACGATGGCGTCTATGAACTTTGTAACGTTCAACCAGGACCACAGCCACCTCGGCGTCGGTATGCGACGGCAGGACCGCTTTTAGACGCAGTACTGATGTTAGGTACAGGCACTACCAACGGCTACCGCGTATACACCACCGACCCATTCAACAAGCAGTCAGAGTCCCGTGAGGGTGATGTGTCTAGCCTCGAGATGCTCTTCTCGACTTCCCTGGTGGCTCTCACCCTGTCGCCACGGGTTCTGCGCATACAAAACACCAAGGTATGACGATCATCGCACCTGTCCCTACTGTTCGTCCGGCTGACTGGTGTACAGCGGCACTCGACTATCTGCGAGATGACCTTCCGTACCGCGATCCTGGCGATGAGACTGAACAGAAAACGACTGGTAGTGGTGCTCGAGTCTGAGCTCTACATCTACGACATCAGCAATATGCAGATGCTGAAGACAGAGAAGACATCGCCAAATCCTAATGGTAGGTTGCACTGAACATGCCGTACATGACACACTCTGACATAAGCAGCGATATGTGCCCTTTCCGCATCCTCCGAGAACAACTATCTCGTATACCCTCTGCCTACAAAAGCGGCGCCAGCTACCTTTCAACCGCCCTCGCATGCGCCGCCCAAGTCAGACCATGTTGCACCCACCAGCGGCGAGGTCCTCATATACGACGCTACAAAGATGGAGGCAGTCAACGTGATAGAGGCCCACAACTCTCCTCTGTCATGTATAGCGCTCAACAACGATGGAACCTTGTTGGCGACTGCTTCCGAGAAGGGCACTATCATCCGCGTCTTTTCTATCCCAGATGCACAGAAGCTCTACCAGTTCAGGAGAGGGTCCATTCCTGCCAGGATATACAGCATGTCGTTCAACTCGACTTCCACGCTGCTCAGCGTCTCGTCAGCAACAGAGACGGTCCATATCTTCCGCCTTGGTACGCCAAACACCAGCCGCAGCAACAGCGTTTCTTCCGCCACTGGTAAACCGGCAGCGAATTCTCGCGGGCGTAGCAGTAGTCGTGCGAGTGAAGAAGTCCCAGACGAGTTTGGAGACAGTCTTGGAGATTTTACAACTCCGGAGCGCAAGCCGTTGAATCCCACCTTTGGCAGCCTGATACGGCGGACATCACAAACTGTTGGCAAGTCGTTCGCTGCCACTGTCGGGGGCTATTTGCCGAGCGCAGTGGCGGAGATCTGGGAGCCATCACGCGACTTTGCATGGGTGAAGGTACCTAAGTCGCCTAACAGTGCTTCTAGTGGACCTATCAGGACTGTGGTTGCACTCAGCAACAATGGACCGCAGATCATGGTAGTCACCAGCGAAGGCAACTACTACGTCTTCAACATCGATCTCGAGAAGGGAGGCGAGGGGACGCTGTACAAGCAATACTCGTACGTTGTTGTGGCCTTCTTCTCATACTCGATACTAACTCCTGCAGGCTCACCGAACCGAATGAACTCACGTCAAGCGGCATGCAGGACTACGCTGACTAGGTATCGCGCAGGACGCCCAGATGTCTGAGATAGTGCCTGCTTTTTTCATTTACCCTGTTTTTGCATGGCCACCGGCGTTGACCAAACCATATTATTCCCCAGGGCTTGAGCAATGTTCGCCTACTATACTTCTCTAATTCCACCTCTGTGCGACGTTTCCCTGCATTGGCCGTTGCAGCCGTACCTTGCTTTTGTCGGGCGCTGTCAGCTTGTTCAAACTGGTGATGTCATGATCCTGTAGTACGGCTCGACTTATCGTGAATACCTTGGGAGTGCGCTGTCGATGTAGGCGCTTGAAGCATCGCAAACTATAGTCACGGTAGGATTCGATATTACACGACGCATCCGGCTGGCAGATCGATCGTCGTTGCCTGTCAAGCTGCACGATGTGAGACCGGAGAAGGGCCGCATGCAGGTGTGCCTGCCGCTAACCCCGCCTCTGACCTCATTGGGTGAACGTTGACACGCGAACCACGCGTGGAAGGTGAAGCTGTTGCCTTCTTTAATCACGTTTGTCTCTCGCTCACAGCACCGTTTCTTCCACACTCACATACTCGAACCCCCTGGAACATAAACTACGCAACGCCAGACGATGGTCTCAGACAGAACGACGGGCAATCCGCTCAGCGCGGGATCTCTCTCGCTGTTCATGGCAACGGCACTCCCTCGAGGAGAGAGCTCCAAGCTAAAGAGTGGCACCGAAGCCATAGCACTTGCAGTGCATGCTGGTATGCTTGCAGTAGGCTTCAGACTCGTTGGAGTCGGAGAGGACGAAAGGACAGGTGAGTGCACATGGAGTCAACCCAGCTTTATCACATTGCCTATTTGCAATATTTCCAATTTCTATGCTCAGACACTCATAGAAGCACATGCAGACGCCGAGAACCCGAACCCCTTGCCTGCCACATGGAACGCCTCTTCATTATACACGTTTCGTTACAAGCATGCGCAGTCCGCGATGGACTACCACATCAATGTACACAGGCTCGGAAGCAAAGCAGCCGTCTCTGCTATCGCCATTGGCGACGACCGACCCAAGAATTTTGACGTCACGACCAAAGAGTACCTGTCCGAATCCATGCTTCCTTTGAGCATACCGGAAGACCAATCAACAGAAGATGCCGCCAAGACGCTGATGGACCTCTTCATCTCTTCAGGTCGCCTCAACGATCTTGGTGCGCTGCTCAAGATGAAAGTCATCCAAAAGCTAGCACCGAGCCTACAGAAGGCTGGCTACGAAGAAGACAGTAGCACAAGAGACGCGCCAACGCGAGACGACAACTCCACACCGCGGCCAACCAATCCGCCGAACCCCCGACAACCGCAAGATCCCGAGCCCGCACGACCCTACCCTTTCAATGATCCTCTAGCCGTACCGCGGCAGCCAGGCAGACCGCTGCCTGAGCCCATACCCGGCTTCGAAGATGAGTACGAGGTCAACAGGCCAGCACGCGGCGGCCTACGAGACGACCGATATCCAGTCGGGATAGGCCATGATGATCTATATCCACCGGGTCTGGGACCAAACGATCCCCTCCGTCCACACCTTGGGCCAAGCATACCTCGACCTGGCGGCGGCTTTGGTGGTGGCATGCATCCCACATTCGACGACCCCTTGTTCCGTGGCCAGGGCGGGCAAGGAGGATATGACCCTATGGCACCTCCAGGTGCAAGATATGATCCTGTTGGACCAGGTGGCGCGCCAAGGGACAACCGTGGTGGTGGACCTAGGTTCCCTGGAGGAGGCCTTGGCGGACCACCAAATCCATTTGGCGGGTTTGGAGGAAACGATTTTATATGAGAGACTGCGAGAGCAGTATTTCTGAAAGAGGCGGCACGCGATTGCAAGATTCAACCAACGCCCCGATTAATGCCCGACGCCCTCCTACCAATATGTCACATGGTGCACCATTTACGCCCTCAAAGGCCATCGTCATGTATGGGAGCGACGATATTGTAGTCTCACGAATGACATGACTTCAACGATAGATAAAAAGGCCCAGCGAGGGCACACGTGAGGGATAATGAGCATCGAGAAAGGAGTGTAGGATATCACCTGCAGCACATGGAAGCAATTATCGAATCTAAGCCACATGCATAAACCAGCTGATAGACATCAACTGCAAATCGTGTCAAAGACAGCACATAACCACGGCAGGAAGAAGTCATCACCTCAGCAAAAAAACAAACTCTAGACAAGCCGTTCAGCGTGCCACTCTCAAAATGCCTAGCAATCGTGTTCATCCGATTTATACTTGGGCACCCGATATAGAATCGGCGTTGAAAAACCACCCTAATCGAATTCTCACTTGTTATGTTGAAGCACAATAGTTTCCCATTCCAAGGGTACTTTCTCTTTTTTTCCCTCTGCGTCGTTCCTTCCTTCCTTCGCTCCTGGCCACCAGAGAATCGTACACCATACGGTGGTCTTGTATATGCGTCGTCATCATCGTCTTGCGTGCAGGTGCTCGACGTGAGACGGAATAGTGTTGTTCGTTCGTTCGTTGGCGAGCGACGCTAGGTGGTCAACAGGCGCTGAAACTGGGATCGGATGCGCAGAGGCAGAAGCAGAGGCAGTGCAGATGCGGGGCGAGACTTTTGCACGAAATTTGGCGGGATGACAGTCGGTTGTGGGCGTTTGTGATGCGCGCTGTCTACGAAGTCAGGTAGGATTGTATCGACGTATGATTGAGACAGATGGACGTCAGTGTTGGGCTTGGATAACGAGATGTTATATCGGGTTGTAGACGAAGCGTGTTGTACCGTAGCACAGTAGGATTTGAACACTTTGCTCCTACAAGTGATGGTAGCCCTCAAACTCTAGGTTCTATCAAGCCCAAAATAAGTTCGCTCTCTCGTCCCACTGCGGCGAGTCGACGTCTTGCTTGGGCATGTCGAATTTTCTCGTACCACAGAGGCAGTGAACTAACTGCCAAGTGTTAGTGTGTGCACCGAGATCTAGAACGCAGCTGTCTGCAGTTCAGGGTATCAAGGTACTGTCCTCAGCCAGTTGAAGCTAACGATGAATGCGTGGCTAGACAACGGCTTGCTGACTTGGCCGTCGTGTGGCCCGTCACGTTCATGCTCAGGAAGTAATGCAATTTCACGATCATTGACAGACCTTGCAACATGGTTGATTTTTTCTCCAATTGTGGTAGTGTTCTGTTGGGACGTGTGTGCTGCGAAGAGCTTCTAGACTCGGCGTAGATGAGCGTAGCATCTAGACTGGGGATGAGCGATCGGAAGCGAAGGTGTTGTCTCACTCCTTCGGAGTCTGGTATTGATGTCGTAACCCGACGGTGTGAGCAAACGCCTCGGGTGTCCACGTGTGTTGTCTGATTGCTGCTGATTGTCCCGTATGTTGCATCCTCAGTCAGGTACTATGATTCAAAGTCAGCTTATCGTATGTTCTTGGCATAGGAATGCTGAGGATGTTCAACGCTCAGACTGCTCAGAAAGCTCAGACTATTCCGCTGTCCAAGGATGAGCCTTGACAATAGTCTGTAGCTTGCTTGCTAGAATCGGCTACGGTAAGCGATCGGGTTTGACGGACAGGCGACGTTGAGCAAGTGGAGCCAGCAGGTTTGACCACAGAGCGATAGAGGCGTCGAATTATGCAAGATCGTAAGTTTATCGGGAAAGTTAGTCCAAACGCTTGCCGTCCGCAGCCCACATGGCGCTCTCCTAAGACCACGAGGTAGGCCTGCACCCTCAAAAGTGAACCCGTCTTACTTCCGGCGCTCGTGTTCCTTGCTCGTCATTTATCCCCACACTTCAACCCAACTCACCTTCCAAATGTAGCAATCCCTTCTTGACCACGCTGCCACGCGCACATCCACTTTGCCACGCGCCCATCTTTGCCACGCGATGCCACATTACAAATCTCGCCATCCTCACTCCTTCGCCGTTACGGCTTGTGCCATCCTACCATACACACCTTGTATCACACCCAGGTCTCTTCCCCTGACGATCGTCTCGCGTGGAATGTCAACCCTGGGTCCCTGGACTAGATCCTTTGTCCGAAAGGAAGTGTGAAAGGGCGCCCTTGCGGAGTTGAGCACTAGTCGTTCTTGGTGTCGTGATCCTGAGTATCTTCGTAGGATGCATCCTTGTTGGATTGGATGTCTGTGAAGGTGTGGAGTCAGGATGAGCGAACAAGAGCCCTACCGAGTTTCAGCCGCAATCCTACCATGTATGCTGTTGGGGTGACCACCGAAAGTACCCGTCGTGCAGGGGTTCAGCAAACACACATTATCAAGCGCTTGACTCTGTTGCTTGAGCTGTGTGCATTATGTCCTTGTCGACTTGTTAAAATGTCGTGATCGACAGAAACTTTCCTCTTCGCATGGTGCGTGCGTCCAGCCTTGGGATGTTGGTGGCGATTACTCCTGCCGATATACGGTGGAAAGTCAGCAATGTTCTGTCTGAGCAAATGTCATGCAGCGCGGAGCGTGGGCACGCTCAGCGGATGTTACAATCGTGCTTGTACACACAGGGTGTGGCCAGCCCTACGAGCTATGGCGACGGCACAGTAAGAAGATCTACGAGGAGGCCGGAGAGTTGATGTTGTGTATGCCGTTGTAGCGACTGTGCCGTGACACATCGAGTGACGCTTTGTCATTCACCTCCCCTGAGACCAGGACACCGAGGTTTGGCATCACCGGCACGTCTCAAATGGGAACCTGCAGCTTACAGCATGAGGAAAGCTCGTAACGCCTAACCGGACTTGGCGTGTTCGGATCCGGACGTGAGCATAGTCTCGTCCGTTGATCCACTCTTTTTGACTTGACATGCATCCCCAGCATTCCCAAAGTCAATGTGGCATCGCAATCTGTGTTCAGTAAATCAGGGATCGCAAGCTATGATCTGTCAAGTGGCAGCGGGCTGTTGCATAAACAGCCCGATAACTGCGCCGTGAACATCGACACGTGTTGCGGCGTGGTGAAGATTGCCAGGGCGTCACGTTGGTGCGATAGGCGACGAGAGGGTTACCTCCCTTTGTTAGCCAAAACCTATAATTACACAGATCTTGCACTGCGCGCTCGTTACGGATAGCAATGCCCATGCACTACCTGCAAACGGCTAAGCCAGAGCCCGAGATATCCTTAAGCTGAACGGCTGAGAAGCTAGCCAGCATCGCGTCTTCGAAAAACCACACCTCGAAAGGCCAACCGAGAAAACACCTCATACCGCGGACCATCAGACACGGAAGATATCGTCCATGACACGCTGGGAACCAGGAACAACACCTTTCGAGAATCGTATGAGCAGAGCGGGTCGCGATCACAGCCTTTCCTGAACAGCAGAAGAGATCGAGCGTATGGTGGGCACAGTCTACCGAGGATCTGGTAATTTCGATACTCCGAAGCCTCAAGTACGCAGAATGAAATTTGTCGAAGCCTGGCAAGAGTCATGGTTTTACGGATCGAAGGCTATCGCTGTCGTGATCTGTACCCCTACTGGGTCAATGCCCACGGGCCGCGGTAGTGATTGCCGAGCGTACGCTATGAAGCCGTCGCAATCTGAGCACTCACCGGTTTGACAATTATGCAAGGACTAGCTCCGCTGTTATTGAGACAGGTTGTTCGCGAGCTGGTAGTGGGTTACACATTCCAGCATGGATGACAGCTTGTGCATGATAGAATTGCGATAGACTTGTATGCCAGCAAGTTACGAGAGCCGTGAAACCTCGGCGGGCGTTCCGGATCGGATTACATCTCCTAGCGGCGCGAGCTTGATTGGCCGGGGAGCCAAGACGCAGCTCCCACAACATCTGAGAATACCCGGAACTGGTCCCCGTGGATGCCCACAAAAGGTAACGCCGACGAATTCCTGCGCACCGAACCCTGGGCACTACGCACAAGAGCACTTGGTAGCGAAATGGATCAACAGCAATGATGCAGTCTTTGTAGTGGATGTTCGTGGCCGTCAATGGAATAGCCGAGAGCGTATAAGCTTAATTTCGAGCATTGGGCAGGAGATGCCGACGTACGAAGCTGATGCCCCACACACTAGGATCCTGACCATTGATCGAAACTCCGTAAGGATGACCTGGAGGCATAAGCCACGAACCACCGGTTTCGGATCCTTTGAAGGCTGTGGCTTGCAGTGCATCTCCCACCTCTTTTGCTCGGAAGTAAGGTGGCGCTGATTCTGTTCCTGAAGCCTCAGCCACGAAATGTTTCTTGGATTGTAAGTTCTGTGAACGTTGCACTGCTTTCGCGGTTCGGCAAGTGACGGTACCTAGACGAGCTTGGAATTGCCGCGCGACAGGCAGCGAAATGTGCGGGTCGGGGCGCTTGGAAAGAGGTCGTTGCTTAGCGTGACGCTAATGAGGTTCCACGCGAAACCATCGCGGCTGCGAATTCAAGGGTCTAATGATGGTCGTCTGCTGGCGGCTGCACAGCGCCTGGCTCGGTTCGTTAACCGATCACATCAAAACGGTTAAGACAGCCAAACATGCGGATGTTGGCGAGATGAAATGTGCCACAGCATGGAACATTTGGAACGCATTTGCAGGGAACTTTAGTGGCAGTCCGCTTGTAATCGATCGCCAACACTGACGTTGCGAACAATACGAAGCGCGATCTAGTTGCTGGACAGTTTGCCGCCAAATTGGGCAGCATATGCGAGAACACTGCGGGGATCGTTAGGTCTGCACTTGAAGGCTACGCTGAATCAGAAATAGTTGACATGATAGGTGGCATCATTGCCTGTACAGTCTCTGTCGAACGTGCAGGTTGTGTTACATGCAAGAGAGTCGGAATTGTTCACAGGGAGAGTGAAGTGTTAGGATCGTCCCTCAGAACAGCTCGAAACTGCTGTACTCTTGCTGAGAGCATGATCAAAAGATGCCGTTGCTAGTATGGCCTCGTCTGTGTGACCAAGCGGCAATGACCAGCGACTCAAGGGACTAGCGTTTGTGCAACGTTCTTGACGCCCTCCGCATGAGATGATTCCACGTCAAAAAACGGATGGTTGACCCGGTATGATGCAGCAATCGGCACGTGACAAGACAAATGCACGAGGATTGATAGTGGGGTTGGGTCGTCAGTGCGTGGCTGAAGTGTTAGGCTGGTCGCTCTCAGACGCCACAAAATAACCCATCATTGGTTCAGCTTGACGCCAGGATAGAGCAGCGATGAGCGCTGCTTGCGGACCAGGGCGTTCTTGCGAAAAGCAGCCGGCGAGCGGCAGGGTGGCAATGGACGGGAAAATGCCAACTGGTTTTGCGGGTCCACGTTGGCTGACTGTCCAATGGAGTGCTTGAACAGTAGTAGAAAAACCACTCCAAAGTCTCGTCTGCAATGTATCACTGCTGGGCTTCATAGGTGGGTGCAAGCGTACCAAGAGCGTTGTCCAGGTGGCTACAGCGGGTCTTACTGGCCATGGCAGAAGCTGACTGTGAGTGTCTCCATCGTAGCGGCCTCGTATTTGTCATGGCCGGACCGTGTCTCGGACGGAGCACCGCCTTGTAGAGCCGGTGAGGCAGCGGGTGCCGACACCAAGACGCGTGATGGTCGCTAATGCCAGCCTTGTCCAGCAGCCCGCTTGAGATTGCAGTCATGTGAATCTAGAAGCTCTAGTTCTGCCCAGTTTGGCCTTTTCTGCGTAGCTCCAACGAAGAATAGGAGGTGATTCGTAGGAAGCGCGCTGGTCAAGTTGCGTACAGACTGCAACGGAGTAGCTCGTTGGGGTGGCAATAGCGTGCAGGCGGGGTGCAATTTAACCAAACTGCTGGGTCACGCAGCGGATGAAAGATGACATGAGGGTCGTGCATGACTGAGGCAAGGACAGCTCAAAGGAAACGAGGTGCGTTGACGACTTAGCTCGATCGAGAGAATGCTAAGGTGCTGGGACGCAGGGCTGCTGGGGTTCGATGTCAAGAACGATGAAGGTGGTGGACTTGTGACGTGCTCAATCTATGCTGCGCTAAACGGCCCCCGCCCCGGCGACGATAAGAATCAAGGCCAGATGCCCATCTGTTAAGCGCCCGTCAAAACGCCAGAACCCTGCGATCAGCGGCGTGCAGGACGGAAGGGCGGTGTTGCAAAATGGGTCAGTGGACAGCGTGATGCCGTTTCTGGCTCTGCGTCTAAGGTACAACACGTAAGGTGCAAGGCATTGACCAGTGAGCAGGGGTTGCAACAGCCGCTGTCCGCCCTTGCCGCAACGACAGATGGAGTGGACTACGGAAGAAGAGGCAGGTGGCGTAGCCAGCAAAAGACGTTTCTGCGCCTAATCACGCTGAAGTGGCACCTCATGTCTGTGCCGCGAATCAAGCGTGTTGCTGCCCACTCAGGACGAGACTTTCATGTGAAGGCTGCAGGCATCGTGCAGCCTTAAGCGCCTGCCGCTGGCATATTCGCGCAGTGCCACCCTGGTCCATCCAGGTTTGTCTGGCGTGCATCGCTTGGCACATGCACGGCAGCCATCCCCGTGTGGGGCCCATGGGACCGCAAGTGTGCAGTGCAGAAAACGTCGTGGTGCCGGGATTGAACTATGCAGGGTTGAAAGGATGACCGTGCTTGAAGGGGACCACTGCGACCCCGTTGATATCGACTGGTGATGTGAAGGCGTCTCCAGGCACGAGCAAAGACCCAGCGAGGGTGTCAGAAGGAACAAAGCATGTATGCGGTGTGGTGTGTACGGACAAAAGTTTACAAGAAATCAAACTAAAGCAAGAAATCCATTCTAAGTCAATATACAATCTCTAACCCCAGGGCGCCCTTCAAAGCAGTGACAAAAACAGAGGTTCCATCTGTGGCTACGACTCCAACCTACCCAGATCAACCCAAAACTGCAACAAGATGACACAACGTATTCAATTTGTACCACCCACGCTCAGACGCAACGGCCCAGATAACCACTCCCATCAATCACCATCTACAGCTTTGCGCAGAACTGTCTATCGCGACGGTAATGCGAGACCCTCGGATCCGCAGCAGACAGTCTTCTGCGATGGTGACAGCCATCATTCTCGTGTCTGGTAGATGATCAGCAATCGAGACATATCTTGAGCCATATCTCTGCTTACCGGCCACATGTATCCTTGCGTGCAAACCCCGCAGGGCAGTTGCGACACTTGTGTGATCTCTCTTTCAGATGGACGCTTCGGTGGTGCCTATCCAAATCGGTCCTACGAACGAAACTCCTTCCGCAGCCATCCCAGAGACAAACGTGATCCTTCTTCCTGTTCGGGTCGTGGGTTAACATGTGCTGCTTGTAGTTGTATTGACGCGAAAATCCTTTTTGACACATGAGACAACTGTACTGAGCTTGGCCGAGTTCAGTCTGTTTGCGGCTGCCTCGACGCTGTCGGTGTACAGTAGTGGCAGGGAAGTCTGACTGTGATCCAGTACTCGTCTCCCTGGATGCTCGGCGGGGGGAAGGCTGGTCGTTGTACTCTGGTGCGGGTGCGGCCATGTGTGTTGGTTCATACGCATTGTCATAGGAAAGAATGGAACCGCTGAGCCTTTCAGGAGCAACTGTCAAGGGGTACTGTCGCGAGGATGGTAGTGCTGGCTCACTGTGCCCGTAGCGTGCATCAGGAGTCCACACTTGGTCACCAAGCCTTACTGCACCTATTCCGTGACTAATCTCATGGTAGGTGTTGTCAGTTCCATGATGAGAGTACACCGGGACCATGGACACCGACGACACCGACGATCGAGGCGACATTTGTGCGGCATTCCAAGGCTGTGGAGACCGAGCAACTGGATGTTCATATGCTCCTGACGACCAAGGGTCTGCGATCGGCTGCGTCATTGGAGGAAGCGTGCCAGTTGAGACGTGACCAGACCAGGAGTCTGAGGAGGATGGCGACGAAGGCAGGGTTGTAGGAACCTGATGGCGGTAATTGTAGAGCCCAAGGCCTTGCGGGTGGTTCGGCATGGCTTCGTTCCGGCTTGAGGATAGGTAGGGTGGCTCAAGCATGGTGTCTGCTCTTGATGTATGCGTTTGATAGGGCGAGTTGAAAGGAGGTGTAGGCTGCTCTGCGTACTGCATGTTGGCAAAGGGCTGTTGACAAAGGGCTGTTGTTCAAGGATATGAATCCAAGTATGATGTTCAACGGCGAGCAGTGTGTTTGGCAGGTAGAATTGAAGACAGTGAGAGCAAGTAGAGGCGTTTGGTGTTGTTGGATGATGAGTGGCACTGTAGGGCGTCCAGGCACCGGAATATATCTGCACGACGTAGGTGGTACAAAGAGTCCACAGATATAGGATCGGATGCCGGTTTGCAGCACAGTGGCAGTGTCTTCTCGAAGCAGGTCGTTCGAACAGTGGGCTTTTGTAGGATAAGGCAGACTCGGAAATTGTACCAATCGAGGAAAGACATGGGTATAGACATGATGGGCTCCAGCCGCGAGGCGGCAGCGCCTGTTAGCGGCATGGGCCAGGTTCCTGCGGAGGGCTGAGAAGGCGAAGGGTGTGCAAGAGTAGTAGTGCAAGTTATGCAGGCCCACACCCCAGCACAACTAGGTGGCGCGACCAGGGTGACCCACCCAGAGATCCAGTGTGTCGGGAAGCGCCTGGCGGGCCGACCGAAATTTAGATTTGCGCAGGCCGTAGCCTGAGGTGCAACGAACGGTGAGTGCGGCTGATCCCTAGCTGTGCTGCCTGTGCTTTTGATGAACTCCACACGGTTCGTTGTGACAACTGCGCAGCTTCAATGGCCTGCTGCTTTGACGTCTGTCACAGAGACGAGGAATATGACTCGATTCAACTCGAATTGCTATTGAGATGTTCCTCAAAAAATGTGTGCCCACATACCCACATACTGCGGAAAACTATAAGCGCCGGCCATCAAGCGACCTCGCTCGCTTCCCGCTGTTCCTGAAGCTGGCAAACAATAGCCGTTAGTGCGTCAACCTGGGTGGTGAGGTTGATGACGAGGGTTCTGAGTTGTGCATCTGGGTCTGCCAGCCCTGTTTCTGACTGAGGTAGGCCTGTGAACTGCGCTCTTCCTGCCGTGCTAGATGTCGCCTGAGTATCTGCTCTCAGCAGACGGGGCGAATTCACCGCCAGCCGCGGAGGTCTTTTCGTCACTGTAGGGGTTTGCGGACCACTGAAGGACATGAGCCCTACGTCACGCTTACGATAAACGTCGAGCTGTTCGTAAGCCCAAATAATGCCTACGAATGGTAGGTGCGTCGCCTTTAGAAGTACGATGCGTGCACTTCTCAGCTGTTCCGACGGCAGAATGAGCCTGAAAGGCCGTGTGCAGAGTGGAATCAGGTTCTAGGGACCGTCAGCTTTGGACTCATCTGCAAGTAGAGCTCTCGTGATAACACGATTCTGGCCGACAGGCCCACTTGCTCAAGAGAGCCTGGGCGGCAGCGTGAGGCTTATCACTTTGTTCTAATGATGCATCCGCAAGACGCCGTTCACCAAACTATACACTCGCCAGAGCCCGTTGGCTCTGTAGGACTTGGATAAAAGACCTCATGTTCTGTGGGATGAGAGAGGCTATGTCCTCGGCCTCTTTCGCGGCCCAGCGCTTAAAGCACGTTTCACAGCACCAAGAATAGCAGAAAGAGGCAGTACACTTACAAGTGGTGGCAGGAAGTACGTCAATCGATTTGAAGATGATGCTTCAAGGACGTAGACCGAGTAGCTGATCGTGCACTATGGTTAGAAAGTATAGAACAACTTTGGGCGGCGCACTAACATGAAGAGATACTCGTCGCGTGCATGCTCCAAAATCTACACAACAATCGGTTAGCTCTACCAAGACCCCAAATCAAACAATGCGCGAATGCAGTCCCTGCTAACAAGAAAGGAAAGGATGTAGAGGAGTTGTTGATCTGGTCGCCCATGTACAGACCCGAGCGATCAACAAGCACCGGGGTGGCAGGCGACAATTTCCAACACCAAAATTGGAAAGTCTGCCTCGAAGGCTGAGGCTTCAAGAAATGGCTGTGTTGTTCGCACAGGTCTTGCGTTGTGATGCACCCACACATGGCGCCAAGACTAAGAAATAGAGCGATGAGAGCCAATGAAATCCGTGAGCTGGAAGCACGTACCTTGCTTAGTGAATTACTCAGAAGAGAAATCAAACTGGTAATGAGAAGTATGTTTGTCAGAATGATGAATATGAGCTACATTTGCAGTCAGTAAAATAAGCGTCGAATCTCCGTTTCAAAGCCTTACCATAACCGGAGGCCCGAAGAACGGCGATCTAGAAACTTTTAGCAGCCAACTTTTGTGCTCAATGTCTTTGTACATACATTTCCTGGGCGACATCTGATAGTTCGAAATAGTCAGTGACAAGCCTAAATAAGGTTGATATCACTCACCAAAGCCGAGGTAGCTAGATCTGCAGGTAACCATCAGTATGCAATGCAATGCAATTTCAGGCAGCGTTCCACTCACCCAAAAAAGACTTTGATCAGGATCCAGCTCTATCGTACGATTTGTCAATAGCACGTGTCAAATAATTGTTTTGTGTAACTTACCATCTCCTGTGGTTTAAAGTGATCACGAGCCAGTAGGACAAAAGTAGTAAGAAAGCCTGTATGGCGGGTCAGTCCAATTCTGATGAAAAGAAGAATAGGAAAAAGCATTACCTAGGTATAGTATCAAGACAAGTGACAGGAATTTGACAAAGTCTTTCGTCTACTGTAGGTTAGATACGCATACATTTGCAGGCGATAGAAGAAGTTGCCCTACCATTTCTTTTAGGCAAGGAATCTCATATTTTTGTCAGTGGTTGTAGTCTTACCAAGAGATGACAGAAGGACCTACCAGAGTGCCGAAGTAGGGGTTCAAGCTCAGAAGAGAAAATATGCGTGGTACAAGGAACAGCGCCTCCAGACCAAGAACGTCGTAGGCGAGATCAATGGTATCTTTGTCGCCGTTTGTCAAGCCCACTATTCTCAGTGTACAGAAAGCCATGGCAACGACGACAATGCTGATGTCCCATGTCCACCAGAAATCCGATACATAGAAACTTGTCTGTCCTGCATCGAAATAATCCGCAAATTCATCGTAAGCGAAACTCGCTATCCACAGGTACAGCATGATTTCGGGTACGGTGACTTTGTCTTGATCACGACGTACCAGTACTGCGTAATAGAGAGCCAAGAAGATTGCAAAAAAGAGCGTCTCGAAGATCTTCAAGTATCGAGGAACACGCAAACGTGAGAATGGATCAGCCTGTTTGCGGTTATACTTCCTGGGTCGTTTTACGGAGTTAACGCTGAGCGTCTCCCAAAAGACGATATCGCCGCGCCACAATCCATTGATGACTTTTTGTATTGGGCGCTGGCTCAGAAACTTCTTAGCACCACCTACTGCCGCTATCTCAAGCGCAGAAAGATTTTCGCAACGACTTTTGAGTGACCCAAACCTCGGATTCGCGGCATCGTCACTCCTTGTACCAAAATAGTCACCATCGGCTATGTCAAGCAAAGGTGTACGTTCACCAGACCGAGCAGCGCTATGACCGTTCTGGTGGCAGTGATCGACCGCACTCGAGGCAGATTCACTGTCGGAATATGGAGCGGAAGGCAACTCGAGTAGCAAGAAGTCGATGACATCGCGGTCAGTAAGGCTGTTGAGAAACTGCCAGGCCACGAATTCGCAGGCGTAACCTCTCGCTTGATAGACGCCTGGCTCATCACTCGATTCCTCAAGAGCATCGAAGTGACCTTTCAGGGCTCTGATCCTCATCAGCATTTGCTTTCTCCTCAGGTGTACGCCATCGATGGCTGGAGTGATTGACGCACAATAGGGCGGACACCAGAGCGGGGTGGTGCACCTGATTCGAAAGGTGGGTTATTAGAGGATGCAATGCACGACCATGTTGGCTGGTGCGGAAGTCTTCGAAGGTATGGGGAAGCTTGATGGTACGATCGAAGTATCTGGGCCGCCTCTTAGCTGTTGCCATTCTATGCTTCAATTGCTTCTAACTTACTGGCTTAGCTTGTCTACTAAGTCTGCGAAACTTTCCGCGCCGTCAATCTCAGGTATGCCAGCATCGTCAGTCGGCCATCTCGACACGGATAGCAGCGACATGTTCGGTTGGTCCTTTCTCAAAAAGTTCGCGTGTAACCGTGTTGTCGCGTTTGTGGAGCGCGGCCTGCGAATGGCAGTCGCCGAAACGTCAGAGCTCCTTGGCACTGATCCTCGTTCCTTCCCCCGCGTGTATTGTTCGCCAACTCAACATGGACCTTCAGGTCATGCGAGCGTCCGCAGGCCTTCAATGTTGCTCTATGGCTTTTGATCACCACTGAGTGTAACCGTATGGCCCACCGACAATGTCTCACGGAGCTGATTTCTGCGGAGACCGGCTACGCCTCCCCGCGTTCCTTCGTGTTGTTGACGATGGTCTGCCCAAGCGACCGACGCGTCTCAGACGTCGCCTACCAGCTGTCGGGAATGGCTTTGAGGCTTCGAGCCATGACAGGCCCGACCACACTGACAGTGCGATTGATTCTGCCGCAAAAGCCGCATATCAAGGATATTCTGATGATGTGTTACTTCTCGGCATTGAGCGCTCTACAACTTCGGGACAGCCACTGCCAGCACGGGAAGAGCTATCGCTGTTCGTTGCAGATAAAAGCGCCTATCAAAGAGATCGCGAGCACATCGAACCTGTCCTGCTCACATCTGATCAGCCAACAGAGAAGCGTGCATCAGTCAAATCACTCACAACAGACACAAAGGTACCCAACAAGCCTTGCAAGGCACTAAGCACCCAGAAAAGACGGCAGCTACCTTTAAACGAACTCAATCTCATGCGATCTACGTCCTCAGATGGCCTACCTCAACCGAGTGTGAGATACAGCCCGGCAAGGCAGGTACCGTGGGATCAAGCTAACTACCACATTCATTAGGATGCAGACAACATATTCGCTGCTCCTGTCGCAGCCGGTGATCCAATCGAAGATGGCCAGGTGGTCTCATGTGTATCTCTCGGAACTGCTCATAAGCTACTGGCATCTCACCAAGTTGGAAAGTATCCTACGCGGAGTATAACAAAAACCTTCTTCGCCAGCTCGACGAAGCGCTCAGGGTTGATTTTGCGAGGACAGCTCGGCCGTCCCAGCTCAGTACAGCGCAATGGGGCACACCACAAGAAACTTTCGACATACACTTTTGCCACAGCGTCAGATGGCTTCGTTGGTGCCGAGCTTAGCATCCAGCGTAGGGGAGGACTTATGAAGCCACAGAACCACAACAAGACGCGGAGAAAGAAAACCATAATAGCTTCTGCAAGGCTTGTCTTAGCATCTGGGCACCTACCGATACCTCCGGTCGAGCATCACGTACAAGCTCTGCCTGTCGAACATCGTATGTCACCCCAAGGACAAGCTCGCATAAGCGATAGGCAGTCATTATCGGAGCGTGCGTTGACAGGGATTCCACGAACAATGAGTGAGAATGAAGCCAAGGAGCTCTACGATCACGATCTACGACGGGGCGAGAGCTCGATTCGAGATCAACATCCTAGCATTGCGGCACCCATCAGACGCGTCTCAGGGATCTTGAGCTCCCAAGGTTTCGGCAAGAAGTGCGTCCCGAGCAATGGACTGTACAGCGACAACAGTGACGCGCACCATGCTACTTGGCCTTCATAACCTAGTCTATTAGCTCGTATCCCCACCTTCTCCACAGACACGGGTTGTTTTGATAGTGTAATATACAGCGGTGGTGCGTCTCACAGATCAGATGGTGTTGATGGGGACTTGGGAACACAATCTTCAGGAATGGAACACAGCGATGGGTGTTATTTGCCCGAAGACGGTGTTACCGGCTCAGTGCACTCACTACACCTGAGCAGGCCATCTACAGATGCATATCGGATAAACATCGAGTTTTCGCTTTCTAATCTGCGTGTTGCATCGGCGCGAACGGTTTCCGGGTTAGGGCCTGTCTACTTCACACGATTTATCCGATTCTTGGATCCAATAATCGGATCAATCGGACGATTTCAGGAGTGTCTTGTAAAATCGGATGGGGGTGTCTACTTACATTATCTAATTACTAGTAGGGTCGTATTTTAGCTGCAGATGCTAGTAAATAGTGTTAATAACCTATGTTGTTAACTATATAAGGTATAGACAATTAGACAATTGTAAAATCAGACTGCAAAGCCAAAATTGGGTTAGAGAGGTACCTGAAATTAATTGAGTTGTCCGATTATTGTTGCACGTAACCTGGTTCTCTGTTGCACGTGATCTGGCTTGCTGTTGCACGTGACCTAGGTCTGATCAGCCCCTAGGGTAGACTCTCTTTCAAAATACTATACAGTACCATACAAATTACAGACTCAGTCAAAGTAGACACCCCTATCCGATTATTGACGTGCCCTCACGACTCCTGCTGCGTCACCCTAGCAGGCACCGGCAGATGCTAACTACGCTAAAATCGACTAAAACGCACCTACCACACTCTTTAGAAATCGGATAAATCGTGTGAAGTAGACAAGCCCTTAGTCTTGTTAGTTAGCACATACAAGATGGAACCACGATGCTAGGTTTACACAAATGTCAATATCACTCAAGGATGCATTAACGGACGCAGAGCGATTGCAGTAGAGTGACTTAAAATCCGTCAAAATATTTGATTGAGAACTTATAAACTGAAGTTGCTAATTCTGGCAAGTTCTGTGTTCGCGCCCAACCACTGTCTACATAGCACTCTAAACAGCAGGTCCAACGCGATCTTCTACGAATCCAAATACAGCTGGTGATTCCTCACCAGGTCGGTTGTAATTCGCGCCATAAAAAATCTTGTTGCAAGAGAGAGCAGATGGAGGGTACACACCAGATCGGCCCACTCGGCATCGTTGTTTCGTACTAAGAGCTACCCGTTCGTCGAACGCCTAGTGCGACCACTACCGACACGTCGAAACACGAAATCCCCCGTACTCAGAAACAATGCGTCGTCTGGTCTCATATCACTGGTGTTGTTAGGGGTCTCGACACTGATTGTCATAGTGCATTGGAACATATATGGGGAGCTGCGTCCCCGCTGACTTACGCTGCTGTTGCATGTTCACCCTCTTTGCGCGTCCTTTCTTGAGAGAACCTCCAGCGTCTGTCTGATCGTAAGAACGTTCAGGACTTTAGGCTCAGCTATTCGGCATTATGGCGGCGCCTGGCGGCATGCCTCCCTCAATGGTAAGACTTGAAGAATGCATGGACAAAGTACCAAAGCTGACCGACTTTAGGCCAACATGAAGCCACCATATCCACCAATGGCATGGGCACTGGGTGGTGCTCCTGTCAAAAAAGTCGACATACCCGCACAGACGATCTTCATGATCTTTTTCATGATTGGGGCGGCTGTACACATGACGATCTTTCAAAAGAATAGAGCGAGGGGCCACAAGTTCTTGTTCAACATATTTTTCTTTTGTGCGCACCTTTGGTCATCAACTCTGTAAATTTTGCTAACAATCTTCGCAGCCTTTTGTGTATCACGCGCCGTAGCATCTATACTCCGAATTGCATCTACAGCGCAGCCTCAAAACGTCAAGCTTGCTATGGCAGCATCAATTTTCGTTGCTGCTGGCGTCCTCGTTCTTTTCATCATTAACTTGATTTTCGCTATGCGCCTCGTCCGATCGCTGCACCCATCTCTTGGATGGCACCCCTTATTTGGCATCATCTTCAAGTTGCTCTGTGTTCTTACCGGAGCAACAATCATCACGGTTATTGCCGGTACACTCCAGAGCTTCTATGTTCTAGACCCCAATACCAAGGCTATCGACCGAAGTCTACAAATATACGGCTCGACGTTCCTCGCTATCATCGCCACACTACCACTTCCGATCACTGTTCTCTCACTTCTCATTCCATACTCGCCACCAGACCGGTTTGGTGTAGGCCGGCTACGCACCAAAGTCATCATGTTGCTCATCAGCACCACATTACTATCCATCGGAGCGTGGTACAGATGCGGATGTACCTGGGCGCCACCTGTCCCGCGATCACAACCTTTGCCAGGCTATCTTGGCAAAGGCGCCTTTTACATCTCCACCTTTTTCGTTGAGGTCCAAACAGTCCTGATGTACGCAATCTTGCGCGTGGATCTCCGCTACCACATTCCCAATGGTGCACAGGGCTCGGGGTCGTACTCTTCGTCGCAACAACTAGATGACGTTGAGATGCAAGACTCACGCCCCACGTCAGCCTCGAAAACCATCGTGGATTCTGATAGTGAGACCGCTTCGAAGAATACTCTGACCATTGGCCTCACAATCAATACCAACATACCCACCATACAGATCCATGATCCGGAGAAGACGCCTGCCTTTTCGCCAGATTCACCGGACACGTATATTGCGTCTACCCAAACCACACCTGCGACATCCCCAACATCACCACTGAAGAACAAACGCAAATCACTCCTTCAATCCCTCTTCAAGCGGCAGTCCAAAGCACCGACCCTGCCACCAATCCAACCCGATATATCACCCCTCGAACCCCCGCCCATGGCGGACCAAAAGCTGCGTTGGCGCGACAGCGAGCAGCGACGCATCATCACACGCCTGGGCGGGCCGTGGCAAGAACTCGATTCCCCAACCAGCCCCATCAATCCCCCGAGTCCCACCAGCACAATCCACTCATTCCGCACCAGCATCAGCACCAACACGCGCGGCAGCGTGGGCGGCATCAGCGTAGGCACCGGCCTCTCCCTCGGCGTGCCGAGCGTAGTCACCGCACCCAGCTTGCGCGACACGCTGAGAGCCGACGGCGGGTGGACGCCTGAGCTGGATTGGGAGCTGAGGAGCCCCAGGCGGTTCTTGAGCATGAAGAGGAGGGTCACTGGGGAGTGAGAGAGCGGGGAAAGAAGGACAAATGTACATCACAACATCAGCGACGGCGTTTGGGCTTGGGCGGTTCTGGGAATATCCAATTGCGACATGGGATTTGAGCCGCGATTTACGCCTGGCTATACCATACTAATGCAGTGTCATCTTCCTATTTTCTTTTTTTTTTTTTTGCTCGTCATCCGCTTTTGAAAAGTGTCTGTATACTATCTAGCACACATTCTACACAAACAACAGCATGTTGCCAAGTTAACATTAAATTCCCTCTCAATCCACCACGGTTTCTCTGCTGTTCATCAGAGACGGGTGCCGGTATCTGAACTCTGTCTTGTGGGGGTTCTGACAATAGTGCTGCGCTACCACGACTCGTGAAACACGATCCAATAACCCTGAGGCACGACGGCGTAAACATGAAGTCGCTTCCACCACGAACGATGTTTGATGTTGGGGATATAAATAGAAGAGCTAGTCTTGCGATTTACCGGGCGGAGAGCCGAGACGCGGGACGATGAAACGGCGATGCGAGGGATCTCGGTGGGCGTTTTGAGGTAAAGAAAGCTGCTTGCCTTGTGCGCTGTCGATGAAATCTAAGATATCGAGTATGTGTTTGTAATTTTCAGTTCTGGATTTGAGCGTTAAAGAGCTCTCGATGGTCTGGTTGAGCGTATGTGCTAATGTAACTTGTATGTTGAATAATCTTCTCAATGTGAAGATAAGTATTCGCATTGATATCTGCTACGTTGAAGAACAGATCTGACCAAGATGGCGTGACTCTGTGAGCCCTTCGAATGAACTTCACATATTTCTACCCCAGAAGAATTGTTTCTTCCTTGAAGTATTCTCGCCACCATCGAGGATCAGAGGCTGCTATTATCCTCTCATGTCCCAGTTCCACCCGGCGATCCAAGATATGGAGATCATTGTCGCATATCGAGTGGCAATCTGATATCGCCAAGGTCTTGGTTGGAGAAAGACAAGTAATACCTATCCGCTCATAGTGATCGTCCTCCGGCCTGATCAACATGATGTAATCATCTTCAGTCTCGGATATTTTTCCACGGGCCTCGCTATGTATGAGAAGACCCTTGGTAGCCGTAAAGTTGTCCGGTTCTGACATCGGCACATCCCAAAATACTTTGTACAAGACCTTGTAAGACTCGTTAAAAGCCAATGCGACCCTGTACGAGGCTCCTACGACTGGTAAATCCGCTGTACTTGATGCTATCTCTAAGACCCGGGTCTCGTTAGCAGCGCTTTCGTCGACACTCGGTGTAAATATCGACATCGGAATGCGTTCCTGACTGATGCGTATTGAGATGTCGAGCATGTTGACAGTAACTGGTTGCTAGTAGCGAAGGCTTTTCTCCCAATGTATTCCACCCACCCAGCCTATTGGTGACCAACTAGGGAATTTGGGCCCTCGATGACTTTTTCCAGAAGAATGGAACCATAAAAACGCAAACCCACGATTTGAAATCGGTGGAGGTAGCTGCTTTGCGCTGTTGTTACGGCTGGTGTGACCAAAAGGCACTCCCCAAACATGGTAGATCAGATCAGTTCTGAACGTGTTCATAGCACTACTGATTGCGCTGAGCGCATCTGGTTGATATGACAATTCCTTGGCGCTGTATGCTTGGAGGTACGACATTGCTTGCGTCATCTGATTCCTGGGAATCCGTCGAGATTGTGGTATCCAATGCTCCATTGTGAATTCCACGTTTGTTTCCCAATCGAAATCACTAGCAACTTCATGTTCCACATCGGTATTGCAGGTGAACACACATTGACGTTCTGTGAAGAACAGTCGTCTTCTAGAAAACACAGCCTCCTGAAAAGTCCAGCCGCGCTGTGCCCAGCGAGACATTGCGATGTCTTCCGGTCCGTTTTTCAGGGAAGCAATAACGGATAGACGAATGGATCCTATCGTTTCATGTAAAAGGAATTGATCCCGCGGGCTACTGGACAGCCCCGAAAGACCGTAGGTGGAGTCTTTTCCAGCCGCAGCAAATATTGTCAAGCATGCGGCTTTGTAGATGTCGGCCATTCGCATGATCTGGGCATGCTTCTCCTCATGCTTGCTTTGATCTATGCACTATATGTGTAAGCACAAGTGAGACTTTGCGCTTGAGAAAGCTTACGTATCGATCGACCCAAAGATTGAACCCTAGCAATTATACAGCATCAATGCTGTCTGCGATTGTTTTGGGTAAGTTTGTACCCAATTTTAGGTTCTCCATGACGGGTTGAGCGCCCGCATTACCCCAAACGTATGACAGGGCCACGTATCTGCAACGTGCAGGTGCTGGGGTGACAATTCCTTGTTCGCAATCGATGACCTTCATCAATGGTACTTCTGGCGTATCTTGTGACTCGTAGCACCTTTGATGGCAATTTACACAGTTCGCTAGCCATTCCTTGGCCACATCGACATTCAAATAACGCGGACATAGTTCTTGAAAATCAGACACCAACTGGTCTGAATACAGGCAGGAGACCAACACCGCATGACTGTCGTAGCCTACGTAGGGTGCGTCTCACTTTACTCCGGCTCTGACACACCCGACGTACCCAGAACAGCCCTCCAGTTCTGTGAGAGGGTTCCTGTATTTACATAGCTTGTTAGTGCCCTGTGTGATGTTGCAAGTAAGAAAATATGATGCAAGGAAACGGCAGATCCGACAGCTCGAGAGCTGCGATGTTCCCGGAGAATCTGTGATCTGAAAATGGAAATTATCATCTATGGTGAAGCCTCCCATAGCGAGCTGCTCCCAAGGAATAGCAGCGCACCTTGCACAGACACCATCCATCCCCTCCAAACTCGACATTCCATCCGATGAAACTCTCACAAGCTCTCGATCGGTGGACTGACAGTTAGGATTGACATCCGTCATATTGAACAGCAGTACGACAACTACTCCGAGACGTTCGGTACGGGGCGTCGGAGTAGGTATCGGTGGTGGTATGTTGTGAGCTTTTGAGGGGGAGGAAGACAGACATCAGACTGAGATGCATAAGTAGGCAGCAGCATCAGATGCCGCTAGTCGGGTTGGGAAAGCACAACGCAGCCTTGCGCATGGTTGTACGTGTCCTCGTATTACCCTGACAGCTAGCCAGTAATCATCTCCTCCGTTCTCAACGCCGCCACGATGTTGGACTTTTGAGCGAATCTTCCTTTTGCAAGATACTCTGGTGTTCAATCACCGTAGTAACGGATGGCGATCATGTGCTGAAACGCTTACTCTCCATACTACGCGCCACCCACCTATCACATAGGCATCCTAATCATCTCCTCCTTAGTCCAATACTTGCGCATATTCTCCGCTCCCAACTCCTTAACCTCATCGTCCAAATGCTGCCAGAGCACCTTCCCAAACCCATCGAGGATCTTCTTGAGCTCAGGCAGTCGCAGCTCCCTCTCGCCAGTACTGCACTCGTCGAGGTACTTTGTGAGCTTGTCGAGCCCAACGTGTATCTGCTTGTGCTGGGTGAGGAGTTCCAACTCTTTTTTGAACGCTGGCTGCTTTTTGGCGAGGATGGGGAAGTAGTGTCTGTTTGAATATTAGTATTTGCGTAGTCTACGAGAGATTACTCGGCTTCGTCATGTCGATCGTGGTTTGAAGTCGAGGTCGGAAGCAACCTCGAGATAAACGTACCTCTCCTCGATGCCGTGATGCCCCTCTAAATGACTGCAGAACTGCAGACCGAGATTGATGAATTGCCTGATGCTCATGCCCTTACTCCGCTTGCCTGTCTCGCACGCAGAGTAAAGAATTTTCCAGGTTTCACGGAATTGGTTGTGGAAGTAGTCCATGCGCTCGGCCATGCGGTTATAGATGCGGAATTCATGTTGGGTGAGCTTGGGGAGAGTAGGCTCTGAAGGAGTGGTGGACGTGGGCAGGGAGTCTGAGAGTACAGGGTCGGTGGTCGCCATTGTGGTTAGCGTTAGGCTTGGCGATGCTGCTTTTATTGTTGTATCGGGGAGTTGGTAGACAATGCCACGGGTGAAGGTTCTCCTTGAGGAAGTTCGGATGATTCGATGTGGCGAGGGCGAGAACCTGAAAGGACGCAGGATGTGCATACGCTCAGAACGCTGAAGACAACAGTGTGCAAGACAGACGAAGACGCAGGGTTTGACAAGATAGCAGGACGTTGATATGTATGTTCTTCTTTCGGAAAGCTCAGCAACTCGGCACTTCTGTGGCCACTCGTAGCGTACTCAATCCTCGATTTTCATTACAAAGACGGGAAGTGCGCTTCCGGGAGACCGAGCGGCACAGCGTGCAGAAACGCGACTAAGGCGCGCTTCGCGTTAGCGCGACACGTGTGGCAGGCGTCAACTCCAGTTGACAGCTCTCACTCACCAGATGCACTCGAGAGAGTACGTCATGTGCAACTGACACGTCTGCCCAGATGGATTCAATTTCCACGCTTCGGTCTGCCGAATGGAGCTATTTGTGGCACGCGGCCACCGTCTCACAAGTTGCGGTCTGCGAGGCCACATTGTCTGGTTGAGCCACGAGTCGTCGTGGGCACTGTCCACTATACGACTCTCTCAGCACACCATCATTTCTTTCGTGTCTTCGCAAATTTCTCGTGCCATTTCCTCGCCGACGGTTTGGTCGCTACAGGCGCATCTTGCACGTTCGCCACGGCTACATCCTTGCTCTTGGCCCTGACGGTGGTGTCTGATGGAAACTCGTACGACCCTTCGATTGCACTGAGCTTCGCATCTTTTCGCCATGCTTCCGGCAAGCTGTCCTCCCAGTTGTCTGTGAATTCGGTGATGAGGAAATCGATGCTTCCCTGTTTCGCGTGGAGCAGGGTTTTGCCGACAAATGCAACGGTTCTTGCTCGGTCAAGACATGACCATGGTCCGTCGGCGTCCTGCTCGTCGTTTGAGAGGTGTCTGAGCACGGCCTTGACGAAGGACAGCGGATGCCCGTCTTCAGATACCGCTGCTGCTACCTCTTCGGTTAGGAATTGGCTATCGAGCTTGAGGCCCTCGGCCAGGGAAGCCGCATTGATGGATCTCCAGACGTGTGACAGTGCGTTTACAGAGGGGCGGTAGGTGTCTTGATCGAGCTCAAACGCCATCAGCTCGTCCCATCCGGCGTGGCACTGCGCATCTGACAGGGGGAGATTCTCGAAGATGGTGGCTCTGCTCTTGCCGTTGCCCGTTGCGTCGACATGGCCAGCGACAACGTCGTACACGGGCAGCACGTCGTGCAGCAGAGCGACAGCAGAAGCGTCCGAGGGGTGTAACTCCAGAGTGGCAGGGCACGAAGCTATGGCGCATGTGGCGAGGAGGGGTATGTGGTTGCCATGGGAGTCGAGGGACTGGGGCTGGGTGACGAAGAGCGAATTCGACGTCTGGACCTGGCGCAGGTGGAAGGTTTTGTTGGGCGTACAGAGCACGGCATATGCAGGCGTGCCAGGGGCGGCGGCGCTGGATTTGATGGAGAGCCTGTGCGCGCCAGAGATCAGAAGAGGATCCACGCAGCAGCGGGACGGGATCATGGAGCGCACCGCGGGGGATTGGGGGCGTCGAGCAGCGCGGCCACGTCCGAGGGCAGCTCGAGCAGCTGCAGCTTCTGGGCGCGGGCGCTGACGGCAAAGGGCACGCCGCCGTCGTGTTGCTGCGTGGCCATGGCCTGGTGGGCGCGCGCTGGAGATGGGAGTGGTGGGGGAGGGCAGAGGCAGCAGATGACGCGGACCCAAGGCCTAGCGGCGCGCGACCACGTTGATGTTGATGTTGATGTTGATGTTGATGATGACGATGGTCATTGTTTGCTTGTTTGACGACGGTCTTGTTTGTTTGACGAGGTTCACGTTGATGATGACGATGATCTTTTTTGTTTGTTTGACGACGGTCTTGTTTGTTTGTTTGACGATGGTCTTGTTTGTTTGTTTGACGACGGTCTTGTTTGTTTGTTTGTTGAATCCACAGCCGAACATGCTGCAAGGGCGGCCATGGTCGCTGCACCCTGCACCCAGACCGAAAGAGACGGCCATGGCGGGCAGTGGGCACCTCGGGCTTCCCAGCACATCCCCGTTCCCCGTTCCCAGTTCCCAGTTCCCAGATCCCAGATCCCAGATCCCAGCGGCCTGTCCCACGCTATCGTTGTGCGCTGCTCTGTCTGCACCGCCCGCGCTAGCCGCCGCCTGTTTTGGTTTTGGAGCTCTCGACCGCAGCTTTGGCGTGCAGCGTGCAGCCAGTCACCGTTTCGTGCCTTGTTTACTGCGCGGTGACAGGCGAGCCCTTGAGTGACATCTGCGCCAAACACCCAACATCAACATCAACATCAGCACTCGAACGCACACGCACGCACGCTCGCCCGCGCCCGCGCCCGCGCCCGCACCCGCACCCTCGACAATCGCGCCTTCCTTCTTGCATGGCCCAACAGCCTCCACACCCTCCTTTCTCCTTCCTCCTTCCCCCACCGTCGCCCTGATTGCGCGATGCCAATGCGGCTGCATCTTCTTTTTCCCGCTTCATAGTATAATCCCACCTCCGCCATTCGTTCCCGCGCGCTGCAGCAATGGGTGTCGTCATCAACCAGGAGCCCGCCGCTCTCCCCGCAGCAGACCTGTCGCTCTTCCACGCCACAGACGAGCTGCTCTCCAACTCGCCCGTCCTCATCTTCTACGGGCCTACCTCGACCGCCGCGCAAACCACAAACTCGCGCATACAGACCCACATCTTCACCCCGGCCGGTCTTTCGAGCTACGCGCGCCTGATCGTGTCGCCCACAGCCTCCTTCTACAATGCCGTCACATGTCTGCCGCGCGAGGAGCAGGGCGACGAGATATGTCGTGGCCTGGCCTTCAGTCTCTACAAATACTTCGTCGAACTGCCCGCCCAAGTGAAGAGCGCGTGGGAGAGGCGCTACAGCACCAGAGCCAACATGCACATGGCCCCCACGCTGTTCTCTGAGCAGCATGCCGCCATTGTCGCAGCCAAAATGGTCAAGGTCGAAAACACCGAGGAGATCATCGTCGATGTGCGCCATGCACTGGGAGAGCAGATGCTGTCGTGGGTCGACATGGATGTCGTCCTGCCACAGGGCAGCATACAGAAGGTCAACACACGAGACTCGGAACAATTCGACGAGCCAGAAGACGACGCTCTCGAGCAGCAGTACGGATCATATGCCCCAGTCATCAGATTGTTTGGAGAGTCCACCTTCCTACCCACATCACGCCTCCGCCGAGCACCCTCCAAAGCCAGCCAACTTAGCCGGTCACAGTCGTTTTCAAGGAAACAAAAGGAGACACTGCGCCGCGAGATGTGCGAGCTATTGGACACCGAGGAGAACTATGTCAGCAAGGTCCACGACTTGGTTAACAACGTCGCCACCGAGTTTCGTGAGAAGGCTAAGCACAGGTCCTCTTCCAGCTCAAGTCCGAATGAGCAGACGCTTCAAGGCCTGTTTCCACCAAGCCTAGACAAGATCCTTGAGGTCAACTCCAACTTCTTAGAGGAGCTGCAAGTGATACTCGAAGAGACTGAGAACGGCGCAATCCAAGACATCGAAGAATCCACGGACGACGTCTTCATCGCCCCGTTACGAGGCCAAAAGGATCCACCAGATGTCACTGGAGCGGCCAGAGTCGCAAAGGCACTTATCGAATGGTTCCCCAAGTTCGGCGACTGCTACACTGACTACATGGCTGCCCATGGCGACTTCTCGCAGTTGCTGAAGGCCTTTACCAAAGAGCCAGCTTCCAGCTTCTCGAAAAGGGTCTACGAGACCGGTGAACAGCGGCTAACATCATTACTCATCGAGCCCGTGCAGCGCCTGCCTCGCTACAACCTCTATATCGACCAGATCGTGAAGCAGCTACCGGTGAGGCATCCAGCGATCAAGGATTTCCTCAAAGCCAGAGATATCATCTCCGAGATATGCTCGAGAGAGGGATCAGCAGCGCAGCAAATGAAAATCTCCGATCGTTTGCGCAAAATGGTTTATCAGTGGCCGTCAACGCTCAGGCCCCAAGGAAGACTGATCAATGCCATCGACTTTGTGGAGCTGACACCACCCTACCATGGAGAGCTCAGCGGACCAGCCACTACTCCAGGCATCTTTGTGCTTTTTTCGGATCATCTCGTGATCTTACACAAGCCGAACGACTGCACCGCGACTGCACGTAGTCTAATGGCTGACCTAGACAGCCCCAAACTTGTCGAAGTTCCGGACGACTCCTCTGAGCTCGTCTTCCACCAGCACCTTCGACTATGTGACGTATTTGTCAGCGAGCACGCCGATTCCAGCATTGTCCAATTGTTGTCCCCTACCCCACGCATAATTCAAATGGGACGCCCTCCGACCCCCGATCGTCAAAACATCGGCATTCGTATGTACTACGTGCAAGGTGCTTATGAGGGCCGAGCACAAAGAGTCGTCGAAGACCTCACCAAGGCCAGAATCGAGGGGCGATTTGCAGAAGCTGAGCGGGAGAGCTTCAAGTGGGAAGTACGAAGTCGGCCTGGGGACCTCAATTTGTTCTCTTCTGTCACGGAAGAAGCAGGAAATGCGCCACCTGAGGGCCGCAGGGAACCCTCCAGAATACAGATTCTGATAGAGGCACCAAAATTCTCCCAACCTATTGAAGTAGGCTATGATGGTATCGAGGTGGTCGTCAAAATCTCCATCCTCGACAATGGTTTCTACCTCATGGACATCAGTGGACCGAATGGTTACCTCGCACGAGACAAGCTCACCAAAGTAGAATTTCTGCCCGTGCTGACAAAACGACTGGCCAACTACTTTCAACAGCGCAACAACATCAAGAACCCGGGCTTATCCGAAGCGTATCTCCTTCGCAACCAGCTGATTTTACAGTCGCTGAATCTTCGGATGACAGATGTGGAGGAGTGGAGAGAGATGAAGAGCCGACCCGCTTCACCTGTCAAAATGCTCAGCAACATTTTTGGTGCTAGCGTCGGCAGAGAAGGCGGAGGGCGAAAACTTCAGCGTAACGCCCATACTCTTGGAGACATTCCTCGCATGCCGCCTCCTTTGCAACTCGCACCGACCCGTACCCAGAGTCGCGATGGTCCCAGCTCGCGACCAACATCGTCGAGGAGTGCTGTTCTCGACGATGCACAACCCATCGACTCACTCTCCAAGCTGGAAGACTCGTTAGCGAATATTACAATGGCTCTTTCAGCTCGCAAAGGCAACATTGTTGGTCGTTCTGTTCGGGCTCGAGCCGTTGCAGACGAGCTTGTGGTCAACGAGCTCTACAACTCACTCCTCGAAACGCCATCGGACCTTGACCTCGCCTCGCAATCCTCAGTTGATGTTTTGTTTGCTGTGTTTGATAAGTTTCTCAATGTTGCTTGGAAGGAGAGGATGGGGCCCGTGTTGTCACACGCCACGTTTGTGTCCTTGCAGATGCGGTCAGACAGCATGTACCCTGGAGAGTTTGAAGAATACTTCCGCGCGACCTTCAACAGCCTCGCACCCCAGAACCAACGAGCAACTCGAGTCATCATCCAGCTCCTAGCCGAACTGCTCGATGGTACGAGTAACGATGGGGATCGCGGCATACTGACAGCTGCTTTCGCTGAGATGATGGTACCCGCTGGTAACGCAAACGATTTCATCTCCCTAGTCGACCGCCTAGTGCAGGATATAGACGCCCTCTTTCCAGCCGAGACTCCTGGTTTCTCAACATCGAACTACGGATCGATCGATGCAAAGGGTCGCGCTAATGCTGGTGGCTCCATTAATTCGAACACTTCTCTGAGGCGGCGGTTTGGCTTTGGGAATTTGTCAAGAGAAAACAGCAAGTCCGAGAATGAATCCAAAGTCAGCTCACTCTGGCGGTCCTTGAGCAAGAATAGCCACAGCCAGGAGAACTTCTCTGCCAGTGTATCAAAATCGGTCGGCCGTTCCAACTCCATAGACGCTGGCCGCCACTCACCTAAGCGTCCATCATCACGAGATCGTCCGACCGTTCTCGGTGCCTTCCAATATGAGAGTGGGAGTCAGAATAATCGCTCTTTCTTGGGAACCATTGGCGAGGTACCTCCTGCCACTTCCAAGCTCGCTGTCCCTACCCAGCCCCGCAAGAAGCGTCGTTCCTCACTAAGTGACCTCAAGGAGCTGCAGTTTACTGACGACGCACCCTCGTGGTCTTCACAGACTCCTCGTAGACCTGATTCTACCCTACCAAAGAACCGAGGCAGCACCTCACCACCTCGTACGCCTTTGCGGACTGCTGTTTCGTCCCACAAACACACGTCGTCTATCCCAGCTCCAATGCGATTAGGTTCACCTATGAGGAAAGAGAATGAGCCTGTCACTTCTCTTCCACGAAGGGGTAGCATTCAGCCGGAACCACGACCAGTCGAAGCCTTTACGCGTAGAGGCAGCGTGCAACCCAAGCCGGCTACCCCCAGACAGGAGAGTAAAGATGAGATCACTATCAAATCTTTCACACAATCAACGTCCACACACTCCAGGAGACGCAATGAATCTATCACTAGTATACCCACTCTTCGCCCCATGTCTGGCTCCGTTGCCGGTCTGTCAGAACGTCCAGGCTCTGGAAATACTGTCAGGCTGCCGCCTTCCACACCCCGATCTGCCATCAAAGCCGTTGCTCCCTCAGCAACTACCAACGGAAGTGGTAGTGGAACCGGTGTGACAGGCACGCCGCGCAGACTTCGTATGCAATCGCCACAGAAACTCCGTGAGCGACTCCAGACCCAGCAAAAGGATATTGAGAGCGCCTCGCACGATCTGCAGAACGTATTGAACGACATTGGTCATGAGCTGAGTGCCAAGAGCACCCCGCGCCTCCATCCTCAGACTTCAGCTCCCTCACTAGGATCTGGCACACCTACCAAAGCACAATCAATGACACTAGAGGCTCGCATAGCTGCTCTCGAAAAACAAGCCAAGGCCACTCTCGACGCTCTCTCCACCCGCGCTGCCACCATCTCATCCGATGTTACTACGTCCCTACAAGTGTCTGAGGCACGTGTCAAGCAGCTCGATCAACTGTACCGCGACTCCAACGCGGAGAACGAGGCACTGTATGCGCGCTTCAACGAAGAGCTGGAGAGGGTAACAAGTAGTGCACGCAAAGGGAAGGCCAGCGAAGAAGTCGATCGCCGAATGAGAGCTAGCGAAGAGGAGGCCGCGAGGTTGAGAAAGGAGAACGCGAGGCTGAAGAGGGAGGTTGCGGGGTTGAAGGCACAGATCAGGGAGTGAGTGAGTTGCATTCGATGCTGCTACTGTCTCTCTACCTTAAGCCGTACTTCAAAGCAGGGACAGCTCGATTGACGCAGCGAAGGTGGCTTCTGTTCATCAGCTTGTCTGCGGTACAGTCCGTTCTGGACTTCCAGAATAGTCTGGCTTCTGTCGTTGGACGATTCTCGACGGCGGGCATCTATTCGGCATCGCGTCTCATTACAGACGCCCTGGTGTTGCGTTCACGCAGCCATTTTGCTCTTGGTCGACCTTTTGAGGAGGAAAAGCATTGGAAGGAGCAATTCTAGAAGAAAGTTCGATTAGGGGTCATGAGCCGATAGTCGCTCAAGGGTCATTTCCATCATTGCAGGAGTTCTAGCATGCGGGATCCAGGCATTATACCATTTGCATATTTATCAGAAGCAATCCAATCAAACAGAAAATATTCATGTGCCGTGCCTGATTGATAACTTTGATTACAGTGATGACTATGAATTCTCGATCGATGCAATTCACAATCGACTGGGTGTATGAGTGCAGCATCTCGCATGACCTACCACACGTACAAGCGCAATCACCTCGTAGCTTGAGGTTGGCTGAACCGTGGACGGGAAGTTAGATGCAGAGGCTGAGCCGGAGACCATGCAGTAGCGCTAGCCTAGTCTATGTGAGAGCGGCGAGACATATACTCAAACCTGCCCGGCTGGCACCAGATCTGCTGTTGCTCTAGCATATCAAGGGGCAGTGGAGCCTTGCAAAGCGGAAGTGAATTGGGTATAACATTGTGTCGAAATCTGCCTTTGCACATCTGAACGCCAGCTCCAGACCATACTTGAACGCCCAATATCCGTCATGCTCGTCGTCTCGTCGTGTCGACGTCCTGTTCGTGTCGATTGCAGAGCTTAGACAATGTCTTCGACTGGGCAGTTGGGGTGCAGGACATATACGACCTTACCGCCAGTATCGGCCTGCTGGCCCTGCTCGTCCGCCAGACCCTCGCCCCGGATCAGCATGAGGTATTGCTCCTGTTGCACACGTTAGCATTTGAACCATCAACATGTTCAGCACCAGACAACATACCTTGACAACCTTTTTCAGCACCTTCTTAGCGAGTACTCTCTCCGCCTCCATGTCCTCCTGTGTCTCCATCTCATTCTCCTTCTGCTCCAAGTACCAAACCAGCAGCTCCTCCTCTTCGACGCCATCCTGAGTCTCCTCCTGATCTTCGTTGACGCGTCGCACAAACATGTTCCGCATCGCAACATACTTGTCGTGCGTGATCTTTGTTTTCTCTCTCGGTGCAGGCGCAGGTGTCTCTGTACGCGCGCGCTCGTCCATAGCGGCATTATCTTCGCCTTCGGCGGCTGCAGCGGCAGCGAGAACCGCTTCGTCATCCTCGTCTTCCATCTCAACATCGTCCTTCTCAACAGAAATAATGGACTGGCGGAGGAGATTGTATGCCTCTTTGACGAACTCGGGTGTAATATCACTGACACAGTTCGCCTTCGCAATAGCTTCAGATAAGCGAATCATAGACTCCAGTTGTCGTACGGTGATGCGATAGCTGTTCCGCCCAATGCCGCCCTGGGCGTCGTCGGCACGCAATTCCTTGTACTTCTCAACGAGCGTCTCGCGCGCTTCGTCTGTGAACTCAGGGCGGAAGGTCTTTGCGAAGCGGATGTAGCGCTGTAGTTGCTCCGTTGTGAACTCTGGATTGACGGCATCGTCGCGATTTTTGTGAATCCCAACAATGTGTTCGGCAAGGTGGCGATCCACAGCTTCGTCGCATTCGTCGAGGACGACAAAGAAAAGATCAAATCGGGACATGATGGGTGCAGACATATTGACATTGGCACGGAGTGTGGTCTTGCGGTTGTAACGACCACCGACAGGGTTGGCGGCTGCGAGGATTGACGTGCGAGCATTCAGGGTGGCTTGGATGCCGGCTTTGGCGATAGAAATAGTCTGTTGTTCCATGGCTTCGTGAATAGCGACTTGATCGGCGATGTCCATTTTGTCAAACTCGTCGATTGCGCAGATGCCGTTGTCAGCAAGCATCAGAGCTCCGGCCTCGATCGTGAACTCGCCAGTCTCCTCGTCCTTGACAACTGCAGCCGTAAGACCTGCCGCGGAAGAGGCTTTACCAGATGTGTAGACAGCGCGTGGCAAAAAGCTACAAACGTATTTCAAGAACTGTGACTTGGATGTTGAAGGATCGCCAACAACACAGATGTTGATGTCACCACGCAGAGACATGCCTTCAGGTGTCTCTTTGGAGACACCACTCATCAATTGGAGAAGGATACCCTTCTTGATGACTTGGTGACCGTAGACCATGGGAGCGATTGAGTCAACCAACCGCATAAAGATGTTGGGCTTGTGCACCATATCTTTCAGATCCTGGATCTCTGCCGCAGTAAGGGTAGCAAGGTACTCTTCCTGCGCTTCCTCTCCAGATGTAGCGTTCGGCTCGATCTGGCCTTGGTGCAAAGAAGTGAGGATGTTGCTGGCTTGGCCGTTAAGATGATGATTTGACGATTGGCCTGGCGTTGTGTGATCAGGCGAGATCATGCAGGCGAGGAAGGACATGCGGTAGGTCAAGTCGCGCACACCAAGCGCTTTGAGACCGCTGACTCCAGAGCCTCCAACGTCGTTGCCACGTGATGTGTTTGAAGTGTCTCGCATTGCCTGTGGTCTGACACCTGGTACACGGAACTGGCTGACATCTGGGATGACAATAGCAGTTCCAGTGAATATGCACTTCTCTCCGGCCTTTGCGCGATCAACCATCTCTCCTCGCAGAATAACGTCCATTGTCCGAGGCATGCTACCTGTAGGGATTTCAGAGCTGTTCTCCTGGATGCGGACCTTCTGCCAATCCACAAAAGTGGACTGTCTGATGTCCAATCGCCAGCCTTCTCGGTTCATACATGTAACGTTGGGGCATTGTGTTGGTTCGGTGTACTTGAAGGTCTGTTCGATGTTGGGCACAACTGTGTTGCAGATCTCGCAAACAAAGGTTGCCATGGACAACTCTGGTCGGACCTCGGAGGTGCGGGTGGCAGTACCTGAGATGGAAAGCAGGCTGCCAATGGAGGTGGTCCGCAGCTGGCGGATGCGCGAGACGAGGGGCAAATTGTAGAAAGCCAAGGTGAACAGCTTGTCGGTTTGCTGGTTCGCAGTCTTCTCCTTCAGACTATCATTCTGGCTTGTAGCATTCTCGGCTAGCGAGGCAGCAGTCACAGAAGAAGTCGACTCTGGCTGGCGGTGCTGGCGGAAGTACTGTGGTTCGTACTTGGCAAGCAAGCTGTGAAGGGCGCGGATCATATAGGGCAGGAAGCGGTAGTACTCGCTGGCAATGGCCGCTGCCAGGATGCCATCTTCGTGGCGGAGGAGGTGTGTGTAGTCGACGTAGAGGGTGGAGAGCTGGTACAGCTTCATGCCGCGTATTTGCGCTACGTAGTACTTGTCCGTTGTCGCAACGCTCGAGACGGGCAGGGCTGACGGCGAAGGGTCTTCGGTATAGCTAAAGTCATATCAGCATTGTCGTCTACCCACTGCATCGCCAGGCTCACTTTTCTAAAAACTCCTGGAATCGGAGCGACAGGGTCTCTCCAGTGACATCCACCACTTTTGGAATGTCTGTCCTGGGCGCATTGGGCCGTCTAGCGCCTCCCCGAGTGCCTACAACTTCGTCGTCTGGGAATGCTTCGACGTCACTGTTTGCGCCGTTGCTCTCTGAAGGTGGCCCGCGAGGTCTTGCAGACGAGAAGCGTGTGCCGGATGATCGAGGTGTGGGTCCGCCGACGGTGCTGGTGGGAGTCGCCGCAGCATCCGAGTGCAGGACAGCATCCAAGAGAGAAGACATGGTGGGTTGCTGTACTGCCTGTGTCGTCGTCGGTTGGTGGTGATGTGGGGTCCACGGACGCGTTTTCCTCGCGTTCCATCACGCCGGCAACCGCGTTCAACGCTAGGCCGAAATAGGGCCTAATTGATTCTGGTCAACCTCGAGACAAAGTGCCGAATAGGTTGAGTGAAGGCTTCAAAAGATTTATAGATGCATTTCTCAATGTGAAAATGCCGATGTGGTCTATGGAATTCGACTGGGGCTTGCACAGCCTGATGCAGGATACATATGAGGAGGGTATACAACTTGATAAGTGAGAACGAGGCACATGCATCGCAAATGGCTTCGACAGCCACAACAACCCAAGAAAGAATGCCAAAACGCCGATGAAATGCAGTCACACAACAGACTAGAATCCAGTAGAAAAGATGCCTGCATCTAATCGTTCAGAGTTACGTCATAGTTGTAGTTCTCCTCGGCATCGTCGCCGTGGAGGCGCACGCGATAAAGACATGTGTTCGAAGCTCCCCAGTTCGATGTAACCTGCACAATGACCCTGCTGGTCGGTACCGAAAGCTGGGCATCGAGATCAAAAGTCTGCACATGATTGGAAGCGTGGATGTTGTACTTGAAGGTGCCCAAGCAAACGTAGCCGTGCCTTTGCAGATCTGCAGGATCCAGGCACTTGTTGTGGCTCTGGCCATAGTTTTGTTTGACCGGTTGATCTGTTTCAGCCCACAGCTCGATGTTGCGCGGAGCGTTGTTGACGTTGCCCGTAGGAGACATGCTTACCGGTGCATGCTCGACAGTGACCTGTTTCGGGAACATGTAGCGCGACAGAGAAATACCGAGTCGAGCGTACCCTTTCATAGGGTTTGGTGCCGCGCACCAGCAGTCGCCAAACTCTTCCCATTTCGTAAGTGCGGCTTTGGGCGGATTCGCGGTGGCTCCACGCATACTGCTCTTCACTAGTTTGGCGAGCCAAGGCGAACCATTGTCGAATGTTGAAGAAGTGCGACCGGGTTCGACGATGGCACCGAGTCCAGTGGAGAAGTAGTTGGGCTTTTTTAGGTTGAGCTCGTAGCTGGCAATGAGGTTGCTCTGAGCAAGGGACTCCAGACGGATGAAATCCATAGAGTTTTTGCGCACCTCGGCTTGGATCAACGACTTGATTTTCGGTTCGTGGTTCTTGAAGCTTTCAAGAATCTTTTGATCGACATCGGCAGATATAGTCTTGTAGTGCTGACCCATCATGTCCATAAACTCACGACGGTGCACTATTTCCGGTCGAACCGCAGGCTTTCCAACGTCAACAGGCTCGCCATTCAAAGCCTGCACTTTCTGATTGTTTGCTCTGAGAAATTCGATCCACTCGGTGTCATCGCCCTTGGACTGCGCTTTGCTCAGTAATGCGTTCCAGAACTCGTCGGTAATTTCGCGGTGACCATCTGGATGGCGACGAACCACTACTAACTCCGGTAGCTCTTCCTGAATCTTTTCAATAGCTCCGTGCATAGCGTCAAATTTTCCTGTGTACTCTCGATGGTTCTTCCACACGCGTGCCCACACAAGATGATCGCCCGTTGTGTCGCCTTCGTGCAGCCAATCTTGGAGCAGGTCCGTTTCGTTGTACCTTTGCTTACTAGGCATTATCCAGTCGGCAAGGTCGTACCATGATTGCGAGAGCCGAGTGCCAACAGCGGTGTGCATAGCAGTCTTGGGGTTGGCATCCGAGGTTCCGGAGAGCAGTGTGGAGAGGAGAAGAACAATGCCTCCAGAGATCAACAAAGCCCAATAAGCCCGTTCGAGCACTGGCCGCCATGGCCATTCTGGCTCATCTTCCAGCAGCTCTTCAGGCAAGAGCTCCTCAAATGGCCCGATATGCCCGACCATCTGTTTGACAGAGCCAGGGTGGCGGAGCTGGATCCCTGGTTGGGCTTGTGGTTCCGGCTGTCGTGCCACTCGTGGCTGAGAATGTGCTTCGGATCGTGGCTCGGATCGTGGCTCGGATCGTGGCTCGACGCGTGACTCGATGCGTACCTCAGGTCGCACAGCATGGCGAATTTCCGGTTGTGGTGCTGGCCGCGAGGCAGGTCTGGGTGCAGGTCGCGATCGCCCTGGGCCATCCCTCTGCAGTCTGGCACGCTCTTCTGCAAGAAGATCGTCGATAGATTCATCAATCGCAACCTTGTCAGGCGTAGCCTTGGTGCTGGGTAACAGCCTGGTCGATTGACCGACAGCACGGAAAGTACTTCTGGGAACTGGAGTAGGTTGTTGTGAAGAAGAGCGTGGAGCCGTGCGACGCTGATTGTCCTGCAGCATACCAGCTTCGTGTTCCATGCCAAAGGACTTAGATGTACTGCCGAGCGAAAATGCAAGGTCTTCTTCACTGAAAGGTACGCCAGGCGACTCGAAAATGAAAGGTGCCGCGATCCGCGGAGGGGAGGAGCGTTCGTGTATCGGCGAATGACGCGCACGGCTTCCGTTAAGTGCACCACTCATTCTCGCCTGACTGCCCAGCTCGTCAACACTATCGTCTTCCTCCTCCTCCTCCTCCTCCTCCTCTTCGTCATCGTCGCGAGCAACGGCATCACCTCTCTGGTTTTGGAATGCCTGTGCGAAGCCTGTTGCAGAGACTGACAACTCTTCTGCGGCACCGACACGACCACTGGCGCCATAAGCATTTGATCTGCGAGGTTTGACTTTGGTGAGCGGTCCTTGGTTACGTTGGCGAGTACCCCCTGAGGTGTAAATCGTCACCACTGACTGCTCAATAACAGAACCAGCTTTTGAACTCAGTCGTCCAGAACGACGCGGCGTGGGCCCGCCCAAACCTGACATGATGAAGTGTGGAGACCGGTAAAGAGAAGATGAGAATTGAAAAGAAGCTTCCGGGTAGTCTGTTGTGTTCGCAGCTGTACAGATATGAGTTGGTGTTTGATGAATGTTGTGTGCGTAACGGAGGCAAGTTGAGGAAACAAGTGCAAGAGAAAATAGTATAATAGGAGCGGGGTAATTAAACAGCAGCAGTAAGAACAATAGCGCTGACAATAGCAAAAACTGAGTGGCTGGTGTTGATATTCACCTGAACTTTGTTGCGGTGAAGGTGAACGCTGGGCTTCCAACAGCGAAAACAACAGAGGTAACAATGCGCCGAGGAGTATTTCAAGAAATCGCATCAACTTACACTGCCGCTAATTCCCAGGTATTGCACTTCTGACTCCGGACGCAAGCTTCACGACAGTCGCGAGTCTATTTCTAGTATTTTCTTTGATAGTTGTAGCGCCGTTGATGTCGGGTCCTTGAGGTGGCAGGGTTCCCAGACACGTGTAGCCGCGGTCGTTCACGCGTCGCAACCCGGAAGCACAAGGTCAGGGCGGATTGTATTAGTTTCTTTCGTGTATTTGCGAGTTTGCGATCATTATTCACGGGCTGAACGCGACGTCGGCAGTATCGGTTGGTGATGATGAGAATGCGTTGTGAGGTGTGGTGTGAAGCTCGAGGCGCGTGTGCCAGGGTTTGACCGGAATCGGCAATCTACGCCCGTGCGCTCGAATGTACGTAGGCATTACTGCGCAACAACAACAAAGAAAGCAACAACAAGGATATCTCAGCATGTTGTTATCGATGCTTCTCAGTCTGGTGGACTGAGCTTGTGCTGTCGAGGTGCATGGAGGGAGGACGCGTGAGTCGATGTCGCACCTTCCTCGAAACGGATCCCAGGACCCTGACATGCCGAAGCTTAATCTCAACCTCCCTTCGCGTGTACATACTGTGTGCGTGCTGTACCTGCAACCTGGTGTCCCCCAAGGTAACGCGGCCAGGAGTTATCATGTCGCAGGTTCGGCAGTGCCAGCGGCTGTGAGTACTGAAAAAGGCAAATGAGAGACTGCCGAAGCAACGTGGTGAGACTGTTGCAAGTACGAGAATGGGTCGAGTTGCCCTTGTGGTCAAAAGCACTGCTTCAATGAACTGTTTACCTAATGAAGATGTGTTGAGCTTTTGCTACAATTGCCCTGGATATGGCCTGACTGAGTCATGAACGAAGGTAAGAACACGGGTACTAGGAACAATCGTCGACTGGAGTGTTGTTGAAGCGTGCATGCTCGAGCAAGCCGTGCCCCATTGGCGCTAACCGTAGGCGGAGACCTATCCGCTCGTAGCGTGACGCGGCGGTGTTGCGAATAGATCATGTCCGTTAGGTTGCATCCATTGCTGTGCTCGTAACTTTTTATATCTCTGCCACCTTGCAACCGCTTACCAGCTCACCACACATATAATCTCGTCCTGCCCCTCTTCTTTTCTTCTACACTCACAACTCTCACATAGAGCTCACAATGGCTGTAGGATCTGTTCTCGTCACTGGGTAAAGCTGCCCCTCCACCCCCACATTCTCCAATCCACCACATAGCCTCTTGCTGACTGCTCGCAGTGGCACGGGCTACATTGGCTCTTTCACGGCCCTTGCTCTCCTCGAGGCTGGCTACAAGGTTGTCATCGTCGACAACCTCTACAACTCCTCCAAGGAGGTCATCAACCGCATCGAGCTCATTAGCGGCAAGAGGCCAGAGTTCTACCAGCTCGACATTCAGGATGAGGCCGCGCTCGATAAGGTGTTCAAGGAGCACCCAGACATTGATAATGTCATCCACTTTGCTGCACTCAAGGTCAGCGTCACACCACTTCGACCAAAACGTGTATACTGACCCAACTACAGGCCGTTGGCGAGTCTGGCGAAATCCCTCTCACATACTACCGCGTCAACGTCGGCGGCTCCATCTCCCTCCTCTCCGCAATGGAGAAGAACAACGTCACAAACATTGTCTTCTCGTCCTCGGCAACCGTCTACGGCGATGCCACACGCTTCGAGAACATGATCCCCATCCCTGAACACTGCCCCATCGGTCCGACAAACACGTACGGCCGCACAAAATCCACCATCGAGAGCGTCATCACCGACCAGATCGAGGCTAAGCGCAACAACGCGAAGAAGGCAGGAAACGAAGACGAGGGCAAGAAGTGGAACGCTGCTCTGCTGCGCTACTTCAACCCCGCCGGCGCCCACCCAAGTGGCATCATGGGCGAGAACCCGCTCGGCGTACCGTACAACCTCCTCCCTCTCCTCGCCCAAGTCGCAATCGGCAAGCGCGAGAAGCTCGTTGTCTTCGGCGACGACTACAAGTCCAAGGACGGCACCGCCATCCGCGACTACATTCACGTCCTCGACCTGGCGCGCGGCCACTTGCAGGCACTCAACTACCTGCGCGAGCACCAGCCCGGTGTCAAGGCGTGGAACCTGGGCACCGGCAAGGGCTCGACCGTGTTCGAGATGATCAACGCGTTCAAGACAGTCGTCGGACGCGATCTCAAGTACGAAGTGCAGGGCCGGAGACAAGGCGACGTCTTGGATCTGACTGCCAACGCCACCCTGGCCAACAAGGAGTTGGGGTGGACGACCGAGTTCACGCTCGAAGACGCGTGTGCGGATCTGTGGAAGTGGACCGAGAACAACCCCGAGGGTTACGAGCAGGCGCCACCCAAGGCGTTTGTGGAGGCGCTGAAGAAGAAGGCTTGAGCAAGGAAGCTGAGACAGGGGCTTGGATCGTTGCAAGTGTGCCTGCATGGACGTTGTGTTGCAATTGGGTATATATCATCGCGGGCGCTGATACACGATACATCATAAGACATAGACTTATCAAAAGCATTGAACATCACCTCGTATGAAAAACACCCGTTTCGGACGCATACGGTTCACACGTTCTTTCGTGAGAAGTGTCGTGATTGCGTCCATTTGTCTTGGGCATGTCTTATTGTATGCAGGGCAGAATGTATCACTGTCTCGCAGCGTGAGGAACCGCTTGTGTGTCTACCATTTTGTTCCTGGTTTGCAGGTGCACGTGCAATGCATTCTATCGCACAACAGCGCCCTTGAGCGTCGACACGCTACACAGACCAGCAGCCGTCTTCAGCTTAGCGACGCCCGTCTTCTTGTCCGCGCCTTCGCCGCTCAGCTGCGGTACCTCTTCGACGTTGAAGCCCACCTCCAAGGCGTCGGTGGTAGTGAAGCCGGGCTGGATGGTCTCCCAGACCTTCTTCTTCGGGTTCAGCACGCCCTCGGGCTCGCCCTCCCACCCCTCGAAGAAGACGCGGTCGCCGGCTTTGGACTCGGCGGGTGGGTTGACCAGCTCCACAGGGCCCTTGTGTGCGTCCTCGCCCTCGGCCACGCGCGGCGAGGCGGCGAGCACCATGGCGCAGCTCTTGACGCCGCGCATCGTCACGGGCTTGAGGTTGCACACGGCGACGATCTTGCGGTTTTGCATCTCGGCGAGCGGGATCAGACCGTTGAGACCGGAGCATACAGTGCGTACCACCTGGCCCTCGTATTCGGACGTATTTTCTGTGCCAGGCGCATCGCCGCACGCGACGGTGGAGACATAGAGAGAGTCGGCGTTGGGGTGTGTTTCGGCTTTGAGGATATGGCCGACGCGGAGGTCGATAAGGGCGGGGGAGAGGGGCTTCTCGACCGGTGCTCTGTGGGGTGTCAGTACAAAGCCATTGTCTCGAGGAGGGGAAGGGCGTACGGCTTCTGGGGCTTGGGCTGCTTTGCCTTCTTCTCCTTCTTCTGGGTGGGTGCACCCTCAGGGGGGCCCTTCTTTGCGTCTGTGGCGCCTGTAGGGTTGCCGGCGACTGTGCCTGCGACAGCGTCTCCAGCAGCCTGTGCAAGGTCCTTGGCCTTCTCCTTCTTGCTCTTCTTGGCCTCGGTGGCCTGCTCGCCCGTCAGGGTTGTGGGTGTAGCAGCGTTGCCCGCAGCGGCGGCAGCAGCAGCAGCTTCCTTCTCCTTCTTCTTGCGCTCCTTCTCGGCCTTGGCATCGACGGGCTTGATCTTGAAGATGACGTTGTCCAGCTCGATGGCGACCTTGTCGTCGAGCTTCAGGCCGAAGACGGGCGAGTTCTGGACGAAGTCGACGTGGCGGACGATGTGATGGTAGCCCTGCTCGCCAGTCCTCTCCTCGGCGCTCCACCTGGAGACGACGGGTGCAAGCTTCTGGTAGAGGGCAATGTCAGCCACGGAGGGCTTTGCGCCGAGGACCGTGGTCCGGCTGGCGAGGTGGGTGTTCAGTGAGGAGAGGCGGTCGGACGACTTTGCGGCATCGTCCGACGACGAGGCGATGTGGGCGGCAGAGGACAGCCACTGGGAGATGTCCTTCTTCTCGGCGTCGGTGTAGTTGGCCTCGGGGAAGAGAGCCTGGGAGGCCTTGATGGCGTCTGTCTCGTCGGCAGCGTTGTTTGGGGCGTGGGTCTTGAGGTACGTGACCAAGCTGTGGTCGAGGGTGGAGCTGGACATGGTGAAGGTGCGCTGGAAAAAGGTGGCGGCGAGCGGTGACGGCGGGGCAAAGAAGGGGGGTGATGCGGCGGATGCAATGCTCCGTGTGCTGCGAGTGGTCCGAGGGGGGGTGTGTGCAGCAGTCGGACGTGCAGCAGGTCGTGTGGGGCGTGTTCGGACTGAGAATTGGCCAAGTCGTGTGCGCAGAAGTGGCAGCGCTGCGGGTGAAGGTGAATGCATCGCGATGCTGAGTCAACCCAAAATTCGCGGGTCCACCTGCGCTCTGGCGCGGGGCAGACTGGCCGCGATGAACGAGCGTCGAGGCCGTCGAGAGCCTCGAAAGCACAGGCCATCGCCGTCCGCCATGTCTGCACCATGTACGCCATGTCTGCACCATGTCCGCCATGTCTGCACCATGTCCGCCATGTCTGCACCATGTCCGCCATGTCTGCACCATGTCCGCCATGTCTGCACCATGTCCGCCATGTCTGCAACCTGCCCGGCGTCGACCGGTGCAGCCTGCGCTGCGACTGGCGCTCTTCAGCCCACACGCATCGGCATGGTGTCGTCGACGTCAGTCGTTGGGTCGTCGTTGGGAGCTTGTCCAGCATGACGCACGCTTGTTTGTTGCCTGCTGGCCATGCTGGCCATGCTTCGTGCTGCCCCACGTACACATAGTCACATACATAAACCTCGAGCTTCCCCGCCCTATCGCCAGAACGCATCCCTCTACCTCCTCCTCTTCTTCTTATACCCTGATCGCACCGGCTCGATAGCGTCCACCGTCATGGCCGAAGACAACCCAGACGTCCCCGTCGGCAAGAAGCGCTTCATTCCTCTGGGTGAGACGGCCCCCCTGCGCCTGCAGACGAAAGCACCAGCGCTGACCTGTCTCGGCAGAAAGCAACCCAGAGCTCATGTCCTCACTCGTGCACAAGCTCGGCCTTTCGGAGAAGCTCGCATTCCATGACGTCTTCAGCATTGATGAGCCCGAACTGCTGGCTTTTGTGCCTCGCCCCGCTCATGCCCTCCTCCTTGTCTTCCCTGTGAGCGAGACATACGAGAGGTTTCGTCGCCAGGAAGACAAGGACACGCCTGAATACGAGGGCCATGGTGCCGAGGAGGAGGTGGTCTGGTACAAGCAGACAATCGGAAATGCTTGCGGCCTGATCGGCCTGCTTCATGGCGTGTCCAACGGAGCCGCGCGAGCAAACATCCGTCAGTGATCCCAGAGCCGCTGCGCGCGGTATGAAACATCGACTGATGCTTTCTCAGACCCCGATTCGAACTTGGCACACCTCATCAGAGATGCTGTCCCGCTGAAACCGGCTGATCGAGCCGACCTGCTTTACGAGTCCGAGGCCCTCGAGAGCGCCCACCAGAGCGCTGCCGGTGGTGGAGACACCAGTGCTCCAGCAGCAGAAGACAACATTGACCTCCACTACGTTTGTTTCGTAAAGTCAGGAGACAATAACCTGTGGGAATTGGACGGTCGAAGAAAGGGTCCTCTCAAGCGCGGCAAGCTTTCGTCAGACGAGGATGTACTCAGCGAGACAGCCCTCGACCTAGGTGTACGCAGCTTTCTCAAGCGCGAATCAGAGGCTGGAGGCGGCGATCTTCGGTTCAGTCTCATCACACTCGCCGAGTCACTGGATTAGGAAAGCCATCAAGACACTTCGCAGCAACCGTTCAAGAAGATACACTGTCGACGGTTTTGCTTACACTACAAACAGTGCTCAAGCATCCAGGGTTTTCACACGTCCTTTACCAGGCCTAGTATCACAATGCACGTCCCGACTGAAGTTACATGAGGCTCATGTATGGAGCGCAACTTTTTGGTGCGAAACGAGTCCATAAAGTGGCAAAAGACGAGAAGCATCTGGCATACTCGTCTTTCCATCCGTATGACTTCGACTTGCAGACCTTGGAGAGGATGGTTGAATGGAGCGCAATTTGAACAAAGCATCGCTAAAGAGAATGAGGACCGTGTCTTGGTGAGGTATGCCGCCAAGGCCATTAGGTTTACCAGAGCAGGTAGTTACCTCTGGTCTCTCATGCTTTCGGTCTATGATCTCTTTACAGCGATGGACGTCATGACAGTACTCATCGTCACGATGGTCATTTATCTGTTTCCTTTTTGTCCCAGCCCTCTTCTTCCCTACACATTCCCTGGCATGATCGGACCCGGTCTTGTGGGGTGAAGCTACAAGACAACAACACGCTTTGAGGCTGTAGCAACCATTCGTATCGAGTCTCTCCATTCTTCATTGCCCCACACTCCAATCCTCAATGCGTTTCTCCATGGACATATATACAGTGGTGCCACTTCTGTTCGGCACTCATGTGTCTGCTCTAAACTTTAACCCGGTGTCAATGGTGGACCCAAACAAAGCAAAGGAGTATGGAATTGGCACAGCGGCTCTTACGTGTTGTATTGTCAGCCTTCTGGCGTCCATACTCTGCATGTACTGGTTTTGTCGCATGGAGAAGCGGTTTCGCCACAGGTGAGCTGTATTTCCCACTTCAAAAGCTACACAGACTAACATAGCCGAGGCTGATTGTTATACTGATATATGGCGACCTCATGCGCGGGACCTGGCTGTTTGTCTTCGCCATCATTTCATTAGCTCGGGGTACAGTCAGGACACCAAGTACCTTCTGTCAAGTGAGCGGGTTTCTGGTACAGTATGGGACGCAGACAAGTGGTTAGTGCCATCTCCGTTAAAGTACATCTGCTGATACTGACGCAGATTACGCTGTCCTGGTGATGGCCTTACACAGCGCCTTACAAGTGTTTTACCCGTCAACCCTGGTCAGCTCGGATGGGCTCTACCCATACCGTCGATACGTCTACGTTGGTGCCTTTGCTATACCCATCCTGATGGCCGGACTAGCCTTTATCAACCCAGTAAATGCATACGTGTCCCAAGGCGCATTCTGCACACTTCCCATCCGGCCCTTCTGGTACCGACTGGCGCTCTCATGGATTCCACGCTACATCATCATTCTGATAATCATTGGTCTTGCGATAGCAATCTATGCCCATGTGGGCTTCGAGATCCGCGCATACTCAAACGTCGACCAGAGCCTCCTGAGCCTCAAAACATCTGACGATTCAACTACGCGGCAAAACGATAAGCAGAACGACATAAAGATGGAGGATATTACATTTGAGCTGTCCACTATGCAACCTCTACCAAATCCGCAGAACAACCGCCCATCAGCAGGACATGAGATCTTCACCCCTCAACACCAAGCATCATCTGCACCTGGAACCAACCCATTTACCACGCCTGGGATGCACCGCGTATCTTTCGACAACGACAACGTAGCGCGCTCTCTACCAGGAAGCACGCTTAACTTGAACCGTTCCCGCACAGATGCAATTCGTCCCGCACTCTTCGCCACGATCTCAGACTGTAGCGTCACAGCGCCTGTCTCCCCACTCAACAGAGACTCTCGGTCCACTGGAAGACCTGACAACGCTGAACCCACCGCACCACCCTTGTCCTCCTCAACGTCGACACGCCTCTCATCGCCTTCCTCCGCGCAAGACTACCCCGCAAAGCAGCGTCAACGCATCCACCGCCAGCTCCGACTGATGTTCATCTATCCAATCGTCTACACCCTCATGTGGGCCACACCGTTTGTAATGCACTGCATGAACTACTGGGACAAGTGGGCCATGGACCCCGTCGAGTTTCTGCGTGTCGGTGGCGCCATTTGCATAACCCTCATGGGCTTCGCCGATGCGCTCATCTTCTCTATACGAGAGAAGCCATGGCGCGGCGTCGAAGGCTCCGACGGGACTTTCTGGAGCAGTTTCGTGTGCTGGAAATCGCAAGGGACTGGCGACGCGGGAGGCGACTGGGATCCGGGACAGGAGGGTCAGAGTGCAGGTGTCAGAGGTGGTGCCGGAGCCGGCAGGACGAGGGGCAGCACAAGTTACCGCACTTCTGCCAGTGGGGATTTCGCAAGGATCGCGGCGGAACAGGCCCGCGCTCGACTGGATATAGAAAGGGGAGAGAGACTAGCGGCGTTGGAGTTCAAGCAGCGGGCTGGAATGAAGGAGGAGAGGCACGGGCATAAGGCGAACAAGGACAAGGCAGGTTATGACGGAGTGGATGTTGGAGATGGTAAGAAGGGGCAGGTGTATGATGATAACGGGTTGGAGGACGACACTGCGTAGAGATGAGCTGAGGGACGAAGCGGCTCAACAGGGATTACAGCGAGGACAACTGGGGAGTTGCGCAGAGGTCCTATTGTTCATTTTGGGCCGTATGACGTGTAGACATGGTACTTTGTAGTCAAATCCATGTCTATCGAGTGCATCCTCGCCAACTCAAAACGAATCCACCGCAACCTCGCGACCCTCCTTCAAGGGCAAGTAGATCTTCTCCCACAGCTCGCTCCTCTCGCCCAGGTGATAACTCAGACTCGCATCCGCCAAACTCGCATCCCCGTCTCCAGCCATGGTATCCAGCTGGGAGATGACATTCTCCAACCCCAGCGCCTTCCCTGTCGCCTGCGTACTGCCGGCCTCGAGCGCCACGTGCACGATATGAACATGGAAGTGATAGTACGTAGGCTGATAGTGCACATACAGCTTCAGCTGATCAGGATCGAGCTGCGGGTACAACGCGACGGCAGCACCTTGCATCCTGCGGCGCATGTGCGTGAGCCAGGGAAGCATATGTTTGCGCAGGTCGCGAACGGAGCGGATATCGCGGCGCTCGACGATGCCGAGGAGGTGCAGCGCCTCGAGCGTCTTGCGGTCCCAGTTCAGGTCTGGGAGCAGCAGGAATCCTTGGTCGCCGGTCTCGCGGTAGATGACGTCGTCTTGCTCTTTCGCTCCGTCGAGGATGTTGTACACCCACTGCAGCGTGCCCCTTTCGTGCTGCTTCGCAATGTACGGTTTCACGTACCGGGCGTAGATTTCTGGTGTTTCGTGCACGATGCGCAGGCCTTGCTTTTCGTACTTCTTAACGTGCTTCGCTGTGCATGGGTAGATGAGGTTGAGTTTGTAGTCGGGAGGGGAGGAGCTGGAGTCTGGGGATGGGTTGCTGTTGGCGAGGAACCAGGCGTAGATGTCGTTTGCGCCGAGGTTCTTGATGTTGCGCAGCGAGGTGGGGAAAGTGGAGAGGATCTCGTCGGAGGTGTCGAAGGCGGCGCGCTCGGCGATCAGAAGCGCTTCCTGCGAGTCGATGGTGCCCAGGAGGGAGATGCGCCGGCCGGCTTGGTCGGAGTTGAGCAGGCGGGTGAGCTGGAATTTCGGGATCAGAGACTCCACGTGTGCGGCTACGTCGGGTGGTGTGGTTGAGGTCATGTTGTCGAGGAGCTTCCTGGATGTGTCTCGTCTCAGGTTTGTGTGTGTGGTTAAGTTGGGGTCTAGTGAAAAGTTAGTGAGAACGTGGAGTGTACAGCGAGAGCTTAGCATGGCGTGTATCATTAGGCAACGAAGCTCACAGTACCAATCTAGGAGCTTGAGTGTTGCATCCCTGACAACACGTTCAAGGACGCCGAGCATCACTTGAAGGTAAGATGACCCCTCCTCAATTGAGATTTTCATGCACACAAGTAACATGAAGAATTTCCAGGTGTATAGTCTGAAACTCACCTGCGATTTTGCAGCCCGACCGCGACGTTTGGGCAACGTAGGACTTGATGTTCGAGTTGTGCAGAAGGTAGAGGGTGAATTACGAGGTCACATGCTCGCGTGCGAACGATGGCGCGTGTCACCTGGCCAACGATTGGTTTGGCAAGACGCCAAGCGCCATCGTTGCGTCACACTCCAGCTGCACGCTTGGATTCACCGCGTCGCAATCACATTCTCAAGTAGCTATCGTACACTTCCCTATCATTCAGAATGCCGCCGAAACGACGAGTATCAGGCGCTACGGCCAAGTCGCAACAGGCGACCCTCGCGTTCCACGGAGGCGCCAACAAAGTCACAAAGGCCGGCGCACGAGCGCAGAACGCGGAGAAGAGCCTCCTCTCCAAGAGCGCGGCGAAGGCTACCAAGCCGGATGCATTCAACTTGGAGACTGTCGAAGAAGCGAAGCCGACGACTGTAGAGGCTGACATTATCGATCAAACCGAGAAGGAAGTCGCGGCGCAAAAGGCTGAGAGCAGTCCAGAAGACGAGACTGCGAGACGCATGACAGATGCTGCAATCAAGAAATACTGGACTACGAAGGAGAAGCAGAGACTAGCGCCGAGAGTGCACCAGGATGACCTGAGCTTGTACGAAAAGGTGCTACGGGAGTTTGACATGAGCGGACAGTACGGCGTAGGTGTATCTCGGTTGAAATGTTAGGGACACGTGAGCTGACAAGCAACTGACAGCCCTGCACTGGTATTGCACGACTGAAGCGCTGGAAACGGGCGTACCGTTTTGAACTCGAGCCTCCGATGGAGGTGCTTGCTGTCCTTTTGAAGGAGCAGGAGGGCGCCAAGGATCAGCTTGTGGTCCAGCGGTCTCACGTGGACGAGCTGTTGAACACCAGGACGGAAGTCGAAGTATGAGGAGGCCGAGGGCTGTCCTCTCGGAGATATTCGACGGGACGCTCTAGGCACGACGTGACGATGATGTTTCTTGTATTGTATTGCTTGGAGTTTGGGGGTTATTCTCGTGGGTTGGATTGGCGGCATCAGCTGGGGCAGGCCCAGCATGACGACGTCTGTACACGACCTCGTGTGCACGCGAGCAGGTGCGCCAAGCAAAAAGAGAAACCGTTCCCTCTCAACATTTTGGACGAACAATGAAGTGATGGACGATTTTAGCGTCAAGCTACGAGTAGTCTACAACGCAGAGAAGTATAAACCAAGCATAGCCGAGCGATCCCTGGCTTGATCCTGATCGATGGCTAGAGGTTCTTGCGCCCGTGACCGGCGGTACGTTGGTGAGGTGCGGGGTTGTGCCAGGTCAGCACGAGATAGCACGACCACGTTCGGTCCTCCTTGGACGGCTGTTCCCTTTGAGTTGAAGAGGAACGTGTGTTGTGTGTTGTGTGTTGTGTGTTGTGTGGATGTCGTGGGCTCTCGTCTCGAATCTCCCCTTTCTCGACGTCGCTCTACCGCAACGGGCGAAAGGCGGGGTTGATGGAGGCATGGTGATAGCGGTTCGACGGAGAGCCCAGAGCTTCACAACGCTCAGAATGTGGTCAAGGGCTTTTGCGGCTGCAGATGTGGGGTGGCCCAGTTCAAGTTCAGTGTGGTGCAAGGGATCCGCATGCGACCGACGCACTAGCTTGCCAGCCCGAATCCGATTCCACGCTGCTGGCGGTGCTTGCCAGCGGGGGCCTATCCTCTATGGATCCTCTTGGGATGACGCTTCAGCGTGCTGGGTTGTAGGGATGCAGGGATGCTGGGGTTGGATGATATCAGACCCACCCACTCTATCGTTATCGCCGGCAGCGGTGGTTCAAGCCTTCAAGGTTGTACTCGCGGACCACCCATGAAAGTGCTGCCGAACTGCCTTGACAGGTCACAGAGCTGAGAGCGCCCGTCTTGAGAGCAAGCAGGGCTGGATTGAGCGAGGTGTGCTCTCGCTCTGCCGCTCTCGAGCCAACTGCACAAGTCTGTGTCTGACAAGCGTGCGTGTGGCTTGCAGGAGGCGGCCAGGACTGGTTTCCAAGCGGCGCCTCTGGGGTGCTGCAGGCGGGGAACCACAGGATGCCATTCCGCTGTGCAACCACCACTAACTACCTACCCTCCTCTCCGCCCGCCCATTTCGCCTTTTTCCTTTTTCCTTCTTCGTTCTTCATTCTTCATTCTTCATTCTTCATTCGTCATTCTTCAATCTTCACTCCAGATCGGCTTGCTGTGCACTTCACTTCACTCCAGATCGGCTTGCTGTGCACTTCACTTCACTCCATACCACGCATCTTTTCAACATGCTCGGCGCCTCCGTGGTCGCACTGTAGGCGCGTTCCTTCCGTCTGCACAGTAGGGCCGCTCGTGTCGCCCCACTGTTGATCAATCGCTGCTTCCAAACGCTGGGCATATCGTCCCATCTGCGTGCTGTAAGTCGGCTTTGCCTGCACTCATACAGCGCATCTGCACTCGATATCCATTGGAGTCCTGTTGACCGTCGATTGCAGAATCGCCCTCTCTCCCCTCCACCACCACTTGCACCCCGCAATTCGTGCTTGTTGGCCCTTGCACCACCCCATCCGGCCACCTGATCTCGTTTAGGAAAGACAAACCGGCCTTGTCAGCACTTTGTGTCGCGTGCCTTCAACTGCACCGTCGACCTTGCACTTGCACGCATGGCTGCCGCAGTGGCTAGGGCACTGCAGATGCCCGGCCACGCTTCAACCCCTCCAGCGCACCTATCGCTCAACACTTCCTCCCACGGCGCTCCTGCCGCAATCCCCAACAAGCATATCCCCATCTGCTCGCCAGGGGGGATCCCAGTGACGCCGCCAGCATCTCCACCCCAAGAGCATGTCCCGCTTGAGACGTCCTCCATCACATACCCGCCAGGGAAGCACTGCACCCAATTTTGCAGTGAACCCCCGGTGTACACCATCACTGCAGACCAAATGGCTGACGCGCTGGAGTACATGGCAACGCACCCATTGCCCAGCCCGGAGCAGGTCTTCCCCTGGCTGCATGGTCTGCATGCCGAAAACCAGATCCAGCTTGCTTTCTTCGCCTCTCGTCGCAAGACCCTTCAAAAGATCCCCAACTGCATCCGCAGCCTGACTGTGGTCAAGACGGGTGGAGACCTGACCACATCAAAGCTGAAGGGTGCCATAGCCGCAGACGAGATTCTTTGCTCGGGCTCGGATGACTCGCCCGCCTTCATCGACTGCGACCCCAAAGACGGCTTTTCCGTGCGCAACTTCCAGATCCAAGCATGCAAGCTGGCCACGGTGTCGGACATCATCATCTATGGCGACCAGAAGACCCATCCCAACGACACCATTGCACTCGCCAAGATCGTCTCGCAGGCTCAGCGGCAATATGAAGCCCGCAACGGCTTTCCCACCGGTCTGTTCAACACCTTCATGCTTTCAGACTCCTTTGGCAGCATGCAGGAGAAGCACCCGGATCTCGTTGCAATCGACCAGACATGTCGTGTGACCGGCAACGTGGTCGACTTCTTCTACTGGGAGCGCTACGAGATGTCGGACATGTCCAAAGCATCCGAGATCAGCAGCAACGTGTTCCTAGGCCCTACACCCGACACTGCCCTTCACCCAGATTGCTTGGGTGAGGACGCGTACGACGTGCTCATCGAGGCAACAGACCTCGCTCATGTACCCGAGTCACGCTCACTGCGGGCTTTGCGCATGGCCATGGACAAGGTTTCACGCAAGTCTGCCCTGCACATGGAGTTTCCGTCTTCTGGAAGCATCATGCCACCGACATGGTCTCACACAGAAGTCGACGGTCTGATGGAAACGTGTCGATGGATGTACGAGCTTGCCAATCCACAAGAAGTCCGTCGATCGAAGCGCAGACGGAGCGAAGACGACGAAGCAATCGAGCTAGACGATATTGCTGTGCCACGCAAATTTCTCATTCATTGCACAGATGGTTACACGGAGACCACCCTTCTTGCATTGGCGTACTTCATGTACGCGGAAGGCCTTCCGGTTCACGACGCCTGGATCAAGCTGCACCGGGAGAAGGGCCGCAACTTCTTCGCTTACCCGTCCGACGTCGCACTTCTTACAGCGATTCAGCCACGGATCTTGCAGGAGTCCCCCAGGTTCAATAAGAGTGTTTTCAATCTTGCTGAGCCGCAATGGCTGTCCAAGATCGACGGCAGCCTACCTAGCAGGATCTTGCCGTACATGTATTTGGGCAACCTAGGTCATGCAAACAACCCAGAGTTGCTCAGAGAACTTGGCATCACACGGATCTTGAGCGTTGGAGAGGCGCTTTCCTGGCCCGATGATCTCAAGAAACAACTCGAATGGCCCGAGGAGAACTTCTTGATGGTTGATCGAGTTCAGGATAACGGCGTCGATCCGCTGTGGAGTGAGTTTGAGCGATGTCTAAAATTCATTGGTATGTAATCTGTCCACCTTCAGCATGTACCCGGTTAACGTCTTATAGAAGCTGGCAAGGCCGCGGGCGAGGCTACGCTTGTTCATTGCCGTGTAGGCGTATCTCGATCTGCGACCATCTGCATTGCGGAAGTCATGAACGAGATGGGCTTATCTTTCCCCCGCGCCTAGTAAGTGTCGCCTTGGAAATGCTTCGAACAACGACTAACATGGGGTTTCCAGCTGCTTTGTCAGGGCGCGCCGACTAAACGTTATCATTCAACCGCATCTTCGATTTACTTACGAACTTCTCAAGTGGGAAGAGTACCAGCGTCAGCGACGCAACGAACCTCTTCGCCGCGAGCTTGAGTGGGCTACTGTCGCGCGCGAAATCGCCTTGATGAATAAGCCCTACTCGAGATGACCTTACGACTAATTTCTCGATATGATTTACGACCGATTTGTGTACGACCACTGAACTTTCGAACCCTATTTATTTGGGTACGATAAACTTCGCTACTAAACGAAGTGAATTCGCGGTCATTTGCGACTTCTGCACTACTTGTTTCTTTTCCGAATGGCGCTGGGCTGTCTACAATACATTTTCTTCTGGGTTACGAATTATTAAGAACTCGGCCACACGGCTCAGTTGGGTCATCTGGGCGTCTGCCCTCCATGTTCCATCCTCCGGATGTAGGTGGGATCGGCTCCATCTAGGCGTGTACTATGTTCTTGAAATGGACATTGGGTCGAGATACATGATACGGCGTTTCTGGGGTTTACTGTAGGGCCGGCGTACATACATAGCCGCTGGGTGCCATCACTTTCGAATACAACAGTTGTTTCCATCTTCATCTTTGTCTGACTCAAATCGCAAGTCACTGATAACGTCTCATCTCATGTAGCAACCGCGTGACATTCCGGTCAGCAGACCAATGACAACGACAATCGTCTTGCGGAACACATGTCGTTCAACTTCAGCTTTCCAAGTCGGCCTGCGCAGTATCTCAAATGGCTTTCTGTGAATGCATCGCGAAGTGAACAAGGTCCAGCACCAGCACCTAGCAATCAGTGCTATCTCGTGTTCAGATGAACAATTGTGCTGCCCAGTATTGTTAACGTGGGGTTTGATAGTGGTGCAGCCATCGTGTCGGCACTGGCGAGGTCGGAGCTCTTCTACAAATGTACTCTCGCTGCTGGATGGATGTGCAAGTCCGTTCAGCACGACGAAACTCCAGTGTGCTGCTCAACGAAGCAACGGAAAGGAACATCGCTATCAAGGCAGTAAGCAAAGGCAATATGATTGCTCAGAAGAGAAAGACTGCAGCGTAACCACCACTTTCCTTCCTTCTTTCTTTCTTTCTTTCTTTCTTTCTTTCTTTCTTTCTTTCTTTCTTTCTTTCTTTCTTTCTTTCTTCCTTTCTTTCTTTCTTCCTTTCACCGTCACCTACACGGCACGCACGTACGTCACGTCGAATCCCATCCCGACGCGAGCGCCGCCCAATCATCCACCTCTCCGCAGCACCGCGACATAGGAAAGACAAACCCCCCCTCCCCCCGGTCCCCATCCTCCACACCACGCACAACCCCTCACCTCTGTGACACCAAACGAAAAAAAAAAACCCCCCAAAAAAAAAACATTTCCTTTGCGGCGCGGCGCAGCACGGCACGACACGACACGACACGACACGACACCACCGACAAAACAACTCATGACATGCCCTTTATCCTCCTTCACCCACTCCCCCCTCCCCGCCGTAATCCACACCACCCGGCGCTCCCAACATTCACCACCTCGTCGCGCGCAATCGCGCACTTCTTCCACGGCCGCGGCTGGCGCGCGCGCCACGTCTACGCACCGCCGCGCTGTTCTGAATCGGAATCGGATGCGGATGCGGAGGAGGAGGATGAGGAGAAAGAGGAGAAAGAGGAGGAGGGGGAAGAGTTCTCGTCACGCTGCTCATCGCTCAGTATATCGAGCATGTCGTATATTGATGCGCGGACACTGTCTGCGTCTCGCCGACGCCGGGTAGCAGATATCGGAGACGAGGAAAATGGACAAGGAGAAGAAGAAGAAGAAGAAGAAGGAGGAGGAGGAGGAGGAGGAGGAGGAGGAGAATGCTGTCGCTCCAGCCGCGAAACGGGGATAGTGTCGTGTGGTGCCGTGGTAGAGTTGCATGACTACGGCATTCCGATCGACGGGGCGTTGTTCCATGGTCCGTGGGCGTCGGCGAGGCAGGTGGAGTACCTGAGGTATTATGCGTGGGGGTACATTGAGTTTGGGGAAGGAAATGGGGACGGGGAGGAGGACGGGGTGGTGGATCTTAGGCTATTGAATGTAGGGGGCAGGGGAAGGGCGGAGAGGAGGCGGGTGCAGAGGGAGGAGATGGAGATGGAGGGTGTGTGCGAGGATGTTGTCGAGCGCATGGAGGAGGATATTGATGAAGAGTTGGCTAGGAAGTGGGAGCTGGCGGAGCGTGCGCTGTTGGCGACGGGCGAACTGGAGTGGGCGGAGCCTAGCAAGACGTTGAGGAAGACGAGAGACTAGTAGGGCGGATGACTTGTAGATCTTGCTGGAGTAAGTGGAGTCAAGACTGGCGGATGGAATAAGAGATTGTAACAACAGTGGATTCCGTCAAGAACAAGACCTCAGGTGGGATGGGTGAGAAAGAAAATGTACGAATGCTTTCATTTCAAGTCGTCGTCTGCACATCTATACATACAGCGGTGTGCCGTCAATCGCAGCAGCGAGGTGCCGAGATCTGGTAGTGTCCGTAGGTCTATTAGTATGCCCAAAAGCTGATGCAGACCCTGTTCCTGCTGGTAATTGTTTACCACGGTGCCTTTCCACTACACCCCAATCGTTTAGTCTTCCCATTCAGGGTTCTGTATGATATTAGCTGATATGCACATCAAGGACATCGAATTGAAGACGTACCTTTCTCAGAATCACCACACCCTCCAACACGTTTGTCAAGCTCAGATACTTCTCGTCTTCCAACTCAGCCCTCTCACCATGTGCCAACAGAACAGGTGTGCTCTGTGTCTGCCAGCCGGTGATGGTCTTCGGTCGACCAGCTTGCCCCACAATGTCGACAGCCTGACCAACGCGTACATTGACGGTGAGCGGCTTGAGCTCTTCGTCAAGGGTGATGAGGAAACGCGGCGAGATGGCTGTCGCCAGGTAGTAAAGGAGGAAATGTGAGTCGCCAACAATGAACGACTTGGCATCGATGAGCGAAACAAGGACGGTCAACAGACCTGAGGCTGCGACACGAGAGAGAACCTGGCGGTCGGTGTGGAAGGGGTTGGCGGAAAGTGTTCCCTTACCCATGTGCAGGAGACCCTGGGCGATGCGTACCATGAACAGAGCGTTGGGATCGCGGTGGTAGTAACTTGCCAGTTGACGGAGGAGCTGTGCAAGACGGGCATTGTTGGTGCCAGCACCACACAGACCCATGGCGAAGATGGCGTTGATCGCAACGTCGTTGTCATTGTCGTGAGAGTATCGTGATAGTGTGTCGTAGATCTTCATCTGGGGGTTGCTCGGGCTGATGAGACCCAGTGCGAGGGGAACAGCCTTGCGGATGTTGGCCTCACCATAGTGCATCAAGTGGCCCAGGGTTCGGAGGATCATCTCCTGGCCGACATCCTCACCCATCGCAACCAGCGACAGACCGATGACAGCATACGACTGGAGCAACTCGTCGCCGTTCTTCTCTTCGCTGTCATCTTCAATGTGCTCGTTGCAGATGTGGAGCAACTGCTGGATCTTCAAGACTGCACCAGTACCAGCCCACGCACAAACCTCTGTCAAGACGGAGGCAGACTTTGCCATGGGGTGATCGAGCGCCTTCAGGGTCTCCAGGATGACGTCAACCTCCTCTTGTTGACCAAAGAAGAGCAGCGCGAGGCCGAGAGACATGAAGCGTGTCCACTTATCCTTGAGTTGGCTTGATCGGTCCTCATCCAAGAGAGTGTTCATTAGCGCATCTGTGACCTCACCGTTGGCAGAACCAACGAAGATCAGACCAAGTGACAGCGCAGCCATAGCAGAAAGCTGCATGTCGAGACTCGTGTCGCTGACAATTGGCAGGAGGAGCTCAAGGAGCTCTTCCTTGTTCGAACCAGCGTACGCCAGACCAAGACCCATGATGGAGGCGAGGCGGATGTTCTTGTTCTTGTGTGCAAGGTTGTCCTCGTCGCCCAGCAGAGCCAAGGCAGGGTCGGAGTCCATACGGACGCCAGAGTTGAAGATACCCGTGGCAAGCATGGCTCCGGCCTTGACCATATCGTCGTCGACGTTCGTGTACGGGTCAATCTTATCGAGACCAGTCTCGACATCCCACAACATCAGCATACCCAGCGATGCTGTAGTCGACAACATGCCCTCCTCCTTGGTCTTCCAAACCCAACTGCTCTTGCTGTCCGAGTTCAACATGAGCTTATCATTGCCATAACCGGTGTTGACGAATGCGTTGACGAACGCCGATGCAAGATTATGTCTCGCCGAGTCGGTGTTGGTCAGACCCGCAGTCCGGCTGCTCTCGAGATGTGTCTTGTAGATGTCGTCTGGTGTCTTGGGGTCGAGGATGTTCAGCTCCTTGCCGAGCGCCTTGAAGTGGTCTGGTAATCTGGAGTTGTTTAGGCACTCCTGGAGCTCTGTGTCATCATCGTCCGACACATCGAACCAGATACGCTGTCGCGCAATGAGGAATGCCATCTGTCTCCGGATTGCCTTGTCCTTGGTCGAGTTAAACGCCTCCTCAATCAGGTCTCTGTCGTTCAGACGTATCGCCAAAGCCACTGCCTGTGTGTACTGTTTGTATTTGCGGTAGATCTGGTATGCGGTGCGGAGGAACTTGTCATTGTCAGGGTATGTGAGCAGTGGCACGATACTGCTGCAGTCAGTACTAGCACACCATCCTGACGAGGGTGCCTGCTTACCCAACCATGTACAAGCAGACGCGCGCATATGTATTCTCGTCAATGTACTGCTCGATTTGGTCAATCATCTCCAGCTCGGAGAGGATGTCTACCGCATCCGCCTCGGCGTTGTGCTTGAGGAAGAAAGGGACGAGGTTGGAGGCGAGGTCGGTAACGTCGTCGGTTGACTTGTCGTCGTTCATGCGGTTCTGGAACTCTCTGCCAATCTCGAGCGCAAGGTGGCGCATGTACTCGTGTCCCCACGAACCCAGGTCTGTGGATGGCGCCTGCAGGCGGTACTTCAGGCAGTCGAGGCGCTCTTCGTCCGAGTATGTCATCCCGAGCACCGAGAGCATGTCGGCGAACGATTGCTGGTAGCGTCAGTGTTTACTCATCACGCAGCGAGATGTGGGCATACCTTGTTCTCGCCCTCAGGCCACGACGCATACTGCTTCTCGAGGCTCTCGTAGTGGGGTCGTAGGAACTTGAGCGGCTTGGGCACTGCTGTCATGGAACTCGTCGATGTCTTGATGAACTCCTTGATCTGGTCGAGCGCGGGCTTGTACAGGCTGGCGTCGGATTCCTGTGCGTTGGTCAGCGCGAACTGCGGGGATACACGACATGCACCGAGGGAGGCGACCTACCAGTATCCGCTCCACCAACATGTCCAGCTCGTTCTTCAGCTGCTGATCTTCTTCGCTGAGCTCCTCTGTGTTCGCCATCAGTATGCATCCAGTGTGGCATGCCGGTTGCGGCGGTCGCGCAGGCAAGACGTACCGCCCGTGGTCTCGACCTTCTTGTCCTTGCCATCTGCCTTTGTGTCGTCCTTTTGGTCTGCCCCGCCGTTGACTGCCTTGCCCTTGCCCTTGTCGGCGGCGGCGGTGGGCTTCTTCTCGTCTTCCTTCGCCATGACGATTACGAAGTGGCAGCTAGTGCAGGCGGCGAAGTGGATGTGGATGTGGATGTGGATGTGCTAGGCGTGCTGGGTTGCGGAGGGGAGCGGTCGTGGTAGAAACCCTCCAAGTGGTGTCCTGAGGTGCGGTGATAGAAAGGAAACGGGGGCAAAGACGCGACTCGGTGGTGGGGGGAAGTGCGGCGATGTGCTGGGTGGATAGTTGATGGAGCTCTCTCTCTGCTCGACATACGTCGGTGCTTGGCAGCTCGACCCACCGACACCGACCGCTGCGGCGTTCGACGAGAAAGCTCCACCCGTCCAAAAAGTGTCCCGCCAAAATCATTTCTAGTGTCCCGCGCCGAAAAGTGCACTGGAAGTGGACAACACTGGACAACACTGAACAACACTTGAACAACACTTGAACAACACTTGAACAACACTTGAACAACACTTGAACAACACTTGAACAACACTTGAACAACACCACACCTCGACGCGTCTGCGAAGACGACCACACCGCCACAATGAAGCTCAACGTCAAGAACATCCGCTACCTCACGCCCGAGGACTGGCGCGTCCTCACTGCCGTATGCGCCCCGCCATGCCCTGCACTGCCTGCAGTGCCTGCACACACTCAAGAGCTGACGCTGATCGAGACCAGACAGAAATGGGCTCTCGCAACCATGAAGTCGTGCCCACCTCCCTGATCTCCTCTATCAGCGGCTCTGGCATCGGCGTGCACAAGTCCATCTCGAACCTTGCCAAAATAAACCTCATTGCAAAGACGAAAAACGCAAAGTACGACGGCTACCGCCTGACCTACGGCGGCCTCGACTACCTCGCCCTGCACACGCACACCAAGGCCTCCACCGTCTTCTCCGTGGGCAACCAGATTGGCGTGGGCAAGGAGAGCGACATCTTCGTGTGCGCCAACGCAGAGGGGAGACAGCTGGTCCTCAAGATCCATAGACTGGGCCGTATTTCCTTTCGCACCGTCAAGGCGAACAGAGACTACCTGCGCAACCGGCAGGGCGGGAGCTGGATGTACATGTCGCGCCTCGCCGCGATCAAGGAATTCGAGTTCATGAAAGTCCTGCGCCGCGAAGGCTTCCCCGTGCCCGAGCCCGTGGGGCAGAACAGACACACAGTCATCATGGGCCTGATCGACGCATTTCCCATGCGCACAATCTCAAAAGTCGGCAATCCGGCCCCGCTGTACTCGGAGCTGCTGAACTTCATCGTGCGCTTCGCCCAGCACGGACTGATCCACGGCGACTTCAACGAGTTCAACATCCTGATCGAGGAGAAGTTCCAAGGCGACGAGCGCGTACAGCTCATACCCACCATCATCGATTTCCCCCAGATGGTCTCCATCGACCACGCAAACGCAGAGTACTACTTCGACCGCGACGTCGCCTGCATCAAGCGCTTCTTCGACAGACGCTTCGGCTTCACGAGTGACGAGCCGGGTCCCTTCTTCAAAGACGCAACGAAAAAGGTCGTCAAGAGACTGGACGTCGAGGTCGAGGCTTCGGGCTTCAGCAAGAAAATGGCAAAGGAGTTGGATACCTATATGAAGGAGCACGGCGTCGATGGTGACGCTGGAGGTGCTGAAGAGGGTCGCGAGGACGAGTTCGAGCTTGATGCTGAAGACGATGGATCAGACCCTGAGGAGGAGCCACAAGAGAAAGATGCTGGTGGCGTTGCGCTTCACGCCGACGTCGACGCTGAGAGCGCGCCATCCGCAGAGGCACCTTCGCTGGACAAGCAGTCACCTGCTGCTGTTGCGTCTCACATGACGCTACTCGACATTCGCGACAACGATCCACTACCAGACCTCAGCGAGTGCAAACCCCGCCCGCAGTCCACAATGACCACCAAAGCTGCCAAGAAGAAGGCCGGCTGGGCCATCTGAGCTTCTCCAACAGTCTCTCCTCCATTTCATCATCATCATCATCATCATCATCTTCTTCTTCTTCGTCTTCTTCTTCTTCTTCTTCTTCTTCCTCTTCTTCTCCCTCCTTCTCCCGTTTCTTCAGCGATACCCATATCTTTGGAACCATTAGCTAGCTAGTGTCCTGCTCAAAAGTTCAACGACAAATAGATCCACGACCCTCCATAGACACAATCAAATGAATCCATCCCATCATCCAGCATGCCTCAAACTGGCCGCTGCTTCCATGAAAACACACCACAAGAATTCCAGGCCCATGTCCGTCCATCAACAATTGCATCCACTGCTCAAAAGCTTCTCACTTACCCGAGTCCTGCAACGTCAACATGGCAAATTGCAAAACCTCAATGCATGCGAAAGAAGATGTATTATACGACCCATTATTGAAACTCCGACAGACCCGGCCATGTGTCTCTGGCCGTTGCCATACCTGATCCTGCTCCCCCAGCGATGAGAAAAAACTGCAATGCGTAACTCATGGAAATCTTTTGGTTCACCACCCGACTCACATGCTAATAGATACTCCTAAGATGGACACAGTAGCCTCCCAAACGGCCCCATCGAGTCGCGGGACGAAGTACGAAAAGGATATGTTCAGGGAGCCGGAAGCAAGAAAGGGAAGTATTAGGCGCTGATGTCGTAAGGATCATAGCCGGAGCAAAAGACAGAAAAGAAAAGACCGGGCCAACGACCAAACTGACATGTCGTGCCATGACGGTTGAGATAATTAACACCGTGCTCCACGAGCGATGCGGCTGGTGGATGCTGAAGGAGCAATCGTGAAAAATAGATGCGTACACGAGAGTATGGTAACGACAAGTCCAAGGATCGTTGCGACGCAGTAGATATCTACTCGTCTTGACGAGCAGGCGAGTCAGCCGTGTTGTCAGCTTTGACGGGTGTCGCGGGGTTTGTCTTGGTCTCGATGCCATTCTCAGATGTGCCGTCATCGCTGTTGACAGCACCGGGCTGGGATACGTGGTACATAGCTGGGCGGGAGGTACCAAGTGTAGACGGAATGGCCGGAGCCCAGGGTTGACGGTAAGCACCACGCTGCATGAACATCTCGAACTCGCTTCCAGCGCTATGCGATACCGGAGAGACGTTATCATAACGATCAGGTGTGCCCAACGCCCTAGCCTGAGCAACACCGACTTCGTACTCAGCAGCACGGAAGACACGGCCTGCTGCTGTCTGTTGCTTCAGCATCTTCTGCTCGTGAGTGTCGGAAAAGCGGATTTGAATGAGATGCTCCTCGCCGTTGGGCTTGGAAACAGGCGTGTTGTTGAAACTCTTGATGACCTCGTCGCAGATATCGCGAGACTCAAAGCTGTAGAGTGTAAGCAGCGGTCGGATACCAAGATTGGGGCGCGACATACCGAGCAAAGCCAACACCGCGGCCAGTGCCACTGAGATCACGAAGGATTCTGCTCGAGCAGACCTTGTGTGGGGCGAAGATAGATGCGAGCTCCTGCACAATAGTCAGCAGTGGTCTTTGGAATTGTGACAATGGGCTGGTGGATACATACATGTTCGTTCATGTTCTTGGGTATGTTGGATACGTAGAGGTTGGTGTTGCCATCGTCGGAGAACTTCTTGAGCTTCGAGTAAAATGATTCCTAAAAGGGTCAGTGGACCAGGCGACGAGAACAGGAAGAGAACTTACTCGAGCGAAGCTGACTTCATAACCCAGGTAATGGAAACCACGAATGCAGTCCTCCGCATCTTCAAAGTTGTGAAACTTGATGAAACCAAAACTGCAGTGGATGTTAGCTCCGTAAAGTGAAGATGAGGGATCGGACTTGCCCCTTGCATAGGTTAGTCTTGAGATCGATGATCGACTTGGAGCTCTGGATGTCGCCAAAGCGCCTGCCCCAACCATGTAGCATCTCATCGGTCGTTTCTGGCAGTAGACCTCGGATGTAGACGTTGGTCTCGCCAGACTTGTTCTCCAGGCTGCGGTCGAGAGGCTTGTGTGGAGAATTAGGAGCAGGGATTGCGCGTGGGATGGGAGGCTCCTGATGCACCAAAGCCAGCAGATGGGGAGGAAGAGTAGGCATGATCTGCTGCTTCTGAACGGGAGCCATCAACTGGTACGAGTGTGGTAACTGTGACGGCGAAGGGGTTGCACTGCTCGTGTAGACGGCGCTGGGCGACCGGTCCATGATCGTAGCGCCAGCTCCGTAACGGTACATACCACCACTACCGAACGGTGTGCCAGGGATATCATTCTCGTTGGAAGACACAGAGTCTCGTCGGGGGGTCATGAGCGAAGGCATGTCCCCAGAGGACATACGGGAGGCCCAGCCAGGTGCCATGGGGCTATGTCCAACGACGGCTTGGCCGTACTGGTACGCGGTCTGCGGGTCAAAAGTGCCGTTGTGGTTGTACATGGCTGTAGAGTGTGCCATGGCAGCTTGTTGCTGCCCTCCAGGGAGCACCTGGTACATGGAGCCGAGAGCGTGCTGATTCGGGATCCAGAGGCCTTGGCCCTGCGACATGGGCATGTTACCATACTCGGAGGAGTTAGCAGTCATACCGGACCCGGCAGACTTGTGGTTTCCAGACGAGCCGTAGGGAGCGTGCATGTTGAGCGCTGCCATGGTGTTTGTCAGACCTTGCAAACCAGCATCACCGTTGGGAGACATGGGCAGACCTCGGGGAAGGTACTGAGCGCCGTGGCCCTGGCCGACTTGGCTGTATGCATTGAGCATGTGTTGACCTTTGTAGCCACCTGTGGGTGCGACGTAGCCATTTTGGCGGGCGTTGGTGGTCATGGTGGCGGAGAAAGGAGCTAGATGACCGAGACTGGAGCTGTATAAAGGCGGGACGGCTGGACGGCTGGTGACAGATGTCGGAGGGTGCTGCAGAGAAGAGTAGGGCAATCGAAAGATGTGAGCTCGGTGATGCGGCGACAAAAAGTATCAAGAACGGGAGAGCGGGCGAGGCTGCTGAGATGTACGGAAGAACGTTGCTCTGGGCATGGTTAGTCATGTACGTCCACCTAGGATACTGCCGCAAGAGGAGACGGTGAACGGTGATGGTGAGCCCAGCCACAGTTTGAGACGAAAGAGGGGTGGGTGGGGTCCACGACGCTTGGACATTTGCCCAGTTGCATGGGTGTGAAGTGAAGGGAAGCAACGAAAGCAGCGAGGTGACATCAACATACCGAATCGTAAACGTCAAACAGTCGCAATGTGCTGGACTGGTAGTGACTCCAAAGCTGTCGACAATGTCAGTGTACGGAGATAGGAAGGGTGAGGCAGCGATGAGCCATACCTGCGAAAAGCTACAAAGAATGTGGCCACTGAAGCGTATTGGTGAGAAAGAAGTGGTGCAGAATGAGTGAAGAGAAGAAGAGAAGAGAAGCGAGGAGGGGAGGCGAGAAGAAAAGGCGTTCGAGGGCGGCGGCTCGGCGTCGTGCAGAGGGCAAGAGCCGTGGTCATGTCTCGGTGGAGGAGGGGAGTAGCAACGGCGCGCGCATGTATACACGGAGCAACCTCGCCTTCCGCCCGGGGAAGTCGCCAAAAACCAGGTAGATGGGATGGAAGGCACTCACCTTGCTAATGATAGGTGCTGGAGCTGGAGCAGCGGCTGGAGCAGCAGCAGGAGCAGCAGCAGCAGACGGGTAACAGTGACAGTACAGACGAAAGCAGTAGCAGGCGCAGAACTGGGGTCGAGCTTCTTCCCTTTCTCGCCTCTTGTTTGGCGCGCTGTGGGTCTTTAGTGATGTTGGGACAGTGATGTTGGGGAAGTGCTGTTTGAATAGTGATGTCGAGGTTTCGATTGCGGATGAAGCTGCAGCGTGTGTGCTGCCATTTGGCTGCGGTGGGAGTCTACTGCTTTAATAAGACCTGTTGAAGACAAGAAGTGCGGCGTTGATATGTGCAAGCCAGGGATGTGCCTCTGTACAGCTGCAAATGAGTGCAGGCGACGCGACGTCACATCAGTCGTGCTCTCTGCCCGCTTCCACACCTGGCGGCCATGCCCTTCTGAGCCGAGCGTGTAGCAGTCTCCAGACGACGAGGCGTCCCAATCTGCACTCGAGCTTCTGCTTCCAGCAGCCTGCTCTCCGCCATAGCAAAGCTAATGCAGCCCTCAGCGCCCTTGCAGTAGGGCTGAAGGAGCAACGGCATCTGGAGCAAATACCAACCTGAACGCCACCTGCTCCTAGCGCAGTGCGCGCGAGCAGAGCAAGCTCCCTCTGTAAGAAGACGATCTACGTGGCGGGTCAGATCGCGGGATGAGGATTTGCCCTGTCACTTTTTCAACTCCGCGCTGCAGTCGGCTCTCGGATTCTCGCAAATCCACCTCCCCCCAGGACCCAGGACCTACTAGGTGCGTCGCTTTATTTGACACTGAGATTAGCTTGCAGCACGTTAGTAGAGTGACACGACACAAGGAACCTCTCTTGTAGCGACCTGTAACCCCACTGTTGCCCACAAGGGGCTGGGGATAGTCCTGCACTCGTAGAGGTCTGTCTGCGGTGCACTGGTGACTTCTGCTGCGAGCCGGCGCAGTGCAAACAGTCGCAGCCATTACTAGCTGCATTGGACGACATGCGTCTCCAAGTCGACTCCGCCAGGCCCCACTCGTCAACGTTGAGGCCAACGCTTTTCGGGTGACAGTGCAGAGCCTCCAGCGGCCCACAAGCCGTCGCCCCGGCGTAGCAGCAGCTGACAGAAAAAGTCCCGTCATGTCTGCGACAGCCATACTACTGCAAGGGCGTCTTTCTCCACCAGGCAAGACTTGATTGTCAAGCGCTTCGATAGGAGGCTACGTTGCGGCTGCAAAATTCAGGAGTCATTGGGGCGTGAGGAAGAGACACGATCATGGAGCGGCAAGACTGCGGCCGCGAATGGTTCTCTGAAAGCGAGGACCGAAGTACAAGAGGATGTTTGGGACAGGTTACTAACCATGCTTGTAGGGCGTCCCCATCAAGCGCTCTGCAAACAGCCAGTTGGGGCGCAATGTGAGCGGATGTGTTACGGCACTCACTCGATAGAGCTCTGCTCGCCTGTTCGCGTGCTGCGTGGGCGCAAGAGCACTGATTACCGTGTTGCATATTCTTCCAAGTAGCTATCCGGAGCTTTGTTCGCAAGCAGGGTTGCTGAAACAGTGACTGCAGGCTTGGAACGCGGCTCGCCACGAAGCAAGACGTTGGTTTGGCAAGGGCCGACAGTTCCAGTGGAGATCACCAGGGGTGCATGTAATAGACGGCTCGTGAGAACAGTTCCGCTGGGCTATTTGTCGCATGGCGTGCCGAGCGATGGCCCTCCAGATGTCACGCATGCCGTGCACCCTTAGGCGCTGCATTGCTTCTTCTTGTGTGCACATCGCTCGACTCTCTTCTGCTTTTGTCCGCGCCACCCACCGTTGCTTCGTTGCGACTCTGTTGATGTTACTCAACTCGACCTGAAACCTGGACTCCGGATCGACTCGCTACCACCCAGGGCGACGAAGAGGCCATGGTCCTCAGATTCTGTTTGAGCTGCATCCTCGAGGTGGTACAAGGCGCGAATCGTGCCGTATCAGCCTCGCCTGGAAGTCGTCAGGGTTCACGGAAATCTTGGGGCTGTATCGTGGTCCATGCTCTGACTGAGCATCAGAGATTGCCAGAGATTCGCGGCACCCAAGGACAATCATGTGGGACAAGGTTGCCATAGCATAGTGCGCTCCTTACTGTGGCCTTCGACCTCTCACTGCCTCTACCATGGGACGGACGGATCCTGGACGTGAGATCCCAGGCTTTGTTGATAGTACAGCTCTGGAGGGCACTTGTTCGCGGGGAAAGGGCAGGACCCAGACACGGTGGTACTGCACGGTATTGGTACACGGGAGGGCTCCAGGTAATGGTGTATCTGGATACCCGAGGATGTTGAGAAAGGTGTGCAACTGTAATCATCTACTGTTCGAACGGGGGGCTTCAATGCGGCAGCCTGTGCCGATGTGTCGATGTGGGCATGCGGGATGAAGTTGGAACGGAATGGACCTGCTTCACGAGCGGGTCCTACGGTTGCCGGCACCGGCCAATTGCGCTTCAGCAACACCGCGCTGTAGGAACACCGCAGGATTTACAACATGACTAGCCTGTGCTCTTGGTGCAGTTTGTACAGTTTTCGTATGATGGAATTCGTCGCTACTTTATCTACAGTTCACATACAAGCAGTAGGTATAGTACCGGCAAATCTATAACGCTGCTGTGTAGCCCAAATCGATCCCCATTATCGCCAGGCCCCAATGTGAATTCATCAAACGCTAGCCACTCTACTCCAACCCAATCTTGAAAATGTCTCCTCATGTACCCAAACGTCCATTACGACCAGACGTCTTCTTGGTACTGGTTTGACGCTCTCATAGCCTTGACAACGTCTTCACCCTTTGCCTCGGGTACATTCCTGTACTTGGCAATGATTTTGCCGAGAAGTGTGTTGACCTCGCGGGCCATGTGTGCTGCGTCACCACAGACGTAGAAGTAGGCTTTCTGCTCTAACAGCTTGTTGACCTCTTCGCCGTGTTCTTCTATCAGATGTTGAACGTAAACCTTGTTGGGACCGTCTCGTGAGAAGGCTGTGTGCATGACAAAGTTGTCGCCCAGAGCTTCCTTGTATTGCTGTGACGTGGGTTAGCCTAGTGGAGACGCGTCAAGACTGATGATGACTTACTTCCCACTCCTTCTCGTACATGAAATCTTCAGACTTCTTCCTGCAACCAAAAAACAGAATGGTCTTGCCAACCTTCCTACCAGCCTTGGCCTGGGCAGCCCTCTCCTGGATGAAACCTCGGAACGGAGCAACACCAGTGCCAGGTCCAACCATGATGATAGGCTTGGAGGGATCCGAGGGGAGCTTGAAGTTCGAATGACGTATGTGTATAGGTACGTGGATGCCGTCGTACTTGTTGCGAGGACCAGTGATGGAGTAGCTCAGGCCATGCGGATCGGGAGAGGGGTCGCCATGTTGCTTCTGCTTCAGAGCAAGGAGGTAGTTTGTGGTGACTCCCTTGAGGACGTGTGGTGCGTCAGGCTTCTGGTAAGAATCGACGACGGCGGTGATGGAGATCTTGGAGTTTTGCACTAACGAGGAAGAGGAGATGGAGTAGTAACGCGGCTGGATCTTGTGGAAGCCTTCGATGAGGAAGGAGAAGGGAACCTTGGTCCATGTCTGGCCGTGTCCTTCAATCTCGAGCAATTGGGCCAGGTTGAGGTGACGGTTGGTGACCTTTTGCTTGAAGTAGTCCTTGTCGCTGCCAAGCTTTGCCATCTCGGCCTTGACGTCGTCGTTGGGGGCGAATTGAGCAATGTTGGCGACCAGTTGACGAGAGACGGTTCCGCAAATCTCCATGTGGAAGCGAATGGCGGCATCGTAGGTAGTGGGCGAGGGGAAGGGCACCTTGGCAGTAGGGTCCAGAGCCTTGACTGCGATGACCGTGTGACGCTTGTACTCCTTGTCGAGGACCTTGAAGAGTCGGTCGACTTCCTTGCCAGCGTTGTTGGGCCAGATGGCGATGTGGTCACCCGTCGTGTACGAGAGCTTAGAGCCCTCGATGCTGATTTCCATGTGCAGACAGTTCCGCTCCTTTGTGGTGAAGAGCTCGGAGGACTCGACGATGGGGGCGATGAAAGGGTTGTTGGCGTTGAAGGGACCTTTCTGCTTGCCCTCGAGGTGGTTCGCGTTGGGCTCGCCCAGGTAGACGGTGTCATGTTCAGGCGAGAGGTCTTCCCTTTCGGTAATTTCAAAGACGGGCTCGTAGGAAGATTCACGCTCGTCGAGCTTCATCTGCTCGGCGACAGCAGCCCACATGCCCTCCTTCCAGGCGAGGAAGTCCTCCTCCATGGTGCCCGCGCCATCGTCGCCCTCGCCAGCTGGGCCGAGTCGAGTTGCGCCAAGCCTGGTGAGGTGCTTGTCGGTGTGGCGGATGACGGAATTGTAGTGCTCGTACGTGTTGTTGCCCAGGCCGAATGCAACGTAGTTGAGGTTGGCCAGGGGTTTGGTGCCTTCATCGTGGACGCCGCTGAAGTTGGGTTCGTCGTGGGCAATGAACTCGAAGAACTCGACGGCGTTGTCCGTGGGCTCGCCCTCGCCGTACGTGGCCATGACGAAGACGGCGAGCTTGTGGTCGGGGAACGTGTCCAGGATGTCGTAGTCGTATTCCTCCATGTCGGCCACCATGGTCTTGAGGCCGAAGCGCGCGTGGCCCTCCTTAGCAATGCGCGCTGCGTAGTCCTCGGCGGTGCCCGTCTGGCTGCCGTAGAAGACGACGCAGTCCTTGTCCGACTCTTCCATCTTCTTGACGATGTCGCGAGACTTGACGTCGGCATCGTCGCTATTGTCGATGCCTGAGCCGCCATAGGGATCGGCCGCGACGGCCCAGTAGGTGCCCTTTGTGAAATAGGCGACGGTGCCGAGCAGCAGCGCTGCCAGCACGACAATGTCGAGCGTGTCGAGTTGCGCCATGACGGTGCTCGTGGGCAGAAGGCGCGGGCAGTGAAGGGGCTCGGGGTAGCAACAACAGAAGGTCAGAGACGCGCTGCGATCTGGTCACAAGTCGCTGTCGCCGGAACAGGGGAAGGTGGAGGGGGTATTTGTAGCGGCGTCAGCTGCAGCTGGTGGATCGCGCGGGTGGGTATCGTTGTACGCTGCACGCTGCACGCTGCCTTCGGCCGTGCCGCTGCTGGGGGGGGGGCTTGTTAAAGGTGAGGTGCAGAGTGTTGTTCAAGCTGACCAGCACAAGGCAGATCCCATTGTTATCTACTCTACCCATCTGTCTTCAACGCCTGCCCCGTGACCAGAAGTGATGCCGTCACCGTCTGCAGCGCTGGCTCGGTCCTGGCTCGGAACGCACCAATTCCGCATATGCTCGCGCTTCCGAGGGTCACCGCGCAAGCCTCAGCTGAAGCCCCGTCAGATTTCCGCGCATTGTGGGGAAGACTTGTCGACTACACGTGGTAGCAGGTCCAAATAGTGTAGGTGGGCGCGCCCGTTGGCTGGGAAGCAAAGCTGGCTTATAGCTTGATTTACAGCAACGCAAAGGGCATGCAGCAGAGGTAGCCAGCGACCATGAGCGCCCTGGTTGGTGTGAGACGAGTGCGTAGAGCTTGTGCGTGCGCCGTCACTTGCCCGTTGCCTCGACCCACCGACATTACTTCTGCCCAATACCACATGCATGTACGAGCCGTACAATCTCGTGCGGGCGCCGACGACGTCCGTCTTCCCGACCTGGAGCCCATCTGCTCGCAACGCCTGTACTTTGTACGCTGCCAAAGCCCCGTTGCCAGCATGGCGGTGAGCTCGAGGTAGACGGCCACTGTGTACTGACTCCTGAGATCGATGGCCACTGTGTACTACTATGGTAGCTGGCATGAGTAGTGTAGGTGGGGAAGCACGACAGGGGTGTTCAGCTGTATTTTTCAGATAAATTGAATTGTATTACTCAGTATCTTGCATTGTGATGGTGCAGGTGAGCATTGTGTTATATACAAAAATAGGGGGGGTTTGATGTAATCTAGTCAATAGAGCCATTCCGGGTCATCTGGAGAACACCCTGGTGGTGCCGGACCCACCTACACTACTTGTGCCAGCAACCATAGTCAGATCGACAGCCATTTTGTACTGAGAACTGATCGTATCGGCCGTCTCACTATCGATGGGCGAAACCACCTCCCTCTTGTCAGCACAAGTGAGATGGTGTCTAGGTAAGCCGTGTGATTCGACTGTTGACGGTCGTTGGCAATAATTAAGCGACCTCCACAGTAGGGCTCACACATTCGACACAATTCGGTTCATGCATTATACCCGCCTCTGTTTCTTTGCCACAGCTTTCCTCGGTGGCCCACGTCATACTCCCCTTTTTCTGTACCGTTGCCGTACGCAGATGATGCTGGTTCATCAACTGGCTGACAATGGTTCATCAACTGGCTGAAAATAATTAACTGGCTGACGATAGTTCATTAACTGGCTGACGATGGTTTATTAACTAGCTAACACGTTATCGACAAGCTGGCGATAGTTTATTCACTGGCTGACAATGATTGACTGGCTGACGATAGTTCATGACAGTGCTTCATCAAGTGGCTGACGATTGACCACGCCCAGTTCCTGCGTCAAAGCGCCTGATAGCATCCGCGCAACGCCGTGCTGATGTTGATGCCCGGGCATGTGACCGAGCAGTCTTAGCGTAATTGACATGGTAATCAAGTGTTGATACTGCATGCCTAAGGCTCAGGCAACCTGCCCATACAAAGGGCAGACAGTCAGCGAGCGCGGCTCTGCCCTCTGCTGCACTGGCATGACGAAGGCACCAGATGGCGATGGAAGGGTGCAGTCCTACTGACAAGAGGATGTGCTGACAAGATATGTGGGAGCGCCGACACTTGCACTGACACTTGCACTGACATTTGCTCTGACACTTGCACTGACATTTGCTCTGACACTTGCACTGACACTGACATTGACGACCATGACACCACGTGCGAGATGGCTCCTCCACCGCAGCTTAATCTCCGCCTGTGCCTGCTTGATCTACTGGAAAAGATCTCCACAGTCGTTTGCTGCCGCGCCGCCATAGAAGATCATGGGCACCAATCAGGCTAGCCATCCAGGAACGACAGGCGCCAGGGCACCGGGGTTTATGCGATTTCGTCGACGTCCCAATGGCAGACGTCGCTCGTGGCTCGCCTCTCGCACAGGCTGCTCTCCTCTCTGTCGACCCAGATGACGATCTCCTCGTCCGCCCATGAGTGCCCATGTGTGAGTTTGTCCTTTTCTTCCCGTCGCGACGCCGCCTTAAGGGCTCCTGTGCAGCGAGAAGCAACGGGGATGCTCTGCTGCGTGCCATGCGTGCCATGCGTGCCATGCGCGCTGGACCTCCACGCACGCAGGCAGGGTCGTGTTTGAAACGACCAGCCGTTGGGGGGGAGGTGCCAGTGGTGGCATATCCCTGAGCTTATTCAGACGTCCAGCCCTCCGCCCTGCTCCCTGCTCCCTGCTGTGCCCGTGGGCTTTGCTGACAACCGCCTGGACAGCTGCTTCGCACTCACATGCGCAAGCTCGACAAGCTCTTTCACGAGAGCCGAGTGTGACGCGCGGTCGCATATCATCACGCACCAGGGCCCCCGGCATCGCCCTCCCTAGCAGCACCAGCGCCAACTCGAGCCCGGACGGGGCCCTCGACCGCAAGCCCTCGCACTCGTATGCCCACAACCGCAACACCTCGATCGTGCATGGCGTCCAGCACTCGCGCAACACGAGCTTCGTGAATTCGCCCGCCACCAGCCCCCTCAGCCCCCACGCGCAGCTCCTCGCAGGCCTCGATGGAGCCGTCATGTCGCAGGACACCATCACGGCGGCCTTCTCCGCGCACGGCGTGACAGCCGGCGCGGGTGCTGCAAATGTCTTCACCGCTGCTGGCCTGCCCTCCGCCCCGGGCGACAGCAGCAGCACCACCAGCAGTGCGCAACGCAAGCCAGAACGAGCCCCCAGCAGATCGTCTCGCAAGGGGCACGTCCACCACCGCTCCCAGTCGCGCCATCACCAGCACAACCACGAACTCAAGACCGTCGGCGAATATGCCCTGCACCACCTTTTCAACTCCTTCATCAGCCAGGCCGACCAGAAGATCATACAGTGCATGACAGACCGCACCCGGCCCGAGGCCGAAGTCGAGTTGATCTGTGGTCCTGGCGTGGACCCCAACTTCGATCAGCTCATAGCCGCGCTGGGCCACATCGCGCGGCACAAGCCAAAACCCCTCATCGACACCATCATGCTCTGGCGCAAAGCGAAGAGCGAAGAGGCTGCAAAGCTACGAACGCAGCTGCAAAGCGTAGGTCAGATCAGCGCACCCTTCCTGTCGTCGTGCTGATATACAAAGGCCCGGCAAGCAAGTGCACCATCCCATCCCCATCTACCTCGACGAAACACAGAGTCGAGCCAACATCTGCCCGAGAACACGTCAACCACCTCGATCGCGGCAGGCGCCGAGCAACTGATCGCCCTACAGGATACCGTGACCCTCGCAGAGCAACGTTCGACTGTGTCCACTTATATCCTCTGTCGAGTGCTCATCGAGATCATGAGCCAAACTGATATCCAGAATCTGACTTTTGACATGGCCGATCGTCTGCTGGGCCTCTTCTATGGACAGCTCAACACGGTGGACCCTGATCTGGTTGAGATCTCCAACCTCAGCAAAGCTAACTACGCCATATTCAGCCAACTACTTGGTGTCCTTAGTGGACTCATATTCGATCCCGTACAGGAAAAGTTCATCGTCGACCTTAGAACCATAGATACCCAATTGTCCGTCAAGGGCCAGTACACACGCGACATCGAAAACAAAGGCGCACAGCTCATACGTGCTCTTCGCTACTTGAAAGTCAAGACTTATCCAGAGGAATCGTGGGACCGTACTTGCAATTTCATGATGTCTCTTGCGAAACTGTTTGTTAGCGCTCATGGCCACCCAATGAAGTACGCCTTTTGCCAGGTGCTGAGGGAGCTCTTGCTCCGGATTGCATCAAAAGCCTCTATCGAGACAAGCTCGCCCAAGTGGAAGCCAGTAGTCGACATGATGAGGCAGAGGGCTGCTGTGCTGCTCGGCAAACCTAAGCACTGGCACGAGGCCTTTCCTTTGATGTCCGCACTTTTGTGTGTCTCACCGACAGAGACGTTCACGGCGCAATGGTCTGCTCTAGCATTGTCAACACAGCCACGACTCAAAGAGCGTTTAACTCGACCCATTGCCCTGCGAGGCATATGCCAGTTGGTGTGGACTTACCTGTACAGGAAAGGTCCCGATCCACCAGCCACCGCCGTTCGCAAGCTGGACGACATCATTCGAATGATATTCCAACCTGGCCGGCGATCATATCTATCTACTGAACCTGCCATCGCCGAGCCCCTCATTCAGCTATCTAGGATCATTGGGTACAAGTACCAAGACCTTTGCTTTAAGACGATCATCTTTCCCTTACTCAATGCTGAAATGTTCGCTTCTGGTCGAGAACTGCGTGTCGAGAACTTGGAGCCTGACCGAATGGTACTAGGCATTCGCTCGTTCCTCGCAATAATGGCAGATCTGGAGAACCTGGAACAACCACCATTTCCGATCTCGTTCGACTATGACCCTAACGCAATTCTTTCAGAACCCTTGGCCCTTCCAGTCAGCCCGCGATCGCTACAGCATCTTCCTATCAAATCTTCGCTATTGAAGGAAGAGCGGCTGTCACGACCGGTCAACTTCAGTGGCTTCGCTGAAGTGGCAAAGGAATCGTATGTACGCTTTTGCAAAATACTGGGAGAGATTACAATCATCTGCGACAACACTTTTGGTGGTCAGGCAGTCCTGGATGAAAAATTCTCATTACAAACGCCCAAAACCCCAATGGCAGAGGCCTTCAGCTTTGGCCGTCGTGAAGATCACCAGGGTTCTGGAGACCTAAGACAAGGCTTCTACGACTTATTGCATGTTGCAGTACAAGCCTTACCTCGATGCTTGTCGCCACACATTCCCTTCAACTCGCTTGTCAACCTGTTGTGTACTGGTACCGCCCACGTGCAGAGCAACATCGCAATCTCTTCTGCACAATCGTTAAAGTCGATTGCCCGACAGTCACACGCACAACAAGTCACGATAGGTTTTGCTCGTTTCATCTTCAATTTTGATGACCGCTACGCGACTATGTCAGACGGCGGTATGCTCGGTGCTGGACACATCGAGAGTACGCTGAAGCTTTATGTGGAGCTACTGCAAATCTGGATTGAGGAAATCAAACAGAAGGCCCGAAAAGCAGCTCTTGACACGCCTGAAGAAGGCACGGGTAATCGAGCTGTACTCCTTGATCTCTCATCCGTGTGGACACATGTTGAGGAAGTCGAATCACACGGCCTCTTCTTTCTGTGTTCGCCCTCACGCCGTGTGCGATCTTACGCAGTCACTGTCCTGCGCCTCATTACTGAGTTCGACACGGCGCTAGGCGCTACCAACACTCGCATAATACGGGTTTTCGAGGGTAGTCCACAGAAGGTTATGGACATCAGTGACGAGAAACTGTCACTAGCCGAGCGAAGTCGCCTGCAGCGTGGCATGCGCAAAAGCAACGTGCAGAGTACCCTGGTGGAACTATGCAGCAGCGACGTTCCCTACGACTCTACGCTTTGGTTCAAGATCTTCCCGAACCTCGTGCGCATCAGCTTTGAAGTATGCCCATTCGCTGTTACCTTGACCCGCGACATTGTTTGTGCGAGACTCACGCAGATGCATCGAACCTTGCTTGCACTTGGCGATGGACCACGCGCTACTCCCTATTCACCCTTCGAGCCTGGCGGTGCAAGCAGAATCACTAACCGCTTAGCTTCAACTGCACCCGAAATCATCATTGAACAATGGAAGCTGTATTTGATCTTCGCCTTCACCACTTTGACAAACCCGGGCCAAGGCGCTCTGGCTCTGGCTTCGAACCAAATGTCCCAGCACTCGCGGAAGAGTTCCAGATCATCGCAGAAAAGTACCAATAAGCTACACACAGCCAGCGAGCTTTTCGCCAAGGTTCTTCCAGCATTGTCAGTGGACAATAGCGCTGTCCGAGAGGCGGCTGTTATTGGTCTGGGCTCCATCAATATCAATTTGTATCGAACGCTCTTGGAGTCTTTACAAGGAATTGTCGCCGCATGCGCTGAAGAGGCTAAAACTAGGTTGGGAGCGCATACCAGGACACTGAGCAGCCCACGAAGGAACCAACGCACTGATCATCTTCGGACTGAGATCACACATGTGTACAAACTGACCTCTCAGTTTTTACGGCTCCCGGAGGCCTACAATGACGAATGGATTGTCAATAATCTCGTCAATTACACGAAAGATCTGAGAATTTTCCTCAGTGATGCTGAGGTGCAAAATGAGTGGGGCTTCCAGAAGCTTCGCACACATTATTGTGGCCTTGTGGAAGTACTGTTCGAAGGCATCAATCGGACAAACGACCCTCTGCAGTGGATGTCATTCCAAGCTCGCAAGGCGGCCTTTACGCTGATGGAGGAATGGTGTGGTTACTCAGCAGATCAACCTACCGTTCGTCAGCGGGAGGAGAACATGCGCAGATCGATGTTGGATCGCGCAGTTGATATGGGCAACAAGGGTATCGCAACGGCAGCCATGGAGATTGAGAAACGCGATCTTCGAACAGCAGCACTCAGTGCCATGGCTGCACTGTGTGGCGGTCCAGTCAGCATCACGACTGACAGCAAAGTCTTGATGCAATTCGATGTCCGTCGAATGCTCTCATGGATTGACAGCATCTTTGAAACTCCAAGTGATCGCACGCATGCAATCGGTCGCAGAGCGCTGTCGAACCTCATCATTCACAACCGCGAACATCCCTACCTTTTGGATCGGGCTATAGAGATGTGCTACCTCTCCAAATCCTCGAAAGCCTTGGCCAGCTACTTCGAGGTTGTTACGCAAGTACTCACGCACCGTGAAGACTACACATTGCCATTCTGGAAGGTTCTCAGTGCGGGTCTCTACACACTTGGACACGAGAACAGCGAGCTGCGCGTCAAATCTTCTCGTTTGCTAAGAACACTGGAAGGCCGAGAGCAGAAAAACTCAAAGCTGCAGGATCTTGACATCAGTATATCTGACAAAACCATCGCTGTATACAAACTGGCCCAGTTCGAGACCTCTCGTCGGCTTGCAAAGCAGCATTCAGAGCTTGCCTTCTTAGTATTCTCGCAGTTCTCGTACTACTTCAAGGAGCTACAGCCAGACCATCAGCGAAACATGGTTGCTGCGATGCTGCCCTGGATCCAGACCATCGAACTTCAAGTACAACCAGGCGGTGGTCCCACAGCCAACTCCTACATGCTCCTCGTCAATCTTTTCGAGATCACTGTCCGCTCAGGTAATGCACTTCACAATGAGATTCAAGCTCTTTGGCAAGCCCTGGCGACCGGTCCGTACGGAGGCAACGTACAACTAATTCTCGACTTTATTATCAATCTCTGCTTGGACAAGCGGGAGCAAAACTATGTCGATTTTTCGAAACAAATCGTGGTTCATCTGTCAAGTACCCCTGCTGGGCAGAAGGTCGTCGAGTTCTTGCTCCTTCAAATCAACCCACGCTCTCTAGTGAGCGAGAAACGAGAGCCCATACCGCCACCAGCAGATGCCGTCAATCTGCCTTATCTCGCCGACCTTAGCGCTCTACTCCCGAGCAGCAACAAACAAGTAAGTGCGCATGTGTTACTTTTGAGCCTCGTTTCTGACTAGCGTAGTCTGGCTTTGCTTTGGGCCAAGTTTGTCTGATTCTACTCGTTGATCTTATGGTATCTCCCATTGAACTCGCTAGCGAACACGTTCCGTTGCTGCTACAGGTCGTCCTTGTGCTCTGGGATCACTACACGCCCGTTGTCCAAGATCAGGCCCGAGAAATGCTGGTGCACCTCATACATGAATTAGTTATTTCAAAGATTGAGGACGACACACTAGGCATCGATAAGCGAGCTATCGAAGACTTTGTGGAAAGCATTCGCCAACACGACATCAAGGTTGTGTGGAACTATGATGATAAAAACAGCAAAGACACGGAAGACTCCAGCTCCAAAGTACCAGACTCCATGGAACACGTGTCAGGCGAAGTGCTGAAGTTTTTCACTCTTGCGTATCCAGGACTCAGGGAGGCATGGGGAAGGGTGGCATTGAATTGGGCTACCTCGTGTCCAGTCCGTCACCTGGCGTGCAGATCTTTCCAATTATTTCGGTGCATTCTCAGCTCTTTAGATCAACAGATGCTCTCCGATATGTTGGCCAGGCTCTCCAACACCATCTCAGATGAAGAGAGCGACATTCAAACCTTTTCCATGGAAATATTAACAACACTACGCGCCATCATTGAAGCTCTGGCCCCAGAAGACCTGATTCAGTATCCTCAGCTATTCTGGACGACTTGCGCTTGTCTGGACACAATTCACGAAGGCGAGTTCCTGGAGAGTCTGCTCATGCTTGACAAGTTTCTCGACAAGCTCGACCTTGGTGACCTTACAGTGCTGCAAATACTCGAAGACAGCTGCCCTGAGAAGTGGGAGGGCAACTTCGAGGGTCTTGCCCAACTCACCTTCAAGGGCATTCGATCAAGTATTTGTCTTGACCGATCGTTGCGAATCCTCAACAGGCTCGTCGTGCTGCCTTCGAGTCGTATTGTTGGCGACGACACGCGACTTGTGTACACAATACTTGCCAACTTGCCCAGATTTATCCGATCTTTCGAAACAATCAAGAGAGATCCTGGTGTCAAAGCTACTGCTGAGGTCTTGGCTTGTGTGGCTGAAGAGCAATATCAGTGCACTCCCCTTGCTGACGCGCTCACTTCGTTCGCGTTGAAACGATATCGTCAGGAAACAGACTTCCTGTCACAAACCTTATCGGCACTTCGGGCAGCTTACTTTCCCGATCTTGAGTTAGGTAGTCTGATCTTCCTGCTAAGCCTCCTCACCAACAAGATCGATTGGATGAAAATTAACACCATGGAGGTACTGTGCATCTTGATACCAGAGATCGAGATGCGCAAACCAGAGATAGCTTCCAAGGGGCCCGACCTCGTCTCTCCTCTCCTGCGATTGCTCCAGACTGAGTTTTGTCCACAAGCTTTACGAGTGCTTGACTTTGTCATCAATCTGAGCATGACGAACGCCCCAACGCCATTCGAAAAGCAGCATATACGTATGAGCATGGCTGGATCACACTCGACCAGAGGCTACAAGAAGCAGTTTGAAAAAACCCAGTCGTTATATGGCATTCCAGAGGAGAGTGGGTGGTCGATACCAATGCCTGCTCATCACTCGCACCTGACGAGAGCGAACGTACATGCTGTTTTCTACACTTGCGGTAACCTCCAAGGGGCCGACGTACCCGAAGCAGCCACGCCAAAGATCGAGTTCCGTGCAGACGAGTTCCCCTTCAGCCCGTTGTCAGATTATCGTACAGCAACGATGACTTCCGAAGACACACGTGGCGAGGGCCACATTGGTGATTTGGTCATGAAGTTGGACAGTCTGGATGACTTTTTCGACGACGACGACGATGACGATGATGACAACGAGACACTCACCGACTTACCCAACTTCACATCAAGTCACTACCAACCTCATAGCTCTTACAACAATAACACGCTGAACACACGGGAAAATCTCTACGACCAGCAAACAGCACCAATTCTGCTCAAATCACTGACACGCAACGCGAGCGTGACCTCTTTCCAGTCAGGCTTCAGCTCCGATCACGTAAAGCTTTCACCCGCACGGGATCCCGGCGTGATGACACCGGGTGCTTTTAGCTCATTCACATCCACCCCCACCGCCCCTGGGCCAACAAGCGCACCCCGTCCAGGACTCCACGCCCGATCCGCAACCTCGCCTTCTGCACCGAACCAGATGCAGCACGTCTCACCTTCGCTCTCCACCACTGCGCTCGACGAGATTGGCGAGTCTTTCTCAGACGACGACATACGTTTAGTCAATGCAGACCGCACATTCAGTCTTGAGAACATGGCCAAGCCCGTTACGCAGGATACAAGAAGCCGGATACGGAACGGTATGAGGAGACTTACTGGTGGCGGCGGTGACGCAAAGGAGAGCACAAAGACAAGAGAAGCAATCAAGCAGGCACTGCAAAAAAGCCCACAGGTTCCAAAAGTTCCGGACATTTATCTTCACAATTCGAAGAGTTCGGATTTATAGCAACGATTGAGCTTCCTTGGGTTGAATTAGCTCATTCTCCGAAGGAAGCTCAGGGATTAAGATTCATGCCAATGTACAAATGGCAGAACAGGCACACTCACCGTTAGTGAGCTTGAGGGAGGACAATTTTCGGCACTGATTCCTTGCAGAAAGATAGATACCAGGTTACAGTAACAACCACTGCAATATAACATGTAATCCAACCCATCGTAATCCACGTTCTGAGAACACTCAGCCGCGAAAACAGTCTCCCCATACCGAGACGCTCGTCAAACCCGTGTCTATACACAGATCCTTGTCAACGCTCCCTTTCCATCCCCCAGACACTCACATCTCCTTTCCCACTTCCCACTTCCCCTTTCCCCTACGCTGCTTCCACCGAATATCCCTCGCCCATCCATGCATGACTCCAGTTCGCACTACCATCCCTTTCCCTCGTCTCGCGGTACAAGAACACATCCCCAATGTAAATTACAGTTCCATCGGTCCGCACGTACTCTCCGGCTGGCACGTTCCACGGTTGTCTAGGCAGGACTGCGCTATCGTCTTCAGGGCGGGGTCAGCGAGTAAGTGAGTGAGTGGTGGTGGTGGAGGTGGATATCTGAGATGTGGGGTTGTACTTACGGAGGTTGAGGTGTGCGAGGGACTTGTGGATGTCGTTGGTGGAGGTGGTGGAGGTGGAAGTAGAGGTAGAGGCGGAGAGGGAAGTAGAGGTGGAGGGTGACATGGTCGTGAAGTGGTTTGCTGGGCTTTGAACTGTGGAGATGATGCTTGAGAGATAGATAGAGCGGGGTGGTGTGAATGGGATGTTTTTGTGTATAGATGAGTTTATATCATCTCTGTGTTGTGCATTAAAACATATGGTTTATGGTAAAAAAAATATAGGGTCTCTTTCACTTGGTTGGAAGGGTCTCTCTGCTCTGATTTAGGAGTCTCTCTGCTTCGATTGAGGGGTCTCCCCGTATGATTTACTTTGTTAGGGTCTTTTTGCATGGGCGTGTAGGGTCTCTTCATCTCTCATGGCCATACTCGTTTGCTACAGGACTCTGCTTGCCACAGTTCATGGCCTGTGACGCGCAGGGGCGGCACGACTAGCTCTTGCGCTCATCGGCAAATTTTGACTTCTGCTACGCCAAGAACCAGCCTGCTTAGTTGGGAGGGTCTCTGGATTGTAGAGTTTTGGAAGCATTAGACTATGCCAGGCGTATCCGCTTGCTCCACCTCATTACATATTCACGGCCCAATCAAGTAGCTGGAATCTTACACTCCTAAAAATCTGTACATATGCTTTCCAAACTATAAAAGACGCCAGGAGCTTGCTTCGATGGTGGCTGAAACACGCGCGCCGATGAGGGCGCGCCACCTAATCGCGACAAGAGCATAAGAGTCCTGTGCAGATAGGCCCAATACGGGGGATTTTCCTTCCGCACCGCGAGGGGTCTCTTTCCACAGACCGGGATTGTAGTGGTTCGGCTATTGCAGGACTCAAAGAGACCCGTCTATCAGATCCAATCACGCGGGGGCTGTGCGGCCCAATGGCCAGGGTCTATGGAATTCATAAGCACACCATGCCCCGACGACCACAAGTACACCACACATTTGCAATCACCCATTGTTGGTGACTTCGGTCAACCTAACATATCGTATGTAAATCCACCCTAACTCGAGTCGCATGTTCACCCCGATTAGTATCTTGAGCTGATTGTAGCGCGAGGCTACTAGCCTCGCGCTGTCCCAATCTCGCCAGCGCAGCATGATCATCTAAACTGTATCCTTTGGAGCGACCAACCGCGTGAGGAGCAATGGCCCAGCGACTGGTTTCTGGATGCTGTAATCGAGTCTAGTAACCTAGGCCTGGATTCGGTTAATTTCTCGACACTGAGTACAGATCTGCAACTTATGACTACACCCTCTTCTTCTGACAAGTATTTCTTCTCTGCTCCAGCTCAAGCAGAACAACATGCTGGGGCTGCTTTCGAAAAATTTCAAGCATATTCGTTTCCAACGGAACAATCTGCGTCGGTAATCGACACTCTTCCTGCTCCGGTCTCAGCAACGTCGTGCAGCTCGTCTTCCAGAGATGTTTCCGAAGCAATCTTCGACTCATCACCAGAAGTTCTCCCGCGTGCTCCTCTTCGTTACTTTTGCGACAAGCCTGACTGCTCGAAGGGGTTCGCACTTCAGCAGCAACTGCGGTAAGCGTCTCACAATCTGTTCTGTAGCACATTCTATGTATTTGATACATGCCCTAATCAGCGCACAGAAGCCATGCAAAGACACACAAAGATAAGGAATATGCTTGCGATGAATGTCCTGCCCGGTACCCTCACTCGAAAAACCTACGAGACCACAGGCAGAGCATGCACGAAGGCAAACGATACAAGTGCGACGTCGAAGGATGCGAAAAGATGATAAAGCACAAGAAGAATCTTAAAAGACACAAAGAGAAGAAGCATGGGGTTGCCTCTAGATTTTCAGTCCGAACTTATTGAAAATCCATAGGCAATCCCGGCAAGCAACAGATCACGTTAATGTCGAGAAACTAACCCCCCAGATACTGGAACCTGCGATCTTCGCCAACACTATGAAGGGCGGGCATTTCTTCTTTTCTGTTGCTAATTTCTTTAGCTAACAAACTCCCTCACCACACCTTCTCACCACACCTTCTCACCACCGTCCACCAAACCCGCTCACCAAACCTTTCATGTAAATACCCCTACTGTTGATACTAGCGGAGATTGGCGCTCCCCAGAGAGGGGCCTCAATCAGGATTCTCTTTCTAAGAAATGCCCGCCCTGGACGTCCAAGGAGTTTGATGATCTGACCGATCATTTATCGTTAGCACTAGTTCGCATCATGTCGCTGCCAAGTTCAGAGCGGCAAGTTTTCTCACTTCCTTTGTGGAGATCTGCAGCTAACTTGCTCTCAGACATGATGCGGTCTCCCACCATCATATTTGACATCGACGTTCCATCCATTTCCGTGGTTCTTACGGAACACTTCACTCATTTGACACACTCGCACGGCGAGCATCTCGGCGGCAACGTTGGGAATACACAGTCTTTTCCGCAATACAGTTTACGATACAATAGACCAAAAACCAGAAACACACTTTGCAGTAACGAGACTCATCGTCTTATGCGCAGCCACCGTGATTATGATGTCAGAAGCGCAGAAGCAGCAAGCTTCTATGCCTGTCGTGATTTACGTCTTTACTGCGTTGGTAACATCAATCTCTGGCCAAACGATAATAGCACCTTGGGTAAGTGGAGAAGTAGGCGGTCGAACAGTCTACATAATGAGGCCGTACGCTTGAAGCTAGAGGATGACGATAATGAAGGTGCAATAGCTGGGAGCGGTTCAGTAAGAAGGCGGTGTCACTTAGAAACGAAAAGCGCGTGCTATCGAGTCTCTTCCCAGGAATGGGGTCACAGTTAAGGTTGAAGTACTGCATAGGACGACCGATGACAGTCGGGGCCTTGAACAAATGATCTTTATAGAGCTATCTACAGAGCATTCTAATAGTCTAAGCGCAGCTCTATTGCAACATCTTGTTTTCCATGCCAGCGAGCACAGCAGCCCCAACGATGCCACCATCCACAGCTTCCCTCAATACCACTCTCCTACCGGAGTTCAGCCCGGATGCGGTCACAAGCTCATCTATCCATTTTTGGCAGTCTTCTAGCCAATGAGGGTACTGTGAGATGGTGCTTCCTGTGTATGCAATCACAAGCTCTTCCATGTCCGGTGGAACGTCTGATTCGCTCCCCGAGAGGCTCGGCTGCGTTGTGCTCCTCTGGGTCAAACTGATATCACCTGCACAACCCAAGAGACCAACGGAGGCAGCGGCTATCAGTGCGGACGAGCGTTGTTGAACGGTCTGGGCTAGACTACGGAGCAGATGGACACGCGTTGCTGTCCAGAAACTATCATCTCCGGCCACGTTTGAGGGATATTCCTTGGCCAGCAGCTCTCGTAAACTATTGTGGTCTAAACGAGCGACGGTCTCTGAAAGGAATCTTGTCGGTAGTGCGTTCTTGTCTTGCAGGATGTATGGGATTCTGTCCATGTCGGTGTCCAGCGAGACGATGTAAACAAACGCCATACGCACGATTTCGCCGAGATATCGTCCAGAGGTCATGTACTCGAAAGGCTGGAAGCCAGGTGCATCGCTGTTTTGATCCAAGGTTCGATCCCAACGTGTCTTGATTCCTAGCGCTTCGAGTGGTTTGTCGGTGCCGCGAATAGTCCACTCCGTGTTGATGACGATACTGTCCGGTGCCTCTGACTGCTGTATGCCGCTCAGCTTCGAAGGATGCAGGCTGGTGGGCCTCATGGGTATGGTAGCGTTAGTTCCTGTCCCTACAATGAGACCCATGGTGACACGACTGCTCCGTGTGGAGTTGACCGTGTATGCCAACGAGACAAATGTCGCTACTGTGTCGTTGGTGATGGCCGCTACTCGCAGGCTCGGTAGTAGATCGTCACTTTTCGCATCGGTTGCATCATCGGCCAAAATACCATCTGTAGAAGATACCGAGCAATGGCGTGCGTAGCCAGCGAGCAGCATCTCACCAAGGTTCAAGTGCGTGTTGATGGCGAAGCCCTTTCCCATGGGTAACAACCTAGCTTCTGACAAGCTTGTTTGCCTGGAGACGTGTCAACCCCTGCGTTTCTTGGTTTACAGATAGTATGTTCGTACGCCATCGGAAAGCTGAACGTAACGCCTAGCAGTACCTCTTTGTCTTTTGAGATTGTTGTGTCGTTAATGGCGTCTGCCACGACCTCAGCCATGCAGTCGCCAACCCACTTGAAGAGATCCTCTGGCTTGTCCATTTTTAGGTGATCTCCAATAGACCAACTTTTGTCATGGCTCCTGTTAATCTTGGCAGGGAAATGGCCTCTACCATGGTGAGCTTGATTCCCAGAGCGTCCAGGCTTGTCCAAGTCCCCTGCCAGCTCCACAAACCCAACTCTTAGGTTTGAACCACCAAGATCGATAGCAAGAAATCTACCCTGCTCTTTTCCAGTTGGCAGGGCAGTCACAGGTGTTACCAGGAAGTGCTCAGTGGAATCTCTCGCAAGGTTTTCGTACGTCTCCGAGAACCGGCGTGCGAGGTCGAGCAGTGTTTTGGTGTCAAGGCAGCTTGTCAGCTCGTGAAAAACATCATGGACGTCTCCTGACTCCTGGAAGGGGACCATCACGAGCTCGTATAGAGGTTACAAATGGAAGCGGGGGCAGACGTTGAAGAGCACGGGGACACTAGGGCTGCCATGGCATGAACGAGGCTCAAGCCGCTGCGCCACTGGTCCGGTGAAGACGATAAGAGAGGTCGTACCCTGACGACAAGGCCGGAAAGCATGGATTTATGTGCGATACAATACGGACAGAGACATGCCAGCAGACGGAACAATACAAAGCCATGCCCGGGATACAGCATCTCGTGGTCGTTATGAGATCTTGGACCGTCATCGGCGTTGTGAACCAGCTGCAGCTGCCATGAGGCTTTGGACCCACCTTTCCTGGCTCCGCTCGAGCACCGCGGTCCGCGCGTCAATTGAGACGGCGCGGGAGGATCAGCTAATCATACAGACATCTCGCGCAATCGCGCATCATCTGAGATGTCGTCCTGCCGCTATCTCTTCGATCTCCCACCTCGACGTTTATTTTGTTTGCTGTCCACGTGCCCGACGTGCTATCAGTGACCTATCACGCCTCAACCACTTTTAGCACCCCAGGGCCCAGAATCTCACGCAGACTTCGTATTGCCCTATTCACTCTCCGCCAAGCAGCACAAGAACGGCCGGAGTCTGTGCCGCTGCAGAGCTACATAGTACGCCATGCAACCCTCGACATGCGAGAAGACCGTGATGGCGTCGAAAGCACCCTTATTTCTCCAGACGCCGGAGCATGCGCCCGTTGCCGCGACCATGCCACGACCTCAGCAGAAGCGCAAGATCCACGTTGCCATAATAGCGATCGTCTTTGGACTGTTCTGGCTGGCGAGGTCTTGGAGCTGCGAACATGAGCCCCTGGACATGAAGGCGAGGGTGCCGCTGGATGTTCATATCATGTGAGAGCACTTGCACTGCACGGCACGCAAACCCTGTTGCTGACGTTGCTCGCAGGTCGAAATGTCCAGATGCACGCGCCTGCCTCCAGAAACTTGTCGTCCCAACCATGGCAAACGTATCTGAAAAAGTCGACTTCAGGCTGTCCTTCATCGGCCAGTAGGTTGCCCTTTCGCAGACGTCCTTCCAGAGCTAACACAACCACAGACTCACCAACGAAGACGACGGCGTCCAATGCAAACACGGCCAAACCGAATGCCTCGGCAACATCGTCCTCTTGTGCGCCGCCTCCGAATATCCTGACCCTAAACTGCATCTCGGCTTCACAAACTGCCTGATGAACGACTACCAAGAAATTCCCAAGAAGGAGCTTATCGAGGACTGCGCACTTGAACACGGCCTCGACTTTGGCGTGCTGAACGATTGCATGAGCAAGGACACTGGCGCGTACGGCATGGGCTTGTTGAGGGATAGTGTGAAGCATAGCCATGATGTTGGTGTGGGAGTTAGCTGTACAGTCAGGCTGGATGATAAGGTCAGGTGTGTGTATGACGGAGGGGAGTGGAAGGATTGCAAGGACGGGAGCAAGCCGGAGGACTTGATAGGAGACATTGAGAGGTTGTACGATGAGGCCCAGGGGTGGACTCTGGCTTGAGGAGCGGTGGAACGCAGTGGCAATTTGATACCCATAATAGAGGCAGTTTGGATACGGCATACATTAAATGCACAGTCTATGACCCAGAAGCCTCACCGAATACTGTTCCAGTCCGAACAAGCCGACACTTTATGCTCAAGGTTCGGTCGAACAGCGATCGTCTGCATCAAAGCGGGCTGATGCGACGACTCTATTAGGTTTCCACTCAGTAACGGGCACTTCACAGACCGAGTCCTCGCTGATGATGAATCCACACATGGCCGAAAACATCACAGTCCTCCAGCAGTACTTGACCTCGACTACTACCACATTCGAGCGTCCAACGCCGTCCAGACCTTACAACACCATATCGACGGGCCCCGGAGGTAGCCCAGAAGTCTATCTGACCTTACCCAAGAGACGCAGAGGGCTGAAAGCTGCTGTGGATCCAGGCAGGGAACCGAGAGAGATCATTAAACATGTTCTTAGTAGTCTTTCGGTGGAAGTACGGAAGACATACCTTGCTCATCTACATCCATGTTTTCCTGTCCTGGACGAAAAGACATTCCTGGAAATGTGGTATGACGACAACAAACGCATTTCACCAACGCTAATATGCGATCTGTACGCTTCTGCCCTGCAATTCTGGAACCGGTCAGCTATGCTTTACCACCAAACACAGCATGATCCTCATTTCATCTGGAACCAAGCTGTGACTGCGCTTCAGGACGACTTCATGGCTCCATCTATATCAACAGTATATGCGGCCGTTCTGGATCTATTAGGACGTCCAGTCACTGGGCTAACTGGTAACATAGTGAATGCCGGCCGAGTTGTTACTCTCGCGCAAAGCTTGGGTCTGCACCGAGACCCTTCATCGTGGAAAGCGACTGATCATGAGAAGAGTATACGCGTCAACCTTTGGTGGGGGGTTCTCATTCACGATTACTGGTCAAGTGTTGGCCATGGTATCCCGCCTACTATTAACCCTCGTTACTACGATATACCTATTCCTACGTCTACTACTGCAGCAGCCTCAGACCCCCGGGCTCAATCTCAATCTCAAAAGAGTACAATTTTTGTTCAATTATCCAAACTAAGTCAAATCCTCGGCGATATCCTTCCACTTGTTTACTCGATCCGAGATGCCCCTGAGGAGATCAAACGACAGCTTCGGAGGGTCAAGTGCGCTCTGGATGGCTGGGTACTTGAGCTCCCCGAATATCTTCAGCCCAACCGCTCGACAGCAGTACTCATAAACGGATGTTGTAACTTGTAGTTCGCCTATCTGTCTGTCAAGCTGCTGATATGCCGATTGTCACTCAAGGCAGTTGTGAGTGAAGTGGATAGATTACTTGAAGCCCGTCATTATCGGCTTGCCATGCTTAGAGATGCTGCATCTGAAGTAGTAGACTTCATTGCATCTCTCACAGAGGCTCAGTTGGAGGAGTTCTGGATGCCCTACACTTCGTACCTTCTGATCACAGCTGCCACCATCTTGCTCAGGTGTGCGATTGAAGCCAATGACCCAGCTACGAAGAGAAAATGCATCACGAAACTAGTGGCGTTCCGAGATCGTTTGCGCCTAGCTCGAGACATGTCATACTGGGACCTAGCAGAATCTTGCCTTGAGAGATGTGATGAACCCATACGGAAAATCGCGGATACCATCGGCCTATGCCCACGAGACGTCTCAACAGATACACTAAACCTTGGACCTACTGTTTCTACTTCCACGGAACCAGACTTGACGATGATCGATACACCAGCCGTGAACGATTTGTTCCTCTCCATAGATTCACTCGATTACCCCTGGGAAACACTTTGGGAGAGCATGGAAGTGCCTTGGTCCATACAGATATGAGGACCATGGTATATCTTTCACTTACTATAACTGGAACGAATCTCCTTCCGGATGTTCTTTTGGGTCGATAGCGCAGGGGTCAACCATGTCTTGATATATGTTGCATATTTCCACATTGGACGTATGGATGGCCTCACATCGTTTTGACAATAACCCTTCTCGAAATGGGGATTGTAACTATGTTGCGGGGTCACTCGATTCTCTCAGCGACATACTAGCATAAGCAACGCCTTGTGGACGTTGTTTGCCTGTGGAATCTCTCGAGAACCAAAGACGTAAATTTATCCGATGACTGTGAGCGAGGAGGAGCAATACTTCATATGCGAGGCAACGGACCTAGTATCGAGAACATTATCTGTTGGAAGGCACACACAACCAAACCGCTCTGACGTGGAGACTTAGTCGATCTTCAATTCCGCCGTCGCGTTATTCCACTAGATAAAGGCTTGGACTTATTTTCAGGGCGTCATCGCCCAATGCATAAGCTTCTTGTAATCTCTTAATATGCCCTCCTAGTTTCTACTAGGGTGCTTCTAGAAGATTATCAATCAGAGTGTACTTTTGTGCCTCCAAGTTCGCGATCATGGAAGGATACAAGAACGGATGCAGATACGATGGACCTCAACGTCCGTTGGATAAGTTCACTGGTTTCCAAGACAACCGGTTCAAGGGTAAGTCGCCCTTTGGAATTCTCTTTGTAATATTCATTCGTTTTTTTGGTGGTCGTTTCCCGTCCGCTGCGAGGGCACTAGCCAAATCGAGCCTTCTCTACCAAGTGTACACCCTGCTGTAGTCAGCAGGCACGCGAAGTACTTTTGAACTCTTTCACATCTTTTTCTCAAATATTCATTATCGAACTTCTGCCCTTCTACCTTCATGCAAGTTTCTTTTTTGATTACACATCACGAATATGTGTAAACTCACCGTCCTTCATTACTCGCAATGCAACTGCGGTCCTCGAGACGGAAGCTACGAAGATGGCTTCATTGTTACAAAAGGCTGGCACAACCGACTGCTGCTTGATTTCGATACAGTTCCTCTTCGCCGCTGCACAGAAGCCAGGAACTTTGCACTGTGTCCCAGTCGATCAAACACTATGGAATTTCCACGATGCCACGATGTCCAGGTCAAAACTGTTCGATTCCAAGCGGAACCCTGCTTCCGATGCTTTACTCGGCGAGAAATATCGATAAGAACAGAGAAGATCAAAGCTCTGAACGAACAACGCAAAGTCTTTGCAGAAAGATTCGACGCTTCACAGAGGGCCAAAATTGAAGATGCCGACTTTACGAAAACTATGCGGCAAACTATAAAGGCATCACCGCAGTTCGATAAAAGAACCGAAAAGCAGAGATTTTATGGGACAAAAGCTGAGCTTATTTCCATGAAATTTGGTTCTGTAAAAGAAATGGTGCCAGATTGGGAAGAAGGCTTGCGCAGGCAGCTTGCATGTCGCAAGTTGGCACGCGAAAGGAGTACGGAGATGAAAGCTGAAAGTGCTTCCAACGAAGATAAAGAGCAGGTAGAGGTCAAGAAGCAGACAAAGATGGCTTTACTCCAAGATCGCCTTGCTCAGGTCAACATGCTTGCGGCCTTCTCGGTACCGGTAGAGCGAGAGGAACCTTCAGCTACGGAGCAGAATGCACCCAACCGAGACAATTCTATTCAAAGGCTACGTGTTGCTAGGCCAGCGTGTAAGCTAGCTCTGGATGTCGGACTAAAGCTCAACGTAATGGTTCCGTTCACAACTGTACAGAACATGCACAAAGCAAATTCAGCTCAGAACGCCTCTGCTCCCCTAAAAAGCTCTTTTGCAAAAGCAGTCACTACGCAGACACAGGAACATCGGATTTCAGGGAATTCTCCAGTCAAATACCACACCATCAATGGTAGAATAGCGGCCGACGCCAAACCCTGGGCCGAAGATGAGAAGATTGGCGTCGAATCGTCTTCAAGACCAAGATCTTCTTCAAATCAAAGCCTCATGATCGCAGCAGCAGCCGCTCCCGAGTTCAAACCTTTTCAACGGCCACCGCCAGCTGAGCCTCGATTAATGAGGGCTCCTACTGCCCCCCGAGCTATGAGGGAAGGTAGCATTCGACAGACGACATGGCAGCCTCGTCAGCCATGTACATCTTTTCGTGGGTACGCGACTTATCGTACATGGCGAGGGTGAGCGATGGTCGAGTTATCACAAATTCTTTTTCAATTTGACAGCGTCCGAATCAGCAAGGTTGTGAACAATCGAACGGTAGTAATAATTTTGATTTGATTTGTTTAATTCTTTCAAAGTACACAATTGAAACTGTAAAAGGCCTTAAAACTGAATAAGTTTCATGGTTCTAACAGAAAACATTAAACGTGCTTAATTTTGTTTGAGTAGCCAAGCGAGGGTAGCGAGGGTGAAGGTAGGCAGGCCACTAAGCCGGCCTCGGCCAAGTACTGATCACGTGAGGAGGCTGCCTTTGACTACACCTGCCTTCCCCAGCATTCCCCAGCTACCTGGTTCTTTTTCAATATCCAATAAATTGAACAGACAAAATTAGCCAATCAGGGCTCCAAATTCACTTACACAAAAGCCTGTGGCGAAGAATCGTCAAACACAAATCAAACAGAGGCATGGAATATTGTTTGTCTTGTTTGTTGACAAGTCTGCAAACCAGACAGAGACACGATCTGACGCATGGAAGAGACAGACCTGCACGAGGCTGGATACGCATGTGCTAAGAATGACCGGCGTTCACGCCACCAGATAGCGACCCTATCAGGTAATTCCGCCCCCAGCATCAAGCCTGCCGCAAGGCATCTTCTTCGGAGCATGTTCACTGACGGCTGTATCTCTGTCAAGAAGGCGCTGTTCGCTTGCCGATCTCCCAAATACGTTCTCTTTTCGGCTTTTCAAGCTTCATCTGCAAGCAAAGCCTGGATCGCAGGAGCGGTGCTAGGACCGATTATCGGCATTGCCTTGATCGCAGCAGCAGTACTCTGGTGGAGGAGAAGAAGAAGAAGAAGAAGAAGAAGAAGAAGAAGAAGAAGGTCAAAGACGAACGACATTGAAAATCCGGGGTGTGTAACAGGACATGACTAGGAAGGGCTACCCCCGAGTACCAGCCGGTGCAGCAACAAGTGGTGGAGAAGCACGGCGTCTCGCGGCCTGCAGAGTTAGCCGGCGAGCAGCAGCCTTCGGAACTACCTACCGTTCGTCATCGAGCGGGTTGGACAAGGCGAGCTGGCGTTGATGTACCCCCGTCGCGTCGTGTTTGCTACAGGCATTGAGCTTCAGATTCGTGGTAAATTGATGGAAATCCAGAATTGGAACTAGATTCGCTCCCCGGCACTTTGTCAGAGATCGGACCTAGCTCATGTAAAGGGAGCAGACTGTAGTAGGTGTCGGTAAAGGCGCGGAACACAGACATTCAGGCTTCAAAGAAGAGGCGAAGTATGGAATCAAGAAGGAAACATGCGATTCAGTCACTCGAGAAGGTGGCAAGCAGAGAACAACAGATTTGGAAACACCGGTTTATTCCTTCCTCCTTACTCAAGCGAATGGTCTATGTACATCGTCCGTTTCCAGTCTTTCTCTCGTTGATCGCAGGTTGCAAGTATATACATTCTGAACTGAACCACCGGCAAATGCCTCGCAGACGATGCGCGCCGAGACTACTCCGCTGAAGTAGCTTAGACAGCTGAAGCCTGGTTGAAAGTAGAGCCGATAGGGCCGAACTTGATGTTGCTGAAGACGACGCTGGAGTTGGGGCTGTTGGCCTCGACATCAGCGGGGACGCCGGAGGTGATTGGGCAAGTTCCACGGGCGATACCAGGCTTGCTGGGGTCGGCGGTGGTGGGGTAGCTGGAGTCGAGCCACAGCATGTTGACGGCGTGGTCGTCCCAGAGAGACATGACGAGGACGTGGCCGCGGGCGAGCGAGGCGCCCATGGCGTTGAGGCCACCGAGGTTGGCGAAGGAGGAGGTGTCGCCGAAGGCGCTCTTCTGCGCCTTGCAGAACGAGTCGGTGATGGAGTTGCCAGTCACGCCCGAGATGGCGGACTCGCTGTTCTTGTACACCTTGCCGTTCTGGACGTAGAAGCGCTTGATCTCGCTGAGGCTGGAGCCGGAGCCGATGAATTGCGTGACGACGGTCATCTTGGCCTTTGTGTCGAGCTTAGCGCCCGGGCCGTAGAAGTCCTTGACGCCCATGCGGTAGCTGTTGAAGTCGCATCCGTCCTTGTCGCACACACCCTTGTAGCGGTTGTCGCCGTCGCCGCAGTCAGTGCCTGTGCAGGCTACAAGACCAGTGCCCTTGCAGGGATGGGGAGTGTAGGCTGTGGAGATGGAGTTGGCCTCCCAGATGTCCATCTCAGGGCAGCAGGCGCCCGTAATACCGGAGCCGGCGTTGGCATCGTTGGGGGAAGAGACCCATCCGGCGCTGTTGGCCTTGCCGTTGATCCACTTGATGTCGTGGGGGCATTGGGAGTCGCAGTATCCTGAAATCTGTCAATGTGCGAACGAAAAAACCTAAAGGGTGCTTACCCGTTCCGTACTTGGCACCGGCCTTGTTGTTGCCCTTGTTGAGTCCACCGTCGGCGGCCATCTCGACAAAGTAGAGAGCACCGTTAAGACCGCAAGGAAGGTTGGAAACATCAACATCGAAGGTGAACTCCTTGTTGATGAGGTTGAACATCTGGTATTTGGTGTCGGTCTCCATGAGGTAGGTACGCGATCCAACGTTGCTGGAGTACTGGCCCTTTGTGACGAACTTCAATGTCAAGGCATCGCTGGAAGTGGTGATACCGTAGGTACCTTGAAGGCGTCAGAGGTGATCGACAATCTGCAAGTGAAGAAGGCCGGAACTTACCAGAGTAGTCGGCACCGTCAATGGCGCAGTTCTTAGCGCAAGTATCGTCGTCAGGGCAGAGGGAGGTGTTCCAGGAGTTACCGTCGAAGCAGTTGGTGTAGCCACCAATGTTATGGGACCATCGCCAGTTGGAGTCGAGCACAACAGGGGCAGCCTTGCTGGTGCAGCTGTTGCCACCGGTGCCGGTGCAGGTCTTCCAGTTGATCTTAGGGTGAGTCTCAGACTGAGACGTACCGACCTGCTGAGCGCGGACGGCGCTCAGGAAGGTGAGCGAAGTGAGGGCGAGAGACCTGTACATCTTGTCTGTTGATGGAGAGGAGACTGTGTGTGATGATAGTTCTTTGGCAAGGGCATCGATCTCTTAAATAGAGATTGCGGCGAGCGTAACACGGTCGACGGGATACAGGCTGTGAGCCCATATGAGCTTTCGATATTGCAATGCGCGAAGATCTCCATCATGGACTACACGGAAGCAGTTTCCAGGGGGCGCCTACGGGTCGTCGGGAAAGCTGACAGGAGTGGAGTGCCAGAGTAATTGAGTATAGATGAAATCCAATCCATTGTGGGGTAATCTGGGGTATAGCGGACAAGGCGCTGCGGGATCGTTGCCCGAAGCAGGTAGTGTGTAGTTTGGCAAGCGGAGACCCAACGGCTTCGCCACGGTTGTATGCGTGTTGTGGCAGCTTGGATTGGTAGATCCTACCACTCAGACGCTCTTCTGATCTTCATTACAGAAGAACACTATCCGAAGAGGCAAACGAGCTGATGAGGACAGCACAGCATACTCGCGGGCATTTGAGCACAATCTGCAGCTTGCCTCTGAAAATTTGACATCTCGCTCACTAGCCTGTTTGAGTGAAACCTTTCACAGCAGCTCTCATTGGCGTTTCTCGCAGACAACCGGCACCAGGGTTAGAGTATCCTGGCCTCTCTAGTGGCTTCGTAACCTAGCTCACGGCTATACGTTGGCTCACTCAGGTACGCGAGTCTGAAAAGGCTTCCACAGAGTTCTTCCGGGCCGGTTATGGAAGGTTATATATGCGGCAGGTCATGAGGCTCGTAGAATTCCTGCAGCAGTGGCGTGTATCTGACGGGCTGTAGTGGTTTGTGTACTCGAGCGAGGTGGCATGACGACCAGTGATCGTTCCCAATACGGTGTATGCCCAAGATTCGAGACTGACACTCCCCACAACAACACTTCGTGGCATGCAACGACAGCCTGGGCAGCGGCATGTTGGTCCTTGGTCTGCGTCGCGTTGTATCTTCTGACGCCGGAAGTCGATTGTCGTTATGCGCAAGATGTGGCAAGCTTTCGGCGCCGACGGGACGAGATGCCTTTGGCCGCAGGACGTGCAATGCTTGAGGCTTAACCGTTGTCCCCTGGGATCTTCGCAGAGTGTAATTGTCCCGAAGTTCTGGGTGTTTATCTGCGCCCGATAGATTGAGGGCCGGGGTCTACTCGCCAGTGGCACAAGTGCGTAAAATGACCGTTGAACGTGATGTGATCAGTAGTAAAGCGACAAGCAGCTTGTCTACTCGCCGCCACAGTCCCGTAGCCGTTTCGCAACTTCTTTGACAAGATGGAGATCAACGGCCTTGAGTTTGTGACGTCCAATACTGAGGTTGATGGTACTTGCCTCGTACAGGCCCGAAGATCGAGTTCGAGTTCAGCCTAATCAAATCTAACGCCATGCGGATAATCTAAACCCCAGATCCCCAGATGACCTGCGCAGCACCCTGTCAGACGATTGTTCAGACTTAATGAGTTCCACGTAGACTTCCATGTTTGCCGCACAGCCTAGCGAGTGTTAGTCTTGTACTTAGATTGTACCGGAAAATGAGGTTTTGGAGCTGCAGCTATCGAATGTTGTGGTTTGACAGAGCTCGGAGACCCCTAAACGTCGTGGTTCCATGAGAGGGCAGCAGCTGTTCCGACATCTCCGCTGTTAGTGCTGGTGGCGAACATTACACGACCTATTCCTCATGTAGATTGGACAAGAGCAGCCGTGAACTCTTATCTAGCACGAGCCGAGTATCAACCTCTGATAACTACTGAGACAGCCAGTGACAAAAGCTGCCAGAAATGCTTTGCATCGGTGTTTTGAAATTATGGATCAGGCAACACAGGATGAATACGCGCCCTACTAGCACCTTTCCTCCCCGAGTTGTCCCGTAACAATTGTCATTTGCTAAAGTTACAGCCCAACCCAATAACATCTTGCTCACTGTGTCTTGACTGACTGCAGCATTTGCTGCACGGCAACCTCTTGAGCAGGTCGGTCACAAAGTGCAGACACAGCGAGACATCCAGCACAGAGCGATATATCCTTGTCACGCAGACCCACTAGATCAACCGAAACATCGAGTTAGCACGCAACCGTCCTACAGCGGTGAGAGGAGGTATTATGTACCATCTCCGAATGAGCGGCAGCTACCTTCTCAAACTCAGCAGCTCTGGTTGGTCGGTCGCACGCAACATCTGCTTTATCTGAGTACTCGCTGGCTGATCCATTGTATCCTCTGCCTCTCAGACTACAGGAACAGCGTTGCGTCCAAGAACATCATGTCTCTCCCAGCAAAGCCGCCAACCCGGGTAGCTCAAGTGCTTCTTAATTTAGGTATATATTACTGTTACACTATAGACCTAGAGCCACAACCGCAACACAAGAAGTAAGGAATACAACAAAGAAAAGCGCTGTATACAATAACTACACGACAGAGGTAGAGAGAGGGGGTAGCTATAGACGCTAGAGTTGAGGGAGATGGCGGTGTATATGTATATGCATGGAGATGTGTATTGTGGTGCGTTGTGTGTAGAAACATGTCCAACAAGTTGGATTGTGCGCTATATCTACTTATCTAGACTATAAATATATAATACACACATACGCATTTTAATAAAGCGCTGCCTTAGCACTACGTTTAACGCACGTCTATCTAGCGCGCTACCTGGCCTTCTATTCACTCTACTCTACATAGGAATATATATAGTAGTGCGTTATACATAGGAGAGGATCTCTAATAGGTAAATAATGCGCTATATCAATTTATCTAGGTTACAAATATGTAACATGTGTATATATACCTCAGTAAAGTACTACTCTAGCTATATTTAATGCACATCTAGATAGCGGCTCTTTGTCTCTCTGCTCTGCGTAGGGATGTGCGTGGTAGTGCGTTATACATAGAAGAGTTTAATAAGCAAAAGAATACGCTATATCTATTTATCTAAGTTATAAATATATACCTTAGTAAAGTACTACTCTAGCTATATTTAATGTACATCTAGATAGCGGCTCTTTGTCTCTCTACTCTGTGTAGGAATATATATAGTAGTGCGTTATACATAGAAGAGTTTAATAAGCAAAAGAATACGCTATATCTATTTATCTAAGTTATAAATATATACCTTAGTAAAGTACTACTCTAGCTCCATGTTTAATGTGCGTCTAGATAGCGGCTCTTCGTCCCTCTGCTCTGCGTGGGGAGGTGTGTGGTGGTACGTTGTATATGGGGGAGGAAATCTAACAAGTAAAAGAATGCGCTATACATCCCCATGTCTAGGTTGTGAGTGTGCGACACGCGCGCACATGGGGCTCAACAAGGCGGCGCCCCAGCCCTGCGTTCAATGTAAGTCCAGATAGCGCGCCACTCGGCCTCCTGGTCTCTCTGCTCCGCGCGGTGTTTGTCGACCTGCCACGAATGCGCCAACGTGTCCCATGCATCACGACCGCCCTCGCCAGCGCTTACCGCATCGCCGCACGACGGCCCCTCGAAAGCCTCCCGCACCCCCCCCGGCGCCATGCTTGCCTCCTCCCTCGCGCACGACTCCTCGGAGCCGGGGATGTAAAGGCCGTGCGCGCGCCACTGGACCTCGAACGGCGAACTCCCCCCGCCAAGCATGCGCCAGGTCTGGATAGTGAGGCGCGTGAATTCGCCAGCGGCGCTGCGCGGGATCGCGTGTGCGCTGACGGACCAGTCGGTTGCGCAGTCGCGGCAGCTGTGGGCGCCTAGGACGCGCCATCCCCGGCGGACGACGTTGTCCAGCGCGGCCATGAGCCCCGTGTGGCCGTACTCGCTCGCGCGGTGCTGGGTGAGCAGGGCGGGGAGCTGGGGCCAGAGGTGGCCGATGAGGTTTTTGTGCGAGGTGGTCCAGGTTGGGAGGAGGAGGGAGTAGGTTGTGTGGAGGAGGAAGGAGCTGTTTTTTATTTTGGCTTCGTGGGAGATGGCGGTTTGGATGGGCGTGCGGAAGAGGGTTATGCTGGAGTGCGTGGAGTGTTTGAAGGCGCTCAGTGGTAATCCGTGGCTTGGGCCGTGGTTGTAGTGGGCGAGCGCGAGCCGGATGTGGTGGTATCTGAGTGTATACCCCATGCCGTCGGACAGGTAGCTGTTGTAGTCTGTGCAAGGGGTCTGGGGTGCGTGGGGTGCACTGGTGGGTCCATCGGCTACGGACCACTGGTGGAATTTATCGCACCAGGCGCAGTGCCAGGCGCCAGGAAGTGCACGCTCGATGGTGTTTTCGAGACGCTCCCGTGCGTCGAGTGGTGATGGAGAGGAGCCGACATAGGCGGAAAGTGACTTCGTACCAACGGCGTAGCAGACCTGGCGCCCACTCAAGCTGAATCGTGCGGCTGATACATTGTCAAGATAGCTTGCGATGTGCTGGAGAATTTCAAAGGGAAGGTCCAACAGCGGCGCTCTCGGCGCAGCAATGCAGGGCTTCAGTGTCGCACTCATATAGTCGTCCGCCAGATCTGAGCTGGTCCTTGGTGTGCTGTAGTTTGACGCCGAGAAGACCGCTGACGAGACTGAGCGGGAGGAGCTGCTGCTGGAGGTGCGGTGGAGATGGAAGAAGCCCATACTGGCTGGTCCTCGTGACGTCTTCGAGTGTGCTGTGTTCCTTGTCCAATTCTTTGTTTTGATGCAGTGCGTGTACTGTAAACGGAGTAGGGATCCCAGGCCCTGTGCACGGTAGAAGTACTCAAGTGTCCAGCCAAACACAGAACACCGGTCTGATCCCTAAGCGTACAGTCTGCGGTTTCAAGATCAGATGGAGAGTGCAACAAAGGCCAACCGAGTCAAGCAGCCCGACGGCGCCAACGTTGACTTGTATCGATTCGACCCTGCTTGGGACCCTGACATATGACAAGGCCATGGGTACAGTCACACGTGGCTCGTGAAACCAGTCATCGCAGACTCAGGCACGCGGCCGTGTCAGCCATGGTGGCGGTGAGTTGCAACGGCACGCAACGGTCAGGGATGGGCTGTGGCCTGAAACATTCACATGATCCGCGCGCGCTAGCCGAGTGGGGTTGGCGCGCTCGGCAGAGCTTCTGGATGCTGTTGTCGTGTGGACGAACTCGGCAAGGAGCGTGCGATCATGAATGGGAGACAGTCGAGAGGGGAGAGGAGAGTTCCAGTGATGTGATTGACGCGTCATGGCGTTGTGAAAATAAGTGCTGAACGCTATGCTTGCAGTGAAATGGGCAGTGAGAATGGAGGAAGAAAAAGCCGCTCCCCTACATGGGTAGGCACGCCCTCTTTTGCGTGCCTTCCCTTCCTGACAGGTATCCTACACAAGCGCGTTGGTGTCGACCCGTCTCGGGGCCAAGATATTAGTTTGTCATCAAGTGCTGTTCGGTCGTGATTCATGGCCAAGCCTCATCCTCACGTGCGCTCTCCTCATCAACTCGTGCTCTAGGCGAATCTATCGCACGATTTGCAGGTTGGCAAGTTGCGGCACGGGCGGTCCGGTGCCGCTCCTGCGCCTCCTTTCGCGCTCGCTGAAGCCGACGGGCTGCTCGAGCTGCGTGTTCTTCCTGAACTTGCCGCCAACGGCGTGCTGCCACTCGCCCTCGGCGTCTGCGCCGAGCCAGTACTTGGGCGCGCCGCTGAGCATGGCGCGGCCGAGCTTGCCCTTCCAGCCAGCGCCCTGCGCCCTGCCCTCGAGGAAGGGGTTCTCGGCGAGGTCAGTCGCGGTGGTCTGCATGCTGTTGGAGCTGTACCATCCGGCAGAGGCGGCGTGGGCGGCGAGGTGTTGGCGCAGGCACTGGCGTGCGAAAGCCAGCATGACGAAGACGAAGTAGACACGCAGGGCCCAGAAGGCGGAGATGAGGGAGATGCTCATGATGCTGCCGCTCTGGAAGACTGCGTTGCCAAGACCAGCACCCACGCCAGGGGCGCCGTTGTGAGGGACACCGCCGGCGACGGCGTTGTGGCCGGCTGCGACCCCTCCGGCGGGCGAGGCGACGACGTTGACCTCGGAGACGTTGTGCTTGGGGCTCGTGAAGCCAGCGTTGTCGGAGATGCCGTGTTGGCCGGGAAGGGAGGACTGCTCGTCGGGGTGGGCGGCGAGGGTGTAGAACCAGGCGATGCCGAACAGGGCCGTGTACAGCGCGTTGACGACCGAGTCGAGGGCGTAGAGGTGGGCGAGCAGCAGCGTCTCAAAGGGGCTCTGTAGCCGGATGTGCTTGTAGAGGAAGACGGTGGCGACGAGGGCGAGGGTGGAGTAGGTGTACATGGAGAGCTGGAAGCCGTCGATGGAGGCGCCGGTGAGGATGGCCAGGAGGCCGTAGAGGCCGGAGACCTTGTTGATGACCTGCAGGTACGTGATGATCTCGGCGCCCGTGCGCAGCGACATCTTCTGCAGGAACGTCTGCGAGCCTGGTCAGCATCCTCTGCGCTCGTCGCTGGTGCAGCGCCTGGAGGCACGCGCCCTGGCTAGGACGTACCCGTGGGCGCGGAATGTCGAGCATGTGGGAAGGCGCCATCATGGCAGCTGCGGGGCGCGGCGACAGGCTGCGCGATTCGGGCAGACGAAGCCAGCGACTCGGATGAATGAAAAGGTAGCAGATGCGCAACAAGACTATGAGAGAGGTTTTCGAAGAGCGTGAGGCGCGGTTGCGGTTGCGGTTGCGGTTGCGGTTGCGGTGAGGTGAGGATGCAATCACTCGGGGCGCGCAAATCCGTCCGGCACTTCCGAGCAGGGGGCCAAGCTCATCTCATCTCATCTCATCTCATCTCATCTCGTCTCGGCAAGGCTGGCGCTAAGCGTGACCCCGGCCTGCACGTGACCTGGCCGCTTCAGACGTCACTCGAGTGTCGAAGGCACGTGGGTAGGACGGTCGTGTGCGGGCGACGGTGGCTACTCATCTACAGTGCTTGTACAAATCTGTTCATTCCCATGGTATCCCCCCAGCGCTTTCCAGTGCGCCGGCAAATGCTCCCAACCCATCTTCCCAACGCGAGTCAAAATACACCGGTCCATCGAACCAGCTCACCCCCCCGCTGCGCGTTGCTTCTTCCCTTTGGCTTCCTCGAGAACGCTGTCGAGCTCGGCTGGTGGACTCGCGTCTTCGACAGGCTCCTCGGGGTACTCGTCCACATCATCGGTCGTGGGCGCCCCCTCTGCGAAAGCGTGCTTGTCGTTGACAATGTCCCTGGCTTCCGCCGGCATGCCAGGCGGCGCGGGCATCTGCCGCTCCCGCTCATGGACAGCCTCGTCGGCTTCGTTGGACCGCTTCAGCCTCTCGCGATCTCGCTTCTCCTTCTGCTTGAGACGGAGCTCCGTGTAGGAGAAGCCGGTGAGCGTGCTCTCGATCTGGTCCTCGAGCAGCTTCTTTGTGTAGATGGCGAGGGAGCGGGTGGTGAAGACGTTGGGGAAGCGGTAGCTGAGCCAGAGATAGAGGACCACCATCTTGTGGAGCTGCTCCAGCGAGTAGAGGTACGCTCGATCGCCTTTCGCCGGCCCGTCCATGACGTGGAGCGGCAGGTTCGGTAGCTCGAGCAGATTCCCCGACTTGCCGTCTGCGATGCACTCTGCCAGCGTGCGCAAGAACGTCTTCTCGGCAGCGTCGCGCATGTTGCATGGCGCGGAGCAAATCATGATGCGATCTTGGATGCTGAGGTTCTTGATGGTGTGAATGGCGTCGGCGATGGCGAGCTGTTCCTTCAGACCGCACAGGTGGAAGCGCGGGTGGATCTCGGATATCTCGTGGAGACGGAGGAGGATGTAGCTAAAGGGCGTGCCGGGGGGGAAGTAGTTGGCAAAGCGCTCGACGATGAGCGACGGGGGGAACAGACCCGCCGTTTCGATCGGCTCGGGTTCGCTGCTCATGCCCGTCTTCAGGGCGTCGTGGTCGATTTGGTCGAGCGTGGTGCACCATCCCACAGTCTTCTCTTTCTCCTTCTCCTTCTTCGCCGCCTTGGGCTCCGCTCCCTCTGCAGTGGGTGTGCTGTCGCTCACGGCGTCTGCGGCGGTCTTGTAGCGGCCAGCGCGGCCGGCAATCTGCTTGATCTCCGAGACCTGCAGGGGGACGTACTTGACGCCGTTGCTCTTCATGGTGGACTCGAAGATGACCCGCTTGATGGCGCTGCGCTGGTTAGCTCTGCGAGAGGGAGGTGGGGCAAGGGAGGACTGACAGATTCAAGCCCATGCCGATGGCGTCACTGGCGACGAGATAGTCGTACTCGTTGTCGGGATCGTTGAAGAGTCGGGCCTGCTGCGCTCTCGTCTCGGGCGGCAGGCTGCCGTAGACAATGGCGCACTTTTTGCCCGTCTGCTTCTCAATCTCGCGGCGAAGCGCGTGGATACCGACCACGGTGAAGGCGACGAGACAGTCGCCCTTTTCCAGCTTGTTCAGCTTGCCGCCCAAGCTGCGTGGCAGCACCTGCAGAGGCGTCAGGCGTTCGTACTCGTGGACGTGGAGCTCGTCGCCAACCAGGGCGCACAGCTGGCGCATCATGTCGACGGTCCTGGCCTCGCCGCAGAGGTGCATCTCGCGGGCCTGCAGGCCCAGGAAGGCCTGTGTCCAGGCCCAGCCACGCTCGGGGTGGTTGATCATCTGGATCTCGTCGATGACGGCCACGTCGAACTTTGTGTTGAGGGGGGCCATCTCGACGGTGCAGCTGTACATGGGCGGGGCGTGTCCGTCGGGGATGCGCTGCTCCTCGCCGGTGACGAGGGCGCAGGGCTTGCCCTTTGCGTTGAGGCGGGTGAAGACCTCGTGGGCGAGCAGGCGCAGGGGGCCGAGGTAGATGCCCGAGCTGGCTGCCTCGAGGCGCTGGAGGGCGTGGTAGGTCTTGCCCGAGTTGGTGGGGCCGACGTGCATGTGGACGACGCGGGGGAGCTCGCGGGTGGCGGGATACCACTCGGCGGGATGGCGCAGGTCGGCCACCTCCTTCTGGTTCTCGAGCTCGGCGGTGGTGAAGCGGCCGCCGCAGGTCTGGGCGTAGAAGAGGTAGCGCAGGCGCGTCTCGAGCGTGTCCTTGCCGCGCTGGGCCTCGCGCACGAGGTCAGACAGCTCTCTGCCGGCCTGCTTGACCCACGCGCCGATGGCCATGTCGAACGCGCGCCACTCCTTGGCGAACTGTTCCTGGGTGAGCTGCAGGCTGTCGAGGAAGCCCGGCTCGGTGAACTCGAGGCGCAGCTTGCCGAGCTTGCTGTCTACGACGGTGCGGAGCGCGTCCGCCGGCGGGCTGCCCGCGTACCGGAAGCTGTTCCTGGAGCTGAGCGGGTTGAAGGTGGCCGACTTGGAGGCGCGTCCGTTTCTGAATGCGCCCGGACGGCCGCCGTAGCCATTTTTGGTGTTGGTGTTGGTGTTGGTGTTGGTGGTATTGTTGCTGCTGTTACTGTTGCTGTTGCTGTTGCTGCTGTTGCTGCTGCTGCTGCTGCTGCTGCTGTTGCTGTTGCTGTTGCTGTTGCTGCTACGTCTGCTGCCACTGCCACTGCCAGATGATGTGGCGCTTCGGTGGGCGACCTGGATCCGCGGTACCAGGCGTTGCGGCTGCGCGTGCCATGGCCGGGCGGCGAATGCGCACAACACGCACAGCGAAGGGCGCCGCGCGGACAGGGCAGGCATGGAGAAGGAGGCTGGCTGCAGGCTGAGCGCCCCCGTGCGTGCAAGCAGGCAATCGGTCGTGGACGCGTGGGGCAGCAACGACGTCTCGCGCTCGACGACCTCGACGACCTCGACGACGTCAGTGCACAAAAAGTTGAGCCGCGCCCGAGTCAGTCCACCTCCGAGCCGCCGCCGCCGCCGGACTGCCGCTCTCGACAGGGGGGGGGGGGTTGCACCGTTGCACTGCGAGCTGCAACACCACCAAGCATCCCGCTCAAGCTGCGACACGCCCCACACACGTCAACGTCGCGCAGGCAGCCCGCCGCCCAGCCCTCGCCTCCGACTTGGGTAGTAGCCAGCGCGCTTCTTTCCGGCGCCTCTGCTCTGTTCTGCCGTGCTCTGCTCTGCCCTGCCCTGCCCTGCCCTGCCCAGCTCTGCCCTGCCCTGCTCTGCTCTCCTCCCCTCTCCTCCCCTCTCCTCTCCTCTCCTCTCTCCCCTCTCTCCACTCTCTCCCCTCTCTCCACTCTCTCCCCTCTCTTCTTCGACATCCGCTCCCCCCCAGCGCTGGCAATCGTCTCCCCGCCAAGATGGTGTCCATGATCGAGATCCAGCGCGAGCGTGCGTCTCCCTGCGCTGCGCCCAACTTGCGCACTCCGCCTCGCAGACCTCTGGCTGACACGCAATGCAGTCGTCCTCAGCACCATCCGCCAGATGACCCGCGGCGACGTGCGCACGCCCGACCCCCCTCGCTGTCCTCCGCTAACACCGCCGCCAGTGGAAGGTCCTCATCGTCGATGAAGACTCCAAGAAGCTCATCGACAACGTCGTCAAGGAAGACGACATCCTCAACTCCAACATCACCAACATCGAGCGCCTCGAGGACCGCCGCGAGACCCAGCGTGACATGGACGCCATCTACATCCTCACCCCGAAGCCCCACATTGTCGACTGCATCATGGCCGAGTTCGACGTCCGCCGCTACCGCGGCTTCTTCCTCGTCTGGACCACCCTGCTGCCCCCGCCGCTGAAGGAGCGCATCGACCGCTCGCCCATGGCCCGCGACCAGATCCGCGCCTTCAGGACCGTCCACCTCGACTACCACCCCCACGAGTCGCACCTCGTCACCTTCAACGACCCCTGGAGCTTCCCCACCCTCTTCCACCCGGACTGCAACAACCTCGTCGTGCGCCACATGGAGGACATGGCCGAGAAGGTACCTACACCACCACCACCTCTCCCTCTGCCTCTGCCTCTCTCTCTCTCTCTCTCTGCCTCTCCCTCTGCCTCTCCCTCTCCCTCTCCCTCTCCCTCTCCCTCTCCCTCTCCCTCTCCCTCTCCCTCTCCCTCTCCCTCTCCCTCTCCCTCTCCCTCTGCCAAGCCTGTGCTGATGCCCTCAGATCACCGGCGTCTGCGTTGCCCTCGGCGAGTACCCCATCATTCGCTACTACCGCCCGCGCACCCCCACCCACGAAGCGAGCGTCCTCTGCTCCCACCTCGCCCGCTTTGTCCAGGACAAGCTCGACATGTACGCCCAGTTCAACCAGGATTTCCCCCCACCATCCAACCGTCCCCGCGGTGCCCTCTACATTACAGACCGCTCCATGGATCTGTACGCCCCCTTCCTGCACGAGTTCACCTACCAGGCCATGGCCCTCGATCTGCTGCCCATCAACGACACCGACAAGATCACCTACCGCGCCATCGTCAACGAGGACGATCCAGGCGCCGAGGAGAAGGACATGGTCATCAGCGACAAGGACAAGATTTGGGTCGAGAACCGCCATCGCCACATGAAGGACACGCTGGACAGGCTCATCAGCGACTTCCAAAAGTTCATCGCCGACAATCCCAATTTCACCAACCAGGACGCCCAGAACGCAGCCGGCATGAACGGCCTGAATGCCATCAAGGACATGATTGCCGGCCTGCCTCAGTTCCAGGAGATGAAGGAGTCGTACACACTGCACCTGGGCATGGCCGAGAAGTGCATGGACATCTTCCAACGCCACAAGCTACCCGATCTGGCCTCGGTCGAGCAGTGTCTGGCTACGGGGCTCGACGAAGACTACCGCAAGCCCAAGAACATGGCCGACCAGATCGTGCGCACGCTGGACGACGAGGCCGTCACGCCCGCCGATCGCCTGCGCCTCATTGCTCTCTACATTCTCTTCCGAGACGGCGTCCTGCCGGCAGACCTCGAAAAGCTCATCTTCCACGCCCAGCTACCCGCTCCTGACATGCAAGTCGTTCGCAATCTCGATCTCCTCGGAGCGCGCGTCGCCAGACAGTTGAAAGAGAAGCGCGACCCCACCCCGCCCCTCTTTCCTCGAAACGCAGTACCGCCACCCAACGCAGAAGAGTATGGCCTCTCCAGGTTCACACCAGCGCTGCAAGACATGCTCGACGCGCACGTCCGAGGTTCTTTGCCCCAGGACGCCTTCCCCTTCACCAAAGCAGCACCCGAAGACATGAACACGCAGGAAAGCGCACAGGCTTCCTCCCTCCGCTCGGCAAAGCCTACCTGGGCCAAGTCGCGCCTAGCCAGTGTGGAGCCACGACAGCGTGTCATTGTCTTCATGGCTGGAGGTGCAACCTACTCCGAGTCGCGCGCCTGCTACGATGTCTCCGAGAAGACCTCGAGAGACGTCTTCCTCGTCACCTCTCACATGATCAAGCCCCAACTCTTCCTCCGCCAACTCGGCGATCTCAGCCAACGCCGCGACAGACTTCGGTTGCCTGTGGATCAGCCACAGCCAACAGCACCCAAGCATCTTTTCGAGAAGCCAGAACCGCCGAGGCCAGCCCCTCCGCCAGCGGGCACCAAGCCCATGCCGCAGGGCCTGCCATCCGGTCCGCGTGCCAGCGGACCACGCACAGGCGCACCGCAACCGCCCACGGCAGCGATGGGACAGATCAACCTAAATGCTCAAAGACCACCGGTGCAGAGCCCCGCACCAGCATCCAGTAGTGGAAAACACGCCAAGGAAGAAAAGGACAAGGACAAGAAGAAAAAGAAGCACCACTTCTTCTCGTCGAAGCACTAGAAGTAGTCGGCAGTGTCGTCGTGGTTGCCGTTGTTTAGTCCTTTCCGTTTCGCATCAGCATGGCACGGCGTTGTATGGGATACCCATGTGGTTTCCAGTTTTGTTCATGGCGTAGCATAGAGCAGGTTTTAGCCATACCAGGCAATTCTACCTTAGCCACCCGCCACGCTTCACTGACCTTTGCTGTTGTATGTGGTACTAAGCACGCCGATCACGAGCCCAAGGCATCGTTAAAAAGGTACTAGCGTGGGACGCCTCAATAATCAATAACGGAGACGCTGTAGGTAGGCTAGCGGAAGGCTGCAACAGCCCTACGACATTTAAGACTCACAAATCCCCGTGTCACACCACGGCCGCTCATTCATCTTACACTACTTCGTAGCCTCGAAAAGAGCTGGGTGCAGATGGGTCGCGTCTGCATCAGAATCATAAAGAGCAAGGAAGAAGGGAAAAAGACATCTTCACAACCAACCAACCATGCCGTCCTTCTTCAAAAAAATCCTCTACGGAAAGGAGCTATCGAATCCCTATGTCAATCCCTACCATCCAGGCCACACCACCCTTCCAAACACCTCCCACCAACCGTCTTACCCAACCTACCCACAACCCGCAGCGCACTTCCCACCGCCTCCGACACCCCCCACGCCCCCAGCGCGAGCCGAGTCACCGATGTACAGCGATTTCCTAGGCGAAGCCCGGCTCCTCGCCGGTCGGGATCCAGTGACGGGCCGAGCCATGCAGACGAGTGGAAATGCAACTGTAAATGAAAATGGGCGTGAGAGTATAGACACCACCACCACCACGGAACCCAACCCCTACCTCCACGGTGGAGACGCCGCCATGGGCCGCCCTGTGGCTCGCGGCGTGGTGAATCATGCGGAGATTTTCGTACAGAGCGGCGGCGCTGAGGCGCTGGGGCGGAAGCGCTCGAGCCTGCAACATGGCAGCGGTCCGCACGGCACTGGTCCGGTATCCACCGCGACTGCGCACGAGGCGGGGAATCGGTATGATATCTCTGTGCGAGAGGAGAGGCGGAAACAAGAGGTGCCTGCTGGTGCATCCACAGGTGGAAGTGCAGGTGGAGAGAGAGAATTCTACGCGCCCGTACGCCCTCCCGTCCGGGAGTTTTACGGGGGCGCGTGAATATCCTAATTTCAGCTTTGTTTCTACGAACTAGCTAATGGAGGTTTGGTGTGCGTTTGCGGAGAGTGACTGTACGCTCTCCACTTCCTAATTTGCAAGTCCCTGCATAATTCAAGGCGTTGTTCCTAGAGACGTGCTGAGTAAATGCAGGTACAGAGAGCACTGGCTTGGTTTTTCAATGGTTCGGTTTATGAGATGCTGTGCCATGGTTGAGAGGCCGGTCATGGAACCAAAGATGGAACACACAATGCCAGTGAATTGAATCATGATGGTCATTGTTCTGATTTGCCGCAGTTCCACATCACGCCCCGTTGGCACGCTGGCTTCCTTGCTATAAGTGTCACTCCCCGCTCCTCAGCAGAGCACTTCTCGGCTTTACCCCACTCTCATACTGATTTCCTTAGACAACACAATGACTACCCGATTCGGCTCTCCAACACCAGGAGAATCAAGTGCAACTAACATTTGGTGGTGCAGTCAAACTCTCGGACGGCAAGACATGCCTTGAGCAGCCATCATGTCGTGCGGAACGAACGCCTCGATGAGTGTGAGTATAACAACTGTACACTTTTTTCTTCACGCTAATTGATAACTACACAGTGCTTTCTGTCGACTCCGCCGAGTCGCCCGCACTGAAGCCTGGAAAACCCGTACTGAAGCCCGCCGAACATCGGTTCACTTGCCCCTCCAGCGAGGACAACCAAGCCTTCATCTAAGAACGCGAGAAGTACGAAAAGCAATGGCTTTCACAAATCGACGCCGGGAACACTGCATCGCAGCGGTACCTCAACAGCACACGAGCTGTTCTTGCAATGGCACGACAGACCGACTGTTCATTCGGAACGCTCTATGCGTCATCAGGGCTACGCACAGTAAGGAGCGAGATGCTCTCAAGCGACCCTTCTACTGGAAACCTGGCAGATCCAACTGGTAAGACTCGGTTCCGCTTCATGCTCGATTGGAGTCTGCTGGACATCCACCCTTCTCGTAGCATGGTCAGCGCTCTCCCCATGCGCGCCCACGATTCCTCGAATACTGGAAAGTACGAAAAACTTTTGTCCGGCCAGCAGTGTAGGAAACGGACTAGCCAACAATCCCAAGGCGCATATTCCGAGGGATCAGGTAAGTGTTGGGAAGTTCGGACGCACAACGGCCTTGACATACGGCTACATCAACGCTATCCCTACCATCATCAACCCTGAGAGCGGCGGCGGCGGCGGCGGCGGACAGTTCGAGTCCGACGCAAAGCCCCACGGCTCCACCGTCGAGCATCACGGGGCAGCTGTGGGCCTGGGCCATTCGGGGAGTGCCATCATGCACGCGCCTTCTGAAAACTGGCTCGGTCTTCTGTTTAGTGTAACACGCACCAAAGCTGCACTCATCACGCGCCCATCGACCTGTTTGTTCCGCGACATCAAAGAGGTTACTGGACTCCATGTCATCGAACCTGCTTTCAACCCAAACCGGTACCTATTCAACGGTTCCTCGTCTCCACATAGACCGACACGTTTGCAGATACCTAACGAAACATCGTATCAGATGGACAAAACGAAACATGTCAGCTTCAGATTGGAGTTATGCGCAACATTAAACAGGTCACTAGACTTGATTTTGTTCAGCTAGCGTCTAATCTATATTAGTATTTGTTTGACAGTTCCTTATATCTACACAGACTAACGCGTTTACAGATACCCACCGTCGTCACTGTCGGGTCATTCATGCTCACAGCCCGTTGGAATACAAGTTCTTTGGAGGTTTCTTATTGCTCTTTATTGTGTCGCAAGGCCTGCTTCGGAAGAGAGATTACCTCTAGAGATGCACACATAAGTGTGGAGATTTTAAGAGTAAGGTATATTGTCACTAATAGGCACACGCTGAAAGTATGGGATCGTGCGAAAAACAAGAGCTGCTTGCAATTTCGATGTGGGATAACTATGTACTCTTAAGTTTACCAGCAAGATGTCATTGTAATGCACTCTACTCATTTAAATATACTCACTATGCTGTTATCCTCCCAGGTTTATCGTCCTCCTTGTTCGGAAGTGACTGGTAGGTGTCCTCTACGATGCCGTGTGCTACTGGATAGAAGAAGGTCTCGTTTGCGTGGACGGTTACAGGAACCAGATCTGAGTGCCCTCTCCAAACGCCACGGTTATGCTTTTCGAACAGCAGACGAAGGGATTGCAGGCTCTCGTCTCTCTGCCATGCGTCTGCTCTTGTAGCGCCGACGTTGAACCGCCTCTGCACCCATGCTGTGAACGGCTCGACAACAAAGGAGAAGACGGTGATGAAAATTCCAAGGCCGAAGATGATGGCTATTCCCAAGAGTGCAAAGTTCAAAGTCCCCTGCGCGTCGTGTACGATTTGGCTATGGCACATGGACTCCCAGGTTTTGTCATAAACCCGATCACTCGACGCGTAGTTATCGGGGATCACTTTGTGCCACATTTGCTTCATGTAGCCGCCTTCAAGGGCTATGGATGGACCCGCAGCATACTCTTGCACTGCTGCCTGTAGAGATGCGAGGCCTTCTTGTGCCCACGACAAGATCTCGTGCTGCCACTGATCATCGGGAAGTGGCATCTGATACAGCCAGTACATCTTGTCTTGTGCGCGAAGACACATGGAGGGCCTTGAATTGATAGTCTCGTAGATACTCGTGCTGAGTGCTGCAAAGAACAGTCTCGACGCTGTGGCTAGCTGTGTTGGTGTGAAGCCAGATGGGCTCTTTGTTGTTATGTTAAGCATCTCATAACGTCCCCCCCAAGAAGTACAGCGTCCGTGGTCCGGCGTGCAGAATCTGTGTTGCTGGTAGCAGGCGATCGGGCTGACGTAGCGTTCCGGATTCGAACATTGGTGTTTCCGACAAGGTGACTGATTTGTTGGCCCGAAATACAGGATCCTGGTTGGGCTTCCAGTGCCGGACGCTGTTTTGCTCGATGAATATAATGAACGTGTCGCCCTCTGACCGGGAGAGTGCTTCGATAGGACTCCACCAAGGACCACCGCCAACGCGATGTTCGTGAACCTCAACCTGATATGAGATTTTCGCTGCCTTGCGTGCAAGGGGATATTCGTATGTGTGATTTGGTTTGTTCTCAGTTTCCAAAGTGCCCTGCGCTCCATAGAAGTATTGAATATGCGTGGGATTTCCATCCGTGTCGTTCACGAATCGACCATATCCTTTAGTGATGAGAGGAGCACACGTCAGCTGGCGATCGTAGATCACGCGGTCTTCTGAGCGAGCGTTTATCCCTAGGTGTAGTCGAGAATCAATCGGGCGCGCCTTGACTTCGAACGCTTTCCCCTCGAAACAGATGTTGTCCCCAAACGGACAGCTGACTTCCGAAGTATCTGATTGAAGCATCGACACTGGAGAGACGTTGCAACTTAGAGATGTAGCATTTGATGAGTAGCACGAACGAGCCATGCCTACGGCTTTCGTCACGTCGTATGCCGTTTTCTCCATGTTTGTCTGGAGCATGTCTATCTCTGAGCGATTTTCGACCAGATTCCAGACACCACACTCCGAGGGTGAGATGAGGCGAGATGTGCTGGCACCGTTGGAGACTCTTGATGAGAACACCGCCAGGACAGCAAATACACCGATGTACAGCAGGGAAAACAAAGCGAGAGGCAACGTCCTCCATACGACTCCTTTGGCCTGACGCCAATGCCATAGTTGGAGCAAGAAGAATTTGAATGCGGCTGCTGGGCTAGTCGTGTTGCGAAGTGTATGCTGCCGCTGGAAGTGAAGCCCATCGTGAGCAGTTTGCGAGGCGTATATTTGATGGAGTGTAAAGCTCACTACTCGCCATAGGCGAATCGACACGACAGTGACGAACGTGGCGATGAATGCGAGCAGTAACGCACCGTTCGCTTGTGACAATGTAACTGTAGCACCCAGCCAGCGGCCCCTCGTCCAATCGATCCAGAGTCCTTCATAAATTGTGTAGGCCATGATGACAACTGAGTGTAATTACATACAAGGAGTGTTTGAGTTGTGCACTTATAACGCGATATCCTCATACAGTGGGTGAGAGGGCTTGTATAGGTACCTGTGGCATGAATGACCCTACGATGCCCAGGCACTAAGTATGGTCTAGGCATGAGAATGTATAGTTTAAGCATGAGATTGTTGTCAGACCGTAAGGCACAGGAACAGCGCTGAAGAGATAGGCTGCCCAGATCAACCATGCGAACTAGTCAACGTCTATCTGAGTCAGGTTTTGGCCGTAAACAAATCTCTTTAGCGAAGTTCTTCAGCCGCACCTGAATGTGTGCACACATCTGGACAATATTAGCGAGCCAAGACTAAACACCGCTTCTCCTGGTCGCGCCAAAAATCATGTGACAGTGGATATATGCGTTACTGGACGCACACGACGCCATTGACACGCGACCAGAATGCACGTGATACTGAATCCATGCGACGCTGAACACGTAGAATACCGGTACTGGCGAGACGATAAGTGTTTTTGAATACCTTGGAACATACCGCAATCAAGTGCAAACGATTCAAGGAAAACTTTGAAGAAGAACTCTCGGTAGCTGACGAGAAATGATAATTGACTAAGGACTGTAGGAGACCTGCTTTATCTCTTTCGTGTACGCCAGAATGCAGTAGAGAAAAAACAACCATGACAAATCTACTTAGAGCCGCAAGGTTTTCGACCTCAACTAAATTAATCTCAAAGTCTACCCGAAGAGTAGCCATCCGGAACAAGGGACTGTCATAAGCGTAATGCAAACCGGCTGGTACGGAACGCTCAATGCTCGCTGTCTTTCTCCAGGATTAGTGTCTTTAGCGAGGTACTTAATTTTTCGGTTTATATTTTTCGATTAATGAGTCTATAAGTATACTCTTCATCTTTCACTTTTCATAGAACTTTGGATTATCTGTTTATATACTGCCAGGTCTTAACACCTTGTATTTACTAATAGCAAGAGCAATGAATAAAAGCAGAAGCCTTGCACTTGAATCGACTTTCAATGCAATTACCTAGACCTTGTGTTCTGCCGCTATTCGAGGTAAGGTTTTGCTCGAATGGATGGTCTCACTTAGTCCCATTGGTCTTTCATTCAATAACCTCCCATCATTCTCCTCGTCCACCTTCTGAAACACGTCATGCACCAGGTCTCTTCGTGGATTTTCTTTATGGTTGTCGTTTCGCCCGCTTCGATTACTCATTGCGCGGTTAGGAAAAGCAGAGCGAAATGTAGTGCTATCGCGCAACGCTATGACAGAAGGATGTGGAGCCTGAAGCGGCAACTCTAGGCTTTTGTTCGCCGAAGAACTTCGTGAGCGGACATGTTCGGAGAGCGGATTGGCCGATGCCGTGATTGCTGCTTCGCTTTCGCCGCGGGAGCGCCGTGGATTGGCATGCTGTTTACGCCTAAGGATGTACAAGACCAGGCCGACGAGAAGGAGCGTACCAACTATGGAACCGACAATCGCTCCGGCTAGGAGGGCAACTTGGGACTTCTGCTTTGTGATGGGCGAGACACGACACACCTGCTTGATCTTTGCGTCCGCGCCCTTGGGGTCGGCTGGTGCGACGACTGCGGGCGCCAGTTGGAAGTTCTGTGCATCAGGGTCGACCACAAGGTAGTTTTGAGTGAAGAAAGGGAGACCCAAGGTTCCAAGCATAATTGGACCTGTTTGATTTGTCACGGCCATGTTGTACACAGTAGCGTTATCCACTTCTAGCACACCTGCAGCATTATACGCCCGTGGCCGATTGTAGAGCTCACTTGCCGGAATGACTGTTTTGTACGTGGGAACTGAAGGTTTGGATGCGTCTTTGAGTGGCACACCCGTATCAGAGATGGTAATGGTGATGGTACCCACGGGAGCCGTCGCGGCGGGAAGTTCGAAACGACGTGATGTTTCGTTCCACACGGCAGTCTTTTCTGCGCTCGCCAAATTTTGTAGCATCTGTGCTGGGAGTTTAAGATCTGAGGAAAAAGGGTCGAGATGTACGACGAGAGTGTCCGTGGTTTCCGAGAAAAGGCTGGTACTCTTACCGCCAACATCGTACGTTATAGCTGTGAGGATGGCGCATGTTGGACAATCCGAGAACATAGGAAAGGTAGTTGCAGCGCTCTTGAGCCTGCTTTCGTCGTAACCTCCTATAATGAGCAGGCCATCTTGTGGTGTTTCTTCGGATTCGGATCCAACCCAGAGTCCATACGTCCTAGAAGAAGCTTGGGCGGAGTCGACGAGGTAGTTCAAGAAAGTTGAGTTCATTCCTAAGGGCAGAGTTGCTTTCGAGTTCGGCTCGTTCTCCATGAAGAGATCTGCGCTTGCTATGGTTACTTAGTAGTGTAGATATACGATCTTGTTTAATTGTGGACTCACTGTCTGTAGAGCCATTGGTATAGAACGGAAAGGGTGAAAACTTGTTGGTTGTCGGTTTCAGGCCAAAGGACATCGCATCGTCGAAAAAAACGTATGAGCTCGCCAGTGCTAGGTCAACAGTATCTCTACTGCCTCCCCAAATCGAATAATCAACCTGTGCGAATGACGTCGAGGTAGCACTGTCATATATACCACCAAGCTGACCGAAGCAGCTGCTGTTTGTAGCCGCTACGCATTCCGCTGCACTGTTCAAGAATATGTTGTTCGAAAGTGTCGAAGGCGTCAGAGAGAACGGTTGTGGAGGAGTGCCAACGGAGAAAGAGATGCCCCTGGATAAGATTGTGCCGGCTGTGGCAACTGAGTTGTTCGTCCAAGGTAGAATCAATGGCACAGAACCATTTGGACAGGCCATCGCAACCTGAATACCTTCGAAGAAGGCTCAATCTAAATTTTTGTGTTTGTGGTATAACATTGGCGTTCCTGGGAACCAGCGACTTGGCCATGCGGTTCCTGATATGAACAACAGGACACCCCTAGACTGTCAGTTTGATCATCCACATGCCTGTAGGGCTTCAAGTTTGGGTCGGGCTCCGACGTCAGGGGCCTAAGCATAGCAGGTAGGAGCTTCATGGGTTGCGATTCAGGGTTCCTTGTTATGTACATTTCTCAGATCACTTATGTTCTGACACAGAGTGCTCGGACTTAGGCCTATCATTATCCCGACTTCTGCTCTCATGTCACCGACTTTCAAGGCGTTGACAGGTTTTCAATCCCGTCCAGGCCTTTACTTTCCGCAATTCGACGATATTCCACGACATTAACAACAGGTATAGGAGTTGTTGAAAAAGTCGGTATTCGGACCGTTGTCTTCGGAACCAGAGTAGTGACGCCCCTTCCCGCACATCGAGCCAATCAGCGTACTGATGAATTCTTTATCCATCGCGACAGTTACGTGGATCTCAATCGCCTCACTGACGATCATGCCGATCTCGTTGCCCAACTCGTGGCCCTCATTCACACCACGGCTAGATTTGGTCTCACACGCATCATAGTATTCGGCGGCCACCAATCTTGATTAAGCGCCACGGCGGTCTTCGCTTTTAGGAAAGGCTTAATCAAGTAAGGGGATTGCCATCCTGGCAGTCCTTCGTTCGAAGCGAAATGTGAGCGCGAGATGACTCTCAGTCGCGGGTCTCTGTGAGTACTAGTGGATGCACGCATGCTGCGTACTTCTAGTACTGACTAGAAACCAAGAATGAGTTTGGTAAAGGGATTTGTAGCCTTGGTCCGGACTTTTGTGGTGATAATTGCACATAAAAATGCAATTACAAGAGTGGATGCGATCCTGGCTGGTGTGATTTCAGTCCCGAACCCGAACCATCCTTCCTGCTGAACAATGCTGTGCATACTCTTTGCCTTGGTTACTGATTCACTTTATTATGGGACTATGGTATGGGCAATTCATCTTGACAATGGTTTATCAGTGGCAGCGTTGTGCTCCGTGAGTACTAGGAAGAAAGGAGAAGTGCTACCAAATTTGGACTTTGACACCCTAATTTTGGCACAAACTGGGATTTTGTTTCTTCAAATGGCGAAAAGCAAAAGAGAGACAGGCTGGTAAAAGAATTGATAGCACGTTGCAACTTTGCAATTAAACTTCTAGAAGCTTACCAAAACTTCAACTTGTGGAACCAGGATGCCTTGCCGCTCTTGCTGCAGCTTGCGCAGCCTCCTTCGCTAGAACATGTACGTGAGACATTGCCCTAAACCTAGAGAATCCTCTGGCCGCTACTTCTTTCGTAGCTCTCAACGCCTTCCCGTAGAACTCATTTGACCTCGATGACTCTTCTGACTACAGCCTGCCCAAAACCTCTCACCCGTCTTGGCCCCAAGCCCAGCCGCAGCAACGCACGAAGTGGGATGTGATGATCCAGTAAGGTTAAGAAATTGTTTAATATGTCTAGCTTTTGTGTTTAGACATGAGTCTAACAGTGAGAGTGACGTCTAGCGCGATTCCTTATCTTAACTATCGCCATGCCACAATTTCTCGAGCTTCCCCACCACCTAAAGCCTACGCCCACACACATGGCCTTTCGCAAGCGCAACATTGCGCTCTCACGCGTGCCAGCAGATGGCGACGCGTCAACTGCACCTCCGACCCCAGCCGTGGCTCCTCTTGCGCCTACACCAACAGGTGTGCGCCCCTCTCCCATTGACGGCCGCCCCACTACGTCCACAGGCACACCTTCACTCGATGGCATCCTGGCAGGGCACGCTGGACTGCCCTTGGGGAGCTCTATTCTGATAGAAGAGAGCGGCACGACGGACTATGCAGGTGCACTGCTGCGTTTCTATGCCGCCGAGGGTGTGGTGCAAGGCCACAAAGTGCATGTCGTAGGCATGGGCGAGGTGTGGGGTAGAGAGCTGCCCGGAATATCAGAGGATAAGGGGCATGAGAGAAGGAGGGAGAGTAAGGAGAGAGCAGAGAAAATGAAGATTGCGTGGCGATATGAGGGCCTGGGACAGTTTGAAAGTGCGAGAGGTGCGTGTTGTGTATCTAGTTGTATGCAGTATCAAACAGTCCGAAGTCTGACGATTCTGGGTAGGGCCACAAAGAGTGCAAGGTCAAGGCGAGAATGCAGAGGAGACGACGTTCTTTTGTCACACATTCGACTTGGCGAAGCGACTGACGCTGCCTGTGGGTACGGCTGTGAATTACATCGCGATACCAAGATCGGTATCAATTTCTTCTTCGCCATTCGTGTCGATACTGCACAACGTGCAACAACAGCTTGCATCGACGCCAGCCCACACGATACACCGCCTCGTCATACCATCTCTCCTCTCACCCGCGCTATACCCTCCCACGTCCTCGCACCCCAACTCCGTACTCCAATTCCTGCACGCATTGCGTGCGTTGCTGCGGAAATACCCAACACGCCTCACAGCCATCCTCACACTCCCACTCTCGCTATATCCTCGCTCGTCAGGCCTGGTACGCTGGATGGAGATCCTGTCCGACGGTGTACTCGAACTCTCGCCCTTCCCATACTCGCACGCACAGATGCTTGCACAGTCTGCTGGCACAACGAAAGACGAAGAGAAGCCGCAGGGCATGTTCGCCGTACACAAACTACCGGTGTTCCACGAGAAGGGCGGCGGTGGCGGGGCAGAGGATCTGGGCGAAGACATGGCGTTTACACTGAGTCGGCGAAAGTTTGTGATAGCCAAGTTCAGTCTGCCACCACTGGAAGGGGATACAGAAGCGCAGGAGGCGGCGGTGAGGGAGGCGGCGGGTGGGAGTGCGATGCCGAAGAAGGCAGATCTCGAGTTCTAAGTTGTGGTGGGATGCTCAGCGTCCGTGAGGAACATCATCATCGGAGCTGTCTTCGCCCATCATGTCCTCCATTTCGATCTGCTCCCATCCTGCGCTGCCGGCGCCTGAACCAAGGCCTCGGGCGTAACCGCGCCCATACGAGCCGTGTCGTGGATTGATGGACATGCCTGAGATCCGGGCGCGGAAGCCGTCGCCCATGCAGGACGACAGGGCGAGGAAGATTAGGAAGAAAATGAACGGAATGAAGAGCAAAAGCGACAAGAGTACTAAGATATTCATCGTGACGCGTCCTGTTGTTGCGTTGAGGAAAAGTCGTGGTGCAGCAAAAGCATGTGGCAGACACTGGACCCTTGTTTTTGTCGTCATCGCTCGGGAGCTAAATCGATTGCCCGAACCCCTGGCAACGACGTCTCGACTTTCTGTCGCAGCAGCAGACAATCACTTTTACATACAATGACTATGGCTATGACACAATTACTGCATCTACCACTGAGTGCGCTGCTCCTGCTCACATGTGCGCTTACAGTCTCAGCGCACGGCGGCGAGCATTCGCAAATTGAAGTCGCGCCGGACGCAGACTGGGCGACTCGACACATGGCTGGTACAACATTGAATTCACTCAGCAACGACAGCACCTAACAGTCGCGCAGAGGAGCATCACATTTCTGGCTACGATGCCGCGACCTTCTTCAGTCTCCACGATTACGACAGCACCGGCGTATGGACGGCCCCCGACATCCGACGCACATACGGTCTCTCGGACCCCTCCTCGCAGCACATTAGCGAAATGAAAAAGCAAATGGTTGTGCAAACAATTCTCGACATGTTCGATATCGACAAGAATGGCGAGATCTCGCTATCTGAGTTCGTCACTAAAGATTCCATGAACATCAAACTGCCCGACTTTGGCATGGGCCCAGGACACCACGGGGATGACGAGTATGAGTATGAGATTCACCATTGGGAGAAGTACCACTCGGGAGAGGATGTGAAGGAGGAGGATCTTACACATCCGGAGGATATCGCGCATTTCAAGCTGCACGAGCAGAAGGAGGCGGCGCAGGAGGAGTGGGAGAGGCTAGAGAAGGGCATCGTGGAGAAGAACATCCCGGCAAAGTACAGGCAGAACTAAGATCTGCAAGAGGAAAGAGGTGCAGATTGTTAATTGTATAGCATGGCGAGGCGTTGTGGAGTTTCGACTGCGTCCAGGCTCGCAAGATGTTGATGCGGGTATAATGAGGGGCCAACGATGAGACGAATACACGATATCGGGTGACGAGCGTGGCCGTTTTACGAGATCACTGGGATTGACGACATAGGACACTGGCTTCTGCCTCTAAGCGTATACACCTCAATTTTACAAGCTCGCTTCTCCGTTAGCGCCTGCACTGTTGACAGCGCTCACACGGTCAGTCTCATAGCTTCGCGCAACCTCGAAATATGTTGGACCCACGTTTTGGTGAGCGTCTAACATCGGAAGGTCACGGCAGTGGGTATTGGCGTTTCTAGTGTATATTCGACTCGAATGCACATCTTACGCTGGAAGAGCAGGACGATATCGAATTCCTTCCATATCAATGCTTTGGCTGGCAACACGACCCCCTACTTTCTCATCAATTTTATCTGCTAACATGTCCCGCTGGAGTCTAAAAGTCTTGTTATTGCACACGATGTGCCTATTAAATACCACATTTGGCGTCGAAAATCAGTATCCAACACGTCCACAAGTTATTGGTGTAGCCTTTCGACTCACATCTGACCATGGGTAAGTAATGCTGCCGAGCCTTGCGCGGCTCTCTTGTTAATGGACAGCTGAGTGTTTTCATATAGCTAGAGTACACTGTTGCTTTTTGCTATACTTAGCTAGCACTGTCTATAACGTACACTCACGAACTATAGAACACAGATGTTTTACCTTAGAACTTACTAGTTAAGGCGTAGTGTAATAGTATCTACAAGTTCTCTATTACAGGCTTTAGTATCTTGCAATTGTACTAAGTTATGGACGCAAGCAACACTAATATCTCTACTTTATTTGTTGTTGAGCGCGCGGCACCTAGGGCAGTAGTCTAAGAGGAGCGTAGGCTGTCTACCAATGCCTTCTTATCGAGTTGTGTATACGTACAGATCTACTTTGTATGACCCTTATACCCGGACCCAACAAGCTTTACGGATTTGTACTTTAATCTCATGCTGGAAATTGTTCTATTAGTCAAACAATGAGCTTTTACAGGAGCAATTATCCGAATATTACGAACTCAACAATTTAGCCACTCAGATGTTTGGTTAATTTGTGTTGAACTCATGCTGTAGCAAAGGCTCCATAATACTTGAAGCTCTTGTCCGTCTTAAGAGCTCAAGGCCAAGTCTTGGCGGCAGACCTTCAAGACCACGATATGAAGGATACATGAGATTCTTCCGAGTAGATCGTCTTGATTCCTATGATTCCAATATCACTACAAACTAAAAATGTACCAAACCCCGATGTGCTGTTCAGTCGCATATAAGCAGATGACAGTATACTTTGACTACTGAGTCTCTCATATATATGTGTGTTGATTTGCAATGCCCCCTCTCGATTCTCGAGCTGCCTGATCCCATGTCTCTAGGAAAGTTGTGATGTCAGCTGCTTCACTTCGACCAGAAAACAATGAGATCGTCGATATCTCGATCATCCAAGTCCTCCGGACGTTTTTTGATCTCCAGTAGACTATCCTCACGTGAGCTCCGCAGCTTGATGTAGGTTTGAAAACACGCTGTGAGCTCCCTTTCAGCGTCTTTGTACTGTCTTAGTCTAGTGAGAGCCTTGTATCTCATCCAGCTAGCCCGAGTCTTCTCTGGCATGAACGTATGTGAGATTGAAAAAGCGTCAAGTGAATGATCGAGGAGCGCGAGAGCCATTTCTGGATTTCCAAGCATGATGTTGTGCTCGGCTACTTTGACGAACATGTCAGCGGTACGGTGGTGGCGATTTCCAAGGGTTGACTTGTAATGCATAAGCGCTCGACGGTGGTAGTCGAAACTGGCTTCCACATTCCCAAGAGCATGCAAGAAACGGCCTGTGATGAATGATTCGCGATCTTCTTGGCCAAACTCCTCTTCCCTATCTCGAAACCCTTTCGAAAGAGTGCTTGAAGCGAGATCGTTCTTTCCCTGTAGCCAATATGCTAATCCCAGGTTCGCAAGCTTCGAAAATTGTTAGTGTGGGTATGTTCCGCGTGGGTTACAGACTTACAGGCAATGAGATGGTAGTTGGTTTGAATTTGCCGTACTTCTGCATCTCTGTTATGGAGGTCTTGAAACACTCTTCTCCCTGTTTCCAATCACCATTGAGCATGTGTGCGTTGCCTAGTTCGTTCCAGGAGATAGCAAGTCGCATGTCATCAGGATGGTGTATGTGCTTTTCTTTGACCATGGTGTCATTGAAAAGTGTATGGTATTTTAACGCGTTGATCGGTTCGTTGATCTCCAATGCAATGCATCCTCTGTTATGCGCCAATTCGACCAGCGAATAGTTCACCTGTTCAAGTGTGTCCGAGCTGTTTTCGAACATGTCAGGGTGCTCGAGCAAACGTAGCTTGAGAGAGTCGCATATGGACTGCGCCATGTTGTTCGACACAGTTGCTTCCATTGAATTTCCGCGTTCGTGCTGATACCAGGCACTGTCGATTAGAAGCCTGGCAAACTCAAAGTCCTCGTTAGAGTCGGGAGAAGGTGTGAGCGTTGGATAGACAGTTTTGAGTCTCTGTATGTGGGGAAACAGATTCTCACATTCGGCCCAGCGCGCTACGCTGTGCCGCCAAGTCAGCTCTATACTATCGTTAGCCGAAACTAACAAGCGCAAAGATAGTTGTCCTAGGTCTTGTTTACTGCATTTAATGCTCTGTATAAGTATCATTCAGTTCCAGCTCAACCTCTTCAGGTTCGTCTTTCCTACCTCTATTAGAAGGCCTGGGTAATTATCCATCAACGAAGATAGATGACTTTTAAAGTACTCACGAACAAAACGTCTATCTAGCTAGAGCTCTTGAAGTAACCCCATGAGTCCAACCCCCTTGCATATCTGAATTCCGTACTGTTCTTTCTTAGCTTGTAGTCAGAAAGAAATCTTCTACCACTGCTGTCCCATTTCGCAGAAGCTCTAACTGTTTCTCCGTACATGTGTTCAGGGCATCCCAAGTGTAGCACCTTGGCTCTCCTTCATCTATCGGCAGCTGATTCTTGACATCAAAGCTACTTGCCGAGCCCTTTGAACTATAGTTTGAGGATCCTGCGGTAGACAAGTTCCCAGTGGCGACATCTCTGTCGAACATGACGCGGTCGAAAATATGAAATACCGTCTCAGGCTGATACGCGCCGACAGCATGACCGGCGTTGAACACACGCGAGAAGGACACGGAACCATGCTGACGGACAAGTCCACTGCCACTGCCGCTGGGAACGGGAGAAGTGGCGTTAGATACGGGCAAAATAGATTGATAGCCCGCGTCGTGAAATAAGGGAGCTGCGGGATATGAGAGAGACAGACTGACCGCTTCGCCGCCCAGCCCTAGATGTAGTTAGTACCGTTGCTGGATAGATTGAAGAAGCGAACATGATGTGTGGAATGCTGAATATGTGGGGTTTGAGTAACGCTTACAGTTGCAACGATAATCGCGATCTCCAAAGATTAACGCAATTTTGATATCGCTATTTGCGACACGGTTCATTTTATCGATAGAAACGCGAACTAGATCGCCAGTAACCCCTAGATATGTCTGCGTTATGACGTTGGAACTAATGCTGAAGTTGAGTGGTACACCGAGTTCTTTCTGAACCCAGTCTTGGTTCATGTACCCAATGATATAATCTATCAGTAGGGGAGATTTGGAACCTCGGGATATATCGAATGGGTTCCGCTATTCATGTCAGTTGTGCCAATAGCCAAGTGGACCACAAGAGACCCACCTTAGAATTAGCTGTAAAGGCGCCTTGTACATATTGGAAACAATAAAGCGTCGCCGTTGCACATGCTTCGTTTACAGTGTGGTTTGTTCCATACTGTCCTAGTTCAAAGATGGCCAGGGAACGGCAACGCTCGATCAAGTCATAACATCCGCCTTCCTTAGTCAAGTTTGTGAGCGCGCCGCGGTAGACATCCTCAGAGATAGTCTGTAAGCCATACGTGTTGTTGAAGGCATATTGAGGATAATATGAGCCTTCAATTTTGGCATCGACACACCCGTTTGTCAAGCCAAGGGTGTCGAGATGGAGATGTCTTGCATGCACACCGTCCAAAGTACCGTTGTGAGGTATTTTGTCGTTTTGGGCCTGGAAATGTGCCATTGCGCCCGGAACCCAGTGGCCGCCATACTTGGAGACATCAGCAAAGGAACAACTTGAAAGAGAATAGAAAGACAAACCGAGTTTCCCCAAATACTGATTCGGTCATTGGAAGACTTATGTTCCGGGAACTCTTGCAGCCAAATCTGAGTGAACTTCCAGAGGACTCTTGCTGCATTTGTGGTGGTGTTTGCAGCGCTACTTGGTTCCTGGTTGGGAAGAATGCCAATAACTGATATAGAATTTGATTCCTCAGTTCCTTGTGCCTGTGTTACATTACCCGTAAGAAGATCTAGCACACTAGGGACAAGGGAGTCATAAGAGAATCCGACTTTGACAGGCTGATCAATGTACAACATCGACACGTTGTTGTTCCAAGACCAAGGGTTTAGTCTCGTACTGTTCGAGTCGGAATTGATGTAGCATGGCCCGTTCTCGGAAGTTGCTCCCATAAGCGATGTGGTGCCTGGACCACCTCCAAGATATAATGAAAGTGGAGCATTCCTCGCATCGTTGCGGGACTCGAAAAACCAGAAGAACATGCTTGCATTATACTCTGCTGCACCACCAAAATCATCAAGCAAATAGCTTAGTAGGTGGATGTAGCCGCTAAACGCACGAACGCCAGGAGTCGTCTCGCAAATGTGTGTCTGTATTGGGTCAGCATATTGTGGCGTATGAGAGACATAGTAACACCCAGTGCTTACAAGCAAGGCTGATACGTACTTCTTTATAGGAAATCCAGGCTCCAGCAGCAACATTAGAGGCGATTGTACGGAGGCCCCTAGAATTCTTACTGGGAAAATCAGAAATTAAATGCTCAGGGACGAATGCGGATGCGGAAAGGAAATGCAGAAAGAAGTAGAGTATGAGGTGGATGGAAGAGCGACCCATGGTGGCCACAGTGATTGTGGTGTACGGGCTGCGATTTGATATATTTGCTGGTAGTGTGGGAATAGTATTTATGTAGCATCTGGACGCTGCAACGCAATGTGGCCGTTTAGCGCCCACTGCTGTTTTCAACTCTAGGGCGTGTGAAAGACGCCTTGCGAATTCGCCTTGAATCCTAGGAAACACACAACAAGATATCAAGATACCTAGCAGCTCACGCGTACTTCCAAATTCTCGCCGGATGGAGGACGTGAGGTCGGCAGGGCTTGTGCAAATGGCAGTGCTGTGGATCTGAGGCGTCCAGCCGCAGTCAAATGTTTCGTCACAACTGTAGAGTCTCGCGGAAGGGTTTGGATTTTACTCGCTTCGAGCTTCAGCAATCATAAGCTTCTCATTTTCTAATGTGTTGAGCAATTGTTTTATCTAAAGATACTACAATACTTCGAAGTACCACGTGGCTTTATACCTCTTACACAGTCACTCGAAGAAAGCTTTACCATGGTGTTTAGGTATTACTACTACGATTAGATGAATAAAAGCTTAGCCTAGTTGAGGAAATACCTGTATTCACATGGTAAGCTTGGCCGCACCCAGAGTACAAAGCCCACAAGTGGCGCAGCACTTTCCGCCAATAATCATCCGTGTTGACCCGTGGGTGCGGGCCAAGAAATCTTGCCGCGATCAAAGCGTACCGGTGATTGCCCAGTCTCATCCATCCAGAATTTGCGAACCGGATTTGGGATTGCCCCCCTTTTTCTGCCTTCACAGTTGGACATATGATCTGTGGTTTCGTCATCTAAGTAGCTCTTGGCTCAGTCGCGAATGCCTCCATTCACATGAGATTCATTTTATTCGGACTTGGAACCTCGAATAATGTTGTAATGACTACAATCGTCTACGCCCCAAACACAGCCACACTTCGGAGGAAGGCCTCGTATTACTCGGCCGACACGTCAGTCAAGAGGGGATCCCATCTGTCTGATGAATGAACATATATATGCATGATTTCAGCGTTTCAAAGACTTCACCAGCACGGCCTTGTCAATGCCCATGTCTTGAAGACGTATGTTCTCCAATATGTGCACCCAGAATCCAATGACAGCCCAAACCAAACGAAAGGGCAATCACTGTGGTGTCTACCATAGGAGCGCCGACACACAAGGAACGATCTCATGCATTGACTTGCCCTGACTTTGACGATTTTGACATGCCAGTATTTGGCGGCGGACCATGGAACAAACACAATTTCAGTCATGATAGAATGCGGCGTTCACAGCCACAGAAGAAATTTGAACACGTGCAAAGTTCAGGCTGGTTGCATACTTGCACTTGTCTGCAATCACAGTTGAACTTACAGTCTAGTTCGCTAACAAAGCTTTCCAAAGTTACAGCTATCCTCAGTACCACCGGTAACTTTGACACCCGAGAAAGTAATATTTGAGCAGCTACCACTGCCACAGAGAATGTAATAGTCCTTCGCCTTGGAAGTAACGGTACCGGTAACATTCTTGAAAGTCACGTCCTGGACTTTGACCCCATTGGTGGCATTGCCTGTTGGGCCGCCGTTGAGATAATCTTGTTGAACATCCTTGAAGATTGGTCAGCTCGATAATCAGACGTCGGAGTAGCCTGGCAACTACTTACAATACCGTATTTGCTGAGGTTGGACAGTGTGATATTCTGGAAGACAATGTTTTGGACCACGCTGGCTGTTGCTCCAGAAACTGTCTTTATGCGGACGCCGTTCTCACCATTCTTGACCGTGGAATCATAGAAAAAGATGTCCTTGATGGTTGTATCGCCTAGCTCAGTCAGTCAACCGTAGAATACTGAATCAGAAGAACGTACTGCCGACGCTTCCAATTGATAAGCCATGAGAACCGTCGCAAGACGCGTTCCGCACGGTGACATTACTAGAGCCTGAGCTGACCGCAACGCAATCATCCTGATTGATTACGGTGATGTCCTGGAGAAGTACGTTGGTGGCTTTCACATTAAAGCCGTCCGTGCTAGCATTTCATTAGAGTGAACACTCAACGTAAAAAGTGACTGGTATCGTACTTGTGAGCAGCAGGCGCCCCTCCCGATAGCTTGTTCGGAGCCTCACCAGCCAAATTGTCCAACTTGACATTTTTGACCACCAAGTTCGACCCCCCAAGCGTAAAACAATGGGCAGGATAGTTCTTGATCACAAGGTTCTCAATGAGCGAGTGGGTGCCAGCGGCTTTGACCTGGATAAAGTGGTTCGGCCTGCAATGATTTAGTATTGCACAAACAACACAGTCAGTACAGGGGGATCATACTTCTCGACGCCGTTGTCGCCTTTTCCATCCCACCAAGCCGCTCCGTTTCCGTCAATGACGGCCCCGGATGCAGCGGTGATGTGGAAATCTGTCCCTCCAATCAAGATTAGAGGGCTCTTCCAAGCTTTGAAGCCGAACGTCTGCGACAGCATAATTTAGCATGAGTCCATGTTAAAAAGTAACGATAGAGCGCAGACTCACCGTTGTCCCAGCAAAGGTCACAGTAGTGCTAGGGTTTACTTTTGTGAGATCAAGCTGGCTCCCAGCGGGTACCGAAATATTGTCGAGGATGATTTCTGTACACGAAGCAACGACGGCAGAGACTTGGCTGTAATCCGTTGCTGTGCATGAGGATGCTGTTGGGGCAGCAAGTAGGGTTTCAGCAAGTAGAGCGCTACTCAGGGCAGCGAGAATGCACCTGTGCATCTTGACTTTGACTTTGGATAGAAATATCGCGTTCGGGTTTACACAAAAGTAGTGACACAAAGTAGCATCGATCTGACTTCGAACCATGATATATAAAATCGATTGTATTCACCTATATGACTACGGCCAGTATCCTAATGCTCGGACACACTGGCACGCTCCTTTGAAACACGCGCCTGTGTTGTCCAGCTTGATGCGCGATTTCTCCTCCAGTCCAGTTGATGAAGACTCGATCGTCCAAATGAATTGTCAATATACCAAGGACGAGTTTGTCCAAGCGTTGTTTGATCCGCTAATTTTGTCTTCATGATGTGCTAGCTTCGCGCTTTCAATGACTCACTCTTGTGGCCAAATTTAAGCTTTAGTTAAGCACGGCTGGGCAGTGCTTTCGTATGCTTGGTGCGTCTTGTCTCCATTCCGTCCGGCGGCTTCTCGTTATTGCGCAAAAGCGTTATTGCGCAATGGTGAACTGTCGCGGAATAAATTAAATGCGGGCGACCTACGGGCCTTTTGAAATGAAGAATTGATTAGCTAGGTTCCCCTTTCTGCAAATAAACGGAATTGGGGAGGATTGATTTCTAAGCTTCGTCTTATTTAGATGGACTCAATGTACGGTGCGCAAGAGCTGCTGTTGCCTTGGCCAAGTCTAGTGTTGGTTATGCTGCTTCAGCTTATATGGCGGGCCGCCCAGTAGAAAGCGTGGAAGAATCTTCGCCAGTTTTGCTCAGAATTTTCAGAGCCCTAGAAATCGCAGCCAGACCCTAGAGGCGTATAGTAGGTAGTTTCTGCACCTCCATTGCCTCCTGAATAGCCACTGCCTCTTTCGACCCAAGACGCAGGAGGGAGCTCTTCACAAGGTTACCAGGAAACGGACGGTCGAAGTGTCCCTACAAGTTGATTGACTCTTCCATCGGCGATCATCCAAAAAAATTCCCTTTTGTGCCTGGAGATGTTCAGCCACTCGAACTCAACATCATGCCACAGCCTATAACCAGTGTCAAGACCGACCATAGACTCGCTAGGCTCAACGAGTGATATGCATTCCACTGTCGCATCCGTATCGTCCACACAAGACCAAATCGCATCTTCTGTTGTCATGTGAGGGTCGTCTTTGATCGAGTAGGCGATGTAGAACATGAGCGCTTCCTTCACTATAGTTCAATACTTGGCTTAAGTTCTCTTGCTTTCGCGTAGGTGAATTAAGAAGTCCGCGTATTTCACTGTCCGCAAATTTTACTTACAGAAATGAGACAGGTAACAGTGAAAGCGATAATCGGGTGGAACTGCAGCTTGTAATCTGGGGCAACTCGCTCGCTAAGACAAGATTGAATAAGCCACTCGACACGTTTCCAGTCGTTTGTCAGAAAGGGTCGATTTGATCCGACGCTCCAGTTGTCAAGCTTACGCTTGATGTCGTTCGTAAGTGTGTCAATGGATCTGTTGTCAACATTGAGAATGCTGGACCCTGCCCAAGCATAAGTATCATCTGCACCATTCTTGAGATTCTCCGATACAGAGGTATTAGAGATATTATAGGTCCTCAAATTTCCGACCTAGAAGATACGAGCAAGTGTTTCGAAGTATGAAGGGGGAGTTGTTGAAAGCTTTTTTGTATTCGTCCTCGCTTGTCACCAGAAGACTTGTGACTCAGGATCATTTATATTTGTGAAATTATGCCCACCATAAGTGGGAAATAGTTGCACGGAAATTTCATTAATTCGTCAGAGCTAACGTAAAACTACGCTTCTTGAGAGGATAGCGCAGGGCACCATATATCAATTTGTGTGCTATTGTAAGATGCTGGTTCGATTTTTGGAATCTATGATTGACCGACTCAGTTCAGGATGGTTAGGATGGAAGCGTGGGACGGACTTTCAACCTCAGATCAAATGCCATACGGATGAAACCTCGTTCAATTGCAAACCATTTCCCTATTTTGCGACAGTGGCTTAGACGCACTGTTCGCAAAAGCACCTGCCTTTGTCGTAGCCGTACAAATAGCCTATGTTGAAGTATATCCACCATCCAGAGTTGTACCGACCACACTTACCTGTGATGGACCGGGATGTACTACCTTGAGCAACTGCGGTGCATGTAGACCCATTACCAAAGTTGCAGTAGAAGGCTACAATGTCGCCGCCGATGGCATAGAAAGTTAGGCCAGAGCCAACACATGATCCATTTCCACACTGTCGGTCGATGTCTGCATTGCCGCATTAGTGTTGCCGTAGTCAAGGTTTTTGGCGCCACCGCATATCGAGCGGTTGTGGTTGCGGCGGCTACGGCTATTACGAGACGCCTCTGGCTTGAAATAGCTCTCCGGAAAATGGCGGTAGACAGTTGCGTTGGCAATATTAGTGTGAACCGAACGGCCATCGATGTACTTGACGGCGTAAATACCTTCTTCCTGGCCTTCGAGGATGAGGAAAGCGGGAGATGTCAAAGCCAGAACGACAAGGGTGAAGAGACGGCTAAACAGCATGGTGAAGTGATCTCTGCAGCTCAGAAGGTTGGAGGTTGCTCTATAGAGACAATGTTGCGTGTGATGTTTTGATTTCACGGGCGCCCTGGCCCTTTAAATGTCTTTCCTTGAGTGATTGTCAGTTTCTAGTCCACGCAACATCATTCCATATACAGTACTAATATGTGTTACGCGCATGATAAGCCTTTGAAAACACGTGAGAGAACTTTTGACCGGATTGCAGATCTTCGATGAGGAAGGTCGTGTGCTATTATTGTTCCGACAATTGTCTCTGCTCGCGCCTTGGCACCCAATTGGGTGATCAGAGTGAGCCCTAACGATACGAAGATCGCTCTCATCCGGTATATGAACCCATTCTCGACCGCGCTGTGCCGCTGCTAAAATGGCATGGGTATCAGGAAAGAATTTGGTGAAGCGATCGAACGATTGTGTACCAGACCACTTCACGATACGGCAAGACTACCAATCTTGAAATTGCGATGTTTATTTCGTCTTTCCCGGAACCAGTACACAAGGATGAGATTTCAGAAGCCAGAGCTACGTGTCACTACCGGATCCATCTCCTGTAACCTTGCGTGTTCGGTCCTCCAGCGGTACCGCAGTCGTGCATGTCCCAGTGTTCTCAACAACGTTATGGAGTCACGGTAGCAAAATCACAGTCCTATGAGCATTGAAAAATAGATTGTGGGTCTTTCGGCTCATTCAACTTCAAGAGATGTACTGTGGCAAGAACGAGGCGCGAGCTCTTTAGTACTGCTTCTGTCTGTAAGTGGATCGACATCGAGAAAAGGGGATATCGATCCGACCTAGAAAGTCCTGTCTAGTCTGGATATTACCTGCTATCACATACGTTAGAAGCAAGCGTCTTTCCTTGTGTTGATGGATTGAGCGCGTATGGGTGAAGAGTGGTTGTGCAAAACCAGTGACGACCTACCGCCCAAGCCATCCCTTTTCGGGATTCAGTGCAAAAACGGCGTCGTCCCGCGACTTTCCCGTAGCAGCTCGCTCAACTACCTCAACGTACCACCAAGTCCCATCTGTAGGTAGTGCCTAAGGAAGATGTGAGTCAGGTGACTCTTATTGACATCTCGGGGCGCCTGATGAGGCTGTGCCCGTATAGTGGGAGCCAATCAGACATCTTGGAGGCGCAGCATCCCCACCTTCCAACTTCCGACGTTGTCAGCCTGCTGTTATTGCTGTCGCTGTTGTTGATTTCCAGCTTGTCTTCTCAACGTTCTCGTGAAAGCTGCGTTTCCTAAGCATCCAGACGCCATGACAGCTGCTTGCCATCATGAGTTTCGGCATAAGTATAGGTGATCTGATTAAGCTGGGCGAGATTGCCGCACGGGTGTACAAGAACTGTACGTATCACCATACTCGTGAACAACTGTCGGTAGCTGATTGTGATGCAGGTCGTGATTGCACAGGAGACTACAAATTCTTGACAGCCGAGGCGCGCAGTCTCACGAATCTGCTTGATGACGTCCGAGACAAGTTTGAAAAGATACCACCACATAAGCATAAACAGCTTATCGATGCCTACGAGCGATGTATCGATGTGTTATTTGAACTTGATAAGCTGATTGTGCACTACAACAATCTTGACACGAAGAGTAGGAGAGCATGGGACCGACTGAAATGGGACCCAGAGATTTCGCGAAGTCTGCGGGAACGCCTTGCATCAAGTGTCGCGATGCTCAACAGTTTCTACACCTCATTAATCCACGATAACCAGGTGTTAATACTTGAGGCTTTGGAGCGGCTAGAAAGTGATTACAAAGGCGGCTATCGTGAAGAGAGCATTGCATCAATCGAGCGGATCACGTCTTACACCGGTCAACGAGAAGGAGGCGACGAGAACGACGAAGACGATGACACAGCTTGGTTCCAGATCATCCGCGACCTTGAGGACGCTGGTGTATCTCATCAAGTTGCGCTGATGTATCGCGACCTCGTAGTGGATTGGTTCATCAAGGCCGTCAACGAGGGTAGACTTCTGGAAGAACGCAAAGAACCTGAATGCCTCAGCTCACGACGGACCTCAAAAGTCACCTCCGATATGGACTTGTTATCGACATCATTCGCTGCAGGTACTTTGAGCTCCGAACATGAGCACGATACAGAGGACCAGTCTACGGCCAATCCAGCATTTGACACTCCTCTACAAAGGACGGACTTATCGAATGCGCCAGAACTCTTGCACGTCTTATCCCCTCCTCCCAATGAGACGTCGAATACGTTTCCATGTGAGCTGGAGCCTATGCAACTATTGTCACCATCCGCCCAAGCTCCTGAAGCTCTCTTGGATATAGCCCCTCAAAACAATATACCGGAGCTTGTACTGATACCAGCTTCAGAAGCACCGGAACTACTGCAGTCCCTAGCTTCATCTGATCTGAACTGGGGAGCCCAGCAGATTTTAGCTGCGTGGACGAAGCGCGATTTTGTCGCTGCAGCAAGCCTGCTTGAAGAGCAGCTTACGTCTGTTGAACATGGAGCTCTTACATCTACAGGGCTACAGCCCGATCGACGGATATTGAGACACTGCATTGGTGTTTGCGCATCGTTTTGTGGCAAACTTACCAAAGCAAAGTACTTCTTTGAGAGTGCTTTCAACGGTATCTACTTGAGTAAACATCTTGATGATGGTGATATCTCGGCAGCTCGCTGGCTGGGTGATGTTTGTCTCCAGTTAGGCGAATTCCACAATGCCGTGCTAGCTTGGAGCGTTGCGCTGGAAGGCTCAATCCAACGGTACGGTCTCTTACATGATTGCACACGACACATTGCACAAGAAGTGCATAAGATGGACGAGTGGTTGTCTGTCTTCAGCAACATCGACAGTCAGTTTCTCGCGAATGTTGATCCGACTGATGTATTCTCCAACACGCATGCGTTAGAAAAAAGCGGTCTGGTCCGCGCAACTCGTGTCAAGCTATACGAATTGCAGCCCAGATGGGGTCAAAACAAAGGCCACCGCCCGGCAGCTTTTCTCAGACCTCGTCCTCGAGTAGACTGGATCCCGGGAGAGGCTTTCTTGACTGGGCCGCTCGTGTCGTTGGGTGCATGGCCTTTACCGTGGGACTCAACGTTCTCTCCTATGGCCGTTTTTCAGACGGAATGGTACACGAGGTTTGCACCGCCGTCGACAGCATTAGTGAGACGTAGTCTTCGCACGAACTCACTTGGGGACTCAAAAAAACTTGACTTTGTCACCAAGGGTGATAGCACCTGGCTGATCCAGACCGCCAAGGCTGCCTTGAGAGAGCTTGGTATGGAGCATGCCGAGCATCCTGATGAAAACGCCATCGTGTGTCGCCTGGATAGGGAACGTGAAGGATTTTCCTGTTCCGAGGGCATCTTCATCAGCTTCTGGAAGTTGCAATTTCGAAACGTCTTTGCTTTGAAAATCTCGAGCGTGAAATGGTCCACGAGGAAGCCACCTCTGATCAACAAACCCCAGGCCCTGACCGACTTCGAACTTCCAGATGACACAGTCGAGTTCAAAAACGCGTTCAAAGCGCTGTTAGAAGTTGCGGAGGCTGGGTCAAATTACAAAGCGCCGATTGGTGACAGGGCCAGTGTGCAGTCTAGCACACGATCATGGGCGTCTTGGGCCGCCTCGAGAAAGACCTCAGCTTCAACTTGAGAACTAGGAATTATGTTGATCATAATTTCGGGGTCCATGCTCTGCGTTCGAGACCTGACGCTCGGCAGGGAAGGGTACGGCGCGTGTAATTGAAACACCCGGTTTTATTCCCCACATACGCGTGCGCATCCGATCAGCATCGGCCAGTTACTGCGAACCTCATAGTATTACCAGTGTGTTGCCACACAATTGCCGCTGAACACGGTCTTACTGCAGCGCTGTAGCGCGACCGAAGTTGATGCCCACGGTTGGCATTTCGTATAAACACCAAGCCCGTCATCCACGTGTCGGTGACCATCTCCGCACCAGAGAGCTTAGCTGTTACGAACAAGGTTCATCCACCCTACTTTAATTCAGCGTCAATTTAAAATCCAGCGCATACTTCTGAGTGCTGACTTACCATCTGACGTTTTGTGGACCAACGCCATCCAGAAATGCTTGTGACCATCGCAAATCTCCCCTGCATCGAGCAGAAGCGAGGGCAACACGACCGAAGCTCCGACATGCACAGTCTTCTGTGTTCCAGCATCGCACCTGCTGTACAACTGACTTGAAACAAGCATCTGGTTTCCCTACAAAACTTCCTTCAAAATGTAAGATTAGCCTGCGACAAAGGTTGGTCAACAACAGCCTGCCTTGCACCCATGTCAAAAGGAGAGGTCTTGGCCTCAGGCACGCAAACAGCACGCGAGGTCCTTGCGAGATTGGAGATGACATAGTCAGCTCGTGCCAAGTTGCGGATTGCTCGGGGTTCCGTGCCCCTAAGATGCACTCGAGCGCTCGGTGACAGTCGGCGCCTATAACCTGGAAGCGTGCTCTTGAGAAGGATCACAAATTGTGAAGCCCGAGTTAGTTGCTTCGCAGCATAGTTGCCTGTATGCGGCGGATGGTAAGTAGATCGATTTACAATCGAGCGACAAAAGTGGTCAGTTTGATGAAAGGTGGTACCTGAATCTGCGTGTCCGAGACGGCGCCACGCTGCGGCCAACCTTACCGTATCGTCCTATGGCGGTTCGTTGACGCTGCGCGGTTGTGCGTTTGTGTTTCAGGTATCGTCCTAGCGCCAGTCATGATTGGCTCTTCGTTTCAAGGCTGACAACGACCCCGGCAGTCGTCAACAGCTCCATGGTAATTCCGGCACGACTTGTGTCTTCCAGGAGATCTTTTGCCAGGAACAAATCCGGTGGGTGGGGCGGCAGCGCGGTAACTTGTCCACAGGGATGACGAGATGAAGAATCAGCACAGGGGATCCGGGATCCAGTCAAAGAACAAAAGGCCGATGAGATCCTGCCTCCGCACTTCCTTTCCTTACCTTTGGTTCCTATCACAAAACCAAGTTCTGACCTTCTTTTGGCGCTTTGCTGCCAGTTCGTTCCCTATCGTCGCCAGTCGACAGCCATTCCTTTCCCAAGCGTGAAGTCCTAGTGACTCAATCTGTTCCTGTGACATACTACAACAACCACGTCCTCAACTTGCACTCACCAAAACAACAAAACAATACACATCAGCCGACATGAAGAGCCAGTCTATGCTCCTTACAGCCCTGGCCTCTGCGCCTGCTGTTCTCGCTCACACCGCTTTCACGAATTTCTACGTGGACGGCATTGCCCAGGTACGCCGAAGAGGCCAGAAAGAAGAGCCACACACTAACACCGTCTAGGGCGATGGTGTTGCCATGCGCATGAGCACCAATGTCGACCACTCTACTGCTCCCATCTCCAGTCTTGGCAGCGATGACATGGCTTGCAGTATGTTGCTCCCCTCTAAACAAACAAAGTACATGTCTAACCAGTCCGTCAGATGTCGGTGGCTCAAAAGGTGTCTCTCGCGTACAGTCTGTCTCAGACGGCGCAACCCTCTCTTTCGAGATCCGTGCATGGCCGGCGGATCCTTCCAGAGAGCGCCTCGACCGTGGACACAAAGGTCCCTGCGCTGTCTACCTGAAGAAGGTCTCATCTGCCATCGAGGACACAGGTTAGTGACACTCCTTCACCTGTTACCAACCTATCATGAATAACATCGGGCAGCTGCTGGTGATGGATGGTTCAAAATCTTCGAACACGGCTACGATGCTTCGACTGAGCGCTGGTGCACAGACGAGGTCATTGATAACAACGGCCTCCTCAACGTCAAGCTTCCCGCGAGCCTGGAGGGTGGTAACTACCTCGCTCGTCCCGAGATCCTAGCTCTGCACGCTGCGAAAGACAACGACCCGCAGTTTTACACTGGATGTGCCCAGATCTTCCTTGAGAGCGATGGCAACCTCGTCCCCGAGTCAACCGTCTCCATCCCCGGATACGTAGACTACGGCCAGCCCAGCACAATCTTCGACATCTACAACAAAGATGCCTCCACCTACGAGATGCCCGGCCCCAAGGTCGCAAAGCTCACACCCAACCCCGCCGTCACTGCCTCGTCAGGCCAGACTGCCCAGACTGAAGGCCAGAAGCCTGCTGGCTGTCTCGCCGAGAACGCCAACTGGTGCGGAAAGGAGGTATCAGACTACACCACCGAGAAGGGTTGCTGGGCGTCCGCCGAGGAGTGCTGGCAGCAGTCCGAGAAGTGCTTTGACGAGGCTCCCATCACCGGCAACGCGGGCTGCAAGCTTTGGCAGACCAAGTGCCAGGGCATCAATGACCAGTGCGACGCCAGCAACTTCCAAGGCCCTCCCAACAAGGGCAAGGTCCTGGTGCAAGAGAAGAAGAAGATCGACGTCGGTGCTGTCCTGGCTGGCGGCATCGACTCTTCTGATGTTGACACCACCCCCAAGCCCTCCAAGAAGAGCTCTGCGGCCCCCGCAAAGCCCACCACCACCGACTACTCGTCGCCCGACATCGTCGACTCCGAAGCCACCCCCAGCTACGCCGCTCCCAGCGAGTCCGAGAAGCCCGAGGCCACCCCTACCGCCGCAGCTTCTTCCGAGGCCGCGCCCGCCCCGACCCCAGCTCCCGAGGCTCCCAGGCCTGAGGGCAGTTGCAAGGAGGGCTACGTCTGTGTTACCGTCACCGACGTGCAGGTCGTCACGCAGTACGTCTACGCCACTGCCGACTACAACCAGCACGCAAGGCGCCACGCCGGTGCCCACGTGCGCCGTCGCCTTGCGCGCCACTAGAGGTGGGTTCGAATGCTGGCAGACGAGGATGTGGGTGAACATTTACCTTCTGCAACGACTGTTGCGAGCTTGAGAAAGCTCTGTTTGGGACATGGGCGCGTTGCCCTTTCGGTTATGGTCATGATGCCTATGGTACGAAACAAAAATCGGGATGGCTGTGGCTCGTTCTTTTCGATAAAACCCATTCTATACCATTCTGTCTTCAAGTGATGTGCTTCATGTTCGACGTGTGTATACATTGGCCCTCAGACACCACCGCGGATCTTATCACAGCACGACGTCTTCTCTAGGCTTGTGGACATGAGCTGGGCAGTACGGCGTCTCTGGGGACTCGCACCTTGTGGCCTCATCGTTCTCAGTCGAGTCAATGCGTCTGTCAGCGCTCCACTTTGTTTGCCTTTCTAGGGGAACAGAACAGCAAAAGCGATTGATGTTTGACAAGGGAGAAATCCACATTTTGTCATCGAATCTCTAGTGTTCACCTTCTGGTGTCCTGACAACCACACTTCCGTCCTGCATGCCAAAGTACACAGCAACGGGAACCTGCCCGCCGCTGACTGCTGACTTTGCACCGTCCTTTTCTCTTAAAGCCTGCGCGTCTGTGCCGTTCAATCCAGAGAAGATGCCAACTTCCAGCACACCAGTCAAGCTCTTAATCGCTTTCGCAATGTTGTTCACCTCCCATGTGCCGTCACTCCCATCGCCCTTGCCTCTTCCCTCGTGAACATCCTTCCGTGTCAACAACGTAGGGAACGCCGCATCGATGATGTAGAAATCCTGGTCTGTCTTCAACGGCCCACTCTTTTCCAGCAGCGTCGTCCTGAGCTGAGGGTTGGTGCTTCCCAGCGTCCTCAGCGCAGCCGCAACCTTGTTCTGACTCAGCGGCGCAACCTCGATCGGTATTGTGGGCCAGTTGGTCAGCAGCCTGTCCTGCCTCTTCCTGTAGTCTGCAACGCAAACAAACTTCTTCGCCCGCTCTGCGACAAGCTTCTCCTGGAACAGGCAGGCACCGCCACCTTTGATGCAGTTCAGCTCTGTGTCGACTTCGTCGGCGCCGTCAAAGGCCACGTCGAGCATGACGTCGTCAGGAAGCGAGTCGAAGCCCAGTGGGGTGAGACCGGCGCTGATGATGACTTGGCGGGACTGGTAGCCAGTGGGGACGAAGCGGATCGCGGGGTTGGTAGAGCGCTCTTTGATGGCTTCAACGACGTAGACGATGGTTGTGCCACTGCCAATGCCGACATAGGAGGCGTTGGCGTCAAAGTGGTCAGCTACGGCCTGTTGGCCAGCAGCTCGCTTCGCGGCTTCGACGTTTGTGTCAGTCATTGCGGGCGTGTGCAGGGTGGAGGTTGTTGTAAAGTGTCGAGCACGGCCTTTGTTTAGTGCCGTGTGGATGTTGCGGGTGCACGGAGAAGGAAGGCACGATGAGTCTTTGGTGTTGAGGGGCAACGGAAAAGAGGGTCTCGAGGGCAGCGGCCGGTGACGGATGCTCGCAGAATACCACGTAGAGCGCACAACGTGCAATGATGAACGCATCGAATAGTAGCTATTACTTCCTTATATGAAACTGAGGCTAGCCACGACAATTGCCTGAGACGATAGCCTATTCGCTGATCGCAACGAGAAGACACGTCGAGGTGAGCTCGCGACGAGACAGTGAGCTCCCGCCAAATGACGCTCGAGCCCCACTGTTCACCCCCACGTTGCTCAGCGCTGGGCATCTTTCGACGACTTTCCTGAAGCGCAACCTCCACACACCTACCAGTACGAACATGGATCGACTTGGTTTCTAATACTGTGTATAGACTTCATACTGATTGCTGCACTGGATGCGAACCTGTGATCCCACTAACTCTGTAAACGCTCATTGCTCAGTCACGTCAACAAGATACCTTTCTCGGCTCAAGAGTTGGAGTCACAGCGTCGCTCTGCTCTTCTCCACTCAACTATCGTACGTCGTATTCATTTACTAAGTTGTTATATGCTTTCTGTGCTACGTTTCCACATTGATCTAGTTCACGCACGCCGTCATTGCTTTCCCCTAAACTGGATACAGTCAGCTTCCGCTCAAAGAGTGACCGAAACAGCTTCATCAATCGCAGACCACGGAATATTTCACGGCACATCTCATGTCTCTGGCAGTGCGAAAGGTATACTCCTAGCCTCCGATCTGGAGCTCAGTTTCTGGGGTGGAGTCGACCATGTTAATGGAGAGGTGGTGGATCGTTACCATCCCCTCAGTCGCCAGTGCCTGACAGACAAGACTTTAGCAATTCCCGGTGGACGGGGGTCATGCTCAGAGAGCACAACAATATTCGAGTTGATAATCAATGGCAATGGGCCAAAAGCACTTATTTTCGAGCGGGCTAACCAGATCCTTGCGGTTGGCGCCTTCACCGCTGAGGAGCTGTTCAAGAAAACCATCCCCATGATAGTTATAGGTCCCGAGGACCACAGAAAAGTATTGGGTAGGAACGAGAGGGAAGTTCATGTTCAAGACTATCGTATCTCAATGTTACCCCCTGGAGCCCGGGAGCGGTGATACGCTCTCAAGTGTCAATGCCAATTCACCACCAAACAATCCTGCACTCTCTGAGCTCGATGTATTAATGCTTCAAGGCCCTTCGAACGACCATATCAACTATAGCCAAGCCCAAGCTCTCGCCACCAAGATCATCGTACGAACGGCATCCATCATGAACGCCCCTTTTCTCATGTCGATCACTCAAGCACACGTCCACGGTACCCATTTTGGCCCAGCATCCGTGCTCTTCGGCAAGCAGTTACTCTGGTATCCGGCAAAAGTAGTGTACATTGGTCAGTGCTGATACGGACTGGACAGGGGAAAGTTATCTCTGTCTATCCAATAAATCACGAAATAGGAGCTAATCACATCACTTGCTTACTTGTAGGGCTTACTTGTAGGTCTTACCTAACTGCTACGATGTCTGTGCGTAAACGTTTTAGACACAGCCACCGCTCTGACCAACATACACTACTCTTGCCGGATACCATAGTACGCGACCTGGGTAGAAAGTCTGCCGTGCCGACCACCGCCAACGCCCTTACCATCGATCAGCGGCGCTAGCGGGACTTGGGCGTCGACTTACCGGTACTTTTTGGCACCGAGAGCGATGAACTAGCGCGTGCATCATGACCAACTCGGCGAAATACGTACACTACGGTCCCGAACTAACGGGCGGGGAGTTATGCTTTGGCAGTCTGCAGACGTGTGTGGAAACTGCGTGTACGGGGCGATGGAACGGCGAGAGACCTGCGCGGCTGCAGGCTGGTCTCGGTAGGTAGTCAGTAATCACATCTTGCCTTGGTTGGTACCATGATCGTCATTATCATACTCATCACGTCCGAACATCTATGCTACAGGCTCGACATGGATTTCCGGTCCTTCGATCTTCTTGACTTTCCTGCCCTCCCACCAACTCATGATGCCTGCAAGCATGGACACACCGCAGCCGAGTGCGATGAACGTTCCCGTCGCCCAGGTGGGCCTGTCGAGTCTGTTGTAGTGCCACATGAAGAAAGACAAGACGGCCTGCAACAACGTATTAAGCACCATCATATCTACAGTAAATGCCAGCTTCCACATAGCAGTCGGTGGCGCGCGCTCCCCCGTAAATGTCGTCTTCTCCAGATCCCCACCTCTCCAGCCCTCGTTCTCCGTGAACCAGGCCGGCGGACGGAACCACGCCTTGTTCTGGTTATACAGCCTGCGCATGGCGTTCTGGTCATGGAAATGCACGGAGCGAATCATCCAGTAGAAGTCCCTGAAGCGCCAGGGCGCGAGGCCGAAGCCGGTGACGCAGAAGAGCGCGTTGAGGATTTGTGAGTCAATCTCCAGCCAGATTTTGCGCGACGAGTAGTCGTCGTCGCAGCTTGGGTGGCACATGGCGGGTGCGGCTTTCAGGAGGAGAAAGAAGAGCATCGCACCCCAGGCCTGGATGTGTTAGTAAACTGAGTTGGAGGGAGTGGAGGTGGAAGCGTACAACGATGTTGAGACCATAGATGGTGATGAGGAAGCCTGAGGGTGTGAGGAAGAAAACCCAGAACGCTTTCAAGCCGTTCTTGATCGTGGGGCCCCAGGATTCTTTGTGGGAGGACGCGTGCTTCTCTTGAAGAGTTTGGCGGCGGTGGAAGCCATGGTGCTCGTGCGACTGTCTCCCCGGTTCAGCGTCTGTCTGTTCCGATACAACGGTTTCTTTCAAGGGGCTGCTGAGCGTCTTCGTTGGTGTTGTGAGCAGGGTAAGCTCGCCATCGTCATCTGGTTTGGCGACGCGGTTAGAATGACCATGCGCATTGAATGTGATGTTAGCTCCGCCAGATTCCGGCTCTCGCAACTCTGTTAAGTTGGGCGCTTGAGCTATAGCAGTTCCAGTGGCCTGCCACATGCCAAGCTGGGGCGTCGCATTGAGTAGCGATAATGACACTCCTCGTGCCCGCCCAATGATACCCTTCTCTTGATTGTCGGACATTTTTAATGTATACGTGCACAGATGGGGATGCTTGCAAGGTTGCAACTATACCCACTGCGAGCTGTAGGGGACAACGATGAGGTCGAGAAGAGTTAAATTTGCAAATCACGTCCGACCGGCCCAGATGTAGTCCCGAATCGCACGGTCGAAGCTGGAGGCTGTGCAATTGCGAGATCCGATCGTCCGGCGTACGGGCGAGCGTGATCTCTAACAAGCGCGCCCATCCGGACTCCCAGCGGTTGAAGGATTCGTCCATCGCCGAACGTCAGGCAACGCGTGTCTAGTTAGGTGGGACGCAAAGCGAGAGATGGGACCGAGGGCCGAAAACAGGTATCTCGCAAAGTATGTGATTGGCCCACATACCGATACAGAAGGTCCGAAAGCTTGCCCAAACAAACTCCCTTTGTCTTGTGTTCCGTCGTTGACCTCGTCGCCGTCAAGGTTCCTTCATCTGGGAAACGGATCAAAGTAAAGTAAAGGACAAGTCCTGCTTGAAGCGCAATGCCTCTAAACTTCAACGTCAAGCAGAAACACGGTCGATACCATGACAAGAAAGCGCAGAGCACCGGGAGAGTCAATACCTTTGGTCAGGTCGCAATCAACTTCCACAAAAACACGACACAGCTAAAGTACTGGTTCGATAAGGTCCAAAAAGATTCTGTGGCCTGCCGACCAGCGCAAAGTGCAAGACCGCGAAGAGGGAGTACAGCTCTGGTCGACGAGTTCGTCAGTGAGAAGAAAAGCAACGTCCAGGCGCCACGACTGAATATCGCAATTCACATTTGCGGTTCTCGAGGAGATGTGCAGCCTTTCATTCCGATTGCGAAGTTGCTTCAAGGGCCACCACACGGTCATAGAGTCCGCATCTGCACACATCCAGCTTTCAAGGATTTCGTAGTGAGTGATGGCAGTACTGAACATTGCCTCGTGAACAGTGGGCTGATTGCTCCGCAGGAAAGCAACGGCATCGAGTTCTTCTCAATAGGTGGAGATCCTGAGGCACTGATGGCGTATATGGTAAAAAATCCGGGTCTGCTACCGAACATGCAGTCGATCAAAGCAGGCGACGTCGGCAAGCGACGGAAAGAGATGGCCGAGATGGTCGAAGGGACCTGGAGAAGTTGCATCGAGGCCGGCAATGGCATGGGTGAGAAGATTTCGGCGTTGAATGTAGATGCACCAGAAGACTTGTTCATCGCGGATGCCATCATCGCAAATCCTCCTTCGATGGGACACATTCATTGCGCGGAGAAGCTGGGTATTCCTCTTCACATGGTCTTCACAATGCCGTGGTCACCAACAAGGGGTTTTCACCATCCTTTGGCGGCCATGGAGTATGGAGAAGTCGAGACGTCCGTGGCCAACTACTTCAGCTTCGGCATCATGGAGTTGTTAACATGGCAGGGCCTGGGAGACATCATTAACAAATTCCGAACACAAACGTTGAAGTTAGACGCAATCAGTCCGTTGTGGGGTCATCAACTGGTCCCAAGGCTTCGCGTGCCCTACAGTTACCTCTGGTCACAAGCACTGATACCACGACCACCTGACTGGGGTGCACATATCAGTATCACCGGATTTTCGTTCCTGAAAGCTGGTTCAGATTATACTCCGCCTGAGGACCTGGCCGAGTTCCTTGCCGAAGGACCACCTCCAGTATACATCGGATTTGGAAGTATTGTAGTCGATGATCCAGTCGGGCTCACTAAGCTCATCTTTGAAGCTGTAAAGATGGCGAAAGTACGCGCGATAGTGTCCAAAGGTTGGGGCGGTGTGGGTGCAGGCGAAGTACCTGATGGCGTCTACCTCATAGGTAATTGTCCGCACGATTGGCTCTTCCAAAAAGTTTCGTGCGTCGTACATCATGGGGGCGCTGGCACAACTGCAGCCGGAATCGCATTAGGAAAGCCGACAGTTGTTGTGCCCTTCTTCGGCGACCAGCCGTTCTGGGGACAAGTAAGTCTGCGTCGATCCAAGATGGAACAATGTTGACTTTATTGTAGATGATTGCGAAAGCTGGTGCTGGCCCTGTGCCTGTTGCTTTCAAGCAGATGACGGCACAGAGCCTCGCCGAGAGCATCACATTTGCACTCAGAGACGAGGTCAAAGTAGCTGTAAAGAGAATGGCTGAGAGTATCGCGGCAGAAGACGGCAGTGGGGGTGCAGTGCGAGACTTCGAACAAAAACTCGAGATCGATGGAATGCGATGCCATCTTTGTCCAGAGCGTCTGGCCATTTGGCGGGACGAGCAGACTGGAGCGCATCTGAGTGGCTTTGCAGTATGGACGCTTGGTGAAGAAAGGTTGCTGGAGCCAGCACATCTGCGTCTGTAAGTTTGATATCTTTCCAAGACGGCGATCATGGCTGATAGCACTGAACATAGATTACACCACAGGCATTGGTGTGAGTAGTATTATAGGCATACTCTGAGCAGAAGTTTTACTGACTGTAAAGATACACATGAGGGAGCTGAAGGCCCGTTCGTTGGTGCCCTGGCTGCCTTCGGTGGGCTGATGGCTTCCCTTAGCACAGATACGGCCGCATTCTCGCAACGACTGGAGAGAAAGCCTAGGACGATGGATGTCGAATCCTTGGAGAGGATTGTTTCGAACGAGTCAGGGGAGATAGACCCGAAGAAGGGCCTGACCTCGAAACAGTTCCATCACTTGGCGTATAGAATGGCAGTGAAGTCGTACGAAGAAGACCCAGCCCGGAACTTCAAAAAGCCGCGGAGCCGTCCTGGAATCACAGCCATACGGACCAAGGTAGCTGCAAAGAAGGCTAAGGGCGGACGAGGGTATCAGATCACAAGCGCTACTGCGCATTACATTTGTGATGTCACCGCAACAGGCGCAAAAGGTGAGCTGCCTCAGATTCGCCGTAGATGCCGTCTGACGATTTCGAACAGCTCCGGTTGCGCTGTTTTATAACCTCGCGAACGGCTTTCGAAACCTACCATCCTACACCATTCACAATGATCCAGCCAGGCGAAGGGACGAGATCACGGGCTTCGGCAGTGGATGCAAGCTTGCCGGGAAGGTACGTCGTTATTCTGAGAGAGCGAACAGACTACTGATAACGAGTGATAGGAATTCGTACTCGGTTTCGCTGATGCATTGCAGGGTGTCGTGAGGCATCCGTACCTTGGTGCTAAAGAGGAAGGCCCACTCGGGTTTGGGAAGGGCATCGGAAGAAGTATCAGCGGCTTCTATTTACATTCGATGGCTGGTAAGCCATTCCTTCAAGGATTCAGGTGTACGCTCGACTAACTTTGAGTGTTAGCCATATTTGGTGTACCAGGCTACTTCCTAAAAGGTGTTGAACGGGGACTTTTGGCAAGACACCTTACAGCTCTCCAAGCGGAGCTCTTTCTTATTCAACTGCGCCGCTCGTCTCTTGACTTCCGGCGAGCCAGTGAAGCTGAGAAGGTCGACGTAGTCGAACAGTGGAAAAAGCTGCAAGCCAGCATAGCGAAGCATTAGCTAGCGTATCTGCAGCAGTTGTTGTCAGTAACGGCAAATGGAGTTGGCGATGATGGATGTGATGTCTAGTTGGCACCTTTTGACCCATAAAGTGTAATGGCCTTGTCGCTGTGATGCATGTGAACCAGCAATGCCCGAAGTTCGTGATGTGGGGTAGAATTTCTTGAGCGCTTAATGCGCGTTGGACCCTTGTCTCCTGAGCTGGCTCGAATGACGCCGCGCTTCGCGTCGACCGCAAGGCACACCGCCCTGGGCAGAATTCTGACGCTGCCTACTGCGACTGTTGTGCGAACAAGCTACATTCAACCGTACCTTTACAAATATTCGGACAAAAATGGTGGACCTACCTCCTCCTGTCCAAGGGCCAACTGCAAAGGAGAAGAAGTGAGTGCCCTTGAGCTCTAGCCCCGTTGCGTACCAGCAAACAGCGACTGACCAACGCAGGTACGACCGACAGCTGCGTCTGTGGGGAGCTACCGGCCAGCTTGCGCTCGAGAATTCGCACATCCTTCTTATTAACAACGGTCCTGGTGTTGTTGGCATCGAAACCCTGAAGAATCTCGTCCTGCCCGGCATAGGCCAGTTCACCATTCAAGACTCTGCCCTCGTCACCGAGGCAGATCTGGGCGTGAACTTCTTCTTGGAGGACCAGCATCTTGGCGGTTTCCGCGCCGAGCACACCTGTAACTTGCTGAAGGAACTGAACCCGGACGTGGACGGCCATTTCATTACAGAGGTACGTGTGAATGTGAACTGGTGTGGACTCATGCTCATGTAGCTTCTCAGCCCATCGAATCGTGGCTGGTCCAACCAGACGCTCTACGACCGTATACACTCATCATCGCGACTGCTCCTGTGCGACCCGAGCTACTTGAAAAGCTCTCCGTTCATGCAAGCGCTGCGCTGATTCCGCTCTTCTACGTCCACTCGATTGGCTTCTACTCGCATTTTTCAGTACACCTACCGCCCGCTTTCCCCATCGTCGATACACATCCTGGTCCTGAGACCGTGACAGATCTACGGCTACTGAAGCCATGGCCTGAGCTGCTTCGGTTTGCAGAGGAGAAGACATCAGAGCTGGAGAGCATGAGCCCTGACGATCACGGGCATGTACCATACCTTGCGTTGCTGCTGCACTACCTTGAAGAGTGGAAAAAGACGCACAATGGGGAGGTGCCACAGAACTATAAAGAGAAGACAGAGTTCCGAACAGTAGTATCACAAGCTGCAAGGACCGACAACCCAGAAGGTGGGGAGGAGAACTATGATGAAGCTGTGGCTGCTGTACTCAAATCGTTGAACCCTCCACAAGCCAGCAGTTCAGTCAAAGAGGTCTTTACTGCGCCAGAGTGTATACTTATCCGCGAGGACTCGTCTACTTTCTGGGTCATCGCAAATGCTATCGGGCTGTTCTATACAAAGTACGGTGTGCTTCCGGTGCCGGGATCTGTGCCGGATATGAAGGCTCGCTCGAAGGACTACATCCAGCTTCAGAACGTCTACAAGTCGAAAGCAAGGAAAGACCTTGCGGAGGTACTGGAGAGTGTACGATTCTTGGAAAGGAGCGTGGGTCGAAGCACCTCCATCGAGGAGAAGGACGTTGAGGCATTCTGCAAGAATGCTGCACACATCAAGCTAGTACGTGGAAGACCATTCCACGTGGTGCAAGCTGGTAAAAACGTCAAATGGGGCGATAGGGCCAGATCTCTCGGTATGTCATCGTGGGCGTGGTATGACATGGAGACTGACACATACTGCAGCACAGGAGCTCACTTTCCCGGACTCCTTGATCCCCTTATATATGGTTTTTCTGGCTTGGGATGCGTTCGCAGCGACACACGACAAGGATGGCCTGGGTGGAGCGTCGCAAGTACCGGGCGAGACCGACGCAGATAGCGATGCGGACAAGCTTACTGGGATTGCTCTCACGATCATGGACGACCTGATCAAGGAAGCCAGCACTCGCATTGAGGACCCTGATTACTCCACGATCAAAGCGCAGGTCGGAAAGTATGCTCAAGAGTTGTAAGTGGAACATCAACCCTCGACTCACTAGACACGCAGCTGACGGACTGCAGTGCCCGAGCAGGCGGAGCTGAGCTGCACAACATGGCTGCTCTCACTGGTGGCATTGTGTCCCAGGAGATCATCAAGTCTGTCACAGAGCAGTACATCCCTGTCGATAATACGTGCGTATTCGACGGTGTTACGAGCAAGAGTGCCGTCTTCAAGGTCTGATGGCCTCATTGTAGGCGGCTGTTAGACAAGGCTCACCTGAACCTGCCACCCGAATTGGCAGGTGTGAGTGCACGTGATAATTACAAGCATGCAGATTTGTAGATATCGGTCAGCCCTACTCATCAGGAGACTGCGATGAGCAAGCTCGCATAGGCAGCTTGCATCGTCCTAGTGGCGTAGTGCTTCCACTGGATATTCGACGAATGAGAGGCACACACCTCACCTCCATGGAGAAACAGAGTGAATGGTTTCCTTGCCTGTGTTGATGAGCGTCTGTTGCCCCCTCCCCTCCCTGTCTGTGCTGCCACTTGGATGTTTCCAGCCCAACTATCCACTAATCGCGGCCACCAGAAATGGGAATGGTGGCAGAACAGGCCAAAGTCACTTCCTCATCGTCATCTGCAGCGCAAGAGGTCGTGACGTCGCGTCCTTTAAGAAGCACTGGCCATCGCGACGCGTCGAACGCTAAGGTTTACGGCAGGCTTCCTGGGCCTAGTGTGCAGACTGCGCATCTCACTGCGCCGCCTTCACCTCAAGGCTCTGCAGCACGCGTCGAGTCTTCTCTCCCTCGAAGATCCATCATGGAAACCACATTCGACCTCCCAGACTCCACCGACTGGATAGCGACCACGCTTCCCGCATTCGAGCCGCTCGAGGCCGCCTTGCGCTGCGAAATGTGCAAGGAGTTCTACTCGAACCCGGTCATTACCTCATGTTCGCATACCTTCTGCTCGATATGCATAAGACGAAGCATAGCCGCGGATGGAAAGTGTCCGAGCTGCAGGACTGCGCTATCGAGCGACAAGTTGGCGCCAAACATCGCGGTGAGGGAGGTCGTTATGCGGTTCCAAGAGGCAAGACCGAAGGCGCTCGAGCTGGCGCGTGCGGACGAACAGCAGGAAAACGGCACAGAGTCTGGCAACAGGAGGAAGAGGAAAATAAATCAAACGGACATCCAGGACGGCGAGGACGTGAGGCAGACGAGATCACGGCAGACACGGCGCAGTCGCCGCAACGCTGCCTCGAGCGATGCGCCTGTCGAGATACCGGACAGCGGGGACGATGGCGACGCCGACTTTCTGCCCGAGGGCATGGCGAACTGTCCCATCTGCAATGAGGCCATGAAGCAGGAGCTAGTGTTCAACCATCTCGACGTGTGCACAGGGCAAAGCGCATCCCAGGGGCGCAGTACACGTTCAAAGTACGTGGACAACACCCACTCTAATCGGTGGGACGATGCTAACACGGGTCCCTCAGAACAAAACCCTCGTTTCCCGCGGCATTGCAAAGACGACAGAAAGAACCTTCACCTCCGCCAACCCGGCAGTCACAACTTAACTACGCGATGATGAAAGACGGCGCACTGCGCAAGAAGCTTCAAGAACTGGGAATACCGAACTGGGGCAGCAAAGATCTGATGAAGCGGCGGCACATCGAGTGGCTGAATATCCACAACTCGAATTGTGACGCCGACGACAGTGTGCGGAAAACAAAGAGACAACTAGTCAGAGAGCTAGAGGAATGGGAGAACACCCAAGGAGGGAGGGCAGAGACAAAGGAAAGCAAGGTCATGCGGAAAGACTTTGATGGCAACGGATATGCCAAGTCTCACAAGAATGATTTCGATGACCTGATCGCGCGAGCACGGAAGCAACGTGCAGTACCAAAGCCGGATGACAAGCGAGAAACGAGCGGAGAGGCCGTCAACAACAGCACAACAAAAACTTTTCAGGCCCACATTGGGCTGGAGGTCGAGACGCAGATGCCAGATGCGCCTGTTGGTAGCGAGCAACAGCCTCATCAACCAACCCACGAGAACGGAGTCGAACCACAGGGCCTGGACATCAACCATGGTTCACACCTCGGAACGCCTCAAAATAACGCACATTCTACGAATCAGGTAGGGACCAACCTGACCCTGGAGACTGAAGACTCGACAACCGCACCGCACGAGGAGGTGACCCTTGGAATACAAAATCCTCTCGGGAACTCAACACGTAGGAAACCAATGTTCACGATGCCTGAAGACCCAATCAAAGAGATAGATATGTCCGTAACATAGCGGACGGTACCAATCAGAATATTAAGCGTGGCTTCTCACACATCGCACATTATTGAGTTTCACACCATCTCCATCTTCCTTTCCACATTCTAGTCAACGCGCTCAAAGTTACAGAAATCCGGCTCAGTTCCAACCTTATCGTCGGACGAAGAGTTCGACACAGTCGCAAATATGTCAGCCACGGCTCCAACCTTCCGCAAGGACTCTGCGCAAAGCTCCAAGGAGCGAGTTGGCATGGCCTTCACTCAAGAAAGTGGTCCCGCAAAGCCCCAGTACAGCAACACCACTACCAGTGTTCCGATTCAGTCAAGCCACAGCCATTCACGCGTCTCTAGGTATGCCAGCTCCTCAAAAAACACCGTCGCTGGCCCTGGGCCAAGCACCACGCAGAAGGCTGCGGAGCCGCGCCAGGAGAATCATACCGATCATATCAACAATCGAGATGAGGAGAACTCACGCGCCCCCGTAACATCGGTGGACATCGTCACAAACAAGGAGCGCGCCAAACCACCCATCATCACGCGCGTCCTTTCTCCAATGCGCGCACGCCGAACGCCTGTCCTTGTCAACGCACCAGATGTGAGATGGCGCCTGGACCCGCGATTGCGACAGATACCGTCTCTCGACTCCATCCTTAGTTCTTCCACGACATCAGCTTCAGAAACGTCTACTGTACGCCTGATTCCCATCCTGCCGCACAATATTGCGTTGCCGTCGTCTGTGGCATCATCGTTGTTCACAGTCATGCCCGAGGCAAACCCCGTCAGGATACCTCTTCCGCCATCACCACCACCCACCAGCGTCGCCGACGCTACAAGACACAGCGAAGCCGTCGAACGACGAACGCCGAGTGAAGAACACTACTTCCAACAGACTCACCATCTCTCTCCCGTCACCGAAGTATCCTCAGGTTTCTCGGTCCGCTCCCTCGGCTCGTCTATTGTCGATCTTGAGGTCCAGGACATCGCAACTGCCGAGCGCCACGGCCTTGACGAAGTCGCAAAGCAGAGCGTACACATCATGTCGTGCGCACATTCCTCGCAGGTCAGCCTTAGCAGTCAACAGTCGCGACAGGGTAGATTCCAAGAGCGCTTCGGCCTCGATGTGATGGACCACCATGCAGACAGTCCAAGGAGCGGAGGAATAAGCGAGACCCCGGTCGTGAGCGGTGTGGATGAGCGTGGAGAGAGAGGCTTCAGCGGCGCAGATGAGGAATATGCCCGACTTGAAAGGACCGTGACTGAAAGAAAGAAGGCGAGGACTATCTGCGGGCGACTCAAAAACTTGACGAGAAAGCTATCCGGGGTTGGAGCTCACGCTGGACTGAACGTCGTCAGGAAGCTGGGGAAATGGGCTGGATTCGAATGCGCATGACCTTCGACGTGCAACAGGGAGTAGTGCACCGTCAACGTCAAGCGATGGAGAACAGAACCCAATCGCGGCTGTTCTGCACAACCGCTGGGACAGTGGCGTGGCGGGATGAACTGGGCATTCGAGATGGATTCGCGGCGCGGGTTCGCAAGGCGGACGGGAAAGGCGACATCATCGTCTCGATCGTCGGACACGGAACGAAAAGTCGAAATCAGGATACCCGTAGACTGAGCTTCGGGCTCTACAACAAGCAAAACATTGTTCAACGTTCTTTTTCCACTGTCGTTGCACGACGATCGCTAAGACGCACGTCTTGGGGTGTCAAGGGCGCCGTTCAAAAACGAGCACATGGTCTCATCGTATGCCATCTAAAAGCGTTGATGTCCGAGGACCGGGTACCCGCGTTCTAAAGAGTCTTGGCAAAGGCGCAGGCAGAAGAGCGCCATGTTCCCGAAACGTATGTAGGCCTATTAGGTTAAGGGTGCACCGTATATCTGAGCATCAAAAACGTCGATCCTTGACTAACTGTATTGGTTATTTGGTAAGATCGGGATAGTATGTTGCGCAGATGGCATGCGATGTCCCACAAGATTGAGAGGTCAGTGCCACAATACCACACGATCGATGCCCATAACGCCGTAATTATGCAGCCTAAAAGATGTCAAGGGGTATCTCTGATGCCCGTGAAACGCCAAAGATGCTGAAAGAAAACCACCGCACGCGCCTTTCCCTTTGTAGAGCAGAACACTGCAGTGTGGTAAACGATGTTGACGCAGCGTATACGTGAAAGCCGGAGCGTGTTACGCCACTAGGGCTCATTCAACCCATTCAAGTTTCTGCTCCTCAAGCTCCTACGTTGACTGTTATCTCTCTTCGGTCCCTAACTCGAATCGTCGTCAATGTCCGGCGTTCCGGAGCTTCTCTTCTTATTCTTACCACCCTGCAGCCGCCCCTTTGGCTTCTTCGGTGTATTGCCCAAGGTCGAATTATTCTTCCTTTTCCTGCCGCGTCCACTCGTCGGAACTGATGCGGATCGTCGAGCATCATCACCGTTGTCCGTCGGAGTCTCGTAACCGGCATCGATCAGCGCAGCATCGAGTCCGTCTTCATCTTCGCCAACCTTCACTTCTCTATCAACGTTCAGCAGCTCAGAGAAGTCGTAACAGCACTTTGTCATCGTATCGCGACTGTCCAATGCGCTCATAATCGATGAAAGGCGATCCCACAGATCTTTACCGGAAATAAAGTTGTTGCGCTGCGCAGGCTTCGCGTATTCTTTCTGAGGAATGCGGTTGCCGTACTTGTGGAGATTGTAGCAGCGACGTACGAACGTACGCGTTTCCCAGATCATATGTAAGATCATACAGGCAACTGTGAGCTGCCGCAATCTAGGATCGCTAACCTCAAGGGGTGCCTGCTGTGACAATGTGGGTACGGCGGGTGCAAGGGGCTGGCCCATGCTTTGGTCGACAGCCATCGCTTGGAGCTGTTCGTTCAAGTTGTTTGATACGAAAGCCGGCTGCTGGTTCGCCAGTGGCTTGGGCATTTCCTTGTCGATCTCACCAGCTACCAGAGGCCCGGCATCTTTCAACACAATAGCTTCGACCTTGTCAATGAAAGAGGCAACCATATCGAGCGTTGTAAAGTCAACCAGACCTAGATTCTCCAGGCAAAAGCGAGCAAACAAGACAGCGTCAGGCATTGAGCCACTAACATCCAGAGTGGCGAGATTGAAAGTAAGCTGCATAGAGAGATTGTCGACAAACTTCTTGAATGTGGCCTTTTTGCCACCCTTCAGAGCATCGAAGAGGTGAATAAGCTTGGGAGTGTGGTTCGACTGGAGCATTCCGTGGGGATCGTCGAAGACATCGCGTTGGTAATCAAAGGCCATGCGAACAGCCTGGACGTACTCCTTCTCTAGATAGGACTCTTGCTTCTCGTGCATTCTCTTATGTTCAATGGCCGCCACTTGTGCAATGCGAGGGTTTTGAGACGTCGCCAAGGCAACGAGAACTGCACCGCACTCTTTTGGATGCTCCAAGCCTGCGCGACTGATACTCGAGATGATGTTCGTTGCCCTCTCAGCCAGCTCATTGTTGTTCTTAAGCGCAACGTCTCTGAAGCTACGCAACAATTGCTTCGCTACGTGTGTGGTGGCAGCATCGGTTGCTGTGGCGGTGTATGAAGATTCTAGGCGTGCGGAACCAGTTGCGGCGCCCTCACCTACAGCAATTGCTGAACCTGTCTCGGAACGACGCTCGGCGCGTGTAAAATAGGCTTCAAAAGCGGAAAGCACCACAAGCTTCAACCGATCATTGTCTTGGTTGATGAAGACAAGCTTGATCAGCTTTTCCACTTCTGCGCGCATGAACAGCTCTGGGTATTGCTGGCAGATGCCACCAAGACTGCGCATAGCGTGTTCGCGTATGTCCATATCATAGGCTTGCATCGTAAAAGGCCGCACCGAATCAAGGAACATAATCGGGACCGAAGAGGATCCTTTGATCAGTGGCCCCAGGCTCTGTTCAGTACCCTGTTTCAAATGGATCATCTTTCGGGCGTAGGACGCAACTGCCTGCAGAAACTTGTCGGTATGTTCGTGGAAAGGGCAGATCTTACCGAAGATGCCAAGCAGGATGAGAAGGGGGTACAGGGTTCTGCGCTTTGCCGGAATCTGCTCCTTCGTGAGTGCCGCTAATGGTCGTAGTTGACAGAGAACGCTGCACATAAGGACGAATAGTTTGTCCAGGCCTGTGTCGACCATCGGGCTGACGATCCACAGGCAATGCGCTACGTCAGTCAAAGTGTCTCGACTGGGGCCATGGCCCTGGCCTGCCCAGTTTGCCAGCTTACTGTTCATGCTCATCAGGCTGACTCGCACGTCTTCTGCGAATTTGGGTTGCAAGAACGGTAGTGTAGGGATTGTGTATCGAAAGATTGTAACCACCGGTTGAACTAGAGCCAGCTCGGTCGATTTCTCGAAGTTTTGGATATAAAGCTTAAGGTCGTTGACTTGAGCCATGGTGAAGAGGGTGGAATCCACCTTGGCAAATATACTGAGGGCGTTCAGGATCTGGGCTTGTGACGACTTTGCACCCGTCGTCGATTCTGCGCTGATGACCCCATCGAACAGATCGGCGACAAGCTCCTTACACAAACGAGTATTCGAGTCTTTGCCTTTGGCTGCGCCAGACAGAGCGTACGTAAAGAACTTTTCGAAGGCCTCGAGATGTACCGGCTGCGAGAAAATCATATGAACCACATCTGTCATGAAGCTGGCTCTATGGGCACGATCAAGCTTCACTCGGTGCTCATCGCTACGAGCAGCAGGAGCTGTGGGAGTCAACCACAGCTCCTCGAGGACGCCGCGACTCAGCTCTGCTATGGCTTTTTCATCGTCTTGTGAGGGTAAGAGAAGGTTGAAGGCGATGTGTAACTTGTTCTCCTTCGATGTTGGGCCCAGATACAGACCCTTCAGCAACTTGATGGCTTTTTTCTTTGGGCCATTTGAAGGGTCGGTTGTCAGCCTGAGGATGCTTGACAGGAAGAAGCGCTCTAAGCTAGGCTCGTGTTCTAAACATTGGGAGACCAGCCCAAGCGTATGCTCGCGTACCATAGGTGAGCTGTCTTGGAGGGAACCGACCAAACTCCTCACTGTGGCTTCGTCGACCACACGGGGATTCCTTTCAATCAACTGCTCCAGGCCCGTCATACCCCTGGAACGCAGCTTCGAGGAGGCTTTATCTCGAGTGTAATGCAGCATGAGCTGGACAATAAGCGGCAGTCTCTGGCATACTAGGGCTTGCAGCGTGACGATACCAGCTGCGAGCTTGGCTTGAATCTCGGAAACAACTTGAAACTTACTGAGAGGCTTGTTAGCAATGCGCATTCATCTGAATGGGCAATCACTTACTACTTTCGGTCAAGCCATCTCGAATCCATGATCATAGCTTCCAGGTGCCCCTGCAGCTTCTCGACTGCTTGCGGGCGTGGTGAGTCGGGAGAGAATTCGGTCAAGTTCTGGACAACAGCGTCTAGCCAAAGGGTAACATGGCAGCCAGTCACAGACTCAAGATGCGGATCTTCCTGGCCTCGCTGCAATTCAAGATAGTCGCTTAATGATTCGATGACCATACGGTAAGGGCCATCAAACTCATACAGGTCCATTGGGCTGATGCTCTCCTTGGAGTTGTCAGTCAGAGCATCGTCAGCAAGACGATCGAGCTTCGCAGAGAGCTCGGACTGTGACGCATCAAGCGCGCGCTTAAGCTGCTTTAGACGATGTTTGAAGTCAATTACGCCACAACCCATCTTTGCTATTGTTGAGAGAGCCATATCTTTGTCCACAACGGATTGCTTTGCTGCAGTTTCTCCATGCACCATACTTACCATGCGCACCAACAGTGTCGAGAGAAGTATAGCAGCAGCTGGCCATTCAGGAGACCCAAGGACGTTGCAGAAGTCCTCTATGAAGAGGTCTAGCAAGTTGCGAAAAGGCTTGTCACCGGTTTTGGAAACGTTAGATGCTCTGTCGACAAGATTCGAAGTGATTGTGGTGGCAATGTTGCTAGCATGACGTGCTAAAGCCTGAGCAATCCGGTGCGGTGCACTGCTCTTGCCCTTCTTTTTCGACGTCTGCGGCGCGGCAGTGCCAGATTCGTAGTCGCCGTCTTCATCTTCCTTCACCGGCTCAGCTGCATCTGCTGTTGTGTGGTTGGCCCGAGACTCTCTGTTCATGGCCGCGACTTGCACAAAGCGCATAAAGAGTGCGGATATCGACATAATCGGCACCTCCCGTGCTGACTTGAACTGCCGAGCGCTGGCTTTCTTGTCGGGCAATTTCTCCAGATTACTGAGAATGCCATTGAGAATGGAAGGCCGTTGCTCTGCATGCCGAGCGAAGATCTGTGCGAGGACATCCATAGCCTTCTGTCTTAAGGACTCAAAAGGTTTGATGCCGAACACAGAGTCCTTTTCGGAGTCACTGTTCTGTTCAACCAATAACCCAACCGTTAGATCTTCTAGAACGTTGAGACCGCGCTCCGGGAGATTGACTTTGCCGATCAGAGTAGCGAAGCGACTAAGCACTGCGCCACAACCTCGAAGGATGGTGATCAGCCCTTTCCTGGACGAGTTCGCCGAGTCAAAAAGACTGTCAGAGCGTCGCGCTTGCACCACAGGCATGATGCATTCATTCCGTATCGCCTTGATGAGGTCGATGATGACGCCGACTGTATCTTCGGGTCGCAATCGATAGTCATCACATCCATCGATCATAGATGTGAGTATTAATTTAGACGCTTGAAGAGCTGTCTTGGCTTTGTCAATGCTCTCGGACCAGTCGTCATCCAGGGGAAAGAGGGTGAGCTGGCCTGTATAGGTTATACTTGGCTCCAGGAGCCTCTGGATCTGCATAATGAGGTCGACAGGAAGCTCAGCGAAATGACCAAGGTTGTTCACATTGGCCATTTTGTCAGACAAACGGTCCATTGCCCGTGCTTCCAAGATGTTCATTTCGCCGTCAGCGGTGGACACCCGGGCGAAGCTTCCCGATGCATCCAAGTCGTCCTTCTCTTCAGATAACCTTGTCACAAAAAAGTCAAGGTCCTCCATTTTGCGGTCGGCAATTTCTCGTTCGTGCGGTCTCAAGATTGCCGTATTGCTTTCGACGTTTCTCTGCGACGGGGGTGTGGAGATCACAATGTTATCGATACGCTGGTACTCCTCTTTCTTCACAGTGGCAGGCTTGATCACTACTGCTGGGCCAAGGCGCAATGGTGTGCTATTGGGTGCGGAGGAGAGTGCACTGGAGGGGTAGGGAATCGAAGACTTCTGAGAATGTACGGCGTTGCCGGGCATGTGTGTTTGCGGTGCGGCTCGTGGCTGCGGCAACGGCGTGGCTTGCTGTGAAGGTTGAACGGCCCGCGGTGGCTCGTTCGCGCTGATACCGGAAGCTGTTTTTGTCAGGACGGGGTCCGGCGGTGGGAGAAGGACACTCACGAGAGAAACAGACCTCAGTATTGTTCAACAGCATAGCCGCGAAGGGACTCAGCAATGAGGTGACTTTCGAGCTTGTGCCATTGTTGTACTTGATAGGACTTTCTGAAGAGCGGGTGGCGAGCTGTGGTACCGACTTGAAGTTGCTGAGTATTGTCAGCTTGCACGTTTGGACGTGGCCGGTGAGGCAGCTTACTATTCTGGCAGCTTCTCGGGGTCCAGCAATCCCTTGAGTTGACGTAGGGTGTTGCTGAGATGTGCAGCAGTAGACTGGCCGTTGATCTCGTCGTTCAAGATACCAACAGCCCTCTTCGCGGCCTGCTGCTGTTCCTGGGTGAGGGTAGAGGGTGGCGTGGGAGGTTCGGCGGTGGGGAAGGGTATGACATCTGCTCGCTGTCAGCATGCTGGTGGATCGCAGGTAAGAGAGCAGCGTTGGGGCAATGTCCAGGTGAGGTTGAGCGACTGACCCAGCGAGAACGGTATTATCGAAGTGAACGGCGAGTATGGAATCGCCTCGTCCACGGTGGGCGGCGGCCGGTAGGCGACACCGTTGCCCTGCATATTGTGCCAGGCATCATTGAAGTGCCCGGCCATGATGTTTTTCTTTGAAAGCAGTGACCTCGGCGGGGAGCTGGGTGGTCAGGCAAACGCCGTTGATGTATCGGGCCCGGGGAGGGTGGACAGGATTTGTTAGGGCGGTAATAAGAAGCACATGGTCATGGTAGCGCCTGCACGCTACCACAAAGATACACCTGTACAGGAGATAATGGGGGGCTACTTGTTCAACTGCGCGGCTGAATGTCGACCAGACGCTGTGTAGAAGTGGATACGATGGTGGAATTCATGACGCGTCTGACCGCCTACTGCATTCGTCAAGCGGCGCTGCAGGGCAGCCTGGGCAGGACAGCGACAGCTTCCGCGGCTTGAACTTTTTGGTTTCGCACATCGCCCACCTCGCCAATCACGCATCTCGTCACCAACAACAACACCACAACACCACCACCACTTCACAATGTCTGCGATTGGCTCTCTCGTCTTCTGCACAGACTGCGGAAACCTACTCGATGGCAGTGCTGGCAAACAGAACGTCGTCTTGACCTGCACCGTCTGCGGCGCAAACTGCAAGGGTGCGTGATGGTGGAGCAAAAAGCCTGCAACCAGTCCAGACTGACCAGACGTCTTCAGACACATCCTCAAAGACCGTTGTTACTGTCTCCAAACCGACAGCTTTCCCATCGGCCCTGCGCGCCAAGCGTTCCGAAGTGCAGACCATCTCAGAGGATGATGTGAATACGACCAGTGTCATCGCCCAGCGCTGCGAGCAGTGCGGGCGCGAAGAGGTTCGCTACTACACTCAGCAGCTGCGGAGTGCAGACGAAGGGTCTACTGTCTTTTATGAGTGTGACTGTGGTCACAAGTACGTCATTGACCGCTTTTATCATGTTGGACTCGTTGCTAATGCTACTCCTCAGATGGAACACCAACAACTGAGCTGAAATTTTTTTTTTCCTCTTCTAAACCCATGTGTAATTCAAACGCCTTGTATTCATGCACGCACCCCAACCGATATCCACACTAAGCCGCAACGGCCGTCTCCTGCGAGGGGATGATGGCATACTCTGTCTCCCCGTTTTTCTCGAACTCGGCCATGTCGAGGGCCACAATGCAACTGTCCCGTACCACCTGCTCTGGGTCGTTCAAGAACTTGCGCAGAGTGTCCTCCACACCTTCCTCGTCTCCAAGGCTTCCGAGAGCCTCGGCGGCCTCGTGGCGAACCATGCTCTCCTCGGTTGTGTTGCTCAGCGCCTTGGTCAAACTCGGGATAGATGCAGGATGCGACAATTGTCCGAATACAAAGGCAATCTCGTGGCGGAAAAGCGCAGATGGATCGTCGAGCCCGCGAGCCAGTGCGTGAACAGCTGGAACCGCTGTGGGAAGATCAGGCGGAGAGGAGAGGTCGCGCAGCGCAAACATGGCCCTGTAGCGCTGGAAGAGGGGAAGTTTTGTGTCGAGCAGCGTCTTCTCGAGCTCTGGGATCGAAGGCTTGTCTGAGCTCTGCGGCATCGGCGGCGCAGGGTCGATGGAGGTGAAGTCGCTGCACTTCTGTTAGCACCGATCAAGCAGTTGCACAATCTGAGCCTACCTCTTCTTGATGTTCTCCTGGCCCTTCTGGAGGCCGTGATCCCACTCAATCCTGTCAACAGCAATGTCGCAAGTCTCGGTGATGACGTCGGGCTCATCCTTGCTGTCGCGCATCTGCCTCAGCAGGTCCAGACTTCCCTTGTCACTGAGCGCGCCCAGCGCCTCAGCGGCCTCGTGCCTGCACATGGCATCCTCGTGCCTGTCCATCAGCACCTTGCGCAGCGGCGCAATCGCAGCATCGTGGCGTGACTGTCCAAGGCAGTAGGCGAGTTCATGCTTGAGCAGCGCAGAAGGCGAGCCGAATCCTGCAGCAATGGCTTCGATCGCTGGCACAGTGTCTTCGCTGGGCGGCTGCAGGGAGGCGAGGTACTTCAGAGAGAAGAGGGCGCGGAAGCGGCGCGCAAGAGGCTCTTGCTCCGAGACGAGGATTTTGTGGAGCGCAGAGACTTGGGTGTTCTCTGTGGGCTTCTCGGACGCGGTCATGTTGGCGTTTGAAGGGAGTGTCAGAAGGGGAAGGAATGGTGCTAAAAAAAATGTATTCGTCGGTGATCGCTGCGATGCTTCCTAAGATGCAAATCGAGGCTCAAGTTTTGGTGGGGCCAAATCGCTGGCGGGGTAGGTTATCAGATCTTTTGCCGGTTTTTATCAGATCGTGGCTAAAGTGCCTGACGCGCTGCATGTGATCTCGCGAGAGCGCTAAGCCAGCCACCTTTGTTCATCCAGGGTACATGCACAACAATGGCTTGGTGAAGGCGTTGTCTTTGATGTCCAATGTTCGCAGCCAGATGCCTCTGTCCATTGTTCCTGCCCCGCCTTGACGGTGAGCTGACCGGTCTTCACTCTCACTACAGTCAGGAGCGCCCCTTGACAACCTCTCGTACTGTTCTCCTTGCGCCTCTTTAGGCACGACTCTTCCTAAAGTCCCTCACTATTACGACTCGCGGCCCAGCGCTGCCCGCACTTCACAGGTATCCCTGCACTATGACGATCCTCCACGAGTATGCGACCAAGGTGTGGTCCTACATCAGCCCAAGGAAGACGCAGCAAGCTCGACAGAAGCCCTTCCGGTTCAAGGTCCCCACGATCCCAGCCAAGCCAAACTTCGAGCAGCAGCAGCAGTCACAACCGCAGCAGCTCTTGAGTCCCCCAGACCGAGATATGAGTCCCGAGTCGCGAATGGATATCTGGCAGACCAGGATACCTAACCCCAACAGCGACGTCGATATCACACTGGTCCCCATATCCCCTCCTGCTTCAGTCATACAGTCTCCAGATAGCTACGATGGCGATACACTCTTCAACACCTCACCAATCTCTCCGACTTTCGATAAGGGTGGTCACTCGGACAAGGAGGTGGACGCCAACGATGACACAATGGTAGTAGACGACGGCGCCTACTTCTTCACACACAACAAGATCAGCGTCGACGAGCGACTGTTTAAGCAGCAGCAGCAAGGACTGGCGCTTCAGGACATTGGATGGCCCGAGGAATCCATCTTCTTGTTCCAGAAGATCAATATGCGTGGACACGAGCCGATCATGCCTATTGAGTGGTTAGACGACTTGCCCAGTCTACCTGCGGATCTTTTCACCGACAGATTGGACAAGCCATTCATCAAACCTGTCTTCGGTACACACTACCATGGTACGTCTCACGAATTCAAATGCAGCGCCTCAGAGCTAACGCCCCACCAGCACAGCTGGCGCTAAGCTCTCTTCTTGACCTCGGTGCCTACGTCCGCGATTCCATAATTACACGCGCTCCCAAGCGCCAACCCCAATACCACGTCAAACGTGCCCTCACAAAGTACACCAATTGGGCCATGAAAGACGGTGCTGTCGATCAGTCCTGGGCTGCCCTCCCACTCTTCGAAATCATCACCATCAACAAAGACGTCCCCTCCACAGTCCTCGAGACCAAAACCCTCACCAAGCTTGGCCGCCTGCACAAACGCTGGCAGTCCACTCTCAGCACCCACGCGACCACCCATTCCTTCGCCTCCTCCTCATCGACCGCGCTCGACGTCCCCACACTCTACGGCGTCTCCGCATCCCACACCATCATGGCCTTTGTCAGCTACCTCCCACCAACCAAAGAGAACCGCGATCCCGGACTCCGCCTGGTCGCCATGTTTGACTTTGGCAAGGATGGCCTCGACGTGTGGAACGCGCTGGCTGCTGCCATCTTCGTGGTGCATTGCCGGAACAGGATGATGCAGCTCAGGGAGTACCTTCCGGAACCTGAGACTGTAGTTGAGGAGGATCCTGATGTGTGAGTGCGTCACCATCTTTCAGATGACGGTATGCTATTCGGCGCTTGCGTTTTTGTTTTTGTTTTTGATCCGCGATATACCCCTCATGTCCTGCAGAATACCGTAATATGTTTTCACACAATGTTCTCCCTTCCTGATATACAAAACGCTTGTCTTTGAAGCGCATATCTGTCAGACATTGATGAATTTCATCGCTTTCCTGACAGATGTGCTGCTTGAGGAACGTCGATGGATATCCGGGAAGATCGCCTTGCACAAACCCCCACAGCAAACATCTTTTACTTGTAGATATGAAGATCGAGCCTGACATGAATTTGCAATCGTCGTTATTTCATCGAGTACCTGGAAACCGAGATTTGCCTTGAGATCCACTCACTGGACAACTTGCTGCCAGAGCATCGGTCCACCCAAACAAAAGGGAACCGAGTCACCACACACTAGCTCCTGTCCGCACGCCTGAAGCCCGACTCAAATACTCAGCCCAATCCTCTCCTTCATCGCCCTCGCCTTCTCCCCAGTACCCGTTCCCTCGCCCTCGCCCTCGCCCTCATCCACACAATCACAGCCATACCTGCTGCGAAACTCGTACGGCGGCAGCCCGTCCAGCTTCTCGAGCGCCGCCTGACTGGCCCGGACGCGAGCATACCTGCCACTCTGGCCCAAGCTATGGAAAACAACTTTACTGTGAACCATAACCATAGCGGCGACCGCCTTACCTTTACCGGGGATGCAGGTTTCCGTTTCCAGCGCGGCCATGCGCCAGTCGCTGCAGCCGAAGACGACGGACAAGAGGCGGCCGAGGCGCGTGGTGGGGTGGTTGGACGCGAAGGTCTCGTAGGCTTGGAGCGTCATATCTTGGAAGAAGGGTAGGAGGTGGAGAGTGAAGAAGTGGCGGACGACGTTGAAGTTGAATTCGCTGTCGACGAAGAGGGCGGCGACGTAGGCTTCGATTACGTCGGCGAGGCATTTGGGGGGCTCTGAGACGCCGACCCAGTAGTCCACGGCGCCGGCGGCTTCGCGCTCGGCTTCTTCCACTTCGGTTACGTAGTCGCGGATCTGCGAGCTGAGGATGGCCGTGTTTTGGCGCATGTGCGTGTGCCAGCCTAGCTTCACGCATACGGCGCCGAGGAACTTGTTGCTGACCATGGGCGTCTTGTGTTCGGTGAGCCATTGGGGGTCCTTGTCCGGATATGCGTAGAAGAGGTGCATGATGAATGCCATGTCCAGTAGAGCATCGCCCAAGAACTCGAGACGCTGGTAGTTTGGTATCTGCTCCCACATAAAAGGTTGACTCGGGTGCACAAAGGCGGACCTCAGAAGGCGCGGGTACTTGAATTTGTATGGATGCTTGGCCTCGATCTTGCGTGCGAGGTCGAGCTGCGAGGCTGTCGACTCAGCGACTTGGTACTGGGGCTTTGTGTAAGCGGCGTAGTAGTCTGACCATTTTGATTGCGGGTGATCAGAGCTGTTGGCGAAGAGTTTGACGGCCTTGACAGTTTCATCCCAGTCAGATGGAGACCACTCGCCGTCATGGTGGTGCTGCATAAAAGTTGCACCGATGAAGGCTTCACAGACATCGGCGACTGACTTGTCACCAAGGTTGTGGGTAAGCTTGAGCCAGTCATCCTCGCTCTTATTTACACCTTTGCCTCGGATGAGTTTTAGTCCTTCTGGGTACCAGGTGCGACTACGTTATATTAGCCAAACAAGGACGTGTCTGAAAGGGTGCGTACCGTGAGAATGCTTCAGTCCGTATGTAGTTGTAGAGTTGCAAGCCACGCTCCTGGCCATCGGCGAATTTGAACCTCTTCTTCCCTACTGCTGTTTCCATGAGATTCTGGTTACAGAGCATAAGCATACGGCGAACATGGAATTCAAACTCATTCTCATCAGGTTGCAACACGAAGGTTGAGATAGATGTCGCCATCTTCAGGAAACAATCTCCCAAGAATTCAAGACGCTCATAGTTGGGGCCCATGCCGCTTCTGAAATTGATCTTCTCCTCACCATGTTCTTCTGAGTTGTCCGAATCCTTCGTCAAGGCTTCAAGAGCAAGGGCTGGACTAACATTCAGGTCGACGTGCTTGCAAGCATCTATTGCAATGAGATAGCTCTCGAACCGGTGGATGATAGCTGGGAGAATATAGCACATGACTATGAACGGGGTGGCAATCTACAAATAGTCAGCATGCTAGTTTTGAGTGAGGAACGGAACACACACATTCGATATGCGCATAGGCTCAGGACAGATGACGGTTTTTAGGCTGCCCAGAGCCTTGTACTCTTTATCCTCTACGCGAGCAAGATGGTTGCGCCGGAAAGGAATCTTCTCAACTTCAAGGACGGGTTGGTCCTGGTGCCACCTCATGATATCCCTACTCCTTTGCCATTTGCTGTCTGAGTAGTCGAGAATACTGTCCATGAACTTCTGGTTCTGTCGCGGGATGTGTGCTGGAACAGGATCCTGTGGTTTCAGGTGGGTTGCGATGCGATCAGAATAAAACCTGCGGCCACCATTCATAGGGTCCACGATGTACTTGTCCACGAGGTCATCGTCAGAGACTCCTGGAGTCCATTGCCAATTCGGCTGCTCAGACACCTTGCGCATCTGCGGCATGTCTATGATGTCCTCGAGAGCGAAGTCCTTCACACTTCGTGAAAGAAGAGGGACTACCCAATACGACATCTTCTGAACGTCATACTCGTACGTCTTATTGTAGACATCTTCATAAATGCGCAAAGTAAACTTAGTGAGGATCTCAAGCATGTCTCCTGTGATCTTGAGCGGCATGGTCAGTGACTGCGAAACAACATTGGACGCCCTGCCATCAGTAAGATAGACAGGAAATGGCGGCAGCTGAGAAAAAGCCATCCGGGTCAGAATTCCTAGTGGTTGGTGGCGCCGATCCAGACCTGCATCGACATCAATGATAGTAAGAAATAGCTTCTCGGGAGAATGACCACGGCCCTGCTTCCAGAACTCTGGCTTGATGATCATAGGATAGTTTCCCTTCCTCTTCTCGCTGACAGCAAGTAGTGCGTTCCTCATAGCCGGAAGGTTCTTGAGGGTTGTAGGAAGTAGATTAGAGTCTAAAAAGCCTTTTTTGTGAAGCTCAAGGCACATGGCAAATGCTGCAGAGCACTTGGCGATCGTCTTCTTGCTCTCAACTTTGCCTACCATCGAGGTTATGGGCGAACATTCAGGCAGTATAACCTCGCATCGATAGCCTGAATGATGCGGGTCACGAGGATCAATACTGACTTCAGCACCGATGACGTAAGTAGGCTGTAGGTGCGTCTCGTGGTTGGGAGTCGGTAGTGTCGCTACAAAATGGTTGAGTACTGACAAACTCGACCGGTAAGTAAGCTTCGCGCCCGAGACCGGATCGACAAAGCTTGGGTAAAGCCTTTCTTCGAACGCTGTCAAGTCGCCTGGATCATCCAAATTGTCAAGGAGACGATCTCGTGCGATGCCTCTGCAGAAATTTCTCATAACAGTCTCGTCCAACCTAACCTGCATAAGTCGCTCACGATGATCGTTGTTCCCTTGTTCGAGCATGTGCAGGTATTTGGAGTTTCGATGTCTTGCACGACCTCTCGATTGTACGTAAGCAATCATAGTCCGGTAGAGGTCGAAGCGGACGACCAGATTGCACTGTGGTATATCGAGGCCTTCTTCTGCAACTGATGTAGCAAACGTACAGTTGAGCTCTCCCCTCCTGAACTTCGAGACGGTCAGAATTTGGGCTCGCAAAGAGATATGATGCTCTCCGGCGCGAGAGTTAATACCAACCAATGTGTCGCAGCGGAGGTTGGGTCCACCGATGCTTTCGAAAATCAGCTTGAGAAGTCGGGCAGTCTGGCGCTGCTCGACAAACACAATACACCGTGGCTCATCGCTGCGTCCGTAGTACAAGCTGAGCCACTCGTGTAGCTTCATGACTTTGGAGCTCAGATCGACGTCATTGAGCTGAGGTGTGCCAAAGTCATGTCCTTGTACGAAGATTGCGGCATCTTTGAGCCGCTGGAGTTTAGTGTCAAGCTCTTCAACGTTAACACGTTCTCTGTTCAGCCTGTTGTACTGATATTCTTCGCGCTGTTGGAGTTTGCGAGCTTGTTCATCTGCAAACGCGTAAGACCAATACATGTCCGACGCCCACCTGCCAAGCTCAGAGCCAATGCGCTTAGATGTGACAAAGAACTTGTGAAAGGCTTTGACATTGCCGTACTGCGCTTTGATCTTGATGTGGAACGGTGTCTCGAACTCGCTGCGCAATTTATTGTAGAGTGCGACGTGTTCGCTTGGGCGACTGATGTTATTCGCGGCGAGCGTAGCCTCGCTGACTGTGACGATCTTGGAGCAGAGCAACTTTTCAAGGCTGGCTGCAGCTTCAACCACAACGCCGGGTTTGAGGCCTCCAACATCTACTGGCGATGCCGTCATGCCAAACAGTTGAGGCCGCTTCAAAGGATCAGTCTCTTGTAAGTAAAAGTCCTTCATGATTCGAGCATAGGGATGGTTGTCTTTGGCATGGTGCGCTTCGTCGAAGATAAGCAGGTTGATGCGAGCTGTGCTGATGAAAGAGTGCATCAAACACTGTGCAAGGACTTCAGCAGTGCATACGATGACCATGTTTTTAGCGAAGTACGCATCCCAAGTTAGCTTTCGCCATAGACTAGCACCCATGGCACCGCAGACTGGTTCAACACCTTGGTCTAGGCCACAGCGCAGGACGTTCGCTTGCTGGAAAACGAGATTGACCGAATCAACCTGCTCAGTTTTAGCGACATCAAGCAAGCAACCAAGCAACCAAGCTCTATTCAGCTTACGAGGAAGAAGGCAGTCTTGTGCACATTGCCTTTAGCCCGGCTTTCTAGCTCCTCGTCGAGAACATGCTTGAGCAGGAGTGTGGCAATGTGGGTTTTGCCAGATCCAGTATCCAGTACCGCAATCGTGTTTTCACTCTTGGCTCTCTGAAATAACTCAGTCTGATAGTCGCGCGGATTTGTGATCCGGACGGCAGTCTCTTGGTTTGCAAGAATGTCTCGGATGGAGAGCTGCTCCTCGTTTGCGACCTTCAAAGCGGCCTCTTCAACCTCTCGTTGCGTAGAATGAGAACTTATGTTGGCAGCAAAGGCTTTCAGGATGTCATTCTGTGCTCGTCGTCTCTCTGAGGTCGTCTTGGGACCGTGGGCATGGGAATGATCAGCGCCAATATCCGAGTCGTCATCGTCATCTCGTTCTCGCACTTGAAGCTCTTCGATGTTGCTCTGCTGGAGATGCCTGCTACCATCTTCTGAAACTGATATGCCATCGCAAGAATGGTATTCGAGTTCTTGCTCTTCCTCCACGTTGGCCCACCCCATCTTGGCCTGTGAGGATTGGGTTGTCAAGAAGAGGGAGAGTATACGAGTGAGATACAACGAAAGTGAATATAATTGACTGTCGGAGGGAAGAGTTCCATTCAATCTTCCGGGTTTGAAGGTGAGAGAAGGCTATTCATGTTTGCGCAGACGCGTCTCGCTTCTGGCAAGCAAGCAAACGGAGCAAGCGCTCGCCACCACATTCCGCAGAGGTGAGAAGGCGCGCTCCCATATTCTCTGTGCTTGCAGCCATAGCGAAAGATTACGCCTTTTCCGGCTCTCTCTACAAGACAAGCTGAGCTTCTGATTACTTGCTCATGAAAGTGTTGATGAACGTAGTGGGCGTATGGCGGGGCACGCGACTTGCGCGGGGCAGATGTTTGTCATCAACGCCAACTCACGTGGAGCTTGCAGCTTCCTCCAACACCTGTCACCTCAACTTTCGACAGCTAAACCAATCTCAACATGGCTAGCGAGGACCAAAGTATTCGCGGATTATTCGCGAAGGCCGAGCGCGCACGGCAGGAGCTGAGCGCCGCATACGAGCCGAATAGTCCTACATACCAAGAAAATCTCACCAACACCATTGCCACGTACATTCAATGTCTGAAGAAGGCCGAGGATTTCTCGTTATTCAGCCCTAACGAGACCCTTGAAGATATAACCTCGTCTGACATCCAGTATGTACATAATGCCAGTCTGTTCTCGTGCTTCCCGCTCACATCTATGCCTAGATACATGGCCATCAACTACCATCTGGCCGAACTCATCCAGAAGGTCTTCACCCCTGAGGTTTCAGCAAGAAAGGAGCATCTCATACAGGCAAGAGCACGATACGAGCGTTTCTTGAAGCTGCTTGATTCATACGACATGCTTGGCAAAGGCGACGTTAAACTCTTCGAGTCGTACAATGAAGACAAGCAGAATTTCTCCACAGTCAGCACAAAAGACGCTGCTGCAAGGAGAGATGTGAAGATTGCGAGGTTCAGGGAAGAGAAGGAATTGAAGCGGAAGCTCGAGGTTTGTACAAGAACATAAGAACACGCGCGGAAAGCTCGGTGCTAACATGTCTATGATTAGTACTTGCAACAAAACCCGAAGCTTGCAGAGCAGGACGACCAAGTTGTTCGAGACCTGAACTTGACCAACATTGCGTTTATGGTGCACCAGACATTCCAGTCGCTCGAGTCACTCGCTCAAGAGCTACACATCATCTCATTAGCACCACCTGCACTTCCATCGGGGCAGCATGCACGTCCACAAGACGGTCGTGAGGATGGAAGAGATAAGGATGGCTACTCAGAGCGTCTTGATGGTCAGGTCGGAGGCCTCCGCTATTCCGGGCCCATTCTTAGCAGCGACGGAAAACCCATGCGGCCTTTCACACTTCTGGACACCCGCCAGACTTTGAAGAAGAACGTGTTCCGACCTGATCACAGCTTGCCTACTATGACGATAGACGAATATCTTGAGGAGGAGAAGCGTCGCGGAGGCATCATCGAGGGTGGAGGCCCGCAGTCAGAAGTCCGACCTGAGCCTAACGAGGACGACTTCGACGCAGCTGATGCCGAGACAATGAAGGCACGCGCGTGGGACGAGTACGTCGAGGAGAATCCTAAGGGCTCCGGCAACACAATCAACAGAGGCTAGATGCAGTAAGACGTACGACTAGATACCCCAGCAAACAACAATCGACATTCAGTCGCTTTCCTTCAAACGCGTCCTATTTACAGTCGATACGGCGCTAGTACAGGCCATCTGGCCAGTGTTGACTCGTACAAGGCTTTGGATAAAACATTGTAGCCCTTCTTGTCAAGATGCAGGCCATCAGTGAAATAGCCCTCGCCAAAGTCTCTTGTCCCATATAGCCCCGAACCCGGCAGCCTATCTTCGTCGTAGACCTCCCCAACCTCCCGCAGCCTCGTCCTTACCAAATCGCCCCAGAAGTCTAACCCAAGCACCCGCTCCGTCTCGTCGTACTCTTTTGCGATCTGCACAATCCGCTCGGCATATCTCTTCTTACTCATGTACGTCCTATAGCCCTTTTGCTTCCTCTTCAATTCATTGCGTTCCCTAACCTCGTTGTCTCCAAAGTGTCTTATGCCTGGACTGGGAATATCGATGGGTGGCGGTGTAATCAGAACTATCTTTGTGTCGGACATAGCATCCTGCGTTAGGATCGTTTCAACGAAGAAGCGGATGTTGTCCTCAAAGATAGGAAGGGGGACATATTCGGTGCCGCCAACGAAGCATGCATCATTTGCGCCGAGAAAGATGGTAAAGAGGAGAGTTCGTGGTGCTTCGGGAGCTATGGCACGGGCGATTATGCGGTTGAAGTCCGAGAGCAGTCGCGTAGATGTGTAGCTGATCTTGTCAGGTTGTATGGTTCATGTACATGTGCTAGCACAGGACTCGGGCGTACCCTGCTTGACCTGTTCGTGTGTCAGCTTGACACATCTTCATGGCCATATTTGGATTTCAGTCCAATAAGCAGGTTTAGATACCTTGGTTCTGAATGCGAGCTTTCGAGTGGTACTTTTGCTCCAGCGCCCATCCAAAACCCTCATGGTGCTCGTCGAAGCTCCATTCGGTCAGAGAGTCGCCGAACAGAACAAATTCTGGAGTTTGTGTAGACATGGCAGCGATCTCACATCTATCAGATTGCGTTTGCTTACGCAGAGATAACAATTTGCTCGTGTGAAGTGTCAAGAAGGCTGAAAACCGGCAGCCTCAAGGCAACAGGACTAGCCCAATGGAGACACATAGGCGCGCTAGACGTGGGGTGTGCAGAAGCTCAGGTAGAGGGAACTGAACGGCAATCTTTACTTCCATTCATGTTACTAAATTTTTCGCTATGGGTCTTCTCAAGGAACCATAATCAAAGGCTTTTCTCTGTTCGTCAAATCTACCTTCCGTCTTCGAAGCCCGGAACAGGATGGATTTTGGTAGTGGCTGCGACCTTAATACCTAGGTAAATAGGATATTCGCGGACTGGAAGAAGACCTAAAGGCCTTCACAGTGAGAAAAAGCTTGGGATCTGTCTGAACTATTCGAAGTTACGTACATTGTACCTTTTAAACTGGCAACGACTTCTGCATAGCGTACCACATGATCATGACGCTGGTCCAATTGTGCACATGATTACGTCTTCATGCCAGCCATTCGAACCACACCTTTGCCGCAGACTTTGAAAGTAAAACATCTCCTCCAAGGACCTCGTTTCTTTCTTCGTGAGACGTTCGTCAAAGTCTACGCGAACATCTACGCGAAACTTATCAGGCCGCTCCAGGTACCTCTGAGCGCCTCCTGCAGCTCTTTCACCTGTGCCTCAAGTCGCTGCACCTTCACCACCAGCGTCTCCACATGCGAAACCAGCACCGAGTTCACACTGTCCGTGCTTTGCAGGTCGAAGGTCGTTTCGTTGAACCTCGCGTCCGGATCACCTTCCAGCGACGTAGTTTGAAAGAGCCGCCCCACCAGCGCAGTGTTCAGGGTACGCTCATGCCGGTGGAGAGAATCCAGGTCGTTGAGAATCCGGCGATCGTAGTTACGGCTGGTCTGAAGAGTGTTGATTTTAGTTTGTTCGGTCTTCTGGGAGGCTTCGGGATGGTTCATGCGCGCCATGATCGCAGTGTCGACGATTGCACCGAGTTTTGAGTCGACGCGCGCGCTGATCTCGCGGACTATGTATGCCTTGATTGTAGTGTTGTTGGGAAATGGCGCTGCGTTTGTCGAGTATGGCGCTTGTGCAGAGTGGTGCCCTAGATCGAGCATTTCCTGAACGTGCTGTTCCATAGTGTCTATTGTATTGAGGAGTGATGATCCAACCCAGCTTTCGGTCTTTTCAGCGGATTCACGTTCGTGATGATCTAGCTCCGTCTCATGTCTGGTCTTCGAAGAGGGTGTCTTTTTGAACCTGTGTTGTCCCTTGACTCGAGGCATTGCCATCAGTGAGAGACTACGGAGTAAACGAGGGTCAACCATGGAGCTGCGGTGTGTCGAGCCGAGCATAAACACGTGCAGGTGAGCTGTGGGTGATGCGTTGGTAGGGTCAAGGGAGGTCGGTGCTGGTGAATTAGTAGGCGACGTGACGGGAGTGCAGTGAAAGGGCGTATGGCTCACGTGAAGCCTTTTGATGACTGCTTCCACTTTGTGCCAAAGCTAACTATATCAATCATCTTCGCGGCTGAACTCTTGACATAAATCTTTACTTCTACTTGAAATACAAAACTCGGTATTTGCATGCCGCTCTCACGTCTAAGAGCTGAACAGGAATACCTGCGCATCTAGACTTGCTGCTTAACGGTTGAGTATCTTGACACGGCCCGACATGGTTCAAGGTATCAGTCCTTCAGTACCGACCTGATACCTCTCCAACGTCATCTCCCATTCACTTCCGTTGCCAATTTGAGGGTTATAGGGCGGCGTGCCTATCCTACTGCTTAGATACATCGGCCAGTGTTTAGCATAAAAGCCACAGATAGTCAGGTTTCCTTTCACCCTAAGCGCACCCAATGCCCTGACAAATGTCAAGCTCTTGCCCAAACCCGGCATGGTGGGTGCTGTTGACTCATGGTCCCAATCCCAGTAAACCTGCAGATCTTGGATGTTGGTCGCTTCCCGGCTCAATTTGTCGAATAGTTGACACCATGCGTGGGTTGTGGGTGCGTCGTCAGTCGCTGGGCAGTAAATGAAAAGTTCGGTAATGAGTGCTGCGTTGTTAGTGTTGATCCAGGTCAACAGTGCATCTGGATGTGAGACATTGACGGTGAGAGACGGCAGTAACCACTTTGGAGCATCGTTCAGAGTTGTCATAGCTTGGAGCAGAGGATCAGTTCCCTCTCCCCAGTGGACACCTTGGGATGCGTCAAAGAAAACACAAGGCTTGCTGTGCAGGCTTGTACCGGACTGGGAAGGACCTGGTACTGCGTTCATTGTGATTATCATGGCCTTGGTGCGTCGATGCGCTTCTCTTGTACGAGCCAGACGAAGCCGTTTGCTGGTCAGAGAGTGCGCATTGAGCGTGTGACATGATCATCTTCGGTCTGTGTGCCAGATCCTTTTCGGTCGGTGTGCTAGATCGCAGGACTTTAGCAGAGCTGCCTGATCCTGCGGTAAGTTTGATGCACACAATCAACATTCAAGCGGGCGTGCGCAATAGTATATGCAAGGTGATGCTCACAAATGGCTCTCAGCAGCCTCGTCGAGACCGGCTGGAGAAGATCACCGGAGAATAAGTGCAGTCCTATCATGGTCTCCAACTTTAGCGCGAAGTCCTCAGTATGGTTGAGTGTCCACGTTGGAGAGCAGGCTTGGAGGTGTGTGCTTCGGCGCCAGATCTGCACCCCGAACCACCTCGGAGGATCGGAATTCGACGCGTGGATCTGGCGTCATACGACTTTCACGACTTTCGTCAGTTGATATGCCCCCGTTATGACAGAACCTTTCCATATACAGTGCCGGGCCCCGAACCCATTAGCATTGTCTATACTGTCATTCCCTCTTCCATCTTGTGCGTGCATCGAGGCTTTTCCCCACACAGAACCGTCGAACACGCGGCTATGTCGAAGCTCTCCCCAGCCCTCAAGCAACTCATAAATGCGGCGCACTCGCGCCCGGGCCCAGTGCCTGCACCACCAAAGATCCAGTCGGTGTTCAAGAAGATCGAGCAAGAAGCTACAGACCGGCAATTGGGCCGCCCATCATGGCTGGCTGTTAGCACCGCTGCGACAATGACCATGAACTCGCCCGAGTCAATGGAAGCACTCTTCCATTCCACAACACAAGGCAAACCACAGGAGGAGAGTGTTCAGGTCGCAGAGTTCATGCGCGAGATTGGACTCAAGTGTATTGGATTCAATGGCGTAGGTCCCCTTCCAACAACACACTGTACCCTACCATCTCGGAACAACAGCTGACTGAAGCATAGATCCCGCGCACAATCAACATGCTCAACGCCTTCCGCGCCTCACTCCCCGGAGACGTCTACTCAAAACTGAATACAACACCCACACGCTACCCTGACGCATCAAACATCGAGCAAATCAACGCGCGCGGCCGCGGCCTGTGGGATAAGATCTACCGCCCCTTACATGAGAAGCTTGAGTCCAAGCTGGGAGAAGCGCATCCTGACCTACCCGTCTTCATCATCAACAACGAGTACGGCGGTCTGTTCACGGATCCGGAGCGCTCGACTGGCGCAACTGTGGGGCGCATCACAACGAGCTTGATTGCGATTACGTGTTTGCGTGCACAGCAGGGTGTTGGGCCACAGGTGCTGAGTCACGTCTATGGGTTGAGGAAAGCGTTGGGTGATGGGAGCTGGAAGGATGAGCCGGCTGCAGGGTCAGAGGAGGCAATCAAGTGGTTGTTGACCGACGAGGGGTGTACATGGGTGTTGGAGAAGACGGATCAGCTTGTTGAGGCACTTGGCGGCGCGCAAGGAAGCACGTTTGCACCAGTCAAGGCGAAGCTTTGAGTCGGAGTGCTGATAAGTAATAGTATTAGATAGTAACGCTGTGGATGCTAGCGTCTGTAAAAGCGGTAGAGTGAAGAATTGACATAAAGTCCTACATCCTACAGTGCGGCAATCAGGCTAGAAAGATTCCCGATAGTTGCTAGTCGATACATCACAGCACTTATAGTGACATGAACATAGTGAGCCGACATTATGTCGGCTTTGCAGTGCACAAATAGCATGCTCTTATTGTTGCACTCCCTTCGACAACTGTCTAAGAAAACAGCAGGTAGTCTTCCGCCGTGTTGCTTCGATTAGCACCGATCATGAACCCTCCAATATATCTGCCGAAATCTTCTCTGCCAGGGCGTCTTCAAGTTTCGGTTAGCGGTCATTCTCGAAGAAGATTCCATCTCATCCGTACTCCGAGTGTAGACTTACCAACAGTGCTCTGTGCATGTCCAGGCGGCAACAGCGAACGCCGACGCATCAACGACTCGTACATTTTGTACGCCAATAACCTTCGCGTGCGTATCAACAACAGCCATCGGGTTATCGACTCGACCCGTCCTGCATGTGCAAGACGCACGCCAGTTCTGGTGGCTTGAAGCCATGATGTATTCCAAAATAGCCTCGTCGCTGGTGACATTGGTGCCAGGCATCGACTCCTCAATCGCGACAGGTCGCTTAGCTTCCGCGTAGAAGAAAGATCTCGAGCGTTTGAAAGTCTGCACTGCGAGTTCTCGGTCGGTAGGATGGGATAGCTGGTTCGGGTTGACGAGAGGAAGATTGCGCGTCGAGCTCGATGTTATGTTCACGTATCCTCGCGACAGCGGCGTCACTGGGACCGTAACGATAGTTCTGAAACACTTTCCTGGGACGCTTCCAGACAGCGAAGCAGCAGTGATCTTGTTTCCAATCTGTCAAATAAATCAGCGAAATTCCTCCATCCAAGTTTGATAACTTTGAGGTCCTGCGTTGGTTTTCTTACTTCTGACCAATCCATCGCACTAACCTCCGCCTAATGCACATAGTCATTAGATGCATTCTGCGGAATGCCAAAATTATCTTCGGGGACATATCTGAACCGTGGCTGTGTCCAGGCTGGAGCTGGCACAGCAGCCAGTGCGTATAAAAGGCTTCGCTGCACGATTGGCTGCCTCCACGAATTAAGAGACAAAGTACCTCAGCGAGTCAGAATTAGGACCTACTTGTCTCAGTTATAATTACAGATGGCGCAGACAGCAATTATGGTCAATGTTGCTGTTAGCGCCTTTGCATTGACCAGTTGTCGTAGTCTCAAGTCTAAGGACTAGTACTTAGCTATGAAGCCTCTCATCGGCAAGGCTGCTGGACCACTGTAGCTATCGCGTGAAGTCTGCTTGCTAGGCAGTCCCTATTTCCTATAAGAGATAGGAGATGCGCCCACCTTATCTGCATCATTGTGTCTGTCAGCCACTCGACGCACTCAATAGAGTTCATGACCATCAGCGCGCTTGTCGAGTGGGGATGAACTCGCACCGACTCTCGATCGAAATCGGACCCCCGCGTCATTGCGGCGGAACGTTGGTTCCAGAGTTATCTTCGTTCCACCACATGCCCATGGGCACAACGTAACATGACAGCTTGCGTACAATGACACTGGCAGGGCTACTTTCAACAGCCATTGTCATATCCTTCTAGTGAAAGCCCGAAGCATCTGCTACTTGCAGCCGCCCATAAGCGTCCTGATGTGGAAAAAGTAGCCCTTACTGTAAAGCATATCTGTGCTACGTATCTTGCTTGAATCGTAATCATTTGTCGCCATAGCATCATTGTCCAGTGTACACGAGCCTCCGCGTGTTTTCGTCATGTTCCATCAATGAAAACGATTTGTACCCATTTCCTGGGTCGCATTGAGAGCAATGAAGTGGTATGTCTCTTTCCATACTTATTGTCGAGATCTAGCAAGATCTTTTCTGCTGTGGATCTAAGGAATAAGTTGCTCAAACGAGGATTTAGCTCGAGTTGATATGGCTCATGGAGGACCGACACACGAATAAGTCGACAAGCTTCTGGACATCGTTGCTGGTGGCTTTGCACGCATGGATGATAAGCTGAAGACAGTCCCAGCTCGAGAGATTACAACTTCTGGAGAAACCATAGACTCGAGCCAGGGTAGAGCTCTCCGTTGTCATGGCCAGCTTGGGCTAGTCGATCGTATGCACTATGTAGATTCTACTTAGCTGGATGTGAAGACTCTTCTTGATGTGGTGTACCGTGTTGGCCGATGCAATGCTCACGTTCTAACGAGGGTAGTAGCTTTAGCTGAGAGTGAGCATTTTGAATCAAATTGAGACGCGATGCAGGAAGGGCATTCATAGCCGGTAGCATAAGTTGTTCTCCCTCTTTACAATGTTTCCGGCGTTTACAGGTGGACTCGGCGTGGGTTGATCGTCATCCTGCGTGTTGGAAATATGTTGAGCTCGAGGTGCTACGACGACGTTAACTACAATATTGACGCTAAAGCTGACTAGCGTCTTCGCGCCCCAAATTGTGACCATTCATCGTACACAAAGCATCAAACCCAACTCCAACAAACCCACATCTCAACAATGGCTGAACAAGAAGAATTCAATCCACCAATCATTCCGGATCTTTACAAGCCCCCTGCTCTCCTCCCGATCGCCCAACTGAAAGATCAACTCCTCTACACAATCGAGACTCACCCTGTGACCATCATAGTCGGCGAAACCGGCAGCGGAAAGACTACCCAGATACCTCAGTACCTTCTCAATGCTGGATGGTGCGCCTCTGGATTTCAGATTGCTGTAACACAGCCGCGCAGGATAGCAGCTACCAGCGTAGCTGCGCGTGTCGCAGAAGAGCTAGAAACGCCATTGGGTCAGAAGGTCGGGTACTCGATACGCTTCGAGGATGTCACGAGCGCAGCTACGCAGGTTAAATTTGTGACTGATGGGCTGTTATTGCGGGAGATGCTCGTCGATCCATTGTTGAAGCGGTATTCAGTCATCATGGTTGATGAGGCACATGAGCGCAGCCTGAGTAGTGACGTGTTGCTGAGTCTGTTGAAGAAGGTTTTGAGGAAAAGAGAAGATCTGAGAGTTGTGGTGAGTAGTGCTACCTTGGAGGCCGAGCGATTTCTGGACTTCTTCAATCCGGATGAAGGCGAAAAGGTATGGGGAAAGAGCAGGGAAGAGTATGGGAGGATCGTAGGTATCCAGGGACGAACACATCCAGTTGAGGTGCAGTACTTGGCTGAACCCACCAACAACTACATCGATCAAGCCGTTGAGGCCATTATGGATATTCACGAGAACGAAGCGGACGGCGACATCCTAGTCTTCATGACTGGGAGAGAAGAAATTGACGATTCAATCGACATGATTAGCGACCGGGTCGCAGACCTGCCTTCTACAAAACAGAAACTCATGCCCCTCCCTCTTTACGCTGGTCTTCCAACAGAAGAGCAAATGTTCGTTTTCCAGAAAGCTCCCACCAACACCCGCAAAGTAATTCTCAGCACCAACATTGCTGAAGCCAGCGTAACCATCGAAGGCATTGTCTATGTCATAGACAGCGGCTACGTTAAACTACGCGCCTACGACGCTCGTCTCGGAATCGAAAACCTCAACGTCGTCCCTGTCTCGCGCGCCTCTGCTACCCAAAGGTCTGGCCGCGCAGGCCGCACACGTCCCGGCAAATGCTTTCGACTGTACACAGAACAAGCCTTCAAGAACCTTGAGGAGGCCACCTTCCCTGAGATCCAACGTTCAAATCTTGCACCTGTCCTTTTACAACTTCTTAATCTGGGCATCACAAACCTCATCCGCTTCGACTACCTCTCACCCCCACCTTCGGCACTCGTAACCCGCGCTCTCGACCTCTTATACTCCCTCGGCGCCCTCGACAACAACGCACGCCTGACAAAACCCTTGGGGGCACGCATGGCCGAACTGCCCCTGGAACCGATGCTGTCGCGCGCACTCCTCAACGCTGCAAGTCCCGACTTCAGCTGCCTCAGCGAGATGCTCAGCATCGCCGCGATGATGACCTTACAGGGCAACGCCTTCATCTCGCACAACGACAACAAGGCTCAGCTCGAGAAAGCCCGGCGCCGCTTTGCTGTCTCGGAAGGCGACCATCTGTCGCTGTACAATGTGTTCACAGCCTTCGTCCAGAACGGGCAGAACGTGCAATGGTGTCGTGAGAATTGTCTGAATCATAAGAGTTTGGTCAAGGCGGTTAGCGTGCGTAAGCAGCTAGCAGCGTATCTGGATCGGTTCGGTGTGAAGGAGAGCGCGCTGTCTGTGCCAGATGTACTGCGGGTTGGCGGCAGACCGTTGGCAGAACGAGTGAGGAGGTGTCTTGCGACGGGATTCTTTGCGCATGTGGCGAAAATGAAGAGTGATGGGAGTTTCTCGACAGTGGATGGGAAGACGACGCTGTGGGCGCATCCCAGTTCGGTGTTCTTCCATCGTAAGGCGGATTGGGTAATCTATACGGAGATTCTGTCGACGAGGGATAAAATTTACATTCGAGATTTGTCGACCGTGGATATGGACTGGTTGGCGGAATATGCGCCGGAGTACTACAAGGTCAAGGATGGACGAAGATGAGGGTTGGGACATTGCACCACGTAGGGGAATAGTGCATGGACAAGATTTTGGAAAGAGAAGGGGTATTGATTCAAAAACTATCCAAAGAAACCCAAACGCCGCATTAGACTCATGTCGCTAGAATGATCTACTTACACGCCTCCACGAAAAGCTCGCGCATACCTTTCAGGAAGCCTGCCAGGTCGCGTGTCTCATTCAATCGCTCCACCACGCGCTCGACCTCCTCACGCTCTGCTTTGGGCCGGATGTCCAGCACCTTGTAGTCGCGTTCTGATGTGTCGAGTTCAAACCACGCTTCGCGATCCCACTCGCGCTCGTCGACGTTTGTATATACAAACTTCAGCCTGTCATCTTTGCCCAGCCCTTCTATCCTTAAGCCGAGGTAGCTTTCCCAGAAGTCGAGTTCGGGCTCGTTGTAGCGCGATTGGCCATCGAGGTATCGTCGGTGCTTGAGCTGTGCTTCTCGGCGCGCTGAGATGGATTTTTGAATCTCGTTGATCTGAGCGCGGAGTTTGTCGCGGTGGGTGAGCCGCTCGTCGCGCTGTTGTGTAAGGGTGCTGATTGCTTCTTGCATCTCAGACTTTTCTTGCGATTCTTTGGCGAGGTTCTGGCCATGTTGAGTTTGCTTGAGATCTAGAATTTCAATGTCGCGCTTCTTCATGCGTTGGTCCTCTGTTAAAGCTGTTAGCACTAGTTGCTGCAAGACACGTGCGATGCGCAAGACGTACCATGCAGTTCTGCGACGTTCATGCGGAATTGGTTTCTCTCCTCCAACACTCGTCTGCGCCCATTTTCAATAAAAGCATCAAAGCGTGTTGTGAATTGGTTCATGCGACTGCGCAGGTCGTCGAAGCCAAAGTTGATGCCGGGCAGTTGGTCCGCCATAGAAGGCACGTCGTGCGAAGTGGCGCGCATGGAGCTGCTGAATGAAGGTTCGAAGGTAGTCATAGCGAAAAGCTCTCGCGATTGTAAACGGTGTACTTGGAGGATGTTGCGCTGCAGCAAGTGTCTGACGTGGTCTGCGATGGCCGATAAGTGTTGTTTTGGGCTCGTTGCTCGGTAAACAAACGCGGAAGGAGCGAAACGCCGCAGACAGCAGGCACGTGCGCACGAACACTAGCGTGATTCTCAACTTCTGGGCTCCACATGAGCAGATGTGCCTTCTTTCACCTACGCGTTCAACTTGCAAGTCGCGCTTTTGTGTTCACCTGGCCCAAGAATCTGTGTTGAACAAGCAGCTCAAAGAATGAGTCGATCGCCTTACACTTTTACGGATCGCAAACCTCCCATCAGTCCAAATGGCTGATAGTTCGCTGAGCAACCTGAACTACGGCCGGCCTGGGCTCTCAACCTATGACTTAGACAGTCGCGAATGGATATTCTCCAGACAACCCTCTTCGAAAAAGCTGAAGCAAGTGGCATGTTGGCAGCTCGCCGTACCTGCTGCGACGAACTTCCCGCCTGCCAGAATTTCAACGAATGCTACAACCGTCCGTAGAGACGCCAGACGGCTCACACACGATCACCCTCAGCTTGTGCCAGCTATTAGGCAGCTACCGGAGCTAAACCTAGTCTCAGACGCAGTGACTTCTGCAGCAGGCACCTACGATCCCCTCATCGGCGACCTAATGTCCTTCGGTACCGTGTTTTTGAAAAAGTACGGAAGACCGAATCGTATCGCTGCACTGCCCGCTGGACCCTCAGGCAACATCCTGCGCCTGGTGATAGCAGGGCAGCAAAAGCAGGGTTGGGGTACCGACAAGTCAGTATGGCTGAGCGGACCAACGTTGGAAGACGCAGACAGTGGCTATTGGAACGAAGATGCAGCGCCCATACAACAGGTCTGCTTTGCACAGGCGCAAGGTGGCAACAGTTTTCTCGCTGTGCGACTTCCTTCAAAAACGGTCATCTTGCGGCCCTCATACCACAGAGGCCGTCAAGCAGCCGAGCCCTCGATCTATTACAGTTTACCACCGTCGCTCGTTTCCGCGCGTCCGATACTTAACATTACACTTGGACAAACTGGAGGTACGCCTCATGCCGATGTCAGCTTCAACCCCGACTACCAATTCCAGTTCGGCGTCGTGGATCATCAATACAAGTGGAGTATCTGGCAAATCGAGAGAAGGGCAAAGAGAGACGAGTGCAGTGTGTCGCGCCTTACTGGAGGGGAACTGCTGCCGGATGAAGATACAATTCTGAACGACGGCGATGGATGGGCGAGGATCCTATGGGCGGGTGACAGCAATACACTTATCGTCTGCAACCGACGGCACCTGAGTTTGATTAGCATCAGCGGAAAGGCGCACGAGTACCTTCAAGTACCGACTCTTGTGCCACAACGATCGACTGACTGGATCTTGGACATCAAGAGACACCCCCAGCTCCAGAACCGCTTCTTTGTCCTAACGACTACCAAAATACACATTATAGCAGTGACCACCTTAGGTGCAACAGTAGACAACACGGCTAACCAGGCTGGGGCAACGTTTTTGTTCTCTCGGAGACATTACCGGGGTGATGAGGACCTCACACTACATCTAAGCTTAGAGACGCTTATAGAAGATAGTAAGAATATCCTCACAGAATAAAGTCACAACTAACCTTGAAGCAGCAACACACGTCCTCCTGTGTTCTCGTCTGAACAGCCTTGCGCAAGTTTACTATTTCCAAACCCACCATTCAGGGCCTTCCGAGCTTCTCATCAGTCAGGATCCGGTACCACTGGACTTAACACTATCAGCTGCCGCACACATCACGCACATGCGCTTTGACACTCTCGAGTACGGCACACGGGAGCAATGGCAGTACAATAAGATCAACAGATCCGCGCATTCGTATTTTGAACAGGCGGTCCCGTTCTACCAGCTTACCGTTACATTGTCGGACTTTAGCGTGCTTCAGACCGTCCTGGTTGAGGAAATAGACTCTGGTCACGAAGCGCTGGTCTGGAATAAAGTTATTCATGCTGATCGGACATTGTATGCATCAACAAACGTCGAAGAGATGGATGATTTCGTGGCACCTGACGGCCTGCTTGGGATGGCTACACCAGAAACCAAGCTCAAGTCACAGACTCTGCGGCTGCTCCCACAAACGGATCAATCTCTAGAGCGTGCAATGAATTACACTTCGATCTACGAGACTCTGGTTCATGGGGATCAAAATGCCACGTCGACGAGAAACGCTACAGCCGTGGACGCCCTTGCTAAACGATTGCAAGAGGCAATGAAAGTAGATGGCGATACAGTTGAGCCAGGTCATGGATACGTGTAAGTTCACTTCCTAATGCTAGGGAAAGTCAGCCACTAACGGAATGCAGCGTGGAGATTCTCGACAGTACTATCGATGTGGTTGATATTGACGAGGCGTCAACGAAGATCAACGGGTTCTTCGCGACTGATGACTTGGAGCGCTCATATGCACTACAATACATCGCCCGTGCGCAGGTCTTGCATCTTCCGGAAAGCGAAGAGCAGTCTGTTGCTTTTCTATATGACACGATCCTGCAGCACTGGATCGCACCGCTAGCGGCAGACATACCAATCCCTGTGCGACAAGCCAAGGAACGGTTGGCTCGACGTGTTGCTGCAGAGGTCACTTTGGCTAGCGCACGATTGAGGCCCAAAGATGATGCACTTCCATCCCCCCATGGCGCAGATTCAGGCGATATAGTGTCGCTACCAATCTTGCCGTCCAAGTTAGGGGCCATTGCGTCTATTGGTCCAGCTGCGAATATGTTCCCTTCGTCTTTACCAACCCCACCACAATCTTCTGTACCGCCATCGTCGCAGCCTCCTTCCTCCCCTACTCCTCCTGAGTTCAGCATTCCGCCCTCCACAGGCGATCCGCTGTCCCGGTTGCGTAAACATCTCACAATCAAGAACGAATTGTTGACACCAACAGTCATCCACCCAAATGTCAGCGAGCTTCTATCTCATTGGAACCCCGGATCTGATCCAGGTTCGTATGATTGGGAAGCTACAGAACACTCGCTTCGACCTGAAGCACCAGACGAAGTGAGCCAGGAGTTGCGCGAAAAGGAGCGGAAGAAGCGAGAACGACGGGAGAAGCGGCAGAGACGTGAGGACGAGCTGATGCGAGCTAAGTCTCAAACTAGTAGCCAAGCTGTGTTCGCACAACCTCCATTCCCACGAAGCTCGCCTGGGCCCACGTTTGGTGGCATGGGTCCCAGCAGCCAGGTTCCCATTCCATCGTCGAGCCAGACGCCCAATCAATTTCATGGCCAGAGAGGCGCTTTTGGAGGGTTTGGAGGGGTACATAGCACGGTGCCGCAAAGTCAAGTTGAGCCCGGCCGTTTCGGTGGACGACCTGATAAGAAGAAGAAGAAGAAAGGAAAGAGCAGGGTCAGCGGCTTCTAGAACATCTTTTCTAAAACCCTCGTACATGCATGTCGCATCTAGTCAGCGTGTCTACTCACGCACTGGCGCTTCGACTCCATCATTCACCTTCACCTTCATTTTGACCGTCCTGCCGCTGTCATTTCATCGCCGATCTCATCATCGGCTACTCGCAAACCTTGCTTGCCAACAGTACCAAGTCAAAAATTATGTGCTCTTCCATCTGCAGGTCTCCTTGTTTTTTGTTCTCGAACCTACGCGTCACAAACATGGAGCCCAAGGACCACTACACCGCCAAACATTTCAGACGCTATGCTCGTAAAGAGTTTCCAGATCAGTACGCCCTGTTTCGGGACCTCTACATGTACAATTTCGAGAACAAGACGTATGTAGACAAGAATCACGCAGCCCACGATGTCAGTGTGCTCCTTGTTGGTCATTATCGCGCGCGAAAGGGTGGCCCTCCAGTTTGGGCACAGGCGACAGAAACTTGCGTAAAGTACTATCAAGGCAAGATGGGCGACATTCTCTGCACACCGATCCCAGAAGAACATGTCACTCGCATTTATTACTTCGCGACATACAGCTCCGTTGTTGGAACGCAGGTAGCCAAGAGCAGGGTCGCTGGCAGGAGAGCGGAACACTACTTTGCCGAAACGATCTTCAGCGTCCTCTTCCTCTTGACTGGCCGCCTCGAGCAGGTCAGCAATCCTGGCAAGACGGACATGCTAAGTAACTTCAAATACGTATGCATGAGCACCATGCCGAAGCCAAAAGTTCAAGAGCTTGTCTCTCCTACCGTTGTCCAGCGACCGGCGCTTCATCAAGCACACGATACTGTCGAGCGAGAGAACAGGAAGCGCAAGCGATCCACTCATGATCACGGTCAGCGTATCAAAAAGGAGGATGATGCCAGCACTGCCGCAGAGTATTCTACGAACCGTCCAGGCCCATCATCTCCATCTTGGACTAGACGTGTACAGCACTCGTCTTCTCAATCTCCTCTTCCCTACAGACTCTCAAGACACGCTTCTCGGGAATCTCTTCTGGTAAGATTATCATGTTCGTCATTTCAGCAGTATCAGGCCACTAACAGCATAGCCGCAGGTTCAACCCCGCGACTTCGAGCTCGAGCAGGAGAAGCGTGCCCACTCCGACGAAGTCCAAGCCCTGCAAGGCAAACTGAACGAACAAGTATTGAGGGCTCAAGCCGCTGAGGAGAAGGTGTTCCGCCAGAAGAAGAAGCGCAAACGCGCTGAAACGCAAATCGAGGACCTGATAAGCCAGGCAAGGATGCTGGAAGAGAGGAACGAATCCTTAGAGGTCGAATGCGTTGGACCTAGGCGCCACACCTGTAAGGCGAGGATTGAAGGCCAGAAGAAGGAGATCAACAGGATCAGGCAATCTGTTTTGGCTCGCAACGAGACGATCTCGCGATTGCGTAAGGCATTGGCGGAGATGGACAAGGCTTTTGGTGCAGGAAATGGACTTCCGGTTGGCGAAACAGTAGTCTCCAAAGAAGGACCAGGATGATGGAGCTGAGCTACAAGGTATCGATCGAACGCCCTCGAGTCAAAGTCTGTAAGCAGGAGGGAAAACTACAATGCTTTGAACTGGAATGCAAAGTATCGAGACAGCAGCCCGCAAAGTAACGTGAGACGCTCACGTATCAGGCAAAAAAAACCAAGTTCTGCGTCTGCTTCTTCCGATGTTGACTCCAAAACGTTCATTCACCTACACTCCATTCAATCCTCTCTAGTGCCATCATCTCGTCGTCGGTAAAAGCTTTCGCCGACGTCAATTATGACCACTCGCTTTCATTCACTTCGACCTACCTTGATAATACCTTCCACTGAACTCCAGAGACGTGTCTCGACGCGTCGCTCACCACACCGCTTTGATCAAAATAGCCGATTCCGCGTTCTGTAGGTTCTACGACTTACTAACAGTCCTGTTAATATCTAACTGCGGGTATAGCTTGTTGCTCAGCCAGTTGAAGGCAGCGGTAATTCGACTCGCATCCACGATGGCTGTCAAAGACGAGTTCACGCTCGCTGACTTCACGAGATATGCACGTGAGAACTTCCCGGGCGCTTTCGAGATTGTCGCTGATCCAAGCCTGTACAAATTCGAGGCCAATCGCGTATGTACGGCTAATAGCGGAGTGAAAGAAGTTGCCTTACTTCACATTGCATACTGGAATGGTCAGCATCATGGTATACCAGTTTGGGCATCTCTCGACAGAAGTAACGTTCAATACTCCTACAGTAAGCCAGGAAACACCATCATATCTACGCAGATGCCCTATCCTGCTGGATGGTACTGAGTGCATATTCTAACAGACTTCTAGACTCAAGCAAGTGTGTCAGACCTACGTGTGCTACGCCGGCGTACTCTGAAGACAATGGCGCATATCAAACCTTCCGGGTTCCCTCAACAATGCAGCACCGCTTCTGTACGCTTCTCCAGCATCATGAAAGCCATCGAAAAAGATTAACGAGTCCACGAGACGGAGCTTTTGGAGGAAAACACCAGGCTGAAAGACCAAATGTTCGCGACCGAGAAAAAGGCTCAGCTTTAGGTCCGACAGAAAAGCCTGATAGCGGTTATCCAGGGAAAAGAAGGTGCGTCAAAGATTGTACTGAATGCAGTCTCTCCACACTTGCTCAGCTGAGCCTCAATATATGTGGCGTCGGTCTGCTTCATGTGCGCTCCATGAATAGCAGAACGGCACGCTGATTGCAAGACACACCTACTTGTTACCGCTTTGCCTTGTGGTCTTCTTTGAGATAGTCAAATTGAAGAGAGAAAATTCCAAATGCTGTTCATTATCTAAGTGACGGTGTTGTTGAAGCTCACATTCGACTTGATAAAGGAATGACGTCGCCAGATGTAAAGCCGAGGTCGTTGCAACTTCACGGTCGCGGTTCCGCAACCCGACGATAGCAACTCTTCCGAGCGTTTGCAGACAACACATAAGCAATTCGCGATGATCCCTTCATTACAGCCGTCAAGACCCAAGGTAGTCAATCCCCCGCAATCTACGTGCCTCATACTGACACCTCTGGAGCCACTACAGCAGGCTACGCAACCAACATATGTGTATCAACAGCGGCGCACAACGCATGGGCTCCCACAACCACAGCCTATGCCCTCGTGTAGTCCCCCAGCTTCTCAGAGACCACAATCACAGATAGAAGCTATGCCTCCTGCCCGCACATCATCGTCCTTCCCTGCACAGAGCTTCTACGACGCTGCAACAAGACATCCGGTCTTCTTCACGAATAACCTGAGAAAGCCGCCGTTCCCCATACCGCAGATGCGCAGCCAGGGCTGGAATCCCGTCGCGAACGGGTACATACAGGAAAGAGCAAAGGCTCAAGGGGGAGGGGGGACAAAGCTATGACACACGCTCCGGCGTACTTTGAAGGCTATCCATACCTTGCATATCCTCTCTATCTACGCCCCACCATTCCCTGTAGAACAACCAGCTTGTTCTGGTGGCTAGAGATGAAGCCTCCACCAGATGTGCAGCTTTCTGCTGTACTGTGGGGTAAACGCACCCTCCAGACTAGCGCTCATGTCAGCCTCGCTGGCGCTAGTAGCTCCGCTTTCGACTGCTTGGACTTGCATCTCAACCCACGGTCCATAGATCGCCCGATCCTGGTGTAAGCAGTGGCATTTGGCAGTGGTATGTTAGCCCACGTTCGGTATTGGCTCAACGGTCGTTGTCTACCCTGCTTCGGCGATTGGAGGGAGGTCTTCACAGCCCCACCAGGCCTCCCAAAGCATATAAGGCATCGTGAGGCTAGATCCAGCAATAATCTCTCATCATTCGTTTATCGTCTCTCCACTAGAACCTGAGTCTCAACCGCTCGCATACGCCAAATGATAACAAACATGCTAACGTCACCACTTCTGAAAGCTTCCCTGGCATGGGAAGAGACGAAGGGTGATGCCGAAAGACAGCAACTGATTGCCGCAGCCAGTAAGCTGATCAACGAACTGGAGAACCCAGCAGAGAAACTGGCGCGCATTGGCTGGGGCGAACCATCTAGGACAGCTGCGCTCCAAGCTGCGTTTGAGCTTGGTCTGCTTCAAAAGCTCAACGAAGAACCTAGGAAGGGTAGCGAGCTGGCAGAGGGGACTGGAGCAGATCCGTTACTCGTCGGTATGTTGTGCGGATAAGAATCAGATTCGCTTTCTTGCTCATATCACACAGGACGTATACTGAAGCACCTTGCCGCCTACGCTCTCGTCAAAGAGACTGGAGTAGATCAGTATGCAGCAACGCCTTTCACGTACGCGACGTCCGACCCAACACTCAGGGGAGGGCTGATCTACAGCTTCGACGGCATGATTCCTACCTTTCACAACCTGCCCTCTTTCCTAGCCAAAACGGGCTATAGAGTACCCAGCGAAAACGGTGATGGTCCTGTTCAACATGCTCTCAAGATCGACAAGCCTTTCTTTGCCATTTTACAAGAGAGTGCTAGATTAGGAAGCGCCTTCAACGATTTCATGGCTGGCTACGGCAAAGCGCGTCCAAGCTGGGTCGACTACTACCCGGTCCAGGAACGCCTCATCACCGGTTCCTCGCAGGACAAACCACTTCTGGTCGATGTTGGCGGCGGTCTGGGTCGTGATATCTCGCACTTCAACGCTACATTTCCAGACGCAGCAGGCGCTTTAATCCTCCAAGACACACCTTCCGTCGTCACGCAGGCTCGTTCATCTACGCCACCTCTTCCCTCGGCCATCACTGCGATAGCTCACGATTTCTTCACTCCGCAGCCAGCCTCTGCTCACAACGCTCGCGCATACTACCTGCATCTCGTTCTTCACGACTGGGATGACGCATCGTGTCATACGATCCTCGGCCACATCCGCGACGCGATGAAGCCAGGACACTCGAAGCTTCTTATCAACGAGAATGTGCTGGAGGACGTTGGCGCACCGTGGCAGCAGACTAGTCTCGACTGGACTATGATGGCGATGTTGGTTAATCGGGAGAGAACGAAGAGTCAATGGAGTGCGTTGTTCGAGTCAGTCAGGCTGAAGATTGCTGGTATATGGACGAAAGATATGAACAGTGAGAGCATCATTGAGGTTGTTCTGGCTGAAGATTAGGGCCGCAAGTGGAGAAGCTGGGACCTCCATAGCCTTGTCAGAGTACATGGTCAATTAATATGCTCAAGGAAGTCAAGAATGTTGTCTATGTACCGTCGTGGGCAGCTCGCAACGATGACGATGAATCACTCGTCTGTGCATCTTGCCCCACCTAAATTAATTAGGTGTTGGCGTCAGTGGTTGTACATCTTTAGTTTGAGGGCTCACGACGCGACACCACACTCTCGAATCGTCAGGACCGCACGTGTTAACACCTGCACTCGAAAAGTAGCACGTTCCAAACTTGCAGAGACCCTTCCAAGGAAACCGCCTCCACAACATCCCAGTACCCCACACATCGACACCACCACCACCAACCATGGCCGAAACCCCCGGCCTCCCCTTCGGCCAGGCCCTCCTCCAACGCGCCTTCTCTCCCGAGACCGCCAGCTCACACTACAGCGAGCGCATCGCCAAGCGCCCCCTACCCATCCGCGCCACCTCTCCTACGCCCTCAGCGCGCGCAACGCGCCGCCGCGCCCTCAACGAGCGCAAAGCCAAAGCGCACAAGCGCACCACCCAAAAGCCGCACCCTCTCTCCGCGGCGCAGAAACGCAAGCTGGGACTGAACGAAATCGCCAAAGAGCAGCAGAAGTACGCCATCTACGAGCCCTTGCACAGCCTGTGGGTGGGGTACATGCGCGAGATCCTCGGGCTGAGCGCAGAGGGCAGTGCGAAAATGCACGTGACGCCCAATAGCGCAGGACAGATGCTAGCGAGCGCCGACATGCACGGTGCGGTGCTGAGCGTGGTGCGCAGTCGGTGCGTGAGTCGTGTTGGGCTGGAGGGGATTGTGGTTAGGGACACGCGGTATACGTTTGAGATTGTGACGAGGGGGGACACAGTCAAGAGCGTGCCGAAGGAACATACCGTGTTCCGCTTCGAGATACCGTTGCCCATCGGCGAGGGAGAGGAGGTGCCTAGGCCCCTGGTGTTTGAGATCTTTGGCGAGCAGTTCCAGACTAGAGCGCCGGATCGTGCGAATAGGAAGTTCAGGCTGCATTATCAGCCGGATCTGTGAGGGCTGGGATTTGCACCTGCAGACCGACACCACCTGCGAATGCTGGATGGGCGTTGCTTCGCAATACAGGCCTGACGCACGCTGTCGTACACCGGACGGCGAACCAGCTCTGTCCATGGACTTCACATGCTCAATGTCACGAGCTAGGCGGTTTATCAAGCTGTGTAACATCACGCTTCCTGGCGACAACGGCACAACCTCGAGCTTCCCACCTTGGACGTATCGATGCGTGCATCCTACACTGGATTTGTTCATGCTACGCTTCCACGAAAAGCTAGCACCTCCTTCGTGCTGCTCAACCGCCAAGTACGAGGGGAGGGGTCACCTCTGCTTCTGTCCAACAATCCCAGCAACGCCACAAAGGCCGGACAAACAACGGAAAAGGGCGTACAGAACGCAGGAGCGACACGATAGCTACGGCGAAAATAAAGACACTTCGCCCCATTGCCCACAACGCTCAAAGCGCTACCAATATCGGACGATGAGAACTCAGGCTTCTAGTCTAGAGTATACGGCTCTGCGCCTTTGCCGAAGAGGAGATGAGGCTTCCGCTTCGCGAGATCGAGAATGGTCTGCGCGAAGACGGAGTTTGCCCACGCGAACCAGCTTCCTGTTCATGATTAGCTATCGCCAAAGATAGGTCTGGCAGTAGAGAGACTTACTGGTATAGTCGCGCTCGTAGTCTACATGGATACTTTCGTGAATCAACCCATTCCGACTCACGTTCTTCACGCTCTCCACACAGCTCACGATCTCGTCGTCGTCGTCGCTCGTCATGGCTTGTACGAGCACACTCATGGGCCATGCGTGCTGCAATCCTACATGCGGACCGCCAATGCCGCCGAAGCCCTTGCCAGTGAGATAGTACGGGTTTCCTTGCTTCTCGAGAATCATCTTGCGCGTGTTCTTGTAGACCTCATCGTTTGCATCAACGAAGCCTAGAAGGGGAAGCGCAAGCAGCGATGGTAAGTTCGCATCGTCCATGAGGATGCTGGATCCGTACCCGTCGACTTCGAATGCGAACACGCGCCCGTACTTCTTGTGCGTCACAACGCCATGTTCCCATACACCCTTGCTGATGGTATCAGCCCACGCGGACAGCTGGTCTGCAATGTTCTTCCTCCCTGCCTTGTTGAGTATGTCGGCCGTGCGCTTGAGCTCCACGCTCATCATCGCGTTACTCGGAATCAGGAATCCGAGAATCGTGGCATCGTCGCTAGGTCGGAACGCAGAGCGGACGAGCCCTGTGCCGCCGGCTAGTGGGTTGCCGACGCCGCCGAGTGCAAGTGTCTCGGTACCGATTTCTGTGCGGCGCTGGAATTTGTATGTGTTCTGGATGTAGGCACCTGTCGTCTCGTCGAACGTGGGTTGCGATTGCTCGTCGAGGACCGATAGTAGAGTATCGAGGGCTTGTAGCCAACGGGCGTTTATAAAGGCGATGGAATCGGTGTGGTTGTAAAACTGGTTGGAAAGAGAGAGGAAGTGTGCAAGTGAGTCGAGTTCGTACTTGCATTCAAAGACGAACGAGGCTTCGTACTCGGGGTGCACAACGTCTGCTTGGTCCTGGAAGGTGGGGCTCAGATGGCTGGGTGCCGGAGGCTGGAAGGCGTTGCAGTACGGCGAGCCGATGACATATTCAGCTTGTGTGTTGATAGCCCCCAGTATCAGCTTGAATATTTCCTTGTCTTTCTTAGCAAGGGGCTGGTACTGCGCCAGTTGGTTTGTGGAGTCTCGCAGCCACTCGGCATTAATGTCACCAGTAACGATGAAGCTTTGGGGTCCGGTCCATGAGCCCTTCTCCCAGTTCCTCTGGAATGACTTGTGTGCTGGCGTATTGTCGGTGTGCCATCGAACGGTAGTGTCCAGTGTGTTTGGGAAGGCGTTTTCGAATATGCGTGCAAGATCTTTGTCGACCATTTTCTTGTTCATCGTCTCAATGACCTTCTCCACCAGAGGTGATTCGAAAGTGCGGCAGTATTTGGAGGGTCTTTGAAAAGGGAGTTCGAGCGGGCCTTGACTGTATGGTGGGCTGGGCCTTTGTGTCAGCAAGAGGTTTCGTTGAGCGGACTGGCTGGACGTACTGCGGGCGCATGGAGTATTGTTTGTAGTCTGGACATGCTGCTCGGTACTTGTTGGGGTCGATGGCAGCCCGCAGCGGCTCCTGTATGCCGTCGTCATAACTAGCAGCTACATAGCTCAAAGATAGGACAGCGCCCAAGGACAGCGGCAGCAATTGTGATTTCATTGTGAGCGGAGAAGCTACTGCAGACTCGGCGATGGAAGGAGTGAACGCGCCGATCTATAACGGTTGACGAGAGCGTGCCAAGAGCTATGGAATGCGAGGAATGGCGCCCAGCAAGATGTGACTCGCAGAGCTCTACCGACTAATCGCCGGAGCTCGTGACTACAAAGAGCTGCGGGGTGCAGAGATGAAGTCGAGGTTGAGGAAGATGGTAGAAAGATGCTCCACCGCTTCCCCGCGGTCGACAAGTGACTTTCACGGAGGACAGAGCCCACAGCCAATGACGTGCGCGATTGCCCGCACCAGTGTATCGCACTCCAAGCTTCAGCTCCAAGCTTCGGCTCCTACATGGCTACCACGCTTGTGCGCTCACCTACATCGCCACCACACCTCTGCCCTAACACGACCACACGCCTTCACCCATACTGCTGTCGTGAACATCGCATTTGCACCAACTAGATAGACTAGCTTCTGCGCATAACCCTCTGATACCCGCCCACGCGCCTTCCTAGGCTATCGCACGCGCCTTCCTAGGGTATCCCACGCGCCTTCCTAGGGTATCACACGCGCCTTCCTAGGGTATCACACGCGCCTTCCTAGGCTATCGCACGCGCCTTCCTAGGGTATCCCACGCGCCTTCCTAGGCTATCGCACGCGCTCTTCTGCAGCAGCACGACCAAGAGCATACCCCACCCCGAGAGAGAGACGGCTACTCACCACCGTTATGCTTTCTCTTCCAGGCCTCAACCTGGCCGCGCCCCCTGCCGAGGCTCTCAGCGCACCTGCCTCGTCTGTCACAAGAGAACAAGATCTGCCCGCCAACACGGAATATCGCTTCGAAGTTGGCTTTTCCCGCACATTCACAGTTCGCCTACGCTCCGGCACGGCCGAGTACTTCGGTACCGAGCTTGCGCCATCCACCACATACAGCTTTCAAGGCACCAAAGGCGCAATATACACATGGCACGGCTGCAAGCTCGAGCTAGGCGGCGAGGCCGAGTCAGACTATGTCGCAGAAGAAACCCCAATGGTGAGCCACGCAAACCTACACTTTGCCCTCGAATTGCTGCGCGACAAAAGTGTGGCGAGCAATAACGTGGAGATGGGTCCCAGAGTCCTTGTGGTGGGTTCAGAGAACGCTGGTAAAACTGCGCTTGTCAAAACGCTCACATCCTACGCTGTCAAGAGCGGCCGACAACCCATGGTAATCAACCTCGACCCACGACAAGGCATGCTGAGCGTGCCAGGGTCGTTTTCTGCTGCTGCCTTCTCTTCCATTGTAGACATCGAGGAGGGGTGGGGAAGCAGCCCCATCTCCGGACCCAGCCCCATTCCAGTGAAGATGCCGCTAGTCTACCACTATGGCCTCAAGGATCCTGAAGAGGGAAAGTTGTTCAAACCTTTGGTCACACGCATCGCGCTTGCTGTCACAAGCAGGTTGGAGGAGGACAAGGCGAGCAAGCAAGCTGGCTTCATCATCGATAGCTCAGGCACTATCAGTGCTGGCAAGTCCGGGGTGTACGAGAACATAGAGCATATTGTTTCCGAGTTTTCCGGTGCGTGTGATGTGACATTCTCTACACTTTCCTGTAACTCCATATGCCTAGCCCAGAACCACTACTTTGACGTGGTTCTAACATCCACATTACCGATCAACTACCTCTCCCAACCGCCAGCCCCTTGACTTCGAACGTTAGCTAACAGCTCCACAGTGAACATCCTCATAACCCTCGGCTCCGAACGCCTGTACTCCGACCTATCCCGCAAATTCTCCAACCGCCCCACAGAAGAAACCGTCAGCGTGATCCGCCTCGACAAATCTGGCGGCTGCGTCGACCGCGGCGAGGAATACATGAAAGCGCTCCGCCACAGCCAGATCCGAGAGTACTTCTTCGGTCACGGCGAGGACGCCCTAGCGCCAAGCAGCATGACTGCCGACTACAGCGATCTGAACATCTTCAGAGTCATCGAGAGTACGCACCCCTTCTCCCGCCTATCCCGCCTCCTCTCTCCTCCTGCACACAAACTACGCATAGCGGCACACTAACCAGACAACCCACCGCAGCCGAACCGAACCCCTTCGCCGCCGGCGACGCTGAAGAATACAATCCCGCTGGCAGCACAAGGGAGCTCTACGAGCGCGTCACGCCGTCCAGTGCTATCCAGAATAAACTGTTTGCTATTACGACGGCGAGCCCGAATGATAAGCACGAGGTGATTAGGGATAGTAGTGTGAGGGGGTACATCTACGTGGCGGATGTGGATGAGGGGAAGAGGAAGGTCAGGCTGTTAAGTCCTCAACCTGGACATTTGCCGGGGAGTGCTATGGTGCTGGGGAGTTGGCCTGAGGACGTTGCGGGGCTTGTTAGTTGAGGGGATGGCGGTTCAGGGACGTGTAGCGTGTCAGGGGTTAGAAGGAGGAAAGGAAGGCATAATCACAGAGGAGCGGCAAGCTGGAATATCATACAAACTCATTTTGAAGTCTCGAGTTTCGCGTGTTCCGCTATGCTGCATATCGCTGCGGTCCTGTCGAGCTCACCTGGTCCCAGTCATCTTTTGTCCACCACTCGAACTTTCAGAACTGCGTCAAACTCGTTTTTCTTCGGCGTGTTTCTATCCGCTCAGCCAACTCAGTCGCTGTCTAGGAGGTCCTGTACTCCCTTGTTCAACCTCTTGTACTTCTTCATCAAATCCTCGTACTTCTCCTTCAACTCCTTGTTCAACCTCTCGTACTTCTTCATCACATCCTCGTACTTCTCCTTCAACTCCTTGTTCTTCTCCTTCTCCTGCGCAACCTCGCCCTCGAGAGTAAATATCTCGGTGTTCTGCTCCTCGGCCCTCTTCTTTTGGTCTTCGACCTCCTTATCCACATCTATATTTTTTTGCTTCTGGCCGGCAAGCTCAGCTTGAAGGTGCGAGATTTCGACTTGGAGTTGTGCGATTTCGGTCCGCGACATCTCGATCTGGCTGGTGTGCTCTTGGTCGGCTTCAGCCTTGCATTGTTTGGCAAGCGACTCGAGGGTGCTTTGTACTTGATTCGAAGGCTGTTTGAACGAGGTTGGGTTGGTCGGATCGGGAGTGACAGTTGCGGGAGAGTATGTGTGTCTGCCACGCTTGTGGATATCTGGAAGGTTTTGTTAGCCAGGTCTCTGTGACGTATGGAATGCGTGGCATTCTTACGTTTGACGTCAGTCTCACGTTTGACGTCAGTCTCGTCAAATTCATTGTCCTCGTTGATGACGGGGCGCTTGGAACGTCTGTTTGACACTCTCTGACCGACAGAGACCATGGCGGAAGTTGATTATGGGACTTGTGTGACACACACGAATGAGCTCAGCTGCCTTTGTGTTAGCAAGTACATAGCTTGAAGTCGTTGCTACAAACCTGAAGCTTCTGTAGGTTGTCTTCCGGTAGTGTAGCTCTGTGTGGGAGAAGAAATGAAGGTGTAAGACTAAAGACACAGCTGGCGCAGTAATATAAAAATTGCCAAAAATAAGCGAGCCAGTCCTTTGCGTCATACTACTATTGTGAAGGTAGACTTACTCTTACGTAGTACTTAAAGCTTCGATGACGCCAGTGTGATGGGACAGCCTGCTTTCATAGCAAACGCCGCGAGGTGAAGGAGCGGTCAGAACTGCAGGAACAGAACATCAGCATGGCTTGAACAACCGCAAGAGAACGAACAACCGATTCAAATGCATTTCACTGCACTTGTGGTACTCATGCAGGACGTACCGTGTGAAGATCTTGCGCTCAGACGTGCTCGCCATGTGCCAACTGCTGATGGTCAGAATCTGCTGCCGCGCCCAAAATCTACTGTATGATGTCATTTTGCTACGTTGGCGAGACGATCTGGATGCGCATGCGAACTGCATATAATCAGTTTAAGGGACGATCGAAGAGCAGAAGCGAACTCAACAGCTCAGCACTTGATGTAGAGACCTGAAGATGCGTCAGTGTCAGCAGACCACGAGCGCTCAGCCACACACGCTCGGGATTGTATTCCAGGGAAGTATCTTCTGTCATGGCTGGATCTCCTCCAAAACCAGGATGAATTGACCTGGTGGGGCTTGTTTTTAAAAGCTGTGCTGTACGTCTTCGCTCTAACCATGGGGTCGAGTGAGTCGCTCCCACCGCAGCCGCCGATGATCCTGGGTATGGAAAGAACGAGGAACGCCAAACTCATGCACTGCAATCTTCCATGTAAAGCTCCTCAATACCGGCTGCCAGCCATGCACTGCTACTACTTTTATGGCCGCGATTGAAAAAGCGGTAAGGGCGAGGCTTGACCTAGTGATTAGTTTAGGTAAAGGTGAGTGATGACGAGGTATTTGATGGTTGCGATTAAGAGAGTTATCAGTAGATTACAGGATTGACGTATTTGTTCATTCGTGTCCGACATTTAAGCTGTCTTTGTGTGAGGCAAGGTATCTCCAAAAGCAACCCATAACGCCAGTCCGCTAGATGCATGGTATCAAAATTTAGTTTGCACGGCCCCAAGAACGCTTTTGGCTCATGGCCCATTCCACAACCTCTTTCGCATGCCTGTGTCGGCAGCGGCTCAGACCCCTTCATTAGGTCGTTGGGGCTGAAAGTCCTCGGGTTTAAAGTCCATCAACTCGGCCTCTTGATGTCCACTGGTCATAATTGAAACCTCGTCCTTCTCCTTCATCGCTCTGACTTTGTCCAGCTTCAGTCCTGTGTAGCTCCTTGGCAGATATCGTCCAGGATGCCAGACGGCAAACACGACCAGTACTGCCAGGATGGGCAGCGCATCGAACGTCCAGAAACACCATTCGTGGCTCTGCAAGTAAATGAGCCCGTAGTCTTGGTCATGCGGGATCTCCATGGTGCGATAGATGGCGCGGACGGCGATGAGGCAAGACGATAGGTTGATGGTGTAGGACAGCTTGCGCCAGAGTTTCATATCGCCTAGATCGAAGGCGCGCCAGTGTCGAGAGATGACAAAGTAGCGCACTGAGATGATGCTGAAGGATAGGAAACATAGCATCTGCAGCACCAGACCGAGGACCAGGATGACTCGTCCAGGTAGTGCCTTGCGTTCGGATGCTTCAATCGAGCGGGATGGTGAGGCGTCCTTGTCGTATTGCCGACTGATCTGGCTGGCGCCTACGAGCTGGATGAGGAACGAGAAAAGGTCGAAGATGACGAATGTCGTGGTGATCCATCTTGGAAAGCACCACAGGGTCTTGAAGTTGAGTGCGTATGTCGGGCAAGAGAACCATACCACACGTGAGAAAGCGGTGTAGCATGCGGCAGCCAGGAAAGAGGGCGCAAGTAGGATCATGAGCCAGGAGACAAGAAAGGGCAAATCCTGGAACTCATCAAGGGAAGAAACAAGACGGCAGATGTGGCCAAGTGTCAGCATCAGAATAGCAATGACAGCTGTCCAAAAGAACCATGATCGATGTCGCAGATATTGGTAGACGGAGAGGATGGATATGAGTATGATGATGGTGGCGCCAATACTAGCGAGAGAAACTGAAGGGTCGTAGATGTAGGGATTCAGGACGCCGCGGGCTGGAAATTGTTAGCTTTATCCAAACTTCATGTTGTGGTATGGAAGGCGAGATGAGGTTGGGGTAAACTCACTATAACCGGCAGCAGCCCGTTTTGGCAAGTCCGCAGAGTGGAGAACTAGAAGCGCATTCACACCTTGGTCCGTTCCGACCATTGTCGTGCTATGTTTTTGCATGCCGTGTTTTCCTTTGCCACAATTGTCGACGCGGTCGCGATCATGGCCAGAACTCTAGACTCCTCGGGGTGTCAAGCGGCGGCAGCATAGTCTTGTAAGAGAGCGGAGAGGAAGACCAAGGGACCCGCAACAGCATAGCTAAGAAAAGACAGAGGAACTGGCGGCATCATGTTTTCTACGAGCGGGGAGGACAAGACTTGGCAGCCTGAGCGGACGCGGAGTTATGCGTGTTCAAGGTTGCTCCACGTACTGGAGTCGCAGATTTCGCTGCGCCCGCAATGCAATCAATGAGAAACCCAATAGGCCTGCTGTTGCGGCTTTGCTGCGCCTCCATCACCTACCAAAACTAACAAACTGTGCTTGCAGTGCAAGATACAGCAAGTACAGAGTCCCATCTCGAAGCCGGATACTGGCAGCTCTGTGCTCACATTATCAGCACGTGTGGCGCGGCGTCTGGGCGCCCAGGCTTGGTTGGAGTCAAACAACAAACTACTTTGCAATTGGCAGCGCCCCGTGCCGGCCTTGGTCTTGGCAGCCGCGCAGGCACCGGCGGATGTGCCAGAGGGACACGGTGAGCAGAGCGGAGCATCGTCATGCCGGTGCTCTCCAAGCCTGCGATTCGATAGGGATAATCGAGGTGATTGCTGAGCCAAGAGTGGCCGAACCTCTCGGTCCTCTTGCTCACCGCATTTCAGCTGAAACCATCCCTAGCTCGTGACATCGTGTTACCTCAGCGATATTGGCATCTGTTTGGTATTCTGAAGGGACGCGCGCGTTTGATGTTACTATTGTAACGGTGATTCGGAGGCCTGCATCCCAGCCGGTACACAGAACAAACGCCCAACAATTAACTGGGAAAGAAAAGCATATTGGCCGTTGCCGTGCGATCCTAATGAACTAATATCTGATTCTTAAAAACGATGTTGATAGGGATCTGGAGAGATGGTCAGAGCAGAGCATGGAGCGATCTGTCGATTGTGAGACTATGCCAATTTTGTCAAGCGCGAACCAGATTGCCAGCATTCAAACCTTGTGCAAATTGAAGGTGTAGAAGTTGTGAATTACGGTCCAATCCTCGGTCGCCGCGTCGGAACGTTGGTCACGAGGAAACGAAGGACTCAGGCCTCTATGCGGGCGAAGTCGGAGTGCACTCCAACCCCCTGTTTCACGGTCGCAGAACTGCTCCCCATACGAACGCATAGCTTTCGGAGCTCCTACAAGCTTGCCGCGAATTTACTCGTCATCAAACTCGTCACCATCTTGAACCTTATCCTGGCCGTCTCTGTTTACCCCGTTAACCTCTGCTTCCTCCGGATCGGCTAAGCCCTTGGCCAACCAACGCACTTCCTTTGGCTTATTCTCCATCCACAGCTCGTTCGGAAGCCACGTGTAGAAACTGCAGTGAGTCTGCTTGACTTCATCCAGTATCGCAACGCCGCCTTCGAGTGCGAGGATGCGAGCCTCGATCTTCATGCCAATGAAGCATTCCTTCAAGACGCTCTCTTCGACCCAAAACTCAAAATTTCTTTCGTCCACCTTGTGAGGCTTGCCATCGGGATACTTGCACTTGGGCAGATCCCACTCATCGCACTCGTCGGCATACCAGGTCTTACAGACAAGCTTGCCGAGAGGTTCGAGATGCCCGAGCTTCTGGCTGACGACATCGCTCTGTATTGCATACATCTCCCTCGTGATCTCGCTGGGCAAGTCGACAAAAGTGACCTCCAGACCAGTCGACTCCTCTTTGGCGATCTCGAGGTTCGTAGCACCCAGAAGATGCTGCTGCTCGTCTGTTCCCAAGGCAGCGATGCCTGTACTGAACTTGATTCTTGCTTCTTCATCTCGCATACCAATCTCGTTGATACTCACGCCCTGTTTCTGCAACTCTTGAGCCCAAGTCTTATCGCCGGTATACAGTCCAGCATGCGATCCACCAATCAAGGAACTCGCAGATCTGTTGAAATCGCCAGGAAGGGCGAGACCGGCAGCATCGACCTTCACCAGCTCGCGTTCGGCCGTGTCACACATATCAAGCGCGCGCTGGAGTTGTTCGTCATATTCTGGGCATACTCTGTGATATCGAAGGTAGTTATAGAAGGAACGAAGGACCTGGCAGGCGTTCTTGATGCCGTCGGGGGCGTGTCCGTAAGTTGTAGGGAACCATGAAGACCTTTAGCTGTCAGTTGGGACCTTACATGGAATGCTGGTGTCAGGAATACTCACAGGAAGGCAGCACCAACCTCAGCGAAATCAACCACCCACTGCTTCTTGTCCGCGCGATCCCAGGGAACGTTGTGGACAGCAAGAGCTCGCGCAATTTCTTCTGCGCCCATACCCTCCATCTCTGCCTTTGACATCCCTTGGTACATGCGAGGACCAGATTCGACACCTCCAAACTTCATGAGTTTGTTGAAGACTTTTGAGTACATCTCGTGCATGCGGCGCTTCTGTTTGAATCGCTGGATGGCGAGTTCGATGCGCTCAACGAAAGGCCTGTTCTCATCATACATCCTGTCCTCCTCTTCAGCTTCGTCAGGCTTGATGGGCGGCTCAATGTATGTCTTTTCGAATCCAGTGGGCTTCAGCATGTTCTTGGATGTGCCGTCTGGGTAGACTTTCTTCTGCTGCGGCTGTAGTGGGACAGGGTACACCGCGGGCTTGCGCGTACGCGGATCATAAGCAATGTCGTCGTTTTCCTCGAAAAAATCCTTGTCGAGGACGGTCTTGCCTTGCAGAGGCACCTTGCGCTTGATCGTTTTGCCATCAGTGGAGACCTCTAGCAACGCGCTCTTACGTAGTGCAATCACGACAAGCGCCCTGGGCTTGTAGGACCTCATCTTTTTGAAGCCGCAAACGCGACTGATGGACACAGGTATGTTCTCGCATCCGCCACATTGCTGGAGGAGAAAGAGATCTGTGGGCAGGTTCTCGTCAGAGAAGTAGAATTCGACCTGTTTGATGTCAATGCCATGTGAAGGGACTGGGCGTTGTAGTGCGATCTAACCTGGCGACGAATGGCTTCGCCTTCTGGATGGTCATTTTGGGGAGCGGTGGATGCGGTAGGCGCCTTCCCGTTGGCCTGCGCCATCAACTCCGGCGGTAGGTTGAGGCTGATCGGCTCTTGCGTCGACATATTCACTATCTGGGTTTGGTGTGGTAGTGAGGAAGAAGAGAGGAATCGGACGTGGTGAACAACCGTAGGCCAGAAGGGCGACACGTGAGGTAATAGAGCAAACTGCCATGGCGGGTACCTGCCTTCTGAGCTGCAGGTGAGAGACGGAAATTGAGGTGTCCAACCGGCGGTCACCTCGGATTAGCGCTTAGAGTGCGAGGTCAAGGACAAGGTTTAATGGTCTTTTCTTGAGGACATGAGCAATCTCTGGGGCTGAGAGTCAGGCTCGATGGATTACAGCAGAAACTACAGTGACGCTCCATCCGAGTACTCGGCCGATCCGTTGAGCGAGACATCACCACCTGACAGATAAGAACACATAATGACTACTGGCGACTCGATGTTAACAAAACGTTTAGATAAAATAGTGCTTTGAGGTGTAAGAAGCCGTGGAGCTAGAGTGAGAGCGGATGAGGCGCTCTTCTGGCGTCATCAACTCAGCCTGACTCGCGGTGGACCCTGGCCGTTGCGTCGCGGGGTCCTAGCCTGTTGACACTCGACAAACATCTCTCTCTCTCTCCCCTTGTTCAAGACCAGCCACAGAAACACAGCCAGCTCTACGCCGCCACACTTGCATAGAGTCTTGACTTGTACTCCACCAACATGGCCACGAAGCTCTTCGACTCTTCCAAGCTGCAAGCCTTTGGCAACGCCGCCGCCGGACAGTAAGCCCCTCCAGGCTACTCAGCCTCATCCATACTGACCACATTCGCAGCGACGGCGTTCTCAGCGATGAATCCGGTGCCGTAGTAGTAAAGCCGTGCACAGCTGCTGAAATTACTTTCTACGAGACCGTGGCCACGTCACATCCTGACCTCCTCCCACATTTACCCATCTTCATGGGCCAGCTATCTCTCGACTCCACAGCCGACGCCTCCGAAGACACCGGGACCTTTGCGACCGCCGATGGCGCAATCGAGCGCCTCCACGGCAAAAAGCTCAGCACAGATCTACACATCGTGCTCGAGAACATTACACACGGGTTCAAGAAGCCGAACGTCCTGGACCTGAAGCTTGGCGCGCAGCTGTGGGACGACAATGCAAAGCCAGAGAAGCGCGCACGACTCGACAAAGTGAGCGCCGAGACAACAAGCGGAAGTCTAGGCTTCAGGATAGCGGGCATGCGAACGTGGATGGGGGTCTCCCCGCCTGACGTGCCTGAAGAGCTGAAGGAGTATGTCGAGCTGGAGAAAGAGAGCGGTTACTGGGTGCACAACAAGATGTATGGGCGCAAGTTCAGCGCCGACGACATCGATGAGGGGTTCAACGCCTTCTTTCCCCGAAAGACAGACGCCGAGATCGCGAGGGCGCGAGAGCTGCTTGCGTACTTCCTCGGTGAAGTCAAGGACATCCAAGAGGCTTTTGAGGCCAAAGAGAGCAGGATGTACAGTGCGAGTATACTGCTGGTATACGAGGGCGATGTCGACGAGTACGAGAACACAAAGAAGGTGCTGAGATCTGCACGGCCAGAAACAGAAGACGAGGATGAGGACGAAAACGTGCCGAAGTTGGCGGCAGTCAAGTTGATCGATTTTGCACATGCAACGTTTGTGCCCGGGCAAGGGCCCGATGAAAACGCGCTCAAGGGCATGAGGAGCACAGCAACCATCTTGAAGCGCTTGTTGGACAAGGCTGAGCAGGATGCTTGATCATGAGTTGTAGTTTTGCTACGAGTTGGCGTCTAGACGAAGAGTTCAGACTCACGCATATTTGCATAACCACTGACGAACACACTCTGACCCAAACGTGTCTCGTTCACTGGTGATTACGCCCATACCCCGAATACGTGACCGGATGTAGAAGACCGAACGCGCGCATGCAGGTAGCTACTCAAACTGACCATCAGAATCTCCGCCACCAAGGCCCTGAATGGGAAATATCAAAGTGCAGCCTCGAAGAGACGTTGATTTTCAGACAGTTCTAAGCCTACCGCACCGCAGCATCGACCGTATGCAAACCCAAGAAAAAGGAGGAGAAAAGGAAAGAAAAAGGAAAAGGAAAGGAAAGAAAAAAGAAAAGAGATGGAAAATCCACAAGTACGGCGAACGAGAGTCAGACTCGTATTTCGCTCGAGGCAGTAAACCCACGGGGATAGAAAGACTCGCTGACGCCGCCAGACGCGATGCAGCGAGGACCTACCCCAATTGCCAGCATCCAAGTACAAGCCTGTACAATCCCCGCGAAACAGAACGGAAGCACGCAACGACACCCACCCTCAGTGACCGCACACACGACAAGGATAAGGAAAGTGATGAGCCTGACAATACCCCGTCTGATTGTACTGCGTTGGGTAGGCATAGCCAACCGGATAGCAGCCAGGACCCTGAATAGCAGTGCCATACGGCGGCATGTGGCCTAGCGGCCGCAGCTGGCCCAGCGCGCGCTGGTGGTGGTTCAGCACCGTCGTGATGCTGGTGGCGTGGACGCCCAGCATGCCCTCGAGGTCGTCGGCTTCGATGTCCGAGGCGCGGACGAGGAAGGCGTTGCTGGCTTCCTGGTGCAGCGTGCGCAGGTTGAGGAGCTGGGTTACGGCTTCTTTGCGGCGCGTGGTTAGGTGAGTGTTCTGCTGCTCGAGGGCTTCGATGCGCGCGAGGAGGGTGGAGGGCGCTGGGTGCGAGGATTGGAGTAGCGCGTTTTTGTGCTCTAGAACCGCGATGCGATCGGCTTGCTGCCGCTGCTGCTCTTGTAGCGCTTTGATCTGTGCCCCGAAGCCCATGGGGATGGTCAGTGGGGCGCTGACGGGGGCGGTCGTTGGTCCGGACATTGCGTATCAGTGAAGTATCCAAGCAGAGTATGGTAGTAGTTGCGGCGCGAGCTGTAGCGGTTTCTTCGAGGATCAAGGAGTGCAATACGGGCAGTTGAAAGTAAGGACCAAAAGAGTGTGTGTACGGTTGGGCTCCAAAGGAGTTACAGTGTTGCGTTATGGTGACGAGCGGGTAGCGGCGAGAAGCTATACTGTTGATAACTACTATCTATAAGTAGACACGTGGCTGATCAAACGGACGGTGATCGCGCAAGAGCCGTAGAGGTAAGCAATGAAAGCAAGTCATCTCGGTGAAGTGAATGGCTAGTTGCAGTGCGTGATACTGACCAGCCGCCACTACAACCGGAGAGAAGGCGGGCATTACATTGAATCCAATACTCTAGCTTGAGTCCACTCTCATTAGAAAGCTCTCCATGGAGCCTTATGAGAATGTCAAGTGTTATAACAGTGGCATCGTTCTGGATAAAGAGCTGGATGACGATTTGGGGGGTCGTGGTTGAAGGTAAGAGCAGTGAAGATATAGCTATGGAGAATCGACAGCAGCATTGGTAGAATTGATTTTGACCCATAAGGCGGAGCTAAAAGATGCTTCATTGTCGTACATTGACGTGCTGGTCCAGGGTGTAACTGTTCTGCGTTTAGTAGTGTCTCTTATGTTGCATTTTCGAAAGTATAAATTTAGAGTGCAGAAAACGAAGGCTTCAGAGGATACTGCGGTTACTTTTACTGATAATAAGGTCGATACATCACAGCATTGATGGCGATGCAAGTGGAGTGGAGGAAGGACGTTGCTCTGACCCTGAAGGCCTCGGCCAATCACAATCAAGCCGCTGACCCCGCTAAGCACCCCACGCGGCTGCCAAAAGTTCGCGACGTTGTCCTCTTTCGTTGACATCCAGCCATGGCGATACAAACGAGCCTGGAGCAGCTCTTCGCTGGTCAGTATTCTAGTCGCTGTGCGAATCGATATGTGCTAAATCACGATTGCAGAGCTGCTTGGAATATGGCACACCCATAGAGTGTCTCTGCTTGTGGTCGCGGTTTCGCTTGCTCTGATTGTGCGCCTTACAAGTCAGCGTCGCAATGGCCGAGAGAAGGTGTCTGTCTCGCCTGCTCCGACCTCACCCGTCGAAGAGAAGAAGACCGTCGTGCTTAGACCTGAGTGGCTACCCGAAAACACCACAATTGTTACCTCGAGCTTGAACGTGGATAACCACGCGGAAGACGACACGAAAGTCGTAGCATCAGCTGCGAAAGTGAAGAAGGGGCCCAAGACTGTGAAAGGTCAAAAGCGACCGAAGAAGGTCGCGAAGCCGGTCATCGATTACAACCACACGAGAGACAAGATCCAACCCTTGATCTTCTTCCAGTCTGTCACTGGCACCACCGAAAGACGTGCGGCACAAGTCGCAGAACTTCTCACCTCTTGGACGGCCGGCTGCGAACAGTCTGCCTCCTTTCTCCAGCCCCAGCTGCTCGACCTCTCGGACCTCGACTACGACGACTACTTCATCAACGCACCCAAAGCCGAAGCGAACACAAAGTTCTTCTACCTGATTCTCGCACCCACCTACAACATCGACACGCTTCTAGATGCTTTCATCGAAAACCTCAGCGAAACACACCACGACTTCAGAATCGACACGGCGTCGCTGGGCGGACTCGTTGGATTCTCCGTGTTTGGTTTTGGGGACAAGGAAGGATGGCCGTCAGAAGAGGAGGGCTTCTGCACACAGGCAAAGGAGGTGGACAAGTGGATGGCCAGGCTGACGGGCAGGAAGCGTGCGTACCCACTAGGCATGGGAGATGTCAAGAGCGATGCCGAGGAGCGCCTGACGGAGTGGCGGCTCGGTGTTCAGGAAGCGCTCGTCGAGATTGCCGAGGGACGTGGTTTGGGCGAAGGCGTGCTCGGTAGTGGAGACGCTGTTGAGAGTGACGAGGAAGAGGTGGAAGACGAAGAGGGCAGCGAAGAGGCAGCACGCGTGGATGATGTTGAGGACCTAGGCGGCATGGCCAATGACACCGTCGCCCCCATTCCAGTGGACTTTACGAACTACAAGAGCAAAGCCAAGGTCAACGCGCCCAGCGGACCCAAGGAGATGGTTCCTACTACGTCCCCCACGCACGCGGCGCTCACGAAGCAGGGGTACTCGATCATCGGCAGCCACAGCGGTGTCAAGATCTGCCGCTGGACCAAGTCAGCGCTGCGAGGACGGGGGTCGTGCTACAAATACTCGTTCTACGGGATTGCGTCGCATCTGTGTATGGAGGCAACGCCGTCGTTGTCGTGCTCGAACAAGTGCGTGTTCTGCTGGCGACACGGCACCAACCCTGTGGGCACTACCTGGCGATGGGTCACGGACGCGCCTGATGTCATCTTCGACGGCATCACGGCAGCGCATTACAAGAAGATCAAGATGTTGAAGGGCGTGCCGGGGGTGCGAGCGGAGCGATTTGCAGAGGCCATGCGCATTCGGCACTGTGCTCTGTCGCTGGTGGGCGAGCCCATCTTCTACCCGCACATCAACGAGCTTCTGGGCTTGATGCACAAGAAGCGCATCTCGACGTTCATGGTGTGCAACGCGCAGCACCCTGCGCAGCTGGCTTCGCTGGTGCCTGTCACGCAACTCTACGTGTCCATTGACGCATCGAACAAGGAGTCACTGCGCAAGGTAGACAGGCCGCTGCACCGTGACTTCTGGGAGCGGTTCTGTGCGTGTCTGGACATTCTGCGGGCGCGGCGGTTCGAGCAGCGCACCGTGTTCCGACTGACGCTGGTCAAGGGGTTCAACATGGAGGAGGAAGTCAAGGGCTACGCCGACCTGGTTGAGCGGGCGCTCCCGTGCTTTGTAGAGGTCAAGGGAGTGACGTACTGCGGCACAAGCGCAGCGGGATCCGCGGGGCTCACGATGCAGAACGTGCCTTTCTACGAAGAGGTGGCGGAGTTTGTGACGCTTCTGGAGAAGGAGCTGAACTCGCGCGGACTGGTGTACGGGATCGGAGCCGAGCACGCGCACTCGTGCTGCATTCTGCTTGCGGACAGCCACCGGTTCCAGCGCAACGGCAGGTGGGCGACGAGAATTGACTTTGAGCGCTTCTTCGACCTGTACGAGGGCAAGGTGCAGGGGACGAGGATGCAGGATGGCGAGGTGGTGGGGTGGAGGCCCGAGGACTACCTGGGGCCCGACACGCCCGAGTGGGCGCTCTGGGGCAACAAGGGCTTCGACCCGAGGGACCAGCGCGTGTATCGCAAGGGCAAAGGGCCGAAGACGGAGGATGAAGCCAAGGCTAGCCCGTTGAAGGTGGTGTCGAGGCGAGCAGCCTTTGAGTTTTGAGCAACGCTGCAGACAAAGTTGAGCCTCTAGTCGGCATTCCAACAGTGTTACGAGCTAGGTGTAGTTGCGTTGTGAGTAATTGCTACTGTATTCTCCAAAGCCGTGCGCAAGACAGACGGCAAGACAGACTAGCCGAATGCAGGTATGTCGAGAAGTGCTACTGTATTCTTCAAAGCCCTCGGCAAGACAGACTAGCCGAATGCAGGCATGTCGAGAAGTGCTACTGTAATCTCCAAAGCCGTTCGCACGACCAGGCCGATGCAGGTGGTGTCGAAGAGAGGCGGCTATGCGTTTGAAGTAGGCAACGCTGCTGTACACAGCACCGTAGGATCAGCAACCCAATCCAACACGGTGCAGCGGCTATCGGACAAGCAAGCAGGCGTTGCCCTTCTCCGAAGAGGCCCCTCGTTCACAGCCGGGCAAGCGAGCGGTAGGTATTCCACGCACCCCGTCGATTGGCGCGTCAGGACAGGGCAGCGTCAGGCTAGGCCAGGCCAGGCGGTGGTGCGCTCGCGGCGGGCGGCGGGCCAGATTGGCGGAGCGCAGGTGCATGGATGGACCCGAGCGGCAGATCGGTGGATCCTGGTACGGACATGGGGGGAGCAGGGCGTGAGTGCATGGTGGCTGGTGGCTGGTGGCTGATGGCTGATGGCTGGTGGCTGGTGGCTGGTGGCTAGTGGTGCAGGTTAGGCAGGTGTCGCGCGGTGAGGTCGTTGGGTCTGGCGTGCGTGTGCTGGGAGACGAGGGGAGATGAGGGGAGACGAGAATGGGGGAAGGTACCGGGAGCACACAGGCTCATGGTGTGTGTGGGTGTCTGAGCGCTCGGTAGTGTCCTGACGGCATGGGCATGGATGGCCCCTATGAGGATGGACATGTCAGTCTCCACCGCATCTGCACGAGCCGGAGGCGCCTTCCCCCTTGCCTTCTCTGCTCTCGCTGCACCGCCCTTGGGTTTCTTGGTGTTTGTCAGTTTGTCTGTTTATCTGTTCGCCTGTTTGTCTGCTTCTCTGCCTCGCCCTGCCGTCTGTCTCGAGAGTCGCGGCGCGGTAGATGGTACTGCGACTGCTGGATGCACCGTCTGGGCTGCCCATGTGCCTGCACGTCGCGCTCGGTGCAGCTCCGCGAGTGACACAGCACGCGGTGACATCGCACGCGCCGACATTCCTGCGCCACCACTCGCTTTCCCATGGCCGTCGACATGCAGCAGCCAGCGGCGGCACACAGCGACAGGCTGAGGGTCCCTGCCGAGCACGCGCTTGACGGTCCGGCGAACCAGAGTTGGCGCGCCCGTCGCAGCTCGTCGCAGCACTCGTCGCCGTCGGTCAAGACGCTGCCGCTCTCCGTCGACTCGCGCATCGACTCCAGCGCCCACACCCACGCCCACGCCCACACCCGCGCCCACACCCGCGCCCACGCCCACACCCACGACCACGCCAGCAGCACGCAGCTGCCCCGGACGAAGCGCTCGCCCTCGGTCCTGCGCACCCACGCCGCGTCTCCCGAGCTCATCTCGTCGCTCATCGACCAGCTCTCTGCCCTCTCCGCCTCGACCCAGCACCACTTCGACGCCCTGCCCGCCGTCTGCAGCCCCCCGCCGCCCTCGCCCTCGTCGACCGCGCACGCCGCCCGCTCCAGCAGGTCCTCGCTCGCCGCTCTGCACCACCATGGGCCCGTCGCCGACCGCTCGCCCTACTCCAGCGCCATAAGGGAGCAGAACGACCTCTTCCCGGACGACGCCTGCGAGCCGCCTGTCGTCCGCACCTCGAAGCCCCCCTCGGGCCTGTCGCCCATGACCGCTCCGTCCAACAACAACACCACCAAGACGTGCAAGGAAAAGGTCCACTCGCTCACCTCCTACATCGGCCGCACCGCCGGCAGCTCCACCTCGATCCACTCGTGCCGCTCGGCCCGCTCGTCCCTCAGCATTGGCAACATCAGCATCGACGCTGGCCCCTCTGCCGCGAAGCCCATCGCCCCGGCCTCCGCCGCCAGCAACCGCTCGTCCGCCGAGAGCAAGCGCAGCGTCAAGCGCCCGCGCAGTCTCATGTACATGAGCTCCCGGGAGCGCCTCAAGCAGAAGGAGCTCGACAGCCGCAAGCGCATCGACGACACGGCCTCGCCCGACTCGTCACGCAAGCCGGCCTCGCAGCTGTTCTCCTACGAAGACACCATCAAGGAAGAGCCTGTTACGCGAGACGGCCACCACTACGAGCATGATCACGAGTACGACCGCGACCAGAGACACAACTACGACCACAACCACGACCAGAAACACAACCACAACCACAGCCACAACCACAGCCACAACCACAGCCACAACCACAGCCACAACCCTAACCACAACCCTTCACTCGCCATCCCCAATCACGCCCTTTTTCCTGCCCAGCGCAACCCAAGCACAATCTCCAGTCCACCGCGCCGCATACGAATGAACCTGGTAGACGGTCCCAACGGCGAGAGCCCGAGCGAGCAGGGCCTCATCCCTGACCGCGGCTCGTCCCTGCGCCACAGCAGCCCCTCGAAGAAGAGCAAGAAGAGCAGCGCCAGCACCAGCACCAGCACCAGCACCAGCAAGACCAAGACCAAGACCAAGGACAAGGCAAAGGAAAACGAGCGACCAGCGACAATCGCAGTCTCGGTCCCAGAAGAACCGCCCGCGCCGAGCATGGATCCGGAAGAGGCCCGGCGGCACAGGCTGCTGAGGGAGCTGGAGCAGGAGGAGAACGAAGTCGCGCAGAGGATCAAGCAGTTGAGGGAGCAAAAACTCCTGAGAGACAAGCTGGCAGGAAAGCTGCCTGCAGAGCCCCATCTCTTGGACCCTCCGAGCCCTGAAGCCTCGCCTCGTTCAATCGCACGGCCAGCGTCTGACGAGCGAGTGCAGCGCAGCGCAAACGCCCACAGACGCCTGGAAGCCCCTACACCGCCGCCAATCAGCTCCTCCAGAGAGAGCGGCCTCAACAAGCCCCTTCCCAGTGTCCTCCCGCGCGAGCCCACACGTCCACCACCCCTGCCACCGCATCTAAGACGTTCGCGACACAGGAGCCTGACGCTGAACGACGGCGACGACCTAGCCTTGCCAATCAACTATGCCCTTGCCCTTGAATGCCTGGACAAGTCCGCACCAAACTCACCACTGTCCCCCCGCATGCGTGTTGCCTCCCCCCCTCCTCCTCCACGCATCAGCACCGCGCCTACCAGAGACACAGGCTCTACAAGACCTATGCCCACGCGGTCCAGCTCGCTCTCCGTCGGCGGGAGATCCGCACTCAGTCGCAAGGCGAACAGCACGGCCATGCAGGCGCCGCAAGGCCACAAGCATTCGGCGAGTCTGACCGAGGACAGACCGCCAGCCTTCCGCTCGGCCAGCGAGGACATCTCGTCTGGGCGGCACTCTTCGCTCAGCACGGCATCCGCCTCGAACAGCTTCTCGCACCAGCAGAAGCGCACGCTGAAGAAGAAGCGCTGGTCGCACCCCGACCTCCCCGCGAAAGCAGAGAAGGCGCACAACGACAAGGTCGATGCAGCCGAGGCGGCAGAAGCACGGGCAGCACAAGCAAGAGCAGCGCAGAACCCCTGGAATCCAGTCATTGAAGAGCGGCCCACGTCGCTAGACTCGGTTGACATGGACGTGGATGCTTATCTGAATTCGCCGCGCCTGTCCCAGAAGATACGGCATCCGCAGACCGGCAGGATCATCTCGTTTTCCGAGGTCGGCGATCCCAACGGCTATGCCATCTTCGTGTGTGTGGGCATGGGCCTGACGAGATTCGTCATGGCCTTTTACGACCAGCTTGCTACGACCTTGAAGCTGCGGCTCATCACACCGGAGCGTCCAGGGATAGGGGGGAGTCAGGTGGATCCCAATGGGACTCCCCTCACATGGCCGGGTGAGTGCTGCCTTGATTCTGGCGCAACAACAACTGACAGCAGTAGACGACGTGCTCATCATATGCCAAGCACTGAGGATCACCAAGTTCTCGCTCCTCGCGCACTCGGCAGGCGCCATCTATGCTCTGGCGACCTCACTGCGAATGCCACAACACATTCGTGGCCGGGTCCATCTCCTCGCACCCTGGATCCCGCCCTCGCAGATGGCACCCATCGGCATCGGCCGCGACTCACCACCCACACAACAGCTCCCGCGATCCCAGCGTTTCCTCCGCGCCCTTCCCGTCTCGCTGCTCAAAGTCGCCAACTCGACCTTCCTCAGCGGCACGAGCGCGTCCCTCCAGCGCACAGGGCCCAAGCAGTCCCCCCGAACCCGTCGAAAAAGCATAGCGCCTCAGACCGCCACGCGCACAGAGACGCCACCACCGCGGCCCCTCTCCAAGGACAACCGCCGCGAATCGATGCTGCTGATGGATCAAGTCCTCCCCAACGCCAGCCCGCTCACCCTGACCGTCTCCAACTCGGCCGATCCCGCGCGCGAAAAAGCGCACCTCGAAGCCCTCTCCCTCGCCGAGCGCGAACGCCAACACGCCTTCGACGAGCGCCTCACATTCGCCATCTGGGACCGCGCAACCGCCAACGCGAACCCGGCCACAGATCTGATCGTCTGCCTCGAGACCAAGCAAACCATCGGCTTCCGCTACGAAGACATCAACCGTCCCGTCGTCATCCACCACGGCAGCAAGGACTCGCGCGTCCCCGTCGACAACGTGCGCTGGCTGGGCAAGCTGATGCGCAAGTGCGAGGTGCGCGTCCTGGACGGCGAACCGCACGGCTTGATGGCCAGCGCGCACGTCATGGGCAACGTGCTCACCGAGATGGCCGGCGACTGGGACGACTGGACCACGGTTGTCAAACAGGCCAGTGTTTCTGACTTGAGGAGCTTGGCCAGGCGGAAAGCGAGTTTTGCGTGATGAGGACTTGGCAGAACCCCCACCACCATCTACAGCGCGTCACAACATCGAACAAACGCACAAACGAACGAAGATACAAATCCGCGAGCAAGCGAGCGCCGTTGCACTTGTCTCTAGACGCCTCACCCATCCACCTCCGGGGTCCTGTCATCGCACCCCCTGTACCCTTGTACACATTTTGTATTGTCTACACTTGATTCATTACGCCCGCACCTCTCTTTTGTCGCTATACCCCCTTCTTCCGACCTTTGTTAGCTTTTGTATAGGCAGATGCACCTTGTATTAATTCGAGCTGATATTCATCCGGGCTGAACGGAGATCCCATACCTTCTCTTCGGGTCAGGATCGTAGCTCGATTGTGCACGTCGACGTGGATAGGTAAACACATGGCTAGAAAGAGAGGGGACCCGTACCAAAACAACCAACCAATAAATCTAGCCACCGCCAACCGCAATCATCTACTCATTATCTACTCACTTCCTTCCTTGCTTGATTCCTTACTTGACTCCTCAACACAGCACCACCAGTCTCCCAGCAGCCACGACTCGAGAACAGCACCTCCACTGCAGCTACGGCCTTGTGTTCCCACCAAGCCTGTCTCCAACCCTCCTTCCGCTGTCGGTCTCGCTGTGTCCACTTCCGCGCGTGCGCGTACCCGTACTTCCACCCCACCGCAAAGCTAGCCAGCCAGCCGTGGTGCTCTGCTTACCAATGCATCGCCAGACTCCGGCGGGGCAGTGAAGGAGCGAGTAAGTAATGGCATGTTGTGGGAGTCGGTGGATCAGGCACCCGACCAACAACCTTCGCTAGCGCTGTTTTGCGAAGAGGGCATCTGTAATCTGGGTGTGAAGAGAGAGAGAGAGAGAGAGAGAGACGGGGGAGGTTGAAAGGTGGATGAGTGGTATAAGGAGGGACTAGAATTACCTGCAACGTGTGAGACAGGTTCAGAGTTCTAGCAGTGAATTCCTTGTCCCATCTCAACATCTCCATTCAATACCCTCCAAACCCACTCCCCCACCATGTCGACACGCGCAGCGGTAGCAACAGTCGGTCTCAAGGCTAAGCTAGGATTGATCCAGGTCCCCACCATCACGCCCACGGGTGAACAAGTTCGTGTCCGCGTGGAGTGGACGGCGTCGACGCCGTTGGATCTGCACCAGAATGATGGCGGCTTGCTGGTTACGCATCCACAGGTGCTAGGGGATGGTACAGCGGGTACGATTGTGGAGGTAGGGCCTGGTGCGAAGAGACTGAGGGTTGGCGACAAGGTGTTGGGTTCACGTGGAGGAGTCAGGCGGAGAAGAGTCAGCAGGAGTTTGTCACGGTGGATGAGTGGCAGCTTGCGAAGGTTGGTTTGTGGCCAGGGTTTTGCTTCACGTGTGCTGAGCATGAGAGAGCTATCAGAGGGTTTTACGCTTCCAGAGGCGGTGACGCTGCCGAACAACTTTGTCACTGTGTTCCACGCCCTGACCACCGACTTGGGTGTCGAGCTGCCGTGGCCGAGGCCGGACGCCTGTTCGCCTGCGAGTGCTCACAGTCCATTTCTGGTCTGGGGTGGTTCGTCATCCGTAGGTCAGTTTGCGATACAGATTCTGCAGTACTATGGCTACACCAATATCCTAGCTACTGCTTCGCGCAAGCAGCACCACAAGCTGCGCCGCCTTCGTGCTAAGGCTTTGTTCGACTACAGCGACGACGGCATTGTATCTTCCTTGCTTCGAGAAGGGGGTGATGCCGGCATACCACTGATCCTGGACTGCATTGGGAGCAAATATGGGAGCATTGTACCCATCTCTCAAGTTGCGAAGAATGGCGCCAAGATTGCGATCCTGCTCCCTGCTATTGTGCGAGACTCGAGCGAGACGGAAGCTCCTGAATATGAGATGGACGTTCAGAAAGTAGCAGACTGGGAGAAAGGCGTGGATGCTCGCGGTGTCAGGACACACTTCTATGCCGAGGTAGGTAATGAGGCTGACAATGCGAGGAAGCGCTGACGCTCCCAGAACGAGTTTTTCAAACATCACCTCCAATCCGACATCATGCCTACGATGCTGAAAGACGGCATTGTCGAACCGCAAAGGCAAAAGGCTGTCGACGGTGCGACACTACTGGAGAGAGCGCAAAAGGCAATGGACATGTTGAGACGAAAGGAAGCCAGCATGGAGAGGTTGGTGTGGCGCGTTAGCGATACGGACGCATGAGAGCGGTGAGGTCACTGGTGTGGTTCTTTTGCTCGGATAGGACGGGTGTTTATTAAAGTGTTTCGGAAAGCGCTCGTGGTGGGAACAGGAAGAGATGGAAGGAGCGATGCAGGGGCAGCCCGGCCGGCCAGACTTCTGTCATGTCCACGACTCCACGGGCACCAACAACGCCAAGCGAGATGCGAAGACTCCAAGGAACGTTGGTAGCGCAGGTACTATGGAATCTGGTGAAAGTAGAATCCCATGGCCATTGCGGTGGGTCTTGTGCAGAAGCGCCTATTAACGTTTATAACAAGCGCACACGGATGCTGCCACAGATGACAAGAAGGGAGGTGTCCGCTGATTAGTGTAAAGCCAAGAAAGCCTCGGAAGTCGGACTTGCTAAGCCTCTGCTTGCACTGGCCATGAGACTCTACTTTCGCCGGAGACCACAGTACGTACGCCGTACACGAGGAGACAGAATCTGCCTCAAATCACCTCGAATGTGCCTGCGTGAGCGTCTGTTGCTGACATTTAAAGTCAGGAAGGCAGCCACAATTGATCTCCCACCATTTTTTAAGCAGCGACATCATTTCCAGATCATCTCCAGATTCCAGTTCATCAGCAAGCGACAACGTATTTCTCGATCAGGGATTCAGGAGCATTGACCCTGAGGTTTTCCCGATTCATTTGCAGATTAAACGGACCTGACTAAGCCTGAACGGGCCTGGACATCCATAGCTCCCGATCCTTGACAGGAGACCGCTCAACGCCTCTGCGTCGTTTTCCATCGCTTCCTCGGCCACCTTAGCAAACCCACCTCGCTCCCGTTCAGACAACAGCAAAGCGCGGTGTGACGCAAGTCGAGCGCTTGCGATAACGGTGACTTTGTCTGTGGAGATGTCATATAGTGCCGAGCCTCGCATTGACCACATCACAGATGAAACCGTCCACATGCTCGCGAACGTTTCAACCCAGGTCTCTGGGCGCTTCGACCTCATGAAACAACTCGCTTACATATCGCTTACGGGCTAGATACCTGCCACAGTGCATGGTGGCCGCTGTCGCGGGAACGCCCCATCCGCCGTAATCTGCCATCCTTTGATCTTAGTCATTCCGAAGCTGGCTCCTGACTGGTGGAGGAACCCGGCCAAGCTCGGACGAGACTCCATACCATGCCTGACATCCCAGAAGCGGACAAATGTCCTGGTCAATCCGGTTAAGAAAGCTGGCAAGCGCTGTTCCTGAGGCTGCGCTGCATCGGGATTCGGTTTCGGATGTTTAATGAACGACCCACAACAAGGCATGAAAGGAATGGTTCGTTTTGGCAGAGGGCATATATATGCATCCACTGCTGTCGACTCTGCTTTCTTGTCCAAACATCAGTTTCCACTTCCACTTCATCAGCTTTCTTTGCTTCCTAGGTCTGTGACCTTGACATTCGTTGTTACCACACTCATTCTTTACACTCTTTCAAAAAAGCTAGCTTCTCACCACACCCTCTACCAACTACCTTTCCAACCAAAAACCTACCAACCATCAACATGAAGTCCTACTCCGCCGTTGTTGCCCTTGCTGGCCTCGTTTCCTCTGTCGCCGCCCACGGCTACATCTCCTCCCCCACCCCCCGTATGCCCGGTGATGGCCTCAAGGCTGCCTGCGGTGACCAGGTCTACAACCAGCAGAGCTCTGACCACTTCGGCAACGTCCAGGGTGCTCTCCAGAACCTTCAGGGTAGCCACCCCGACTGCCGCATGTGGCAGTGCAAGGGTGTCCCGTTCGCCGATGCTGGTGAGGTCTTCTCCTACACCGCCGGCCAGGTCGTCCCCATGAAGATTGAGATCCGCGCTCCCCACGACGGTGTTGCCAACGTCTCTGTCGTCAACATCAAGACCGACAAGGTCATCGGCAAGCCCCTCATCAGCTGGGACAAGTACGCCCTGACCAGCTCGCCCATGTCGGAGCACCCCGACTGGACCAGCTTCGACGTCACCATGCCCGATGTCTCCAGCGAGTGCGCTGAGGCCGGTGACTGCGTCATCCAGTGGTACTGGGACGCTCCCACCATCAACCAGACCTACGAGTCCTGCATCGACTTCAAGATGAGCGGTCGCTCCGGCTCCGGCTCCAGTTCCGGCTCCGGCAGCTCTCCCGCGCCCGCCTCCAGCTCTGCCCCTGCCGCCTCTTCGACCGCCACTCCCACCAAGCCTGCTACCCCCTCTGCCAAACCCACTGCCGCCGGCTCTTCCTCCACCCTCCCCGAGCAGTTCACCATTGAGCAGTTCATCTCTTGGCTCGAGGCCAACGCTGGCTCCAGCGCTGTTCAGAAGCTCCGCCGTGCCATCCAGGCCCGCACTGCCCGCACCCACGCCCGCGCTTTCAGCGGTTAAGCAGTTCGCCTCGGTTGTGACGATAGGAATGTTGGAAAATTTGTAGTGGTGATGTCGCTTTTTATTCTCTTGTAGATATGCATTTCAGTCATGAATATATCTTTCCACTTCGGTGGGCTTTCTACCTCGTGTGTTACTTGGGTGCTTGTGATGTGATTTGAATTGATATGCGCACTACTTCGTGAACCAGCATGTGCTCGGTCGATAGCTTAAAAAGTTTGCATTACACCCAACTCGAGCAATTAGTGATTACCTATCAGTGCATACCAATCGATACAGCGAGGCAAGAACCGAGACCCCACCCTACTTCAACATATCAAACACAATCCCATGCGGCCCTCCCTCAGCGGACGGATAATCCAGCTCGAACCACGTAAAATCAAAATCCCTGTCGTCACTCGCCGGGTGCAACAAGAACTGCGCAACCTGGCCCTTGGGACAGGGATGAACAGCGCCTCCGCCAACCGTAGCCTTCCCGGCAGGAGTAAGCGTGACCGTGGCGACCGTCTTGATGGGCTGCGGCCTGCTGTTCCACGTATCCTTGTCCTTGTTTATTGTGGGCGGGAGCGAGGAGACGTTGAATTGGTAGGGCGCCTGGCCTGAGAGCGTCCAGGGCGCGCCTTTGGAGGAGTTGGTGTTGAGGTAGAATTGCAGCTGGCACCATTCGGCGTCGTTGGAAGGGACGTCGAAGGAGATCTCGGTGTATTTCTAGGTAAGCGTTAGTCGGGGATAGGTCGTGCAATGGTGGAGGGTTTTACTTGTTGGGAGATGGCGCCACTCAGTCGAGTGCCTGGCGCTACGTCCGGAGCGTTGGCGTCGACCGGTATAATCAGGTGAGGAAATTGTCTGTTGACGAGCGTGCCCATGCATGGCAGGCCAAAGAGGACAGGGAGGAGAGCTAGTGTGTGCATGTTGATGATTGAGATTCCAGTCAATGATAGTCTGCGTGAATCTGGATTGTTGTATGAGGAGGAAGACGTTTTATGGCGATACTTATACCTGACAGGAGCTACCAGATGCAGTATTGCACGATAAAGGCGAGTAGTCCAGAATTGCTCATGGCGTTGTGGCCCCTTACAGGGTCGTGGTACGACGTGATGAAAAGTCACATTGGTCTCGATGCTCAGCTATGTTCATCTTTAGTTCCAGTATCGTATCCAAGGTGGGCCAGTGCTAAAGTTCGAATCAGCACTCGGGGTAGCCGGGTCTCACTAATTCAGTTACTTAGTGAGAGCATAGCCATAGTGCCGTCCAATCGAAACTGACTCATGCTACTCGCCGACGGGGGAAGCAACTTTGGCAGTAGTGTTTCGTAGGTGAGCAATCGCAAATCACGTGTTGTACTTGACGGAAGAGACGGGTGTACTTGTTGCAGGTCCTACGTAGTACATCAAATCAATATCGCATCCGTATTCGCAGGTACACGTTGAGTAAGGAAAGTACCCACGAGACTCTGGCAGCTGCCAACGGTCAATTTGCGTGACGTCGTATTGAAGTCGTATAGACAGTGACACCATTCAAGAAATCATGAGAAGTAGAAATCTCGTAATGAAGTGAAGTCCTGTTTGTTCGTGACACAGCATCTTGACTTGCTTCGTTCTACGTTGTGCGAAAACGCTCGGTCGTACTACACAAACGCAGGGTTAGCGTACACAAAAGTCTACAGAATGAGCTAACGTTTGCTCTCCACTATCAAAATACATCCTGACTTGACGGCAAAGAACAATTTGTGCAATGTTTGGTTAGCTGTAGGTTCGCTACTTTGCGGGCTAGTTAGAGCTATTACTACATTTACAACGACTATAACGCGATTGACGCCGCCGCACAATCATTGGTTCGGCGACAGTTTCGCTGTTTGCTGGAGTCGAAGCAAGGTCAATTGTAAGTGAGATGGTGAGGTGGTGGAAAGACGCGCTAAGTGCCTCGGCAAACTCAGTGCGTCATGGCGCATGGAGCTTTATCACCTCCACCAGCACCAGCACTCGTAGTTGTCAGTTATCATCAATGTCTCCAGCCTGCCGTGCAACATGGGCTTGCTACCACGAATTCGACCCCCATTGAGTTCTACCCTTGCTGCGCCTCGTCTACGCCCTGTGCATCGAGGCCTCCACCTTGCGCCGCCATGGCTTCTCGATGACTACATCCCGCGCTACCATCTCATCAGTTCCATTGACGCGTCCAAGAAACGATCCCTGGCTCACGCGCATCTGAGTAGTTGCAATCTTTGTCCGAGACTATGTGGAGTGAATCGCTATGAGAAAACGGGCGTCTGCTTAATAGGCGCGGAGAAGGTGAAAGTCAACACCATTGCACCGCACTTTGGAGAAGGTGTGACTCTGCCACATGCGCTTGCTTGCGGGCGATGAGAAATCATGGTTACTGATAAAAACCTAGAACCATGTCTCCAGGGCCACAACGGATCTGGAAGCGTCTTCTTTTCTGGCTGTAACCTGAGATGTGTATGTGATATTGTTGGCTCTTCACGGTAGATCTGACCATCTTCAGGTGTTCTGCCAAAACCATGACATTGCTCATCAACGTAATGGCTTCGATCTCACTCCGGAGGAGCTCGCGGAGTGGTACATGAAGCTACAGGATGTAGGAAAGGTGCACAACATCAACCTCGTTACACCCGAACATGTTGTCCCTCAGGTCGCTCTCTCCATTCTGCATGCCCGTGATATCGGTCTGCGAATACCCATCGTATATAACACATCCTCGTTCGATTCGTTGGAAAGCCTGAGACTTTTAGATGGGCTGGTGGACATCTACCTACCAGATTTTAAGGTGTGGAGAGACAGCACAAGCAAGAGACTGTTGAAAGCGGACAACTACACAGCGACAGCTATGGAGAGTATCAAGGCGATGCATAAGCAAGTCGGTGACCTCTGCTTCACCGCTGATGGCATTGCGAAGAAGGGTGTCTTGGTACGGCATCTTGTGATGCCGGGAATGGAAGACGAAGGCAAAGAGATAATGAGATGGCTTGCAGAGAATGTTTCGAAAGACATGATGGTACGTAGCCTATTTGTTGACATTACGTGGTATTCTAACATGCTACTTAGGTGCATATTATGGAGCAGTACTTTCCTCGGGCTCACGTTGGCAAAGAGCGTCGCAGCGGCGGCAATTCAAAGAGTAATGTTGTCGAGCCCGGCGGTGTGCAAGCTACTGCAAGCACGAAGAAGGAACTGAGGTATGCAGACATCAACCGGCCAGTCGACCTAAACGAAGTAGCAGCTGTAAAGAAAGCAGCCGAAGAGGCAGGGCTGTGGCGCTTTGCCGAGGCTGCAAAGCATGGTGGTTTCAATATATGAGCGGTTCAACGCTCCCTTATATGATCGTCACCTTTTAGGTTGTCGTAGTGTGAGCTGCGCTTGCCCAATATGCAGACGCAGATGAGCTCTTTCCTGATCTGGCCTCACCTCAACTCACCTCACCTCACCACACCCGACTTCATTCTTTACTTGCCAACACCACCTTCTTCGGCTACCAAACGCACATTACTACAATGACTGCCACTCCAATGGCCGATGTTACCGATCTTGTGGAGGTTGTGCATCAGCTTAAGGTTGAACGAGACACCTGGAAAGCCGTTGCTCTCCAATACAAGGGCGCTTTCGAAGTGCAAACGGCTCGCCTGAGGGAGCTACAAGATATCTGCTTCGCTACGCAAGCAGAATTGGAGAACGAACACGCTCAGTATCGACGCTTAGATCCTAGTCTCGATGGCGCACCCCGCGATCGTCTGCCCAGCTTGAATAGCACAGCGGATCATCAAGATGAACCCTCTTTTGGTACAGCAACCTTATTTTCGCCGAGTCTAATCGATGTGAGTTGGCGATTCAAGCCTTCTGAGAGCTGTTGCAATCCCATCTTCAAGCGCGTACAGCAGTTTTCAACCCAGCAAAACTACGGTACAGCTCTGGTCGAAATTGAAAGGTTGTTACGAGGTCCGCTAAGCTCCAAAGCTCGTGCGGAGGGACTATTGTTGAAGAGCAGCATCTTGCAAGCGACCGGTCCTGACGCGCTCTACGATGCCCTTGCAGCTTGCAGTGAGGCTCTCGAAATTTGTGACCGTATGTCAGAGCTAGAGTCTCTGCTACCAAAGATCCAATACCAACGCGGCATCTACTATTATCAGCTTCGAATGCTCCAACAAGCACGAGATGCATTTACGGCGATCAGCAAAGACAACCTGCTATTTGAGAGGGCCAACGAGTACCGTCAGTCGTGCGATGACGAGCTTGAGTTGCTCCATATTCAAAAAGGTCGTTCCGCATTTGACGAGAAACGATCCACCTCGATCACCGATAGCTTTCTCGCGCATCTAGATGTCGGTTCGACACATGTAAACTAGGAATAAGCTCTGAGTCGTAGGTGGTCACTGACAAGATGTATAGGGTAGAATTCGCCGCACGAGTGCGCAGTTTAGATTACGCGCCACCGCGAAGGCAAAGCGAATGTCACTTCCTCACAGATGGACGTCCTCAAGAACTGATGAGGCTGGATCTGGCTGAAGCTTCAATCTTGTGTCGCACTTGCAGCTGTGGCGTGATTGCCATTGTTGTAACCGAGTAATAGAACGTCAATTCAGCTATGGTGGGAGGGAGTGTCCATTAATCGACTATCTTCACTGTGCGTATCTCAGATGCTTCTCTCTTTGGCCTTGTATTTTATGCTTGCAACATTTGAAGGGACATTGTGCGTATTTGACATGATTACGAAAACATTGTAGACAAGATGAGACGTGAGAATAAGACGACCGGGCCAAAACAACAGAAACTTTTCCCAGGAGACAGTCCACTTCCACTGGCATTCATCACAAATACAAAAGCACTCCCCTTCAATGGAAAGTTTCAGGCAATGCCATATACCTACAACCCAGTCAGCGTTTGTGTTCGCTACCCGTCCTTTCAGTCACGATCATGTCTATTACCCAATCGATGCTCTCCTATTCTCGCTGACTGAACCAGAATCACCTATCGAATCTAGACTGACCCTGTCGCTACTTGGAGCAAGCATACCTAGAGTGGCACTGACAGATACCGCCCATAGTGAGGGCTCGCAAGCAGATCAACACGGCATCACAAATGTGAACGCAAGATATGGTCCGGTAGCAGTTTTGCGCCGTACACAGACTCAAAGCATGCTAATGTGCTGCCAAATGTTTCAGGCCACCATTCGAAATATCTCAAGTAAGCCTTGGTCCAAGGACGGAGACAGTACGATTTACGAGCATTTCCAATCAATGAGAAAGCTAGCTTACGAAGCTCAGCAACTCGCCGAAGGAGCACAAAGCCAAGGTCTGCAAGCACGATGTGAGTACTGGTTGGGATGCGCCTGCGCAGGTACCCAAGACTTCCTCGCTGCGGCAGATCACTTGAAGCGCGCTAGGTGGCTGGATGTACCTGATGGTCTGAGATTCGAGGAGAAGGCGGACATTCACTTCTTGCTGGCATGCGTGGAGAAGCACATTGAAGCTGTAGTAAAAGATGATTTTGCGGTAGGGTCAGACCAATATTGTTCTTCACAGGAGCGTGGGATGTCGTTTGCAAACGAGGCGTCACTGCAGAAATGGACAGCGCCAGAGCACTCGTACACCAAACATGGACTGGAGACCCCACGTTTTTAGTATGAAATCCAAACTGCTATGTGTATGACACCATTACCTACTTCTAAAGTCACTGCTACCTCGCTAGCATGCGTCCATCGAGGATAGAGCGTCCAAAATTGATCTTGAGCACCTGTAATAGGACGATGCCAGAATACAAAACAGTGATCCAAACATAGACTAAAGTTATGCTGAAGCATTTGGTTGAAAGCCAGACTTTGAACATCAGCCAGAGTAGTGCAGAAGTAAATTCCCACACGGAGAGAGCCGTGTCGCACAAGTTGTGACTTCAAAGCGCGTACGGTGATGGCTCACTCAATGTACAGACATATTGGAAGCTCAGCGGTGTGTCCTTCACCGCTACTTGGCGTCCAATCACTGAGCACTTTTGTGTTCAGATGACCAGAAGTCGGTGAAGGGATCCACCGAAAAGAGGAGATGTAACGCGCAAGGCTGACTTACTACAGAGAGCATATAACAAGCCCGTCTAAAGGAGTGGTACCGCACCGGAATTTGCCTATATTGTAGCACTAAATTGTGGTATTGTTGTACTAGTATAATGCTGTTTTTGGCTGCAACGAGTGGTGTTTTTCAAAAGAAGCAAAAAAAGACACCTGATTTAATGCCAGCAACACAAACGATTGAATCATTTATAGTACGCTGTGTGTGTAAGTTGAGATTTTGTGCAGTTTAGTACACTGATCGAGATAACAACAGCACTGCAAATGCATCGATGATCAGCGCAACTCCAATGCTGACTGCGAGCGTGTGGGAAACATTAACGAATCACAAGACCGTACAAGGATCAATGGAAAGCTTATGTTGAGTTGCCCAGAACTGTAGACATACTAAGCGCTTGCTTTGCAGCCTTGCAGCCTTGCACCCTGACAGCCTGACCATTGACATTGGACCACATCAGCTAGCCGTGAATGTCACACGCCCGTTCGATCCTATTCGAAATATGTAGCGCCCGGTCTTGTCCGAGAAGGGCAAGGCACTGGTCCCATCGCAAGACCCTCCTCGAATATCTACGATCTGGAGGTCTTTGGCATTGTACTGGCCGAACGATACGATCCATTTGCAGCGAGGACACTGAAGACACTTCACTACAGCTTCATTAGTCATTCACGGGTGGTGACGCTGTGTGACATCTGTACATCAACGTAACCTTCACCAACATTTTGTACTGCTGGGTCAAGATATCATATCCATTCGTGTTACTGGGATGATTTAAAAGTCAAAAGTAAAGACTGCTAGCCGCGTGGTCTCATGGACAAAAATGTCGCCGCCCATCGCAGGCAGTTGCATCGCAAGCGTGCAGCTATCGGAACAGACTGTGTTATATGACAAAGGCAACCTTGATTCTGAATCTGGCCGATGCGGTTGTCGCTATGTGTACTACGCGAGAATATTCTTCCAAAAACCCCCCCAATGTTCTTCCAGACCTTTCGTGACGTTGAGTTGTGTGGGTGTGAAGTTGAGTGCAACATGGTGGGGGTGCGCATCACGCGAATCCGCGCGTCACGCGCACGGCCATGGTACATGCCCCACCGCAGACAGACGCAAGTACGCAAGCGCAATTGTAATCCGCTTACCAAGTGGATGACGCTCGACATTGACGACCGTAAAGTAATAAAAAACACTGCCACCCAGCCTCCAGTTGTTGATTCACTCGAGCTACCCATTGATCTTCATGATGGCACCTAAAATCTTTCTGTGAGCTTGCTGAGTATACATTCGGAGCAACCAGCTAACAGGCACCAGTACTGGCGCAACCGGCTACATCGGCGGTGATACGCTCTATGCTCTTTACAACAAACACTCCGATTATGAAATCGCCGCCCTTGTAAGATCGGGTACGTGCATTATGGAGTCGACATGAGAGGACGAATTCTGACAACTGCAACAGAGGAGAAGGGCAAGCCTGTGAAGGACGCGTTTCCCAAGATTCGTCTTGTGATTGGTGATTTGGACAGCTCGAAGCTTATCGAAGAAGAAGCCGCGAAAGCTGATGTTGTTATCCGTAAGTTCCACAATCCATGCTTGCTGTCTTCAGGTCTCATATCGTCACAGACACAGCCGATGCCTCAGACAACGAGCCAGCTGCAAAGGCCATTGCCAAAGGTCTCGCATCTGGACACTCAAAGGAAAACCCTGGATTCTGGCTGCACACCGGCGGCACGGGAATCCTCTGCTGGGAGACAATGCGCGACGAGAACCGGCTGGGTGAGCATTCGGACCGCGAGTACAACGACTGGACGGCCGTGCAGGACCTGACCAACCTCCCGTCTGATGCTTTCCACAAGAACGTCGACGACCTGGTGCTTAACGCGGGTTCAGATAGCGTCAAGACCGCGATCCTCTGCCCGCCGACCATCTACGGCCGCGGCCGCGGCCCTGCGCACACGCGCAGCCGGCAGGCGTATGAGCTCGCCCATCTTATACTGACGGGTGGATACGTCCCGGTGATTGGCCAAGGAAAGGCGCGCTGGAACAATGTTCACGTTGCCGACCTGGCGCAGCTTTTCGTCCTGCTCACCGAAGCTGCGGTGTCTAACAAGACATCTGCCGAGCTGTGGAACGAGAAGGGCTACTACCTCGTTGAGAACGGCGAGCACGTTTGGACCGATCTTGCGCGCAACATGGGAAAGAAGGCGGTCGCCTTGGGCTTGCTGAACGGCGAGCTGGAGGAGAAGAGTCTGGGCAAGGACAAGGCGATTGAACAGGCGGGCTTTGAGGCTGTGAGCTGGGGGTTCAACTCCCGGGGCAAGGCGGAGAGAGCGGCCCAGGTCGTGGGTTGGAAGCCCAGCGCGCCGAGCATCGACGACACGCTTGAGGAGATCTTGATGGACGAGAAGAGCAGGATCGATAAGAAGTAGACGGAGCAGTAGATTCATCAGGGAAGAGTGAATACACAAGTAAATTGCCGTCTTCCAATGCTACATCTGCGCATTCAAGACCCCTTTGGCTTTGAACGAAAGATCTCGTTCTACCACCCTTAGCACGCAGTTCTATTGTTCCAATCCGCAAACACAGATATACTCGAGTACCAACATGTAAGTCAAGGAGATGACCGAAGATGGACGTAAATATATGTGATAAAGCTACATACATGATGAACGGACCCTCAACGACACCAGTGTTCACGAGTCCCATTTGACAATCGGTACAAAGAAGCAGATGAAAGCAAGCAAAAAGCCAAACCCGATTCACGTTTAGCCTGTTGTCACACTATCCAAGTAGACAGCACGCTGGAGCCCAAACACAATGTCAAGATGCGCCATAGGGAAAGCTGCCCTTAGCGGTAGCCATGGTTGGCCTCTTGACTACAGTCGAAGGAGAAGGGTTGCACGCCAGGTTGGTCATCCCAGAAAGATTCAAAGTCGGTGGGACGATCGCTGCTCGCTCCGGTTGCGGTTTGCAAAGGCTGGTGCTCCAGATTGGCTAGGTTGACGCGACGGACGTTCGGGTTCTGATCGAACGATACCGCGTTCCCTGTGTTGGCGCAAGCGGCACCATTCGACCAGAGCTGGTTAGAGAAGAGAAGATCATCGGTGCCTAGCGATGGATCTATTGATGTACAAAGAGGGTTGTCAAAGTTGAGGTTCGGCCAAGAGGCGGGTGAGTTTGCGGGCATCGGATACTTCACGTCGTCAGGTGATGGATGCGCAGAATGGTAAGAGTAAGAGAGAGATGGCGTCGACGCAAGGGGCGACATCTGAGCTGGCGGCTTCGCTGTGACTTGGGTATTATGCAAGCGAGAAGTAGGCAGACCCGGAGGTGACATGGCAGATCTTGACATAGATGAAGATGTTGCCGGCTTGGCCAGCATGGGTGGCGATGTCACAGCGTCCTGCTGGCGTCCAGCATGTATTTGAGGCTTGATGGCTGCAGACATGTGAAGCGGCTGTCTCGAAGTTGGGTAGTTCGGCATTGGGCTTGACGCGAGCTGTTGTGAGGGCTGTGTTGTGTAGTACGGTCTGTTTGTAGTAGCTGGAGTGTGAAACTGAGGCGTAGAATCCCTCGATGTTGGCACCTCAGAGTTAGCACCTGAGCGGGCCCTAGTCTGCCTTGTACCGATTCTCCGTGCTTTTTTGGGCCGGGGATTGAGGTCAACTACAGCTTTTGTCTTTCCTCTCTTGCTGTTGCCAACACGGTTCTGGTACTTTCGAGCTGCATACGCGATTGGAGCGTTGACAAACATCCTGATTTGGCTGGCGGAATTGACCACGTCTTCGCAGATTGTCTTTTCTCGCTCGAGCGCATCAATGATGTTTTCCAGGCGACTCATACAGTCAGCATCACGGTCTTCTTTCTCCCCCTTGCGATCATCGTCGACGTAGTCGTTGTGGTGCCATCCACGAAAGCCCTCCTTGACCTGCACAAGTAAACAATCAAAGAGCTTGTGTGCAAATGCTTCGACGAGGTCCGACTTGTAGTGGGCTGCATTCACCCAACGTTTCATGGCGATGGAGTGTGTGTTGTCTTGGGCACGATCTCCACGGGTCATCGCGTCATAGATGCGTCCAACTTGATACTGACGATCCTCTTCAACTTCCTTGATGCTAGGGTCCTCTTCAGGAAGAACATATGGCTGACGGCCAAATCGAGTGCTCATATGGCGGTGGCTTCTTGCTAGATCCGAGTTTAGAAAGAGACTGCAGTAGGGCCCATATGATGTGAAGCGATGTCCCGATGACTCTGTCGAAGTAGCTGGAAAATTCGTCATGGGTGTGACAGTGGGCCTATGTCTTGTGATGGTGTAGGAGCTGTGAGGAGCATTATATGGAGAGGCAGCGGTATCTGTAGAAAAGCATTGTTGTGTATTCCTTTCGCGATTCACAGAGATTGGTCCAGGGTGTTCATCGTGAGTTATGGCGCCACGTAGAAGTGAATCGTCATGCTGGGATGCGCTCTGTTGGGTTCGCCCGAAGCCTTGTTGTGTCTGCAAGTGGCTTCTCTGGGTGTCGACGCCGATACTAGCAAGGCCGGATTGGTTCGACGTGTTTGCCTGCTCTTGATGGCCGTCGTAGGAGTCAAGGTACTGCTGCAGGGGATCCAAGTGCTCAACAGATGTTAGCTCTTTTTCGAAAAACTCTGTGTAGACGTCGTCTCTAGAGCTCGAAGCGCAGTGTTGCTCGGTGGCTGGATGCTGTTGGGTGTGGTAATCGCCTGAACGAGGAGACAATGCTTCGTAAGACGATCTGGATCGTTTCATTGATGCGCTTGACTCTCGAAGATCTGCGAAGCTCAGTGATGCCGGTGTGATGTGGAGGAGATATATAGAAAGAGGGAGGACCAAAGATACAGAGCTCTTGTCACAGGCAACCCCTGTGAAGAAGCGTTGGCAGCTGATGAGCGTATCAATCGTGCCTCTCCGTGGACCGTGAATTCTCACAGCTTCAGGTACACAGCAAGTGCACAGCACACCCGCGCCACCGGGTTGCCGTTCTCGGACTCTCGAAGCCTCATGATGTGCTGGGTGACTAGCATTGGGGCAGTGTGCCGCGACTGCGTTGGATACTTGAGCCTGTGAAGAGCGGCTGCGATACCGCAGCGTTGCCGGTCGACCATCCACGCATCGTTTGCGTGGCCAGCCAGGCGGATTTTGAGAACCATGAAAGCTGGATCGTCGAATCAGATCTAGCAAATTCTGGATTTGATGTTTCCCGATAGACACGAGCCCCGAATGATGCCGTTACACTCGTGGGTAAGATCGGAGGTGTGATCACTCAACCGTAAAGTGTAGGCGAAGACTTTGGAGGCTGCTCATCGTGCGTTCGCGTGCTGTCATATACGAACAGTGTTTGAATTACCTGATACGTCATGCCACACTAAGCTCCAGCTGCCTAGTACAAACTCTCGCCCACTGGACGCGCAACTCATCTGCTGCTCATTCTTGTTGCCTTGAGACATCTTTGTAGCAAGGTGGGTGGACTACGGCCACCAGGAATGGATTCTTTGCGGGCTCTCGATATCTATGCCATCAGTGGAGGCGATGTACAGCTCTTTTACCTCACTATCGCAGTCTCATGTTTATCCCGTAGAGAGTAGGCTCCCTACCAAGCCTTCTCGCCGTGTAGATTGAACGCGTCGTCGAACGCGTTGTTCCATTCCAACCCTCTGGAAAGATACTGCAGCATCCAAGCCATGTCCGCAAGCCAAGTGAGCAGGTTGTGCGATTCCGCACCAGAATTGCAACAGGTGTTGACAGAACCCAAAAGCAGAGCGCCAAGACGAGGCTTGTAGTCACGTGCGCGGAACCGGAAAGCATCGAGAAGAGCCCACTGAACTAGCTCACACAGCCAATCATGCGCAGCTCAAAGCCAGCCGTTGCGACGAGGCTGTTCGTCCGTTCCGTGACGGGTCACCAATTCCGCCCACACCTTGCTTCCCCGCATGAGCCGACGACAGATGGTACCTAGGGTTTCAACGAGTGCGGACGGGCACGATGAGGGGGCTGCTGGGCAGTTCCGTGCAGTTGGTTGAGCAGATGCAATTGGACGACGTTCCGAAGCGCAGTGAAATTTAAGGAACGGAGCTTCTCTACATCATCACACAGCTCACCTCAGCTCCGTTGTGGTTGACCAGACTTGCGAACAAGAGGCAGCAGCAGCATAGCAAGATGATCTCCACAATCACGCCCATTGTCGCCGAGCAACTCGCCAACCATCCGCTCCGGTCCATGCTCGTTCTTCTCCTCATCACACCCATTGCCTACCTGATCTCCAACGAGTATGTTCGCTACACGCGCCGTCTCAAGGGTTTCTCGGGACCCAGAAACTGGCCTCTCGTCGGCAACATTCCAGATATCAAATACAACGCGGCAGAGAAGTACCGCGAATGGTCTAGGCAATACGGCGCAGTTTACCAGATCCAACTCGGCAACGAGCCTGTAGTGGTGGTGAACAGCGCGGAAGCAGCGCGCAAAATCTTCGGCGGTAACAGCCAGGCGCTCAGCTCGAGACCGGTGTTTTGGACGTTCCACAAGGTGCTGAGCAACACGGCGGGCACGACGATCGGAACGAGTCCGTTCAACGACAGCTTGAAGAGGAGGAGAAAAGGGGCTGCGAGCGCGCTCAACAAGCCGAGTATTGCGACGTATGTCGACCACCTGGATTTGGAGACGAAAGACTTTGTCAAGGATGGGTTTGAGTCTGGACGTGCCGGGACGGTTGGCGTGGACCCGATGCCGATGATCGAGCGGCTTTCGCTTTCGTTGAGCCTGACGCTGAACTGGGGAACGCGCATGGGCAGCCGTGAAGATCCCATGTTCCATGAGATTACAGAGGTTGAGGCTGCGATCAGCAAGTTCAGATCCACGACGGGCAACCTGCAAGACTACATCCCCATTCTGAGGTTGAACCCGTTTAGCGGAGGTACGAAGATGGCGAAGGAGTACCGGGTCCGGCGCGATGCGTACTTGCACCGACTGAACAAGGACTTGGATGATCGTATGGAGAAGGGAACGCACAAGCCGTGCATCCAGGCCAAGATCATCGAGGACAAGGAAGCTGCGCTGAACAAGGAGGAGCTTACTTCGATCAGCCTGACGATGCTTTCTGGCGGTCTCGATACGATTACCACGCTCGTGCAGTGGAGTGTTGCTCTCCTGGCCCAGCGACCGGACATCCAGAACAAGGCCGTGGCTGAGATCCGCAAGCTGTACTCGGAAGAGCAGCCGCTGGCGGATGCGTACGATGACCAGAAGTGTGCGTACATTGTCGCGCTAGTCAGGGAGTGTCTGCGCTTCTACACTGTGCTACGCCTGGCGCTCCCACGTGCCACAGTCAAGGATGTCATCTACGAGGGCAAGTTGATTCCGGCTGGGAGCACAATCTACCTCAACGCGTGGGCGTGTAACATGGGTGAGTTTCGCCCCCAAAACACCTAATCACCTCTCTGCACACACTGACCTGCCTCAGATCCAGACGTCTGGTCCGACCCCGAGACCTTCCGCCCGGAGCGCTGGCTCGAGCAGCCTGATGCACCGCTCTTCACGTACGGCCTCGGATACCGCATGTGCGCTGGCTCGCTGCTTGCAAACCGTGAGCTGTACCTCGTGTTCCTGCGCGTGCTGAACAGCTTTGAGCTCGTCAAGGACTCGGATGTTGACACACATCCCGTGAGGGGAAGCGCAGACCCGACGAGTTTGGTGTGCATGTGCAGACACTACAAGATCAAGTTTGTGCCTAGGAACGAGAGGGCGCTGCGGCAGGCGTTGAAGGAGGCAGACGAGCGGTTGGCGGAGGAATGAGCCGTGTTGCATCTCCAGGTGTATGGTAACCTTTCATAGCCGGATAGCCAGTGTGTTCAGATGGATAATGGATAATGGAAAAATCGAGTTCCCTCCCAACCCTGTTGATGGTGGCTGGTATTGGGTTGAAACGCGGGCAGCGACAAGCGAGCGGACTTGGCGGTTTGCAAGGATGTCCCCGAAGCGCCCGGGGTGGTTATCGCTTGATCAACATGTCCTTTTCAATTTTCCACATCGATAGCTGGCCTCTTCTCGGACTCGCTTGGAGGGATTTCTTCCCTTGTTGATACATGAGCGGGCAAAGCGGGCAAGCAAGGTAGCGACGCCATTCATACCGGGCTAGACGTCAGCCCACGCCTCATCGCCTCATCGAGCCCGAAGCTCTCCCTCGAATGCGCCCATAGCTCCCTTGCACCTGTCACGTGCTGGGTCCCTTGGAAGTCAACGCCAGCTCGCCACACCGGAGATGCTGCGCGCATGGTAGCCAAAGGCAAGAACAGCGGGTGGCTGCACGAGGGCGTGATAAGAGGCAGCATGTTGGGCAAGACGATGCTCCCCACCGACGAAGAGCTGGGCAAGAAGGACGACGACCACCACTTCAAGCCAGCGAGGCGCCACAACGGCTTGGTGTGGGGCCATGCGCCTCGATGGCGGCGCAAGAGGCTCTTGCTCGCGGTGCTGGGCTTCTGCGCAGTCTCCGTGTTCCTCCACTACATGCCGGACATGCGGGCCCAGCGAGCAGACGGATCGAGGCCATCGTACGCCTCGTACGTGAAGCCGAGCGCAGACGCAGGGTACGACGGAGGAGCACGCCCCTACGAGCTCAGCGAACCCACAGGCCCGCCGCCGGGCATACGAGCGCCCAGGGCTGGAGCACCCACGCCGCACACGTTCGATGGCGCGTTCAAGTTCTACCGGCTCGCTAGATCGCTGCACGGCGCGGCGCACACCGACGGCTACCGCAAGAACAACCGCAACGTGCTGTTCGCGGTGTCGAGCTTGAAGAGCGCATCCACGATGCTACCCTTGATATGCGACATGTCCCAGTGGAACCGGAGCTGGGTGCACGCAGCGTTTCTTGGCAGGGAGGACATACCGCTGGAAGACTTGCTGGACATCAATGGCGTTGACAGGGAAAGGTGTCCGGCGATATGGCACGATGCCCGGCCAGACTACAGCGAGTACAGCACCGACGAGCGCGCCGAGCTGAGTGTGCAGTCTGCTCTGACGCACATGGACAGCTTCCTGCACCCACAGGTCGCTATCATGGATGACGCGCTTTCCGAAGATGCCTTCTTCGCACAAGGCATGCGCAACAAGACGGAGGCGCTTGGTATGCCGCTCATCGAGGTGCCCAAGAACAAGTGGGAGGACTACATGTGGATGACGCGACTCGACGCGGGGTCGTTGAAGAGTTGGCATCTTCCCACCATAGATATCCTGGTGCAAGTGCCGCCAGACTCGTCCAGTGTGCTCCCTCTCCTCAAGTCGATCCAAGAAGCAGACTACAGCGGGCTCGCGCTGCCTCGCATTACCCTTGAGCTGCCAGCTGAGCTGGATCCGACTGTGGAGCGAAGTGTGGAGAAGCTGGAGTGGCCTCCGCGCAAGACACGGCGTTCTGCAGGCAGCCAGCTGATAGTGCGTCGGCGCATCGCAAACCATGGAGTCACGCAAGAAAATGCAGCGATACGGTTTCTCGAGCTGTTCTACCCCAACAACGTCGATAGCTCACACGTACTGTTGCTTTCGCCACAGGCACAGCTGTCACCGCAGTACCTGCACTACATCCAGTACCTGCTGCTGGAATACCGCTACTCATCCCTCGCAGCGGACGACACCGGCAACCTCATGGGCGTCAGCTTAGCGCTTCCGTCCCTTCTCGTGGACGGCCAAACCAAGCTGGTACCGCCGACCGCCAGCGACATGCACGCTGAGAGATACACGAAGCTGTACGGCAGCACGGTGAGCGCTCCCTTTATGATGCAAGCGCCCAACAGCGACGCAACACTCTTCTTCGGTGACAAATGGGCCGAGTGGCACGATTTTCTGAGCCACCGGGTTTCGAAGCAGCACAAGTCGTCCAGGACTCCGTCGCGCGCCAAGGTCGTCTCGGAGACGCTGCCCTCTTGGACCGAGTACATGCTAGAATTCATGCGCGCACGAGGGTACTTTTTGCTGTACCCAGCCACCACGTCCTCTGCGGCGCTGGTTGGCGTTCACAACGAGCTCTACCACGCGCCAGAAGAGTACAGGCCCTCAGCAGAGGCAGAGGCCGACACCCAAGACACGCCGCCCCCAGCAGAGGCGCTCGATGAGCCCTTCCTCCGCGCTGTGTCTCCGCCGGCTGCGCCCAAGAAGGGCGAGCGGCCGCTCGTGCCGGGCCAGCGCCCACTGCACCGTCTTCTGCCCTTTGACGGCGACCTGCCCGAGACGGAGCAGCTCCCGCAGCTCCTCTTCAACGGCGTGAAGCTAGATCCAAGCAGCGTGGCGGTGGTGGCGGCCAAGTACGCGGACCAGTTCAGGGAAGAAGTGGGAGGGTGCAAGGTGCGTCTGGGGAAGCGGAGAAAGGTGCATGTGGGGAGCGCGGCCGATTTGTTCTGCTTTGGGGACGAGGGAGAGGATGCGTGGGAGGAGGACTGGCTGCTTGCCGCAGACGGGCTTGGAAGCGTTGCTACCAACACGCCGCTGGCTGCGGGGACGAGCAAGTGGGTGGGGGTGGGGGTGGGGGTGACTGCGGCTGCGACGCCTACCGCGACGTCTACTGCGACGTCTGCTGGAGGGCGAGGTGGTTCGCTTTGAGTTGATATTGGAGAGTGACGCGATTCCAACGTCAAGTCTTGTATAGTATCCGGCTGTCTATGAGCGGGCTGTCTTCCTGTCTTGAAGATGGCCTTGGACCCGGTCCAGCACAATGGCAACAGCACAATGTCGCGCAAAGTCATGGCAGGTGAAGTCATGGCAGGTGAAGTCATAGCAGGTGAAGTCATGGCAGGTGAAGTCATAGCAGGTGAAGTCATGGCAGGTGAAGTCATGGCAGGTGAAGTCATGGCAGGTGAAGTTATAGCAGGTGAAGTCATGGCAGGTGAAGTCATGGCAGGTGAAGTCATAGCAGGTGAAGTCATGGCAGGTGAAGTCATGGCAGGTGAAGTCATGGCAGGTGAAGTTATAGCAGGTGAAGTCATGGCAGGTGAAGTCATGGCAGGTGAAAGCAGTGGCAGTGGCTCACGGCAGCAGCAGCCCCACAAGGCTGCATGGCTCGGCTCGCTTTCTCAAAGGTGCAGTGGTGGCCCGTGCGGCTAGTGCAGCGCCCCGAACGCGGCCAAAGCGTGATGAGGTCGAAGATATTTTGCCTCTCCGCCTCTCCGCCTCTCGCGCACAACGACCACGCGGAGCCTCGCCGCGCGCCACCTCGTCTCCCTTTCTTGTCATTGCATCGCGCCCGCCTGTTCTTGTTTCTTTTCCTACGTTGGATCCCCCCCCGTAGACGGCAGCCCTGCCGCCATGATGCTCGCGCGAGCAGCCACGCGCAAGCTGCGCAGAGATGCATTCCGCTCGCCCACACAGCTTTCAGGTGCACGCGCGCTGCCGCCGCTCTGTCCTGCCCAGCTGCGACGCACATCCAACGTCAGCTCCCTCCCTGCCGCCACCGCCACACACGAATCGAGACGACAGCGGAGACCGTCGCTGTCGACACGGCGCACGACGCGCTCGCTCGTCACCGCCGCCGAACTGCACCCCCACCCGTCCTCGGCGCCCCTGGATGGCTTCATGCAGGCGTGGGGCCCCAAAATACAGCCGCCCGAGCTCGCCCGCCTGCAATCGTGGGACACGGCCAATCCCCTTGTCGTCCACGACCAGCATGCCCACAACGCACCCATGGCCCGCAGCGTTGGCCACGGCATCAGCGGCGACCCCATCGAGATGCACCAGAACCTCTACGCCTGCCTGCGAGTCGGGCGGACAGACCGCGCCGCCCTCATCCTCCGACGCCTCTCCACCATCTATTCGCCCGCCGCGCCGGAGATGACCGACGCCCACAACATCTTCCTGCAGACCCTCCTCGAGCTGGCCCAGGAGGATCCCAAGGCCGACGAGTCCATGGAGAGCATCGAGTCGTGGTACAACAAGAACATGGTCGACAAGTCCATCGCCCCCAACGCCATGACCTTTGTCACCCTGCTGCGCGCCGCCGTCAGCTTCCTCGACGCCGACCGGCAGGAGAACGTGATCCGCCACTATCTCGACATGGCCAACGAGTGCGGCCCGGATGTGCTCGAGCAGGTAAACACCTCGCCCGACTTCACCGACGAGGAGTGGAACTTGGTCATCCGCCTGCAGCCCGACAGCTTCGAAGAGCCTCCGGCCTTGGACACGCTCCACGAGCTGCAGTTCAACACCTCCGAGGCGGCCACGTCTGCCGTGCTGCAGGGCCTACCCCCGCAAGTCGCACACATCAAGCCCGTGGACCAAAAGGGCTTCGGCCTAGTCACGCTCAAGCAGGCGCTCAGCACCTTCGACGGCCCCGCCAACATCCCCTATCCTCACGACATGCAGGGCACGCAAGAAGAAAAGGACCGCGCATACGCATACGCTCGCCAGCTACGCATCGAGCAGGATGGCATGGAGGCTGCCGTGCTTCGCTGGAGGAAGGAAGATGAGAAGCTGACGGACATGGGCATCCACGGAGTCCTGAAGACGAAGAGCATCCAGGCTCTCATGTACAACTGGTACACCAGCCTTGTGCCCATGTTCAAGAAGCAGATCGAGCACGCCAAGGAAGTCACCAGCAACCCCACCAAGGCGAACCAAAGCGACGATGCCCACGCCTACGGAGCCTGGCTCGAGAGATGCACACCCGAACGCTTGGCTGCGAACGCAATCACCCGTGTAATCCACGCTTGCGTTCAAGTCAAGGGACAGGAGAGCGACAACCTCAAGCTGTCCGCTCTATCTGTGTCCATTGGCAACGACGTCATGGAGCACATCAACCTGGACGAACAAACCCGACACGAAAAATACCTCAAGGCGCAACGCAAGCATGCCCGTAGGGAGCTTGTCGAGAAGCTTTCCAAATCAAGCCACGGCACCATCGCAAAGACGGAGAGATCCAACAAGCCAGTCGAGGTACCCTTCGAGAGGACCGAGATCCCTATTGCCGCTCGCATCAAGATCGGCGCGCTCGCTCTCGAGAACGTTCTGCAAGCCGCCCGAATCACCGTCACCGCCGAGGATCCAAAGACTGGCCAGCAATTGACCAGCACGCAAGCTGCCTTCCACCACCAGATGATCCTGTCCCAAGGCAAGCGTGTCGGCTGGATTGTCCCGCACCACGAGATCTTGAGCAAGCTCCGCAACGAACCGGTCCACAACATCATGAGTGTCAAGCTCCCCATGGTGGTTCCGCCAAAGCCGTGGTCCGGCTTCGATGTTGGGGGCTACTACACCATGCCGTCCAAGGTGGTACGCCAGAAGACTGGCGACACCTCTCAACGAGCGTACGCCTCGACTGCCATCGAGAATGGGGATATGACAAAGGTCCTCGCTGGACTCGACGTGCTTGGCAAGGTGCCTTGGCAGATCAACAAGCCGATTTTCCAAGTCATGGTGGAGGTCTGGAATTCCGGCGAGGGGTTGGGAGGCCTCGTTGCCGAGAAGATTCACCTCGAGCGCCCTACGGAACCACCCGCCGACGCCGACTTCCAGCAGCGAGCCGCGTGGGGCAAGAAGCTGAAGGAGTATGAGAACCTGAAGAACGGTCTCCATTCGCAGCGATGCTTCCAGAACTTCCAACTGGAGATTGCAAACGCAATGGCCAACGAAAAAGAGCTGTACTTCCCTCACAGCGTCGACTTCCGTGGCCGCGCATACCCCATCCCGCCTGTCCTCAACCACATCGGTTCCGACATCGCCAGAGGCCTCCTCAAGTTCGCCAATGGCAAGGAGCTGGGTTCCATCGGGCTGCAATGGCTCAAGGTACATCTGGCCAACCTTGCTGGTTTCGACAAGGCTAGCCTTCGAGAGCGTGAACAGTTCGCCATGGATCACATGAACGACATCGTCGACTCTGCCACCAACCCCTTGGGTGGAAGGCGTTGGTGGGCCAAGGCGGAAGACCCGTGGCAGTGTCTCGCATGCTGCAGGGAGCTCAAGCAAGCCTTCGACCTGCCCGATCCCACCCGCTACGTCTCACAATTGCCTGTCCACCAGGACGGTACATGCAACGGTCTTCAGCACTATGCTGCCTTGGGCGGCGATCAAGCAGGTGCTCGCCAGGTTAACCTTGAGCCCTCTGATCGGCCCCAGGATATCTACACCGGTGTTGCAGAGCTTGTAAAAGAGATGGTCGAAGTGGAAGCCGAGCAGGGCAATGCTGCCGCCAAGTACGTCAGGGGTCACATTACTCGAAAGGTTGTCAAGCGAACTGTGATGACGAACGTCTACGGCGTCACCTTCATGGGTGCCAAACAGCAGGTCTACGACGAGCTGAAGGACATTTTCCCCAACTTCCAGGAGACAAAAGAGCTCCGGTCGCTGCAAGCTGTCTCCATGTACGTGGCCTATAAGATCTTCGAGGCACTCGGTAAGATCTTCAACGGTGCGCAGGAGATCCAGTACTGGCTCGGAGAGTGCGGCGACCGCATCACAACTTCCATCACCGCAGAGCAGGTGAAGCAGATCCAAAGCCGATTCGAAGGCAAGGCACCTCGCCCAGACGGCAAGTACAACTCGGACAAGATTTCAAAGTCGGGTCTGAAGCAGCTGATCAAGACTGTCGAGAACTTCAAGACGGGCATCATCTGGACCACCCCGCTTAAGATGCCTATCGTCCAACCCTACAGGAAAGACTCGCTGCAGAAGATCTCGACACCCCTCCAGGACATCACCGTTCAAAAGCGCACCGCAAGCGACGTTGTCGACAAGCGGAAGCAGCTGCAAGCGTTCCCCCCCAACTTCATCCACTCCCTCGACGCTACGCACATGATTCTTTCCGCGCTCAAGTGCAGCGAGATGGGTCTCGACTTTGCTGCTGTGCACGACAGTTTCTGGACACACGCTTGCGATATCCCGAACCTCAACGTCATCCTCCGTGACGCTTTCGTCCGCATGCACTCAGAGGACATCACCAGCCGTCTTGCGGCAGAGTTCAGTGCTCGTTACGCCGACAACATGTATCGCGCCAGCGTGCATGCTGGTACCGAGGTTGGAAAGAGAATCTCAAAGTGGCGGATTGCAAACCGATCCACAAAGTCAACGGCCACCGATGGCATTGGACACAAACACGGCACGGCGTCGTTTGACGAGATCGCGCTGGAAGCTCAGAGGCAGGAGCTGCTCAAGAGCGAGGATCCCGAGCTCAGAGCGAAGGGCGAGGCTATGGTCACCCCTACCAGCATCTGGCTCGAGGCCAAAGACCCCAAGACACTCGCTTCCTTCCGCCTCTCACTCCTAGGCGAGACTGGATCCGAAGCCAAGACCAAGAGCACCGAACCCTCCAAGTTCGACGAGATCGTGGAGAACAGCAAGGCCCTCGAAGAGGCCGTCATGAAATCAGAGGACCCGGAATCCATCACCACTGTTAAAGTCACAGCCGACGACAAGTCCAAGCGAGCCGCCAAATACCTCGGCGAAATCTCCACCATCCAAGTCTGGCTCCCACTTACCTTTCCTCCCGTCCCCGAGAAGGGCGACTGGGACGTAGCCCGCCTCCGCGAATCAAAGTACTTCTTCTCATGACTTTCCTCCGCGCTACGCGGCGACGAGGAACGAGACTTCTTCCGCCCTCATCCCCACTACGCCACCATCCAAGCGACGCCCAAGATCCGCCACTACAACCGCCTCGCCCAACACAAGACGGTCGCATGGGGCGGCGCAATGCACAAGGAATGGTGGCGCCTCGCGTACTGGAGAGCCGAGAGGCTCGAGAGTAGTACGCTGAAGGGGCGCGAGAGGAAGGAGGGCGAAACCAGGGGGAGGAAACCACTCCATCCGTCGTCGAAGCGCGATCGTCCTACTTTGCCGGGGCTGGCGTGGTGAGCTGAACTGGCTCTGTGATTTCGAATCTTGCATGTATGGCGCATATGGTGTTTTGGGCTTTTGGGATGGGACGGGGAAATAGGGAGCGTTGTTGTTGTTGTTGTTGTATAGAGGATGGATGATACCTCATGTAACCCTACTTTACGTATGTATGTGTAAGATGTATGTACACGTACGAACCCACGAATCCAAGAACCAACCATTCAAAACAAAAAGAAAAAACTCTAAAAAAAAAATCAGATCCCATCACCTTTAACATCACCTTTTCATTTCATTTCATTTCATTTATTCATCTTCCAAAACCCATCACTCAGTCTCCTCGTCCCGCGCTTCCCACGCTTCCTTCCACCCTCCCCTCTCTCCTCACTGGAGAAGAAGCATCTCCACAGCCCCCACAACCCCTCTCCGTGTAATTGCACCACCCACCCTGCAACGCCCTAATTCTCGATGCCGCGCGTTCAACGTCGGCTTTCCATCCTTGTACATTAGCTGCCAACTCCCTTCACAGTCGCGACGCGCACGGTGCTGGCGTGGGGTAGAGAGAGAGATTCGTCACGGCTACTTAGGTGTATTTAAACCCGGGGTCCTAGGACAGTAAACAGCGAGGAGCAGGTAATCCGAATCTCGAAGCTGCGAATACAGCACTGCGAGTTCTCTCCGACAGAGTTGTGTTGTTGATTAGCTCTGGTTGTCTGATGCTGCGCTTTCTCGACGACGACTGCTGCTGTATCTGCTCAGGTGTGTATAGTGGATATCTACTTGATGTGAGCGGAGATTGGATTCAATTCAGCTCAGCTCAGCTCAGCGGATGGATGGATGGATGGATGGATGGATGGATGTTCAAGACGTCACGGCTGAGGATGTAAGTTGTTGGTAGAGTAGTCCAGTACAGACGATTCCCCGCGTAACATCCAGGGAGAAAAAAAAAAAAAAAAAAAAAAAAAAAACGCCCGTTGGAGCCAAACAGCTACTTATGTGGTAGACGAAAAGAGATAAAGCAAGGTAGTGAGATGGAATCAAGTAGTCTCAATCACTCTTCCCACTCGGAATGTAGGTGACAGGTTTCCTCCTTACAAGTAGCAACACCACTACCACGACAGCACTACTAGCACCACCACCAACGTTCGTGTCCACATCAATATGCCCACCTACCCAGCTCTCCTCCTCTTACTTCTTGCCCCTCTTACTTCTTGCCACTCAAGCCCCCAGCCAACGCCGCAGTCATGTATGCTCGATTTAGAGTTTTCGCCTTCCCGGCTGGGCGGCAGATGTGCAAGCGAGACGGGGAGTAGAACAGCGGTGTGGGAAAGCGACGAAACGACGAGTCGGCGAGTCTCTGAGTCGTATGATGGTGAGGTGTGAGGTGTGAGGTGTGAGGTGTGTGTGGGGTGTGTGGTACAGCATCGAGTAGACTTCAGCTGGGGCTGCGGGTGAGACGAGCTCGACCACCACCACAATCACATCCATCGTCCCACAATTACCGTCGACGCGGTCCGATGCACAGTCACACGATGCAGTTCAAGTCCAAGATGCGGTGCACGCAGAGTCCGCTCCACCAGCGCCTGAAACCAACATGCACGCTATTTCCAAAACATCAGGTTCCCGCGATTCAGTTCCTCTTCCCCCCCGGCCCGCCCGGCTGGGATGGCAGGTATTGTGCGCCGTCAGTGTACGCGAGGCAGGCGTGACCTTGCCGCAGAAAAGAGGGGGACGGTGCAATGCAGGGAAGCGAGGAATGCATTGAGGTGCGACGTGCGACGTGCCTTGCGTGTGCATGCCGGTGGGGTGGCGTGCTGGGCAGCGTTGGGGTGGGACAGAGGTGGGACAGGGGCGTTGCGGAGGCCCAACGTCGGGTTTTTGGGATTGGTGGCGTGATTTGGTTGCGGGGATGGTTAGCGGGTTGAGGACAGTGGGCAGTGGGAAATGTGGGAGAGCAGCGTGGCGTATAGTTGGGAGAGGTGTGCTGCATGCATGACAGCGTAATAAGAGTTCATTGTAAAGCGGTGGAATGTGCCTCCTGGGGCAACGGCGCTAATTCGCCTCAAGTAAGGAAATATCAACAGTGTGGTTTCAAAGAGAAAGGAGAAGGCGAAAAGACGTCAGACGTGCTCAGGCTCGGAGGTGGGAGGGTCGTCATCGACACCCAGCGCTCTGAGCTTGGCTTCGACGGCCGCCACCACAGCAGGGTCGAACGTCTCGTCTTGCCTGGGCTTCTTTACACTGCAGACCGTTAGTGAGGGTGACGGCAGTATAGATGTGACATGACTTACGGGGACCGGGTGCATTGGTCACAACGCTCGTGCCCACAGCCAGGGCAGTGGGGTGAGCCTTGGCGGAACATGCTGTGGCATTGCTCGCACTCCCAGCGTACTATGCGTCGTGGCTTCCGCCAGATGCGGCGAAACTGGTCCAGCTGCTTCTCCACGTTGACGTCGTCGTCCGTCTCAGGGTCAGCGTCTCCCGGGTAGGCGGTGGGCCATTTGGTGCGCTTGGCAGGCTCTCGCGGACAGTTTGCGCATCTGGCGTGCTGGCACGAGGCGCAGGTGGTGGCGGTAGGAGGAACGAACAAGCTCTCGCACTTGTGGCAGGTGCGCCTGACGCGCTGTGTGGCGGGCTGGTAGGCGAGCTCGTTGCCGGACCTGGTGGTGAGGGTCAAGACCTTCTTCTTCTTAGGCTGCTCGACAGCGCCCTTGTCCTTGGTCTTGTCGGCGGGCGCCTTCTTCTTGGGATATCTGGGGCACTTTTTGCAACGCTTGTGCTCGCACTGCAGGCACACCTTCTCATGGCCATAGAGCGCTCCGCAGTGGTGGCAGCTCCGGTGGACGCGCATACGGATGGCCTTTTCCACACGAGGCACAAGAGGGGCTGGGGCTGGTGCAGAGGCGGCAATCCAGTCGTGGGACTCGAGCGTCAGTCCGTATTTGGCGAAGAGGGCACGGGCGCGCTCCTTCTGCATGGCATTGCGGTCGAGGGAGGAGGTGGATTGAACAGGCGCAGGCGGTTGAGTGTGGGGGGTAGCATTGCGGTCGAGGGGGGAGGTGAATTGGACAGGCGCAGGCGGTTGAGAGCTGGGGGTAGGCGTGCGTTGGTTGGCGACAGCAGGGCTGAGATGAAGTCAGCATGGAGAGTGTGCATAGGACATGGGCTCGACTCACGCAGCGGCAGGCTCCCCTGTGGGATGTCCTGGCTGTTCTGGGTGTTCTGGGTGTTCTGGGTGGTTTGGATGTTCTGGGTGGTTTGGATGTTCTGGATGTTCTGGATGTTCAGGCTGTTCAGGCTGTTCAGGCTGTTCAGGCTGTTCAGGCTGTTCTTGATGTTCAGGCTGTTCTTGATGTTCAGGCTGTTCTGGGTATTCTTGCTGTTCTTGCCTGATCGACTCGGCCTTGGCGATCTCTTGCCCAATTTCAACTTGCTGCGTCGCATCTTCCCGTGGGACGGCAAGCTGCAATGGCTGGCGTTCGGCCTCGGGCACGGCACCCGGGGTCTGGGGCACGCTCTTGCTCGACTTCTCTTTCTTGAAGACGCTGCTCATGCGCTTCACGTATTTGCCTAGGCTCTTGCGGCGGTCCCCGTCGTGCGGTGCAGCAGCTGGCGGCGGCGGCGACATGGTGGCAGCAGAGGATTAGTGGAGTGGACAGGTCAAGCAGCTGCGCGATGTGACGCGATTGGCAGAGCAGGCGGCTGCGAAATCACGAAGACGATGTGTTGGAACGGGGTGGTCAGCGTGCATTGACAGGAATCCTGGGGAGTGGTTCTTGGGTCTGAGACAGCGGGCGGGCAGCGAACGTAGCCTCGGAGGGACCGGGGGAGCGGGTTTGGGCGGCCAAGAAACACGGGGTTGGCCAGCAGCAGAGATGGATCGTCCAAGACAGCAGTCCGCTAGGGCAGCACGGAGAGAGTGTCGTCGACGGCCGTCCAGCAAACTCCAGAGTCCAGCGACTGTGGACGGGACGAGCCAGCCGTGGCGGAGGGTCAGTTATGTACGGGCACCAGACCGCGGGCATGGCGTCTTAGCGGATTGGGAGCCGCTTTCCAGCCGGCTGGAATCGAGGCAAGCCCGAACTGCGCACAAGCTTCGCTCCGCCGCCCGTTCACTGCCAAGGTGGGCCGCAATCCAGTCTGCCAGTACCAGGGTGTCGCACATACAATGCCAGTGCCAGTACAAGGATGTCGCACATACAATGTCAGTGCCAGCACATGGGTGTAGCACATACGATGCCAGTGCCAGAGCACACACGATGCCAGTGCCAGAGCACACACGATGCCAGTGCCAGAGCACACACGATACCAGTGCCTGAGCCCATACGACACCAGTGCCAGAACCCATACGATGCCGGTGCCAGTACAAGGGTGTAGCACACACAGTGCCAGTGCCAGTCTTGCAAGCCTGCAAGCGCCGGCCTTCCCCCGGGCTCCGGCCAATGCAGGCGAAAGCGACAGGGAATGCCCCTCACGCCGCGCTGCTCTTGGTTCGCGCTCCGTGTGACGCAGACACGACGGCCGCGAAGCCAACCAGTCGTGCACGCAAACGCTGCATGCAGACACCATCTGCACAACTTCTGCCAGACGCCAGACACGCTTGGGCCTCGACCTCCTGCCACCGAGCCGCCGCGGAGCACCACCCTGATACGACAAGGCGCAGGCCGTTCCCGTCAGCCTTGGCTCCAACCAGGCACTCTTCCGCTCCATAGCTCCGCGGACTGTCGTTTCCCAGCGTTTGGTGGAGACGTCTCGGCATCTCCACAGTGGTTGCCATTGTTCTGACGGATGCACCTTGTGCAATTCGAGCTGGTGACTGCTTTTGCCCACGTCGTCTTGCACCAGCAGACACATGGAGCAGACACATGGACGGTTCAGATGCACTTGCACGCCTGGCCTCCGTCCCGCGCTCCATATTAACATATTAACTTTGTCTGTAGCGCCAAATGGCTAGTGCACTGCACTGCACACACTCACACACACACACCCCATCACGCCACCACTCACACACACACACCCCATCACGCCACCACTCACGTCGCACCACGCCGCTGCCATGAGGGGGCACAGCTGCTGCCCTCGTCTGACGCTTTGGCCATGCTCGCTTGCACACTGACGACGCCGACGACGCCGACAACGCCGACAACGCCGGCACCATCGACAACACATGCTCACTCCATGCAGTTGCGCCGACTTTTTCTGACCGTCGAAGCCATCACTAGCCCACACATGGAGATCGAGTCCATGACACGCCGCACTAGCAACATCGTCACCCTCCAAAACCTTCATGGAGAGCATCCAGACTGTCCAAGCCGCTTCGACCTGCAGCATGGCGGTAACGCTTTCTCTGGCGCACCTCCTCCTTGCCCATGGCTGCTGCAACGCATGAAACATTCTACAAGTGCCTTACTGTCCAGCGCCCACAAAAACCACTTCTCCACTGACATGACGCTCCTCAAGCAGAATGTCAAGGCCCCTTGATGCTGATGCAGCTCCTCCAGACCCCATTCCACGGCCACAGGCCTCCAGCTTTCCGGTGGCCTGGGCCTGGTGAGCGCACGCGCCTCTCGCTTCTGTCCCAACCCCTGACCACTCATTCGGCTGCCTCAACAATCTCGTACAGGTAGCTTTTATCCGCCTCCGTCTCCCCACGAACACGTAGAGCTGTGCTGTGAGTCACCACTCCGCCGTCTCCGTCTTCCAATACACGGCGAACAAGATGCATTCATGCGTGTTACGTGGCTTGCCAGGATGCCTCGCTTCTCTTTCTTGATTGCACCTTCGTCGCATTGGAATTTAAATTGACCCACCTGCGTGCTCCCACCCCACTCGAATCCAACAGGCAATGCGCATCTAGCTGGTCCTCACCTCTGCCCAACATCATCGACGTACCAATATCCAAATTCACTGCCGCGTGGAACATCAAACAAGCTCCCTGCTCCGATCAAACAAACACACCCCGGCGCCGTTGCGAGTCATTCATGCCCTAGCCTCAGAACTCGTCTCTTTAATCAGCAATTGCATGCTACGTGCGATTGTCTTCCTGATATCAGACAAGCTCACCCACAGTCCCAGTCTTGCCATCTTACCCCTTCGTAACCGGGACAAATACTCGAGTGAACAGAATAATCGTCCAGGCACTGCTATACTCGAACTCACTGCCCAGGTTGGCTACAGACTGCGTTGAACAAGTCGCTGTCCGTACGGCCCAAGCGCGCTCATGCCACATCCGCGTGTGCCACCCCGCCTCGTCCCGCCATAAAGGACTAAACATCACCACCAGATGTACTATGGTCTCCGGCGAAAATAAACATGAATAGGCGTTTCTGCACAAGACCCACCGCACTGGCCATGGGACTCTACTTTCGCCCGAGACCATAGTAGCATGGGTACCATGTAGATCATCTGCAGGATGCCCCAAAACGGCCTAATTCAAACTGCCGCCTTGGCATCTGCCGACTTGGCACCTGCCGAGCACCCGACCATGGCTGCCGCATCCCCCGATAGTAGGACCGACGTAGATGGGCTCGCCGCTGTATGAAGATCGACATCCGCAATCCTAATCGCTTCTGCATAAATATCATTGAGATTGAAGATTTGTTCTGTGTCTATGTGGCAACGAAGCATCTTCCAGCCGAACGGGTTAAAAGCCGTACAACTCTAGACTGTTGTTTGTTTTCTGCCACGTCTAGGGCTGTGCGGTCTCTGTTAGATACCATCGTAGCGTCGGCGTCTCTTGAAAGCAGATATCTCACAACGTCGTCTCTGCCTTGCTCAGCTGCACTGAAAAGAGCTGTTCCGGCCTCCCCCTGGCCCCATTCTAGCCATGAACGCTCCTTATTTTGGAACCCAATGCTGTTGATCGGACAACCCAAGTTTTGCAAAAGCTTAACAGCCTTAACGCTGTCTTTACCTAGTCTTTGCATAGCAAAATGCTGCAGCTGCCCATGCTGAATACCACCACTGCTACTACGTTCGAGCAACAGTCTGATCGTCGACACTGAAGCCCGGCAGACTGCTACTGACACCGCTGTAACGTTAAATCCTCCTGCGTCAGCTGAGGCTCCCTTTATTAGCAGCTAGCGACAAAAGCGTTTGTTGTAAACAAAGCTCCTATACCCTTGTTAGCTGGGTTGGCCGCGCATCTGTTAGTGTGCTTGCCCAAGGCGCAGATACTTTGAACCTTAATCAGTCTCACAGATGTCCCAACCAAAGTTCATAAAAATCTGTGCCACTGCTGGCGACTTTACGCAAGAGGTCACAGGATTAGGTGTCTAGTTCTCACACAAAAAAAAAGAGACGTTGAGGCGCTTAGCCTTAGCCGCATCGCTGAACGCACTAGAAATCCAAACCAACCTATTAGTTAGACAGTATGCTTTTATACTTTGTAAAACTGTAATAGCGTTAGAAAGACTACCTGCTCTGGTGGCTGCGCGTAGTTTCTCTACGTAGGTTAATAGTAAGAGCAGTTTAGCATGCTGTGTTGCCACATTGTTAAAGGCATTCAGAAGCAAAAGACGGGCAATATCAGTAAAGCGCTTTGGGACATCTTTGTTAATAAGGCTAATCCCTGCAACACCAAGCAAGTACAGGACAGCTTCGCATGCGCTGGCAGACGCAGCACCAGCAAGAGCCAGGAGCAAAGCGCGTCTATCATGTTGTAGGAATAACAAGAGGCTTTCTATAAAGTCAATGATGTTATACCTAGCAGTCTAAAGCAGATTGTCTGCGTAAGGTGTAGGGTCGGTATTAGACAGGTAAGACATTATGGTTTGAAACGCCTGCCTACGATTTTCTAAGCATACATCGTTCATCACTGCCACGAGCGGTGCTTCTTCAATGTCTGACTGAACCTTTAGGACAATGGCATGTAGCAACGCCTGCTAATCACACACTGCAGCTGTTTGCAACAAACGTAGCCGAAACTCATTCTTCGCTGCCAGCGTGACGTCTGCTCGTCTGCAATCCAACAACAGCTCTACAGACGCTGCGTTGCTGCTCCCAGCTATACAGATAACAGCATCATCGTACGCAGACCTAGCAATGCAATCTTTGTAGTTAGGTAGCTTAATCAGCACACACTTGTTGCTAGCAGAAGCGGCATCTTTTATGGCGCTTATGAGGCGAAGTCCTGCAAGATGTTCGGAGGTCTCCCGGTCCCAGTAGGCAAGGAAGAGATCCACCATTGGCGGAGATCTAGACGACGCTGCTGTAGCTAAAGGTTCGTCAAACAGCGTGTTCAAAGCAGCTTTAGCGTTGTCCTCTAAGAGTTTCCGTACCTCAACATCTTTATTTGCCCCAACTGTTGCTACAAGAGCACTGTCCTTAATTGTTGTAAGTGTGTCTGCGTGTCTGCAGGGGGTAGGTTGGGTTGGAGGGTGGGGGGTGGGGTTGCTGAGTGAGTACTGCTTGTGCAGGGATAGCGGGACTTGCGTTGTCCTGTTAATGGTCTGCTTTAAGTTTTACAGGCTGTTGGGTCGTGGTGCTAGCCGTGCATTGCTGTGGTATTGTGGGTTGTAGGCACAATGTGGTTCCTGTACGGAATCTCGGGCAGCTGTTTGACACGTGTAGTAGGTAGGGATCGTGAGAGGCACGAGGTTGAGAAGAACAAAGGCAGAAGAAATTCAACGTTTGCGTGCTTTGGGTATGCTTGCGAGACGATGTGCAATTTCGTCATCATTGACGACACTGAATTTGTAAGAACCTTTCCCATGGTTGGACACCTTGCATACTTCACCAACCCAGTTTCCATCTTGTTTCGATAAATCTAGGTCTCGTAGCGCCGCGTTGTGACCTCGCCAGTGCGCTCCTCCCCACGATCAACTGCTTTGTTTTTGCGCATGCACCAGAATCCGGCCAGAATACAGAAAGCGATAGTAAATACACAGCCAACAATGACGATACCACCGCCAAGCTGATGCCTAGGCTTTTGTGAGCGTAAGAAGTACGGGCTGAACAAATGCGAGATGATAGAGACACAGTCGGCAATGGCGATGAGCGCGGCACGCTTGGGGCGAGGGCGAGGGGCGACCGTAGTCTCCCAGGAAAGCTGGGTGTTGAGGTAAAAAAAGGGGCCCGAGCATACCAGAATCAGGGAGAAGTATCGCGTACCGACATTCAGGGTCGAGATCATGATGACAGCGCCGACTAGGGTGATGGAGATGGACCCGACAATGTGCCAGCAGTGCTCTAGGATGCGGCCAGATGAGCAAGACACAACAAGCGTGACAATGTACGCAATGACATAGGACGGCGCTTGTACACGGTAGGTCTCAACCGTGCCGAAGCCTAATGTGCCTACAAACGAGACAAGAAGAGGTCTTTGAAGCTCTGTGCAATGATGGGTGAGGAGTGCATACCGGCGAAGAAGTACGTGAAGGGGTCCTTGACAGCCATCTAGACACCTGCTACCATGTCGCCTTCGCCATCCTCTGACTTGCCGCCAGCGGACACGAGCTGGCAGTACTGCGACATCTGCTGTTCCTCTTCGGTGAAGAAATAGGCCCCAGTGTTATTTGGAAAGTCGGGAAGAAGCCAGAACCCAGCTATCGCAACCAAGACAGAGACAATACCTTCCAGTGGCAGAAATCACTGCCATGTGTGCTGGTCTGCGACGTCGTCCGTATTGGTCAGAACGCCTCTAGCTATGTCGTGAGATCGTCTGTCCATCCAAAGTCTGCACCGTATATGTTGACCCCAAATCCGCTCGAGACAGCTTCCATGTAAGGCCGAATCCCAAACAGATCACCACTATTCTGCGGAGGAAAGCCCACTAGCGTATTGGAGCTAACGCGGCCACTATCGTCCTGGTTATTGAGTGTTGAAGCCGAGTTGCCAACTATACTCTTGATGCACATTTCTTTGAGGAAGTCGAAAACAACTGCGAAAGACCCAGCATCTGGCATCTGATCTTTGAAGTGGCTGAGAATCCTGCCACGCCTTGCAATTGTCCCGACTGCTTCGTTCTGACTCTGTGTATCGTGTGAGCCGTTCGTTAGCACCCCCAGGCTGATGCAGTGGGCGACCGTCAGTGCCGTCGTGAATATGACCTGGAAGTAGCTGCGGGTCCACATAATCGCACCTTTGTCCATGAGGTCAGCGTACAGCTGTATGACCTGCGCCGCTGATGTGTAGCATGCAGTGAGGAGCTCCATCGTGCTGTTGCTTGACAAGGCTAGTGGCGGAGGAAGGCTGTGCAGTGCACCGCGCGTGAGCAGAAGCATGTCTTTGTGGTACATGAAATCGTGCCAGTCTGATCTCTCGTAAAGGGTCCGAGGGTTGACAAAGGCGGATACAGTCAGTCGCCAAACATCCAGCTCCTACTTGAATCTTACAAATGCAGCATGAAGATAGCCGATAGACCGAGTGTTTGTGTTACGACTACCCTCCGGTAGCCCTGGAGGCCTCCGAGTGACAAACGTAACGTGAATACGCGAGCTGATTCGTCGTGATTCCACAAAGACTACGAAGATAGACATCTCTGTCATGGCTGAGAGTCCGGGTTAATAGACCGAGTCTGAGGTCTCCTGTCTGCTTGTGACAACATGGTCGTCGTACGCGTTAACCGGAAGCAACACAGTAATGTCCTCCTCAGATATAGCAAAGGGTCGATCGAGTATGCCAGAGCTATACCAATCGAGCACATCGCATTCCCCAAAAATCCTCCGCTAATGCTGCTCCTTCAAAGGGTCTAATGCTCTCAATGGCCGCTCGTGAAGACGCAGCTCGATACATTGTTGCATGCAAACTTGAGAGATTTTTCACAAGGAACAGCCAATATGATGGTACATTCCAAACCTTGCGATCAGAAGAAAGTTTTGTATGGTCTCAGTATCTTGGATAAGTGGGATGCTGCCAAGTAAAGACTCCGCCGTAAGATACTAGCCATATGGATGCTGGGCGCAGAGCCCTTCGCGATATCGAGTCGTAGCACCAATGGCAAAGACCATGAGAAGGCGAAACCTGTCCTGGGAATTTGGTTCGTCCATCGTCGGTACGACAGTATCCGAGGGAGGCGATTGGCCGTATAGTTTGTAGAACATGCTGAGAACGTCCTGGCGGAGAAGCAAGGTGTGGAGAATGTGAAATCGAGTGAAGCGATTCTCTCGAAGTTGCTTTGTCTGCTTCAAGTAATGGCGGAACTGCGAAGTCAGTCCATGTTCGAGTTCGATGACGAATGAATACTCACCCCAGTCCATTTCCATCTCCAACAAACCCGCTGTATGAGCCTGTCGTCTCCCTAATCAACAGCCCTGAAGGCGTTTGTTCGGCACAATCCAAACGTAGCGTGCCAGGCCCACCGAGAGATGTTCTAGCATATAATCGGGCTTTCAAGGGCGCTTCCTCTTCCTCAAGTCGTTGAATATATTCTCTTGCATACTTCTCCCCTGTAGCAACATCCAAAATGATGCAGGCGACATTACTTTTGGTACAATTGCCGCACTTCGGAGCCTGTCGGTCATAGCGGACCTTCCGAATTCTGCACTTTGAGCACGCAGGCATCTGTGTAGGATTAGTCGACATAGTCTCACACACTTGCTATTGTAATAAATATCTCATTAGTAGCCTCCGTGGCGGATAGGGCGATACAGCGCAAGCTTACTAACAATACTCTTAGTAAACCTGGAAGATCTCCTTTGTACACTGACCTTACAGAATGCAGGCCCTATACGACAAGAAGACCTAAGCATTCCAATTCTGTATTAGGTAGCATGACGACCTCGCGAATGGCAAGGTCTACCTCCTCGAATCGAAATATTAGAATGCACGCATGGCAGATAATATACAAGACGCCGGCATCAAGGGGTAGATCTATAAGTACAAAGGCTGTAGATGTACTGTATCATATTGTGCTACACCACTCTATAGTAGCTAGAGCGTGCATACAGAATACACTACCCAGAGCCACAGCGATGCGCCCTGTCTGTAATTTACAACGACATTTTGTCGATAAAGGGGGTATTCATCCATGCATTCATATCCAGAGCCCAATCACAACGCCGTTTGCAAGACACTGATCCGTAGGCCGAACACAGCTCTTTGGCACTCACAAGCCGCTATAAAGCGGCGCAGATTCTTTACCATTTTGGTACTGTCCGTTCTCGCGCAGCCAGCCTACCGACCACCGAGCAGCGGATCGTCGTCGATACTCCACGCCTGCGCGTCGAGGCGCGCTTTCTTCTCGTGGCGCGTCTCGCTAAACCCGTCGCCTGAGGCGTAGCGCTTTGCTTTGATGGGGAGCTTCTTTTGTTCCTGCGCGTCTGTGGGTTTTGGTGTGCTGACGCGCGAGCTGTCCAGCGCGGGGGTGGGGAGCGAGGTGTCGGTGAGGGCGGGCGGGGAGGGTATGTCGGTGTCGTTGAGGAGGAAGTGTTCGTCGCGCTGCGCTGGTGGGTCGATGGGGGAAAGGTGGGCGTTGTGCAATGTGTTGGTGTCGTTGAGCGTGGTATTGGACTGGATGGCTTTGTTGTTGACGACGAGGGTGGCGTCCTGCTCGAGCTGTTGTGCTGCCTCGTTGCGTTCTTGCAGCCAGACGGCGTGGTGCTCCATGTAGTTATTCGCCGTGTTCTGCATCCAGGCCTTTTGGTCTTTGTCTTCCTCGCAAGTATCTACACAGTCATGACACTTGATGTAGAATCCACCGCTGGGGGAAGGCTCGCCTAGCAGCTCGAACTCGGGGAGGTTCTGGCCGACGAGCTCGGTCTTGTCCCAGTCCAAACAGTCCTCGCAAAAGCCCTGCGGACACCATCGGCACCTGAAAATGAGGCCACCGGCGTCGGTGGTGTTTTTGCTGCAGTCGGCACAGTTGTGCTGCGGGCAATAGAAACCGTTGAAGCCCTTGACCTTTGACTGGAACTCGGGGGCGAGGCAGTCATAGTGGTATGCGCGAGGGCAGGATTTGCACTCAACCATGTGCCCTGTCTCGTCGCCTTCAAAACACCTCAAACAGTGCTCTTCGTGCACAATCTTACGACGCTTCTCACGCACCGGGTCAGCGAGCCGAGGATCTTTACCGGCGAAGGTAGGTACGGCCTCCCAATCGCCGCAGCTCATGGACTCCTTGGAGATGGCGAAACCATCCACCATGACAGTTGTATTCTTCCCACGACGTCGGTCTTCGCGTGTGATGGCGTCAGGTAGGATGTTGGCGGCGATTGTGTTGGCTTGGGTGTCGCGTTGACGCTGAAAGCGCTTGCCGTCAAAGACTGCACATTCAACGCGCTCCATGACAGACAGCCACCTCTCTTCGTCGGCTTCAGAGTGCGCGTCTGACGTGTGTGTTTCATCAGCGGGCCTATCTCGACACTTCGCCATCATGGTCTCGAGGTCCCATGACAGCATGTCAGTGACGTTGATTTCCGGGTGCGACAGCGTCTGAGCTCCTCGACGGATCAGGGTCTTCAGCTGCGTTGAGTCCATGTGCGGCATGTCGTCCGTGATCGACGCCTTGCCCTTGACAGGCGTCTGGTCGTCGTGGATGTTCCGCATGGACTCTGTGATCTTCGCCGAGAGATACAGCTTCTTGCGAATGCGGCCCATCATCTGCTCCTCGACCGTGCCTTGCGTGCAGAGCTTGTAGATGGTGACAGGCTTCGTCTGTCCAATACGATGGGCTCGGGCTTCGGCCTGCAGGGTGATCTGAGGATTCCAGTCTTCGTCGAGGAAGATGACGTCCTGAGCGCTGGTCAAGTTGATGCCAAGACCACCCGCCCTAGTCGAGAGAAGCATGACCTTGTAGTCTGAGTTGGCCTGATTGAAGAGACGGATGTCGAGGTTCCGGCGAGCGCGTCCGGTTCCGCCATCTAGACGAAGATGTCTGAACTTCTCGCCATGGTTGCTGATGAGCGACAGCAAGTCTTCGCAGCAGTCGAGGGTATGCGTGAAGCCCGAAAAGATGAGGACCTTCTTACCCTGCTCGAAGATGGTGTGCTTGAGCAGCTTCTCAAGTAAGATGAATTTGCCAGACGCTCGGATGACATGCTCGCCGAGATAGTATGGGTCTGGGGCGACGCCAGGGAGGAGGTAGGGGTGTGAACAGCATTTGCGTAGCTGCATGACGAGGTTCATCAACTTCTGCCACGCAGACTTGTTGGTGACGGCACTGTTCTGTTGCTCCTTCTCCATGGCTTGTCGCATGATTTGCGCTGTCTCCTCCCACTCGCCTTCGCCGCCAGTTGTGTTGGCATTGTTCTCGAGCATTTTCATTTTTTGCAGCAACTTGTCATCTTCCTTATCCTGGTCCATTGCGGCCTTTTCTTTATCTTTGCCGTTCGCAAATAGATCTTTGAGCATCCCGTCGTCGACGCGGGTCAACAGTCGAGTGTACCAGAAGCGCTGCATGGGTGTCAAGGGGACGTAGAGAAGCACCTCTTCCTTTGGTGCAAGGCCCAGGTTGACATTGGGGCTGTCCTTCATACGACGCAGCATGATCAGCTGGAGCAGACTTCGCGCATCGTCCATGGTCTGCTTGTTGATCTTGCCGCGTGTGAGGTCAAAGGACTCTTTGAAGAGCAACTGGGTGTTCTCTGTGAACACGTCTGGGTACAGCCAGGCTAGCAGAGCCCACATCTCGACGAGATTGTTTTGCAGCGGCGTACCGGTCAGGATCATGCGGAACTCCGAGTTGATGTTCCTGAGGGCAGTGGATATGTTTGTTGTACTGCTCTTGATCTTGTGGCCCTCGTCGAGGACGACATATCGCCAGAGGAAGGACCGCTTGAACCAGTCTGCGTCGGCCTGGAAGGTATCGTAGGTCGTGACAATGATCTTGTAGGACGACCCGGAATCTTCGTAGGTGGAGACCTTGAGGCCAGCCTTGCGCGAAGCCTTGCGGCCCTTGACCTGCTCCGTCTCGTTGCCTTGCATGTCTTCCATTCCCAGGGCCACTCTCTTGAGGCGATCACGTTCGTTCTTGGATCCATGAATACGCAGGACCTTGAGTTCTGGGACCCACCTCTGAGCTTCTGTGACCCACGAGTTGAGGACGCTGAGCGGACAGACGACGAGATACGGGCGAAGCTCTTCTGAGGTGCTTCCGGTCTTCCGGTCGAGCTCCTCGAGGTACTGGAAGAGCGAGAGCGTTTGTAAGGTCTTGCCCAGCCCCATCTCGTCGCCCAGAATGCCGGAGAAGCCGTTGTTGTACAGATAGACCATGTAGGACAGGCCGGAGAGTTGATATGGCTTCATGGTGGCGGTGACACCGTTTGGCTGCTCTCTGAGCTCCTCGTACTCGACAATGGGCCTCGGTTTGTGGGTTTTGAGAAGCTTTGTGACGTAGTTGTGGGATGGGAGCAGCGGGAGGAAGTAGTCCTTGTGGGCGACGAGGAAGTTGTTGGCCTTGACCTTTGACTTGTGCGCAATGTCGTCTCGGAGGCGAGCTCGTGCCGTGTCAAGTTTGGGCGGCTGGGCGGTGTTGCGCTTTGTGGGTGTCGCTCGCTGCTGTGCTTGGAGCGTGTCTGATTCCAGCACACGAGTGTGTCGTCCACTGCGCCGGCGCGGGGCATCGTCGTCCCTGACCTTCTTCCTTGCCTCCATCTTGAGGTCGCTGTAGGTGTCGTTGCTGCGGAGTTTCTTCTTGTAGCCACGAGCGCGGACGGGGCGCGCAAGCTCGTCTTCACTGGAGGGAGTGTCGGCGGGGGCACTCTCTATGGCAGAGCGCCTGGGCGGTAGTTTGCGCGTAGCCGTCTTCTTCTTCTCGACCTTGAGTGGAAGCGATTCTGGCGAGGCGGAGGGCGAGGCGGAGGGCGAGGCGGAGGGCGAGGGGCTCGGTACGGTGTAGTTGGGCGCTGGATGGTGTCGCAGCGAGCGTTTGCTGTCTGTGTCGACCGGGGCAACCGGCTCTTGCTTGGGAGCGGCCTGGGAAGAGATTCTGCGCGACTTGGTGGCGGAGCCTGCAGAGTTCTGCGAGCCGAATTGTGCGAGCAGGTTTTCCAGGTGACCGCCGCGGCGCTGGGGGGTCAAGGGCAAGGGATTGCCAAGTGACCTGCGCGAACGCTCCGCCATGGTGCCGTTTGTTGCAGCCTGGTGACTGAGTGCGATGTTGCGAGGAGGGCGTGTCGAAGTGAGGGTGACGGCGAGACGGCGAGGTTAGGCGATCGACGGTAGACTGTATGATCGGGGGAGCATCGTGGTTCAAGGTCCAGCCTGGGGTTCAGCGTGTTGCCATGGGGCCGGTGAAGGTGCACAGCAGCCAATGCACCAATCGTTCCACTGCATGCGCCGGCGTGCCAACACTTCCAAAAGCGGTGACGGTGACGGTGAAGTGAAGTGAAGTGAAGTGAGGTGGAGTGAAGGGGAGTGAAGGGGAGTGAAGGGGAGTGGAGGGGTGACAAGACGATTTCGCTGCCGGGCCGGCCGACGCGACTCTGGCATGCGGCGGCGCGACTCTTTGACGCCGCACAGCACTAGCCAAGGTTAGCGAACGGAGACAAGCCCGCGCTAGTGGATAACGCCGCAACGACCGTTCCTTGACGGCGACAAGCCCGCGCTGGTGGTCAACGCCGCATCGATCGCTCCTTGACTGCGACAAGCCCGCGCTGGTGGTCAACGCCGCATCGATCGCTCCTTGACTGCGACAAGCCCGCGCTGGTGTTCCCTCACCTCACTGCGACGAGCACTGCCGCGCCCGCCATGACGCAGCCGACGACGGCCTTCTACCCCATCTTCGCCTCCAAGTCGGACGGCCACGACATCGTCAACCAAAAGGGCTCCGTCGTGAGGAATGGGCCGACGCAGGAGCAGCTGGACCGCTCGCCCAACGCGCAGGGCCAGTGCGACTACTACCGCCTCATCGAAAAGGACGACCCCAAGCACGTGGACTGGAGGAAGAAGCTGGGCGGCATGCTCCTGCGCGAGATCGGCGGCAAGCAGCACGAAGGTGCGCGGCGGGAGAGCGTGTGCAAGGACAAGGACATTGGCTGACCCCGCACGGCAGACAAATGGCAGCAGTGCATCCTCTGGGAGTTTCCCGAGAACTACAAGCTGTACGAGCACATCAAGACAAAGGCAGACGGCCAGGCCAAGACGGTCAAGAACCACTCCGGCGGCGGACACGACCGACAGGACGCCTACCTGTACGGCTACCCCAAGGGCCCGCGAAAGCGCTTCAGGAGCCCCGTCGAGTTCTTCCCGCACCTGCTGTGGCTGTGCACCGACGAGGCGAGCGACTACCAGAACTGCACCTGCAAGATGTGCTCGCCCGTGCAGCTCGACATGGAGAAGCCCGTGGCCAAGGCCGAGGTCAAGCCTGAGATCAAGCGGGAGAACAGCGACGTGCTGGTCACGGGCCGCAGCCCAGTCGTGCAGATACCTGCTCGCCGTCTCCCAGTCCCGCCCATACCAAGCCCGATTGTGAAGCCAGCCACACCTGCCGCCACACCTGCCGCCACACCTGCCGCCGCCCCTGCCGCCACCCCTGCTGCGCCTCAGATCAGAGCCCCCACGCCACTGCAGTCCACGCCGCTCCCAGACCCCCGCTGCATCGACCAGCAAGTCGACAGCCACTACCACAAATTCATATGTCGCCAGGGCGAAGTCGTCTGGTACTACAGGCCCAAGACCGGAGCGTGGGGCCTCGGTCTCGTGCTTCGAAGATGGGTGGACAAGACTGCCGTTGGAAGCAAGGCTTACTATATCCAACCCCTGTCCCATCCACACGACTCCCTGGCTCCGGAGCTCGTCTCGACGGAAAACGAGATGAAGCCTTGGCTGGCCTGGTCTGCGCCAACCTACACCTACGCCTACCTGCAGCAACACCCCAACATCCCATTCGAGAAAGTCGACTGGCAAGGCCTGATGGCGGGGAGGTACGGACAGGGTGTCGCAGGCGTCGACGCTTCCATCATGGCAGCCAAAGCCGTGGACACGACCTACACCCTCTTCGACTACCTCAAAAAGACCGCAAACGAGGGCGTGCAAGATGCCCACTACAACGGCCTGTTCCTGGGAGCCGAGAAGATATGGAGGGGCGACGTCGTGCGCTTGCGAGTAGGACGCGATACGGACGTCATGGTTGTCACCGACATCATCGAGCGAACCTCGCAACAAGCCACCGGGCAGCCAGCCGTGGCCGTGCTCATCGTTGGTGACATCTACAGCTATGCAACCCTGCCAATCGCAAACCCAGCCCAGCTCCCAGAGCCTCCGAAAAACCCAAACATTCCCGTCCGCATGCGTGAGGACATGGCCTGGCGCAACCGCCTGCTCGTCCCGCATGCCCGCACGTTTGCCTACTGGAAACTCGCTGTGCCCGCATCACGCTTCGACATCGCCGAGGTCAAAGGACGGTGGTATGAAACCGCGCTTGTGTTCGAAGAGCCCTTCACCAAGTCCGTCACCAACAACGAAGGCGGCAACGGCGTGTGGATGAACTCTCGTGGCGACGCTACGGGCGTGGGCAGGATGACGGGAGTGCCGCAGTCACAGCGACTGAACGCGTTCGGAAGGGCGATTCCAGAGACCGCACAGCTTATTGACGGCATCGAGGCACCAGAGCAACCACAGGCGCACACACAAGACGTGGCCATGAGCATGAGCGGTCATGGTGCGGACGTGTTTACGGACCTCATGGACTTTGACCACATTGGCGACACAGGTGCGGGACCGGGCTATGATTTCAATTTCTAGCCTCCGCTCTGTGCTCCTGACGTATCGATGGTGTACTGACTGATGCCTACAGCGAGTTGACAGCCCTCTGTATCGAAAGGGCTTGAGCTAACAGACCACACGTGGCTACAGCATTTGGATTACAACGAAATGAAATACTGGCAGGCGGGTAGTATGAGGGTTTCAGGAGATCCTCTTATTACTAGTGACAGAGCAAGAGCATGGGAAGGGAGTTGAGGGAGTTTTGAGTTTTGGCGGACATGGACTGGTCAGCGAGACATGTTTGTTTTGTAGCATTACAACGGTGCAGGCTTGGTAATGGATATACCCCGAATAAGCAGAAATGGTACTCGAATGGTACTCGAATGGTACTCTTCAAACCACAAATCACACACTTGCGTTCGCACCTCCGAGTTCTCCGCAATGCAGGTCCGGTCCTAGCGCCGATGACGTCGCCCGTCGCGTCTCGAACCTCCAGCTCCAGCTCCAGCTCCCGCTTCCAACCCAAAAAGTCCCACACATCGCCACCAACAATGCGTTCCCTCGCCTCGCTACTCCCGCGCGCCCTACGCATCCCCCTCCCGCAAACCTCCACCCGCTCCTTCACCCTCTTCCCCTCAGCGAACAGCCGCGCGCACACAAACCGGCTCTTCGACAACGTCCGCCAACCGCAGGACCTGCACACGCTGACGCTGCTCAATGCCGCCGACAACCGCAGCCTGATTACCTTCTGGAGCGCGAGTTGGTGCCAGACGTGCCAGGCGGTGAAACCGCTCGTCAAGGAGCTGATTGAGGAGGAGAGGATTGGCGAGAGGGAGGGGGGGTTGGGCTTTGTGGTAAGCATCACACCGAGTCTCAGAATAGGAATCAGGGATGGAGACTTGGAAACCGGGTTTGCAGGCTGTGGATTGCTGACGTGGAGCTAGGAGGTGGAAATGGACAGCACCCTAATCGGAGACCTGCCCATCACGTACCGTATCTCGAGTATGCCGACGCTGCTGGCCTTTAGCAGGCAGGAGGCGCAGTTTGACACTGTGCTGAGAAGGCCCGAGGATATGAAGAACAAGGATTTTCTGCGCGAGTGGCTGCTCACCGAGGCGCGGAGGGGTGGGCGGAAAGGCGGAGGCGGTGGAGGTGGCTTGTTCGGTTGGTAGATTCCTCCCCCTCTGTGAGCGGCACGATATCCAGTCAGGCCTGACTGTAACAGGCTTGGGCGGTTCTGGCGCTGACAAAGGCGCAAGAAGCGCGTGAGTGCTCCGTAGGCATACGGCGTTCGATGTAGGTGAGCATCCTACCACACCCCAGACTCCCCAACAAGCAAACCAACACAGCTAACACAACTCCCCAGACCCCCAACACCCAACCCTTAAAACCCCTCTCTGTACATATACAACACACAAAAAAAAATTCAGCACCAGCGCTAGCGCCAAACACCCCAAAATCAGAACAAAATCACATCACAACGCAGCTAGAAACGCTAACCCCGCAATCCTCTGCCACGGCGGTCTCATCATCTTCACATCTACATCCCCGCCACAATCCCCGTCCACATCCGCGAGGAAGTTCAGATGACTATAACCACGACCCCAACTGACCCTCTTCTGCGGCCTGTTAAGCTCTATATCGACATCGGCATCGACATCGACATCGACATCGACATCGACATCTAGATCATCGAATGTCCGTTTCAGGCTCTTGAGCTCATCGTTTTCGTTGGTTTTGTCGTCGTCACCGTCGTCTGTGCAGCCCTCGGCGTCGCGGTCGGTTAGGGTGTCCGATTCGTTTTCATCTTTGGCTTTGTCTCCGTCCTCGTCTTCATCTTTGTCTTTGTCTTTGTCTTTGTCTTCTGGTTTGGGGTTGGTTGGTTGGATTGAGGATGGGGAGGTTGAGGGGTCTGAGGAGGTGGAGGAGGTGGAGGAGGTTGAGGAGTTTGAGGGTTCGGAAGATTCATCGTCTGAATCGGCTTCTGAATCCTGGTCTTCAGATCCAGATTCAGATTTGGAATCTGTCCCATCGCCAGCAGCAGCACCAACAATGTTTGCCCCAGAAAAGTCAACGTTGCTGCTATGGTCGTACGGCGCCTCCGTTTCCAACACGGCCGCAAGATCCTGCATGAACATGTTTTCCACACGGCCGACCAGACCCACCTCACCAAAGAACTCATATTCTCCATATTCATCTGTACTCGACGAACAGTCCTGATACCGTGTCGTCTCGAACCGTCGATCGTCCGGAACTGAAGCTAGCGAGCGTGACGTAACAAGATTGTTGCAAAACAGCCACGCAACCAGCGTCTTCCAATCCAGCAGTCCCGCAACAGCTGCACGAACCAGCACCCAGAACTCATTGTAAAAGTCTGCACCAGGCACGAGGTGCTCAGACCGCGGCATAAGTCCTAGAGCGAGGATCCACGCGTTCAAAATCGTGTGCAGCCCGCACTGCCAGCCGCCGCCCAACTGGGGGAACACGCCGACCTGGCTGTGCTGCTGTCGAAATCTTACAGCTCCGTCTTCGTTGCGCTGGCGCGTCCAACCTAGATTGGTGGCTGTGTCGCGTATCGTCTTGTGGAAAAGCTGCTGCACTACATCCTCTCTGAACCGCCGTGGTGCGCTGTCGAGCGTGTAGATGCAGAATTGCCGCGTCGCTGGGTTGTTCAACGTTGCCGTGCGAGACTCCTCTTGCACTACCGCGAGGAAGTGGTGGCTTTTGTTTCCTTGGCTCCAATCGATATCCGACGCGTTTGTATTTCCAAGCAGCGTCAGTTGCTCCCGCTGGATATCCGTGTCGTTGATCGTCATGGGCAGCAGGAAGCATCTCCTAGGCCGCGAGACAGCCCCGTCCGCACTTGCATCGTTGCGCGCTATCTGCATGTGGTTCCGTGTCGCCAATGCGAAGCCACCAGTGAATGGTGCGGTGCAGGTCGCGTGGTGCAGACTCGCCTGGCGAGCGTCAATGGCCTCGACGACCGCCGCGATGGCGAGATTCACTTCTCCCAAGTCCAGATACCTCTCACGTCGTATGTTTGGGATCCCACTCGCGAGTATCCTGTCCAACTCCGCATTCGCAAACAATGTCTGCAGCAGACCAAGACCCTCACCGGTAACCGCGCAGTGTCGTTCTTGAAGTCGGGCCAAGCTCGATTTCTGCGACCTCGCGTTGCTGAGGAAGTCTCGGTATACGCCGAGTAAGTGTTCGCGAGTAGTCCCTTTGATTGCTTTTCTCTGCCACCGGAGCGAATTCAAGAAGAACGTCGCCTTGTCTGCACCAATTCGCAGTCCCATGTTTTTAGTCTGCGCAATTGTCCCACCGCAGAAGTACTGGTAGAAACGCAAGAACTCGGCGCTCGACATCCAGATGTGTACATGTCCCAGAGCAGACAGCGCGAGTGCTTTCTGCAGGTTGGCAGGTCTTGCTGTTGTTGCCCATTCATCTTCAGGAAAGGAAGTGTGTTCAAGTCCCTCGGGGAAGGGGATTGCATTGCTTCTCCTAATGTCGTTCAGGGCACTGCTCTCCAGCAACCAGTGCTCTGTATCCTGCTCACTAAACCCCTGCAAGCGCTCATTCAGCTCATTTTCATCCTGCAACCGCACCGTGTTGGTGAAGCGGCGATCTCGCGGTACAGTTCCTTCGTGCACGAAACGATGGCATCGCAGGAAGGCGTATATAAGCGTCCAGTCCACCAAGCCCAGACGCGCGAGATGGACGATATCGAGCACCGTCTGAAACAGATTGTCTGTCCCTGTAGCCTTACTGTCCCAGATGGGTGCAGCTTGGGGATTCAACTCCAAACCCAGCGCCAGCGCCCAGCTGTTCAGGATCGCCAAGTACCCGCACTCATCGTCGCTAGGCTGCTGTGCGCAAGTAATCCACGTAGCGGTGCTAGGCCGCAGGACGTCTTTCCAAGACGCAAATTTCCCTTGCCACCACGACATGCCCTCTGCTGTCGCCATGACCATGTTGAAGACCCTGGTCCTCGTGGCTCTACTGTAGTGCGCTACCTTGGAGTCTAGAATAGACACGGTCATGTTGTCGTTGCGGTCGAGTTGCACCACGCCCAAGACAGTGTGGCTCCCCTCTACTATCGGCACGAACATGGGTCTTCCGAACCGCGGAACCGGTTTGATCCCAATATCTTGTCTGTGTTCCTGGGTCGTTTGGTAACACACCTGCACGTCGGTTCCGGAGACGGCACAGAATCCCTTGGTGACGTCTTGGATGCTGGTGATCGCTAGCGTCACTGATGCAATCGCCAGAGCTACTTCCTCGTTCAAGAGCCATGAACCTGCCTTTGTGGTCACTGAGGATTGGCTTCTGAGCGAACCGAGGCGTTGGCGCGTGTCCTCGTCGCTTAGCAGCGCTGCGAGCCGCTCTTTCACGTATACGCACGGCCTGTCTGTGTTGGTGAAATCGGCTGTGGACTGGCGCGGCTGCGTAACGAGCTCGTGGTACGCGTCTCGTAGTTGCGTTGTATCGAGGTTCAGGGGAGATTTGTCCGCCTTGAAGAGAGCTGGGAGGCGGACGGAGACGTCGGTTTCGTCCCAGCCGTTCCAGTTCTTGAATACCACATCATAAGGTCTCTGCAATCTGGCATCAACGCGCTTCGAGAAATCATAGCCATACGGTGCTGCTTTGCGGAGAGTCAGATCGACTTTGAAATCTCGCCCGTCCACAGTGGATGCAAACCGCCGCTCCTCACCAGGCAGCTCTCCCTGCTTCACATATCCATAGCAGAGCAAAAAAGAATAAATCAGCTTCCAATCCGCACACCCCGCGAGCACGACAGCGATGACCTCGCGCCCCCGCTGGAAGAAATCCCCGCGTGGAGTAAAGTTGGTGTTGAGCGTGCAGTCCAGCATGACACTCCACGCGTTGAAGATGGCGTGGTACCTGCATTGCCACAGATCGCGCTGTCGAGGTCCCCACACCCAAGTCATCCCAGGAGCCAAATTCGCCCCGTCTGCAGCGTGCTCAGGGCGCCAGTGCTCCTCGAGAACCGACACGACAGCGTCGCGGACCTGCTGTCGCTTGTCCTGTTTCAGTGTCCAGGGCGCAGAGTCGACGACGTGGCATGTCAATACGTTACCCCCGGGGGACTTGGAGGCGGATTGTGCGACGACAAGCAGCGTGTGCTGTTCATACTGCCACGGTAGTAGCAGAACGCCATCCGTTAGCAGCTTTGGATCGCTGTCTGACCTGACAGCTCCTCTTCTTTGCAGTGATTGCCCAACCACGGCAGTGCCTTCTTCGGCGCGCTGCAGTCGGTTCAGGGCGCGCGCGACCGTATCGATACTGTCAAAGACGTCTTTTGAGCTCAGTGCGGGTCCCTGGGAGAGGTCGACGCTGCTCTGATCTTCGATGTGGACTTGTGCTTTTCTTGCGGTTATCTCTTTGTGGAAGAAGTCGCACGCATTGAAGTCTTCATCGAGTTCTTGACTTTCGATTGACCCTCGTGCTGTTGGCGCTGTTCCAGCAAGAGGCTTGGTAGGACCCGACGCATTTGCTTTGAACGGAGTAGCGCCGTTCTTGGGTGCAGAGGGGGTCGGGGCTGCTGGTGGGTTTGTAGACTGGGCAGCGCGGTTGAATCGGTTGGACTGCTCGACGAGGCGTGCTGCGATCTCCGCCAACTGCCAATGAGCTGGATTGGCGAAAGGAGGTGGGTCACTTAAGAGCTTGTCAGGCGTCTCGTCAGCTGGAAACAGAGCCGAGTGTGCTATGCCCGTGCCTGTTTCGACAGCTAGACAGGACGTAGTGTCCGCGTTGGGGCCGGCCAGCTCTGCATCGTCTGCCTCCTTTTGCTCTTTGATCGCGCGCTCAAAGCTCCTTCTGCTCTGCCTGAACCGTCTATCAAGAGGCGGAAGCACATGATCTACTTCATCCCCTGCCGGCTCCTTAGCTTCGATAAACCGTGTACACTTGAAGAACGCAAGCAACAATTTCCAGTCTAGCGAATCCCGTCGGGCGATATCGAACAGCCATTGCGCTCTTGTGAAGAAATTTTCGCCGCCGTGTTGGTCCGGCGTGAAAGCAGAGTCGACACGCAAGCCCATCGCGATAGCCCATGCGTTGAGAATGGTGAAAGTAGAAGCATCTTCCTCATTCGCGCCCTGGGCGCATGGAGCCCAGGTCACAGACAGAGGAGCATCGCCCTCCTGACCTTCCTTCTCGCTAGCGACGCCTGGCCTCGAGTCCTGTCTTAGTATCAACTCGTTAGCGTGTGTGACGAGTGTCGCCCTCTCTGCTCTCTTCGATCGCCATGCCATCGGGTCCAGAATCCGCAGTTCGGGCTTCGCAACATCGTTTTGAAGAACGATGAGTATGACGTGGTAGTTCTGGTGCGGTACAGCCGTGATGAGCGTCCTCCCGGGCCGAAATTTCCGACCGGTGTACGTGAAGCTGAAGCCTAAGGACGGAGCCTGGCGAAGATTGATACTTGTCAATACGCGAGGGATAAGCTCGTCGAGACACATACGCTGAGGGGCCCATAAACGACGTTTCAGGTAGCCACAATTATCCTCGATTGCCTCCCCGCTGTCGTCCGTCCACTCGTCGTCACTAGGATGCTCGGCCTGGTCGTCGAGGTCTAGAAGACCAGTCGCTGACCTCGGTGGCCGTCTTTCGGATGACGACCAGGCGATATCCACGATACCCTCATCAACATCCCCATTCTCGTCTCGCCCGGAAAGCTCAACAGCATCTGCCTTAGCCGCCGTTTTCCTAACGAAATCAAGATCAGCTCTCGTCCGGAAGAAAAACAGCGGTTGCGAAAGAAGCTCAATAACCGTGAACTGCCGAAGTGGGCCAATGTAAATATCAGAGTTCCCTTCGTCATACCTGTCGTGAGGCGCATCGTTGATATAAGTTTGTCCGTTGATTGTGAGCTTCGTCTGCGGTGGGACGACAATGAAGTATGCGTAGGGAGTGCTCCTGTCGTGCTCGGCGCCGGGCGGTAGGCGGCGGATGAAGTTGATTCGAGCATGGTCCTGCCTATGAGGAGAGTGCCGAAGGGTACTTGGTGGTTTGGATCAGTGATGACCGCACAGTTCATGAGTCGCTGACTTACACATCTACCTGGTAGTCGTGAGTCACTGTGAAGATAGCGTCTGTCGATGAAGTCGACGCTACAACAGCGAATTGCTCGTCGCCGGTTCCAAACGCGCGTTCAAAAGCTGCTCGTTGGTATGTTCCTGGTACAGTGTCATCATTAGGTGACTCGGTACGCCTTTTGATCCGATTGAACAATTGCACCAGACAGTGACTGCTTTTGTTTGGGTCCGAGCCGGCTTCCATATCCGGTGACCCCCTTTTTTTGTATAAAGGGGATCGCAATGGCGAGGCGTGGAATGGCACGCGCAGGGTACGCGTGCGTGACCAGTGTCGATTGGAGAATAGGGGCACGAACTGTGTGATTGCCGCACTGTCGTCGATGGTTTTGTTGTCGGCTTTTGTGGGTAAGGCCCATTCAACGTGTGATGGCTCCGTTCCGTCATCTAGAGTATGAACAGTTGCTGTGTGGACTGGATTTCCTCGTGTCTGTTTCACTACTGGCGCTTCGGCCTCGGTCTTTGATCGCGTAGATGCCGATGTTGAAGTTGGTGCCCTGGCTTTCTTCGACAAGCGACCCTCATCTTTCCCCGTTGATTTACGCTTGTGTGCCATTGCGAGAGTGTATATGATTTGGGTGTCCGATTATAAGATTACTGAGAACTCTGAGTGACTTCGTCCAAGTGGAACACAGGTATTGATGATGGCGACGGCGACTCTTGGTCTGCCCCGAACAATAAAGAAGCTGCCATTGTCAGTAAAATATTGGGCACGGGCCTGACTAGACAAAGCAGTGGTTGGGAAAGTCGATAAAATTATATATTGAGCACACAATGGTGTGCTATTTACTAGCAGCCAGCGTGCAGGCTCGTTGCTCTCGACGTCGGCATTGGGGGTATATTTCGGACGTGGCTGAGGGTAAGACAACAACCCCTCCTGCGTCAACGCTTTGTAGCGGACGAAGGTGACGCAAGCTCTTTATCTGTATTTGAACGGTAAGTGCAAGGGCAGCGTAGCATGTTTCAGACCCTAGATGCATCTCTTCGCGCAACCGGCTAGGGTTGACCGTAGCGAGCCTGCTTTTGAATGACCGCTGCGCCCAATAGACACGCTTTATCCACCATGTTGGTTTTGAGAAACTATTTTGTTTGTTGGGATTCGTAATCTGGCTTTGTTTGGTGCGATTCACGTCCCCGAGTACGGCTGCGGATACGTAGTCGTGATGGGATAGGGTATGTGGTGGTTGCTGTAGTAGGGCTGACTGAGTTGATCGACGTGATACATCGGACCTGGATCTGAATGCATTGCTCTTATGATGTTGGCAGCATCGACGCAGGACGATGTATTATAACAAGAGGCATAGTCAGAACCGTTGGTGTAGGCTTGAGAATAAGACCACGGTGGGTTTTGAGTTGACTCGTACCGGTAATCGTAATCCACTTTGATCTCAGGGCCTCGGGAGGTTATCGGTGCATAGAGCGTCGTATGGTATGAGACTGGAGGTGTGCCCATGCTAGACTCTATGGAGGTGGGACTCAAAGATTCGCAGCTGCTCAATGTAGCTGGACAAGAGGGAGGGATACTGAGTGACGGTACCGAAGGCAAGTGTCCGGGTATCGATGCGCCTCTTGCTTGTTGCGGTAGCGGCGTAGACGATACCACACTATTGGTTATGCGTCGATCGAGTGCGTTGCTGAGAGCTGATGTTACTGAGACCTGTTCAAACGACTTGACTGTTGGGCCACCAAGTGCCGCCACGATGTCCGCGTCAGACACGCCATGTTTTGAGAGCAGAGAACGGAGCTTCTTGTTCTCATCGAGGACCTTTCTCGCCGCGTTTTGAATTTCTGCCGACGCTTCGATGCCGGCTTGGTCGCAATTCCGCAACCTGGCCTCAAGCTCTTGGAGATACTCTTTTCGGCGAGCGCGAGACCGTCCTGTATGCGGTCTGTCAGCGAATTATCCGAAGAGAACCACACAACAAGTGACCCATTGAATGTTGATCTGAATGTGTGGGCGAATCTCCAGTAGCACGGAAGCATTCTGTATCGACAACAGGCTGGGGCATCAAAGTAGTGGAAATTCTTAGTGCAACTTACGTTGATTATCTCGGATTCGAGCAAGGTTCTGTGCCTTGTGCTTCTAGGTGTCAACATAACACTTCTGTAGAGACTACGCAGGCTGACTCATACCGAAGATTTTAGATATTCACCCATATTAAATTCTAGTATTGGAAGGCTTGCAAGATGGGGATAAGAGAAGAATTATAGACACACAAGGCCTTGATAGGTTCGCTCTGAATGATGGAGTACATGGTAGCAAACATGGCACACGTAGATCTTAAACAGGTCCATAGGCGGCGCGCGAGTGCCACCTACACCTGACCTGCGCCAGTCTGTGCACCAGAAGATGCACGTTCATAGTAGGAGGTGTGTGAGGGCTGCAGTGGTCGGAGGGTCTGAGCGGGTAAGGCCAGGATATCGCGTTAGACCATTTTTGCTAGGCGAATGTTTCGCCTGCTATCGCTTACGTTAGCCACTCAATGGAAGCTACAGCCAACGAGGAAAGACGACCGCTGCCGTGTCGATAGCGTCTTGCACGTGAGCGCATTCGGCGGCTGATACCGTTTCAGGTGTCGATCTCAGCCTCGGAGATTGGGGAGATGAGAGTTTTTCCAGCTGAGCAATGCTGCGCCGCAGCGGTGAACACAGCTGTCTTCTCAACTCTTGAAGCTTTGGTCTCCTTCCCCGATCTTTCATCTCTCATCATCAGGTTTGCTTTCTAGCTTCGGCGCTCGCACGGGACCAAACACCAATCGTCGTCGGTCGCCGAGTACCTCGATATTAGCTGCGATGGCTATCTGGAGACGGTTGACGGCGTCGTATATGGGACAATTCGATCCCACACATAGATTCGAAACATCCTGGATCCTTTCGCCTGGCGTTCTCTTTGGAGCTCGTGCTTTACTCTCGCTATACGCGTTCGTCACGTTATTCACAATCTTTGGATGGAACGGCACCCATGGCAGATCAGGAGACTCGCAGCGCTCGTTCTCGTACTTCACTCATTTGACGTATTGGGGCCTGGCATTCTACCACGCATTCAGCGCTGCACACACTGTCAGCTATTGGTTGACTGGGACACCTTTCCTGGCTCGATGGCCAAAATGGCTCCAGGTTGCCCATAGCATGTTCTACTCCACTGTTGTCATATATCCATGGATTGTCACTGGTGAGTTTTCAGATCCCTGTGCTAGTATGCTTCCATATTCGGACAGGAAGTCTCGCATAACGCATTCTACCTTTTCGGATGTTTGGACGCCTTCATCTCCAACTTCGCAAAGTGGCAAGTGAATCTGGACTGACCATAAATAGCCGTCTACTGGGGTATCCTGGCTTCGAACGGGTTTCCCACCACCTTCTCGTTGTGGTCCAATACGTCTCAACATGCGCTCAATTCGGCATACGCCTTTTTCGAGATCGTCTTCCCACGGACTGAACCACTTCCTTTCCCCAACATCATCCCTGTTGTCATCCTGCTCGCCTTGTATCTTGCCTTGGCTTATGTCACGTTCTACACGCAAGGTTTCTATACTTACGGGTTCCTTGACTTGCGCAGCAATTCATCTGGTATAGTGGCTGCCTACATCATCGGCATTCTCGTAGCTGCTATCGTCATTTTCCTCATTGTTAGATATCTTATCTTGTTGCGTGTCTGGATAACAGAAAAAAAGTTGGGCATGACAGGAAAGTTTTCTCACCGTGGCACAGTCGAAATGGCGGACGAGGAAGCCGAGAAGGGTGTGCCCATGCAGGATGTCAGTGCAAAGTAGTTGAGGGTCGTCGTTCTCAGATTCTCAGCGTTCTCGCTGGGAGTATTTTCAATACGTATCAGAAGCCTTCCGACTGCAACTCTCTAATCCGTCGTTCCTTTTTCTTGGCCAAAATCCCTGCTGTTCTCAAACGATCGATCAAACGGTCCAAGGCTCGATGGTCGCGACTCAAGCCACAATGCAATGTCTAGGAGCTCTTGTTCACGCATCAATTGAGACCTTGTCCTGGATCGACAGGCTCCACGCATCCCACTTTGCCATTCTGGTCACGGCGGCCATTAGAACAGCTTACCCCAACCCACTCTTCTTGCCTTGATGGTCTGGCTCACACGGAGCGACGGCTCAAAATCGACAGTATGCCGCGACTTCCAGCGTCCGTTGAAGTATGCCGCCGGGGTGTTCGCTCATCTGACCGGCGATAGCGCAGCGCGAGCGATCAGCGCCCATCACTAGGACGTTGACCTCGGAATTACGGGCTGTCACAATGCTGCCTTTCGGTTCTTCACTCCGATTACAATACAGAAGTTTGGTGTAAGAACGGTACCGTCACCAAACGCAATTACGAGCTATACGACTCTGGTAATGGTCAGAAACAACATAGGATGGTATTGCTACGGCGCTACCCGACGCACCGAGCATGAGGCGGTTCCCACCAACTATCCCCTGCATGTAAACTTGTTCGTAGTGCATGTTGTCGCTTGTCCTGCAGGAGAAGGCCCAGTTTCAGCTTCTAGAAGGACGCTAAAGTTCGTTAGTCACAGTGCTGACAGCTGCAAGATAAATGCCTCTCGTGCACATTAACGATTGGCTGAGAGTATTAGCAAGGTCAAAAATCCAAATTGTTCTCCTTGTAAAGCATTTGTGGGCATAAGCCGTTGGCAAACTCGTAGGAGCTTTGTGTGATGACAAGCGACCTAGAGTCTGTCAACTCTGCCATGACAGTAACGTGTTTTTCAATGTTGTATTGAGCCAATTGCAACCATCACCACTTTGGAGCACCATCTCCTGGGCGAGCAGGTGCAGAGCTGGTACAGCCAGTCACAGGCCTGAGTTGTGGTGCTAGGTGGCTAGCCTTACGCCCGAGTGATGCAAACCTTGCCAACATGGGCTAACCGTACTGTTTCAGATTCTTACAGCTGTCAAAGATGGATTTTCGTTTGTGGACCTGATAGCAGATACTCGCCTTGCTGTAAGCATACGTACCCATTGTTTGGTGTCGAGGGAGCATCTATCTAATGTAGTCAAGAGATGCACGACTCAAATCAACTTATTGATGGACATCAATTGATAGATACACAGTCAATCCCTGGCGCTGGACAACCTCATAATTATAGACACGTGCCGAACCACGCTTCCGAATACCTCTCCCAACAGTCCCGGTGAACGGGGACTTTACGATGGCTATCACGAACATCGAAGCTTGTGCCATACCATAGAAGGTCATAGTATGGAAGCACAGACTCTCGCTTCGTTGGAATGCATCCTTTCAATTCCATAGGTCTTCTCCATTGGGTAGTCTTCCCCTGTGTCACGCGAAACAGGCGCACAGCTTGCGGCAGAACCGTCCGCAGAGCGACATGGGCATCCTAGTAGCGGTCTGTAGTAGTTTCGCTTACGACATTGGCTACGCAAAAAGTCTATCTTGTCAGGGAAATCGGAGCCGGATGTGACGTATCAAGGAAATGTCTACTTGGATAAGTCAATACAAGCTGGGGGTTATGGCAATTGCCCCACCCTGCCAACTGTCAATCATCCAAGGTTACAGAGCGCCAGACTCAGAGGGCGCATTCACACACACACCAAACGCCGCTTGTCACTTCAGACCCCACGTTTTGCTAGTCAGGCGAGAGGTCTCGGACCCTGGTGATGATTGCGACTGCTTGCTCATAGTCTATACCACATCTGTAGGGCTGTTCCGCTCCGATGAACGACCATCAGTTTCAGATCACGGAGTGCATGTGAACGCGCTGATGGATGCGCAGATCTTCCTGTCGCAAGCGGATGATGAGAAACCGGGGTTCCAAGAACACCTAGTCGATACTTCTCGACAGAATACAGCGTCAATTTATCCAATATCACAAGGCGGGCGCGTTGTTATGACAGCTGTATTGACGTAGCCATCCTGACACTACATCTATGCAAGCCACGCCACCCTCGTTACTGCACTAACCCTAGCCTCCGAGCCTTCAAACCTTGTCCTACGCTCTGTTCCTAGGATGGCTTGTTCCCGTCCAGCCATACGCAGCTGCGATGATGCCTGCGTAACGTTGCATGTGGGCTCGCATTAGATCATTCGGTTTCCAAACGGCTGCATGGGACGGTTCGGAGCGTGGGGGACTCAGTTGAGACGTGTTCGGTGGGCACCGGTGGATACGGTCGATGCCGACGGATATAATGAAATGCGATGTGCGGTCTTGTGCCACAGATGTGATGCTGTTGCGAGCCTTTGGGAATATATTGTCCGTATACAGATACATTGTGAAAATTCGCACCGAGACGTTCGTAGCAAACTGATCAGAGCGCTTGAAAACCCTACGTGTGAGCTCTGAATATTCCCGACATTATTTCAATACTTGAGTGAAGACCTAATTTGGGAATTAGCCGAGGTTTCAAGTCTAGCAACCACCGTCCTTGACCTCCGCCTCGCCCTAACATAACGTAACTCGCCAATACCCCCAGCCTGCGTCCATTTCCATTGAGCTACCCGAGTTCCGGGACTCTCACGACTCGACGATGATAGAGACCGTGCTTATTGTCCGTCATGCTGTAGGTACCTGAGTCAGATATGCGTCTTACGAACACTACAACTTCACGATCCACATGCTATCCGCGGAGTCTGTTCCGGTACTTGCAACGCGTAACTGCATCTCCTGCCTGTGCTTTGCTACTTTCCATCTACCTATACACAGACCTCCGTGACTACGGTAGCCAAACTTATTGCTCTCCACCCCTTGACAATGACATACTTTCTGACAGCGATGCCATACCACAGTTTCGGTCAAACTGGAGCGTGGACCCTACAACAGGGCAATACACCGCATTGCTAGTCAAATCTCCGACCGGCATACCGACAGATCCTCCGTTAACGTCGAAAGGGGTCCAGCAATCAAAAGAGCTCGCTGAGTACCTCTCCAAAATCTCGCCACCGGTAGATGTGATCTACTCGAGCCCCTTTTATCGCTGCCTACAGACGCTCAAGCCATTTACCGACAAGCATTTTGGTGGCGGCCAAGCGAATGGAAAGATCAGAATCGATCGAGGGATCGGGTATGTTGCTGTCGTCATGGTATGCAGCTTTTCAATTGCTGATGTGAACTGCCTAGTGAATTCTTTGGCCGCGCAGATTGGGAACATCCACACCCACCCACACTAGACACACTGACTCCTCACTTTGAGCACCTCGACCAGGATCATGTCTCAACGCACATACCAGCTTCGAAAGGCGAGATGATTGCCGAGCTTCACGAGCGTGTTCGGAAGGCTCTGGATCACATCATCACCACGCTGGATAATGACACAGCACAGCCCAAGACGCTTCTGATCTGCAGCCATGCCGCCACAATAATAGCAGCTGGGCGAGTACTGACTGGCCAGATGCCAGATGATCCAGACACAGACGATTTCCAATGCTTCACTGCAGGGCTATCGAAGTTTGTTCGCAGGAGCACCGACCCTGCAAGCGGTGTAGCTGGCAACTGGGACTGTATCCTCAACTCTGAGACATCCTTCTTGTCAGGAGGTGCTGAGCGAGGCTGGTAAGTCCATGAATGTTTCTTTCCTTTCTCACGTCCGAAGCCTCATGCTGTTAGCATGTTCCAGTATCACAGGGAGGACTGGCCCAGTTCTGAACTCACATCGTCTGGTGGGAGCAGGAACCCTTCTCTACTCACCATTCCGTTACCAACCTGTATTGAGCCTACCGAGACGACAGTACCCCAACTACACGACATCGCTGACCAACTACACGGTTAGGAAATTCAATGGCGACGAGAGCTTTGTGGCATTTCCGGATGATCCAGCGGGAGGGGCGGAAGCATCCAAGCTCTAGAGAGTATTTGGATTAAGTCGTATCTCGTATAACGCTATCAAACGCAGCATTGCGGTCGGCAGTTGACAGATACCATAGAGTTTAGCATTGTATCCCAACATTCCAGTAAACAGCACGTACCCACGAAGATCACTTGGCACGACTAGGTATCTCATGATCGCATAACGTGATAAAATACACACGGGTTGCTAGCCCCTGCATGTCGCACCTTCTGTCCCCGCCAACAGCCAGGTGGACTGACAAGTATGTACCTACGTACCCAGAAGCCATAGCGAACTGCTTCTACGCCCACTGTGCATATTCCCGCCACATCCTGCGCAGCGGTGTATAGTCCGTACTGTCTGCTCTTACTCGCCCTACACTTAGCCCTACACCAACGCCGCAGCTGCTCGCATCCACGTTTCACATGCACCGACCCTGCCTTGCCGACCTGTACCTCGTGGTCCCGAGCAGCAGGAACCTTCCCGTGCGCACAGGTGTCGTTACCAGACCAAAGCCGCCGCACGTTTGTGGCGGTGTGCTTTGAACCCAGATGTGAGGCCAGAAAGAAGATGCAGGGAGGAGATCGACGGGCGTGTGCGGGAAGGGTTCCGAAAGCAGGTGTGAGCAAGCCATGTACCAGAGGGAAAAGGACCGATTGAGCGAGCTGCGAATCCGGGGCAGCTGGAGTGCGGAAGCTGCGTGACTTCACTGCGCGAGGAGGAAATGCCGCGTCATCGCAGCGTGTGGAGTGGAGTTGCGCCTCTGCGATGATGGGAGATGCAGTTGTGAGCGCGGTAAGAGGCGGTTTGACCATTGCGATGCATCGGCTGTTGCTTCGATTCCCACTTCTCCTGTATGCACACCAGGTGCAATGAGAGTCTGGTACTCGCCGCGCAGAAGATTAAGCTTCCTGCCACGAGATCAAACGCCTCTCATCACACTCCCACTCCCACCCCAGCCCTTGCTAGCAAAGCACCAAGGAGAAACTTGAGCCCGCGGCCGAACACCGCGGAGAAGTGGAAGCAGGTTGTCGAGAGCATCACGAGGATCTGGAATGAGCATGCACGGTCTGGAGGTGGCGTGGGAGAGGGAAGGCTGGACAATGAGACAGCGCTGCATAATGTATTTCTGATGGAGGATATTGCCGCGGGGTCGGAGCAGGGGTTTGTGCTGCCGACGGCAAGGAAAAAGATGGGGAGTGGGCGAGAGAGAATAGGGAGGAGTGTGAGAAGAGGGCGAGGGATGGGGATGAGAGTATGGAGGTGCTGCTGCAGGAGTATAAAGCAAAGTTGAAAGGATGAGATTGTTGTGATTTGACTCCTGGGTCTAGCAACCCGTTTCGGTGGACATTATTGGTATCTTGGACGTACGCAGACGTCGTCTAAATGCGAAGAGCGGTCGCAATTGCGATGCTTTGGCAAAGGCTTTACTGAGATTGCCTACAACGGCACGTCTTCCATCATCTGCAGGGCACCTTCTCTCCCGACTGTGATGATCACGTCTCCAAGCGTTTTTGTCGAGAAGCCAGCTTCGGAGTACCTGAAGTAGTAGTCCCACTTCCTCTTGAAGATCTCTGCGCTCTCGTCATCCATGCCTTCAGCCTGCTTCTCTTTGATCAGCTGCGGTTTGATCCTGCTGTCCCAGTTGTTCAGGAACTCTTCTCTCCACAAGCGAAGCGCTTTCGAGTAGTGCGGCCCAATGTTCTCGATGCTGTCGACGACGAGCGAGCCACGGGATGCGCTCTGTATCGATGAGACGAGCTCAGAGACCGCGGGAAGGTGTCCGCCGGGAAAGATGTAGCGGCGAATAAAGTCGTCTGATTTCGCGTAGGCTTCGTACCGTCCATCGGGCATGGTGATGCATTGGAAGCATGCGACACCGCCTTCCTTCTTGAGCAGCTTGTCCACACATTGGAAGTACGTCTTCAGGTAAGCCTGGCCGACTGCCTCCAACATCTCAATCGACACAACCTTGTCGAAAGCCCCCGTCTCTGGTACTTCCAGACTTCGGTAGTCGCACAGCAGCACTGTGATCCTGTCTGTCATTCCAGCCTCGCGTATCCGCTCTTCCGCCAATTCTTTCTGCTCAATGGACAGAGTCAAGGATGTCACTCTACAGCCTGTTCGCTGCACGGCTCGCATGGCGAAGCTGCCCCATCCTGTGCCAATCTCCAGTACATGGTCTGTTCCCTTGATATGAGTATTGTCGATGAATCGATCGAGCTTACGCATTTGTGCATCGTACAGGCTCTCGCCTGCAGATTGTGGGTTCGATTTCGGTAGCCAGATGGGGCTCGAGTACGTCATGTCCGGGGAGAGGAACGCGCCGAACATCTCGTTGGAGATGTCGTAATGTGCCATGATGTTCAATTTCGCATTCTTGAGGTTGTTGCTGCCACGGACTAAACCTGCTAGCCCTGCGGAGATGGCTGCGGTGACGTTGGAGCCATTGCCAAGGTGGTTTCGGTTGATGATAAAAACCTAGAGCCGTCAATTGTGCAAAGGGCCACTCGTGTTGTTGCGCTCACCTCAAAGAACTTGGTCAGATCAGGCGAGCTGACCTCTCCAAGCATGTAACTTTCGGCGAAGCCCTTTGAAAAATCAGCACTGTGATTTCCTCTCGCCCAGCGTGTGTACACTCAACACGTACCATGTCAGCAAAGAGCGCCAAGCGGACCCAGAACTTGTCGTCGTGTACATGCAGATATGCAACTGGGACGCCTTCCTTGTCAGCACCAAAGACGTTCGAAGCCTTGCTGTCAACGCCTTCAAACAACACCAGCCTTCCAATTTGTATGTTCTGAAGCTGGGAAAGTGTGCCATTCTTGCATAGTGTCACCAGTGGTTGCCAGGCTTGGGTTGTGAGTGCGCTGAGAATTGCGGAAGCGGGCGCTGCCAATGTGTCGAGGATCGCCATTGTGTGATTCAGTTCAAGTCTCCAAGTCGAAGCAGGTTGGAGAGAGAGGGACAGGTAGCTGTGGTGATCTCAAGAGCTACAAAAAGTCGCCGCAAAGGTTCGCTGTCACGGTTTAAGCACGCGAAGCTGAGACCTTGGAGGAAGGAGGAGATAAGCCTAGTGAATCTTCCATGACAACCGGCGCGCTTGATCATTTGAGTAGATTCGCGCCGCCGTACCAGCGACTCGAGAGCCGACGCGGTATTTTGGGTTGCGCCGGCGCGTCTGGGCTGCGATGCTTTCGTCTGGAGTGCCGAATCGGCGAGGGTACTTGACCATTTCGAGTGACCGATGACGTTATGGATCGAGTACGCAGTGTGGTGAGCGTTGAAGTGCTCAAATGCATTTACTTCAACCACAGCTAGGTGGCTGCCCAGATGGCAAGCATCTGTACGGCGAATCTTGTTCTTGGCTAGCAACAGTCCAACAGATTCAGGACATTTGCTGTGCCCTTGGAGAGCTTGCATCTCAAGTCTGCCGAAGCTTCGGCGATGGCGCCAACTAGCGGGGAACTGTCGGAACTTTAAACAGCGACATAGCACCGAGCGTGTTTCAGGTGCGATTGTGTTCAGGACTGTGCGGTTGCATGCCAGCATCAGGTCGAAAAGTTCGAGAGTGGACGCCGGCTATTGAAGTATTCGAGGGAATCGTCGCATCGTCGGCCAAGCTCGGGAAAGGCTCATGTTGAAGAGCAGTAGGAGCACCCCTCTAAGAACACCGGTCGGTCTGTGACAAGCAAGTCGTAGTCTTCTTTCTGAGCTTCCCTGCCATGAGATTGGACAGTTTGTTTGCTTTGAGCTGCTGAGTGCTCATTCTCCGAGAAGGCAATCTCGGATGCTGGAGACGAGGAATCATTGCAGAGCTGCTTCGTGGCTTCTCTGTCCATGTACTTTGGGCAGGAGAGTGTACAAGAGGGAAGCAAGAAGCATAGGGTCAGTAGATAGTAGATAGTGGCAAGTTTATCTACATTTGCATCGTCATGTTTACCATGTGACAGCGTCGGCAGCATGTGCCGTGCCTGCTCCGCGGCGACACGCTTCGACGCGTCGCACGCGTAAACTTCCCACCACCACCACCACCACCGCCCGTTGCTAACCAAAGCAAGAAACGTCATAATAAATACTCCAACACGCCGAAGAAAGGCCACGAAAAGAAACATCTGCAACTGTCGACTGGTTGGCATGTAATCGAAGCCTCCCACTTCCACTCCGCAACCTTTTCAGCTCGCCGTTCGCGACACACACTCTCACCATGCTCGCAATACAGAAGTCCGACTCCAAGCACTGCACGCCCCACCTCCTCCCCGCGCGCATAAACCACAATGGCCCGATAAACTCGACACCCCAATACTGGGCGCCCAGCGTCGACGAGAAAGGTAGCACCACTCTCTTCCACCCACTTCATTTAGCACCCACCAGCCTTCCACCAAACACCGACCTTGCGCACTGACTGTCCACAGGCACACGACACGTCCACTTCCGCGGCCGCCACCTCCACGGCACCCACCTCGCACTGCCCGAAAACTACACCGGCGCCGTGCTGCACACAACGGATAGACTCGCCCCAGCACAGCCCGCGCACACGCGCACAGCGGACGCTTTCAGCGCCAACGAGGACGAGAACGACACCGAGGACGAACCAGATGCGCGTCCCGAGGAAGTCAAGATCGCAGTGCAGATCGGCGACTTCGACGCGCTGGTGGTGTGGGGACACGGGGCGGAGGTGGACGGGGAGAGCGACGCGTTCGTCAGGGGGATGAGGGAGTGGATTGGGTTCGCCGAGGCCATGCACTGTGACGAAGACCAAGACCAAGACGAAGATGAGGACGAAGAGGGGGTCGGAAGAGCGAGGAGAGACACATCGTGAACGGACCAAGCATTGGCGGGAACAGCGTGGGGAACTAGTACAGATCCCCCCACCCCCCGAGATCAAACGATATCCAGACACAGGTAGCGAGCACGAGCATGCGCGCCAACAACGTAGATAGCGCACGGCTGTGCAGTGACCTAACGGTGGTCTGTATCAGGACGGCGGCAGAGTGCCGATTGCAGCTGGCCTCTTTTTTAGAGAGAGGGTCAAGGAGGATGTATCCAGACCAACGGCGCAGATCAGCAAACGTTGCATGCGTAGATGGAGGACGAGTTGTGTGAAGCTGTGATTGTGGGTTTGCGAGGAGGTAAGTCACGAGGGGAAAACATCTACTTCGTCCCCTCCATCTCATGCTTACTTTCTCACGTGAACTCTTGTGACGCATCTTGCGCGGCCAGGACATGCACCACGGCGTCTGAAAGCAGCGAGCGGCATGTGACAAGAGGCAGCCTAACGAAGCAACACAATTGGTGTCCACCTATCCGTGACGATTCATATTTTTCCCCTTCTTTACCACCACTACCAACCACCGACACAAACGCTCTCAATAGCAGCGTAGCCTTCGATACTCAGGCTGCCTTGCCTGCCCACAGAGCCCTCGGCATACATGCACCTGGGTCCAGGGGCCGGGCAGTCGACATGATATCCTAATCGCAAGGGGGAACAACGCCGAGGACCTGATCATGCTAATGCACCCAGAAACACACAGATCCTGGACTCCACGCTGCGCTGAAAAGCCAACCGTACGGCAGACTGGTACGAACATTTATGAAGACGACAGCCAATGACGAAATAGACAAAGCACGCGACGAGTGATCCAGCTCCTCACCTTGACATTCGGACCCCAGTCGTCCACGCAGCGATCCGCCATGGCTCCCCATATTCCGACAAGGTCATCCATGAGAGCGCTCTTGATTCTAGGAGGTTGGGTGACGCCTAGTACATGTTCGGGGGTCCCGGACGACCTGGTTGTTGCTGCCGGGGACCAGGGCCACCAAATTGGCCGTCAAACATCATTCTAGGATCGTCACCTCGCATGCCCGGAGGCGGTCCATATCCAGGTGGAGGGAAGTAACCTTGCGGCGGACCCGGCATGCCGTTGCCGCCAGGGCCTCCTGGGCCTCCTGGGCCTCCTGGAAAGCCCGGTGGCATGCCACGCATGCTTCCACCAAGCTGGGGCAGACCAGGGGGGTGAGGTCCAAGGGGGGTGTTGACAGCTGAGAAGCTTGGTCCTCCTGGTCCCATCTGCTGCTGGGGGTTGGGTCCACCAAACCCGGGCGGTTGGCGCATAGGGCCTCCAAAACCAGGGGGCGGTGCAATGTTTGGTCGTTCTTGGGGTGTTGGTGGCATTCCTGGTTGGCCACGACCACCCATGTAGGGCATGTCAGGATGCTGCTGTGATGGGATACCCATATTGGTCAGTTGGCGGGGGATTTCGCCAGCAGTGTTGCGGCGCTGGAGGCCCAGTGTAGGATCCTCATGACCCGGGAAGCCCATCGGCAGACGGGGGTTCTTATTGCGCATATCCTGCTGTTGTTGTTGCTGCTGCTGCATGTTCAGCTGCTGGCGAAGCTCTTGCTCTCTGCGCTCAGCTTCCCGGCGCATCATGTCGCCCTCGTTAAACATGCGTGGATCTTCCATGAAGCCGGGTGGTAGTCCGCCGCGACCTTTCTGCTGTGGATGAGATCGCTGCTCGTGTTGCAGATTCTCAAACATGGCCATGGGCGGACCTCCGCGAGGTAGGTTCTGGTTCAGCATTTGCGGCGGGGTAGCTCGTGGCTGCTGCATGAGCGTAAGTAAGAAGTCACGCTCGCGCTGCTTCTGGCCTTGGTCCCGCTGTGAGTCTTCCCGGGCGCGGCTGTTCAGGATAGCCGCCAGGTTGGCATCTTGCGCGTTGTTGTTTCGCGAGGGGGGCTGCTGGAAAGGCGACGGGCCCTCTTGACGCCCAGACTCAGGTCGTGGCGGTCCGAACTGATCCTGGAGCGTGTTTTCAGGAGACATGCTGTTGAACCGCGCTTGCTGCGTGGGTCTGGTCTCAGGTGCACCGGGTCGAGGAGCTAAAATGTTTTGGAGTATGCTTTGTTGTTCCAGGGTGCGATTTGGCGGAGGCCTGTGGTTTTGCATTTCCGGTGGGGGTGACTGTTGAAAGTCTAACGAGATACCACCTCCATGTCCCCTGGCACCGTTCGGTGGCGATGGCTGATTCGGTGGTGCTGCCTGAGGACCGCCGACATTGACTTGACCAAGCATCTGCAGGATACGTTGGAAGCCCTGTTGGTCTTCGTTGACGTGGGGTACAGGCGATGCAGAGACTGGCGCAGGAGCAGGGCTCGGCGCGGCGGGCTCCTCAGACTTCGCAAACATGCTCATGAACTTTGAGGCCTTGGCCGGCTTCGCCTTGGCGGATATCGACTCGTTCTGACCCAGGTCGGCGCCCTTGACGTTGCCCCAGTTCCCAAAGAGAATGCCTTGCGTAGGTTCGGCTGCAGTTGGAGTATGCACCGGTGCCGTAAACATGGGCGGCGCAGCAATGCCTGTGGCAGTCGCAGGTTCGACGGGCACCTCCTTTGGCGCAGACCTCTCTTCAGCTGGTGTGTCCTTGGCTTTCATTTGTTCTTTCCAGCGCTCAAAGTCCGCCTGCGTCTTCATCTGAGGCTCCTTCTTCTTTTCAATCTTGGTGTCCATCCACTCGGGATCCTCCTCGGCCCTGTTTCCGCCTCGTTCCCAGTCGCGGTCATTGCGTTCACGCTGTTCACGTGGAGGTTGCTGCGTGCGTTCGCGCCAACCTCCCTGCACGCCGAATTTGGGCGCTTCTTCTTTTGTCTCATCTCGGCGACCCCAGCGCTCTGTCCGCTCTGTCCGTTCACGTTGGCCTCGTCGCGGAGGAGCATCATCTTCCAGACCACCTTCCGTCTTCTCTCGGTTGCGATCGTTGCGATCGTTGCGGTCACCACGCTCGCCATTGCGGTTGAAGCGCTCAAAGTCTTCCTGGCCCAAGCTCTTACGGCCCTTGACGCTTGTCCAACCCTCGCCGTCCTCTCGTGCACCTCGGCGGCCGTTGGTAATGCCCCTCTCTCGATTCCGGTCCCGATCGCCATCGCGTGACCATCGCTCGTTCTTGTCGCGGGGAAAGCGGTCGCCGAGCTGGTCGCCGTCGGTGGAGATGATGCCCGTGCGCTCCTGCTTGTCGCCCGCGTTCTTCGCTGCTCGAGCTGCCGATGTGAAGTTGAGCTTCGGCGGGCCAAGCACCGTGTCCTCGCCCGGTTCTACAAAGAGCGCGTTAATAGCAGCGACGAGGCCTGGGCCTTCAGACTTACGCATGCTCTGACGCCTCCCAAACTGGCCCATTGGGTTGATGAGGGGGCGATCTGTGCGATGCTCAGTAGGGGCTCCCTCGCCATCTCGTGCACCTCGAGTCCGGCGAGCAGTGCCGTTGTTGGCGGCGTGGTTGTTGTTGTTGTTGTTGGTGGTGGTGGTGGTGTTGCTTTGGTCGGCGGGTACGTCCATCCACTGCAGAATGGACGGCAACCCGTCGGGCTTCTTGACGAGCGGCGACTGACGCAGCGCTTCTAGCTGCTCCGCTGAGTACTTCATCCTCGCGACCGGTGTCTGTGGCTGGGCAGAGGCAGAGGTGGGGCAGACGGGAGCTTGCAGGCTCAGACGGGGTGGTTGTGGTTGTGGTTGTGAATCGTTTGTATGTGTGTGTTCGTAGGGTCGCAGTGATGGAGGGGTATGCTGCCTTCAAGCAGAGCCTGAGTGGAGCGCTCGATGCGCGGGTAGCTCGACAATTGCCGTCCCAAGTCCTTGCGCTCGTGTAGCAATGTAGTGGGGGAGCGGTGTGCGTGACAGTAACCTCGAGTTGTGGATACAGCAGAGGGGAGTGAGTCTATTGGCCGGGGGTGTTGTTAGATTGACGTTGATGTTGACGTTGACGTTGACGTTGACGTTGACGTTGACGTTGAAGTTGAAGTTGGCGGAGAGCTTCTTGTTGTTTCGAGGTGGGCGGAGCACGCAGTGGGATTGAACAAGGTGGACGCAACTCGAAACACCCCTGCCACTGAGGCGTCGATGAAAAGCGGAGAAGCACTTGCGCTTTCGCTGTCCGCAACGGCGTGCAATTGATTGGGTTTGTTGATATTCGGATTGCTGGCTGTTGTGCTGGGCGTAGCTGAGAGAGTACAAATAAGAGCGAACGTTTGTTGTCATGTGTCTGGCTCTGGCACCAGCACTGGCTGCACGTTGATGGCCCGCAGCGCTGTCAAAGGCCCACTAGCCTCCTTAGTCATCCCGGGACGTCATACCACTCTTGCTGCCTCAGGCCATCGTGAACCCTGAAAGACGTTGCGGGCAAAGCCGTACATAGGTAACTCGCTCCATGTTGAATAAGTGCAGTGCAGCTCCTTTGCTATGAGATACGTGACAACGCCTACAATGCACGCTCCGAACGCCCACGAGGCCAACACGCCTACTGTGCTCATGCTCCAACCTTGATCAGCGATGCAACAGCCTCTGCTATCGTTCCGTTGCTCCACTCCGCCACCCGCCCTTGATCACACGTCTCATGCACTCGCGATGCCAGCGTCCGCAGCATACGATGCCTTGGGTCGTGTCCATCAAGACACATCTGCACCCAGCTGACAACTCCACACCTCGTGACGAGCGTGGTACTCCCCCCAACCGCCGTCGCCCTCAGCAACAGCCTAATAATCTTCTCCTTCGCCGCACCGCTACAGGACCTCGACGCATAGAAAGACAGAAGTTGCTCAAAGATGTTGCTCTTCCTGAAGCTCTCCATGTCTCTAGACGTACGCAGTCCATCCACCAAGTAATCAAGGAACCAATCCACTTCCTTGTGGTACGCACCGTCATCTTCAGGCTCGCTACCCACTATGCTTCTGTACAACTTCCGTAACAGAAAATCAACGTCCCACGATGGAGCAGTGGTCAGGAACTTGTTGATCTTGCTAAACATGACGTGGGTTGGATCAGCGAGAATGCGCACGCTGCGTGCCGCGAAGATACCACCAACGTAGGGAAAGGGCGTAGAGCCGGTAGCGTCGACGGATTCCAGGGTTTCGCCGAGGACGAGGTAGATGGCTCCGAGGTCTTGCGTGAGGGAGTCCGGCTGCAATTCGTTAGTGGCATGGTCTGTGCGAAAGGGAGGGAACCTACACCTATCGTCGCCATCAGCTGGCGAACGTTACTGATGGCTTGTATCCGTATCTCTTGGTGTTTCGAGCAGAGACACAGTAGCAACTCGCCAACATCGCCATCCTCGATAGCCTCGTCAATCTCCTTCTTCCTCCATCGCGTCAAACCAGCATGCTTCTCATCTTCTTGCGGCGGTAGCTCGAGGTCCACCACTGCCCCAGCCTTGACTGGGGCTACAGCCTCTGTCTGAGGAACAGGCGAGGCACTTGATCGTTCTGAACCACTAAAGTCTGCACCGGTTGCTAGCTTGAGCGCTTCCTTCGCCCGTGCCTTGTACATCTTCCACAGGAAAGCGTCTTTCAACACTTCCTTGTACGCGTTGCCGGCTGACTCAATTAGACTGTCCCGTACCAAAGCTAACACTGACTCGTCCTCGCCAATGAGGTTGAACAGGTAGAGAAGCTTCGAAAGCCACTGGGCGAGAGCCTCAGCTGCGGGCCCCGTTGCAGACTCACCGCCCTTGAACGGCCACTGCTCGACCAAGGTCATCAGAAGAGGGCTAAGCGGTCCAATATCGGCGAGCGCTTGCGATGCCTTCGCGCACATGGCATCTAGGTCGTCGAAGTACTTGATCGGTACTTTGATGAACCGCGCACAACAGTCATCGAGGAAGTCAAGCACCTCTACTGAAGGCACAGAACCAGTGGCCGGCTCGAGACTGGCAATAAGCGCATCCAAAGCATCAGGCGCGGTCTTTGTCTGTAGCATCTCCTGGTCATGCAACACCGCGTTGAGCAATGACTTGACGCCAGTGTACAGTTCGTTCTCCTTCGAAGTGACCAGGAGTTTGAGAAGCGTGACAAATGGCGAGTGTTGCAGGGTCTTGGGCTTCTGCCACCAACGCATTGCGGGCGAGTGTCGTGCCATCTGAATCCAGTGCTCGAGCTCCATGACACGGAAAGCTGTGTCCTCTGGTGATCCTGTGGGCTTCTCCACTTCAACCAGGGCGTTACATAGCGGCAGCGAAACGTCGAATTTCTCTTGCAGAGCAACTTGAGGTGTGACTTCGTAGTACAGCCTCAACAGTCTTGTGATTGACTCACGCTTCAAGGTTTTTAATCCAGGCTTCTTCAATGCTAGAAAAACGGTTCTTATCGTTGGGCAACGGCGGCTGAACTCTGCGACAAGACGCTGTGAAGCTTGCTCCCACTGTTTTGACGGTCGTATAGCGCTCGCCTCGTGCAGTTCCTGGGTCATGCTCCGCAGCTTCTGCAGCGCGACGATGAGTACGCGAATTGCAAACATCTGAACCAGATCTGAGCTGTGGTTCAAGCACTTTGTGAGCACCTGCTGGTTTAGCGGCTGAGGCAAAACACTCTGGATCATGGCTGCAACCGGAGGTGGCTGAGTGCGATAGTTCCTCTTTACGCCCAAGTACTTGGGCACCGGAAGTTGAATGGTCTGAAACAAGAATGCAGAGTATCCTATCCAGGTAGAGGTGAGATTGGGGTCGTAGTTGAAGTCCCTGCGTTTGATGAAGTAGTCTGCGACAAGCTCTGGGGAAGCCTTGAAGATCTCGATAACCAGCTTTTGGTGTGACGTGTTTGCGTATGGGCGCTGGCTTTGTATGAATTCTGACAGGATGACGTTGCGCACCCGGCCTAACCTGTCGAATGTCTCTGCTGATTCAAGTCCCAGCTCGTTGCCGTTATCGGCGGCTTCGTCAAGATCGCCTTCATCGTCGTCGTGTGTGGAAGGGTAGAAGCCATTTGTTGGCAACATGACGCCGTACGCTGGATCGGTGCAGACCATGCACAAAAACTCATGGGCCAGCTCATCTGGCGCTTTTTGGCCTTCTGAGAGCGAGCCTTCCTCCAGGTCGTAGTTGTATAGACCAGCAATGCGTGACAACGTCTTACCGTTCAGGATGCGGCTCTTGGTCTGACGTGGAATCGTCTTGTCCTGGAATACGTGACTTGTGAAAACATCGAAGATTTCGAAAACCAGAAAAGGGGGATCGGTGGCGAGGTGATCGAACACAGCTCGTGTGACGTTGGTGTTGGACAGGATCTCGACCTTGGCGCGTTCATCCTGCAGCCTCAGATGCGTGAGCAGGTAGCGGATGGCCGTAGTCCTGACGCTCGGTTTCTTGTGCATGTCCGCAACCGACATGCCCTTGTGCTCCTTCCACAGCGCAATGTTCCGCCCCAGTATCCTTGGCTCCAGCGTGAAGTCCTTCTTCGAGTAGACAGCTCTGGCGTGTGCGCCTTCATTGAACCTGGTGAGTTCGGTGAGCAATCTGAGAGCCGGTGAGATGACGTTTTCTTTGTTCGATGCAGCAGAGGTACTGCGGACTAGACGACGAGCAACAGAAGGCTGCAGTATGGTCTTGGCAAGTAGGGTGCCGTGTTCGCTGAGCTCGGAGTGGCTGGACAGGACCTTGAAGACGAGGGCAAGCACGGCGGTGACCTGGGCGAGGATGGCGTCGAAGTTGGTTTCAGCCGCCCAGTCCCAGGCCTGGATGAGGTTCGGCAGAAGCGTCTCGTGCTTCTCATCATGGCTCTTGCCCTTCTGTGTGTTGAGGTATTCGCCGAGTATGGCTCGCCGGCGGGGCACGTCATGCTCGTCGGCTGGGTAGAGGATCGAGTCGAGAAAGCGCTTGAGCAAGCTGAGGCCTGATGGAGTAAGTCAGGTGAAGGTGAAGGAGAAGGCTGGTTTGCGTTTCTCTGCGCATACCGTTGCGAAACTCGGCCGTCGCGTTCTGGTCAAAGTACAGGGCCTTCTGCAGGTCGCGCGCCGAGTGCACTTCCTCGGCACCTGCGCCATTCGGGCGTGGAGACTGGCGGTCGTGGCCACCTTCGATCCTCTGGCGCTTGGTTGCGTGCGCGCTCCCCAGATCGGTCTCGAAATTCGTCCGCTTCCCCATCGCTGCCGGTATACCAGGGTGAGTGATGCGCCGGCCACTGGCATGAGCTCGAAAAGTTGCGCACGCCTCGAAATTTCGACAGGGATCATGGGCGCTAGCGGGTTATTGGCCACCCAGGTTGAGCCTACATTGTGGGGTATCCAGGTCCCTTCTACACACACACCTTTACCTGGGGTCACTGCGCTCTACATGCTTGCTTCGCCGTGTGCATCGACAATGGGGCTTCAGTACATGAAAAGCGTTCATTCTGAGAGGACGAGTTCAACGCCAGAGCTATGCAAATTCCAAACCACATCATGGCACGTACAACCTAGAGTACGCAACTACCTTTGTCCGACAGCACACGCATGTCGTATAGTTCTTGCTTGCCAATCCCACACGACACTCGTCACAGAGCGACAGACATCCACAGGGCCACACGAGTACAGTCCTAGGCGTGAGCTGGCACACAACGCACTGAGGTCCTTCGGAGCCCATGCCCTCAGCTCCAGTGTCCCAACTACCCGCTGTACCCGAAGACCCCTGAGGAGCAGTAGCTTGCCTCTTACTGAGAATGAGATCTTCTAACAGTTGCTCCTCCTCTTCTGGTGTCATGTTGGCCGATGGTTCAAGCTGGTATCGAGACGTTGTCAGGATCCTGGCCTGGTCTTGATCGAGGGCTTTGCGGTATCGAGAGCGTGTCATAATCTGCGGGCTTTGAAGATGGCGAGACAGCAGCTGCGCTTCTTCGCGGTCCTCCTTCGACTTGGGGTCGAGAAGGCGCGAGAGGCGCGATAGGTCGATGGCGTTGTCCGCTGCCGGTGTCGCCTCTCGACTGCGCTGGTAAGAGTCCCGAGTGGGTGTTCGTTGCCCATCATCCTCGACATCCGACCAGTCGTCATGGTCGGTGGTAGCATAAGATACAACGCTTGTCGCATCGTCCTCCTGAGGCGGAACATAGTCGTTGCTAGTGTCCACATCGCCAAAGCGGCCACCATTGCGCCACCACGAGTACATGTAGTCATCGATGCGTTCGTCAGCCTCTCCTGCGTCTGGCGCGTCCAAAAAGCCTGTTTGACGAAGCCGGTTCTTGGCGAACGCTTCCGCGTCGAACTGAGCGTCAAGACGTACGCGGGTTCGGTCGTCTAGTGTCAGCCACGAGTCTACTGATGCTGCGCTGCGCTGTCTGTCCTTGTGCAATGACGAAGAAGTTCGCGACTCTTTGACCGGACGAGGACCAGCAAAGCGCCTGAGCCACCTTGGACGGTATCCCACCCTTAGCCTCTGCAACATTGCGATAGTCAGTCTAGCATGGATAAGCATGAGCAACCTCGCGATACCCCTGAAGAATTGCCAGGTAAGATAAAAGCGTCCTCTTCTTTGCTGAAGCCCAACTGGATCGCCATGCGACGCCGCACTGGCGGCCATGGGCGCAGCGTTCGCGCTTCGTGTCTTCCGCTCTCGTGCATAACCAGATGCAGTAGCTTCGACTGAGCCATGGTTGTTTACTTCGTCTTCGATCTCGACGCCCGCAGCTAGAGACTCTCCCTTCAGCTCCTCGGGTATGTTCGTCAGGGTTTGCCTGAATTGACGTCGGCGATCGAGTACTTCCTTCAATCTCTTCTTCTCAAGAAAAGTCATAGAATGGACGTTGATTCGAATGCCTTCGTTGAGAAACACGGCCTCACTCGCAGCAGTTAGAACCGTAAAGCCGACTTTGAGGATTGCGGTATAGAAGTCCTCGTGCCAGCTTATCGTAAGCGGCGCTATCGATGACAGGTGTATGTTGGCATGCAGATTGTTGTAGGCAACTTCAAATCGTTCTCTCCAAGTCATCGTCTCTGGTTGACCCGGTGGAGGAGCCAGCACGGTAACAAAGAAGGCCAGGATATAGATCAGCCCACAGGTGGCGACGCCAATCATGATCAGCAGATGAGGAATGAACCCGATGATACAAACAGTGGGGAATCGTAGCAGACCGACTGGGTTGTCAGACTCCGCGACAGCTTCCGTCAGTCGCACGAAGCTCCAGATAAAAGTGGCCATGTAGGCTACGCCCCACACGGCAGTCGTCACCAAACGGTATCGGGAGCGAACTCCAGCAATGGCCAACAAATTGCTAGTGAAATGGCTGACACTGGAGATGAGCGATAATAGGAGAACCTCGGGAGGTACGTTTGCGATTCTGTTGAGCCCGGAACGCGAGACCGAGACGAAAGTTCGATTCGGCACCAGAACATTCTTCGGCTGGTTGAAACGCGTAGGGTTGACAGTCAAAGGCTTGGTGACAACAGCCTCGGCTTCAGCGAAGGCCAGGGAATGCTCAAAGATTGCCATGCCAACCTCCTGGACAGGGGGACGACCTTGAAGAGCGCAAGACAACGTGTCAACGAACTGGCCAAAGCCCAATGACATGAATAGGGGCCAAAGCAGAGCGAGTGATCCATTGCTCCGCGTAGTGTCGGCAGCAGCAGGGAGCATGCCAACAGCTCGACACGAGTCTGTGGTACGCTCCCAGAACAGGAAGCTGGAAGCAGCGCGGTGTAGATAGCCTTCTGCTTCACTGAAGTCTGTGCTCAGGTACCTTCCTGCAGACCCATATTGCATCTCTGACCAGTCTGGGGACGTCTGACATCGTATAGCGCGAACCATGTTGAGGTTCTGCAGGGCAAACAGGACAAGAGGGGCGATGTAGATGGCGAGGCGTACGTGGAAGCGGTCGAAGGAGAGCGGGACGCGGCTAGAGGCGTAGAACTGGGTCCTGTTGAGGAGGATGGCCTGCAGGAGCAAGTCAGTGTAGGTTGAGTGCGGTGTGGCAGTGAACACACGATAGCAAACGTCGCAATGGCCCACTTGGATGTCATGTAGCTGAAGAAGCTGGCCACGTTCTTGAATGCCTGGAACATGCTGATGTCATCCTGCGACCCAGACGCTGATGCCGCCGCCGCCGCCGCCGCCGCCGCCGCCGCTACCGACTCCTGCACGAATCTGCTCGAGACAGTCGCGGCGGTAGCGTTGGTGGCATTCACCATGGTCGGCTCGGCAATGACGCTGCCACCGGAGCGCATCATGTCACCGAGCGAGCTGGCCTTGTCGAAGAGGCGCGGCAAGGCCATGAGAAGATCCGCTGGTGACGGCAGGAAGGAAGTCATGTTGGCGAACGCGCCTGGGGTTGGATCCATGGCGGTCCCAACTGCCACGGGGTTCTGCGCAGCCGCGCTGTAGGGGATGGAGCGAGGTGGGTGAAGGGAGGATCCTAGCAAGCCGAGCGCATGGCGGGTGCCAATCTAGACCGACCACCGAAGAAGACCTGGAGGGCGTCAAGCATGTGCGTTGCAGTTGGTCGTGTGTCGTGTGTCGTGTGAGAGACTAGAGTAGGCTGTCATGCGGAGGGAGGGCAGCAGCGACCGGACCAAACGCCGCGGTTGCTGCTCAGTCCCATGGCCCCACATCTCACCTGCACCGGACATGCACCACCAGCCTTCAGCCACACATGCCACCCAGCATGGACTTCCTTCAGCGCGCTTGTGGAAGGCTCTGTAGAGCAATGACAATGGCAATGCCCTGTGCAGGGGGACTTGTGCACACTGTCACCTGATCCACTTCCATCCTCACTGGACATGATCCCTTGCATAGCATGCGTCCTGTTTCTGTTTCTGCCATGGAATGCTTCTTGCTTCCTTAAGTACTCGGCCCACCCTTTCACCCTTTCACCCTTTCACCATATTCTTGATTCTGTCTTGCCAGCTCCTCACCGTCCCGACACTGTCTTTTCTGATCCAGCACTTTGTACCTGCTCCACCCACGCGTCTGGAAAACGTCCTTCATTTTGATTCCTGTCGTTCTTTTTGTCCTCGTCCCTTAATCCTGACTAACCCTAGCACCCATTGTTGCCGCCTTTGTCTGACTCATCTCGCCCACGGCGACGATGAAAGCCTTTGGCTATCTGATAGCTACTGCACCACTGCTCCACGGCACGCTGTCGCAGATTCTTCCCTTGAAGCAGCCTGCCCCTAACAGCGCTTTGGGCAACGGATGGCGATACAAGGGCTGTTACAGGTACGCTGCCCTCCACCCCATCGCAGTCTTCCCCTGCTCACACACATCAGCGATATCGCAATTGGCCTACCCCTCCCCCACGCTTTGGGCAGTGGTTCTTTCATGACCCAAACTCCCAACGGTGGCGTATCTTGCACAGCCTATTGTCAAGGCCTCGGTTACGCCTATGCCGGTACAAACGATGACCAGTGTTGTACGTCTATTGGAACTTGAGCGCTAGCTTGGTCGCTGCTGACCAAGTCTTAGGGTGCGACAGCGGCATCAATCGCAGTTTCTCACTTACTTCCGGCATCCTGTCTCCGATCGGCAATGCCGCTTGTCAGACAGGCTGTCGAGGAAACACAGGCGAAGCTTGTGGAAGCGTCAACACTTTCATCTCCATATACCAGTATACTGTAAGTGGATTTCTTAGAAATGCCTGTGTGCTTGCTTTCTTGTTGCTCTGCTTCTTGTACCTGTTTGAAGGAAGCGTGGAGCGACCGAGCGCTCGGCGGAGGATGAATGTGGAAAAGGAACGGGTCAAAGAGGCGGAACATGCGGGAAGGGGGACTGGCACGGGGCGGTTGCTGGAGGCCCTTATGTCGAGCCCCCAGCTACTCGACCCCCCAGCCCTGTTCTCAGCATCCAATACACCTCAAATACTCCAAACTCAACCGAATCTCCACAAAAGGCGTTGCATACCAATCCGTCCAAGCGGGTGGCTTTCGTGATTCCTCGTCACGTTTCGCTCGGGTCTACTTGATATCCTCCCTCTCCACCGCACGAGCAAAACCAATCTCCCCACCCCGCCAGCGTCACTTTGCTAAACTCGTGACCTTCCACACCAGGAACATCCCGCTCTTCACTCCCATTTTCGACAACAAGCACATGGCATCCTCTTTAACTTGCCTTCTTGCTGTTGTGCTAACACAGACACGTGCTACAATTACATTAAACTAAGCTTCTTAAGTCCCTACTCCTTTCTATCTCCTATGGACTTGTCTTAGCAAAAGACCCTAGGTACATCTTTTCTAGTCTTTAGTCCTGTTTTAATATTAAGTACATAGCACCCTCTTTAACTTACCTTTCTTACTGTTGTGCTAATACAGACATGTGCTATAATTGTATTAAACTAAGCTTCTTTAATCCCTAATCTCTTCTATATCTCCTCTAGACTTATCTCAGTAAAAGACCCTGGGTACTTAAGAGGTAACTGTTTTAATGAGGTTTGTTTTCCGTTCGTGTAGTCATAGATTAAAATTGTAAACGGAGTCGGTTGCGTTGTGCACGTTGAGAAGAAGACAGTCTCGAGCCGTGAGATGACTTGACTTTGCAGCAACGGTGTTTTCGTTGGCATCAAAGAAGCGATTTGCGCATAATGGTTGGGCATTGCAGTCCTGAAGACTTGACCACGTGTTCTGTGAACTACAGCCTTGTCTACCGACAAGTACTGCTCCAGTTGGCGATAGCGTGACTGCTGGCTCGTACGACTATCTAAGGCGTGTGCATCTGATAGCACTTCTCCCTGATGTCTTCCACAATCTGCTTCACCGCGTCTACGTCAAGCTTGGGCTTTCGGTCTGGTGTGTAAAGACCATTGACTTCCTGCTCAATGTCCGTGAGCTGCGTATACACAAAGCCGCCAATCAATCCCGGATCCGCAATACCCGTCATCATCTTCTCGATCCTCTTAAGTAGGTCTTTGGGATCTGTCGCCGTGGTGTAGCCCCAGTCCCGCTGATCGCTCGAAGCAGCCGTATCTCTCGCGATGTTGATGCCACCAAACTCGGTGCATATCACTGGCGCTTCTTCCTTGTGTGAGGATCCGGGAGTATTTCCAATTGCTGAGACAAACATGGGGCGATCTGCCTTGGGTGAGAGGATGCCTTCCAAGCTGGCGCATGTCTTCGTCAACGCGTCGCCATCGGAGTAGTCGTGGAAGGTCGTTAGATCGGTCTGCACATGTTCCCAGCCGCAGTTGTCGTTGATAGGTCGTGTTGGATCCAGAGCTTTGGTCGCATAGTACAGACTCTTGATGTGATCTCTGTGCGTCTGGTTATTGGCCAAATCTGTGTACGCCCAGCTCTCGTTCACCGGTGTCCACGCTACTACACACGGATGGTTGATATCCCGCAGAACAGCTTCTCGCCATTCCTGATCAAAACGTTCGACATACTCAGCGCTGAAGGCGTACGCATTTGCCATCTCACCCCAGACAAGGAAGCCAAGGCGATCCGCCCAGTAGTGGAACACGGGGTCTTCAACCTTTTGGTGCTTGCGGCAGCCGTTGAAGCCCATATCCTGTGCTAGTTCAATGTCGGTCTTGAGGGCTTCAGACGAAGGCGGTGTCATGAAAGTATCAGGCCAGTAACCTTGGTCAAGGAAGAGCGCTTGGAAGTGTGGTTTGTCGTTGATCCGGAACATTCCCTTATCCCATGACAAGGAGCGCATACCTGTAGATGTGTGGATCGTGTCAACAAGCGTCGTTGTACCATCATAGAGGCGAATAGCGATGTCGTATAGAGAAGGGTCGTCTGGCGACCAAAGAACGACACCATCTCGCACGTCGTCGAATGCCTCAACAAGCGACTCCCCAAGTTTGCTTTTGGCGTCCTCGGAAAGCACCACGCTCGCATCTAGGGAGACAAGACTGGCCTCCCGTGGTAGCTCGGTCTTCTCTGTTGTGCTCACATGAGTGCCTTTGAGGCTGACTTCAAGCTCGACGCTGTAACGATGACCGGCTGGTCTGCCCAGGATCTTAATGCTAGCATGTAGCTTGCCCGATTCAATATCGTTGCTCCTTATGACAGTTCCATGACTGCTGTCCCCAATGCGCACAAATGGAACGGCTTCGAGCCAAACGTTCTGCCAGATGCCGCCACTAGGCGTGTAGAAGATGCTCTCAGGCTGTGCGCCCCAGTACTGCTTGCCTCTTGGTTGGGTCAGATCATAGGCCGAGTCGTACACGCGCAAGGTAAGCCTCTGAGTGCGCTCCTTTGCGAATGCATCTGTGATGTCTATGTCAAAGGGAACGTGTCCACCACGATGGCCGCCAACGAAATGACCGCCAACCCAGACCTTAGCTTCGTGATCAACAGCACCGAACCTGACAAGTACACGGTAGCCGGCTTGTCTGTTCTGCTCAGATCGTGGGTCAGAGATGTCCCTCTCGTACCAGAACACCTCGTGCACACCCTTCTCCTCGATCCCAGATGCGGGGCACTGGAACACGTAAGGTACCTGTATATCGCGCTTCTTATGCGTGCTGACGTCTGCTTTCTTGTGTTTGTTGTTTTGTATGAGCTCCTGAGTGCCTGCAGCGATCTTGGCCGTGATGGTTTGGGCTTCATCGTTGGATGACTTCGAGTTGGAGTTCTCGGAGGTGGAATTCAAGGCAACTTCTTCTGGGAGACCTTCAAGATGCCAACCTTGCACCAAGCCAACATCGTCGTCGTCGAATAAGAATGACCACGGCCCATTCAACGACTTCCAATTGAGCTCATCACGAACGAAGTCAGGTCGAGGATAGTCGCTCATGACGGTTGTTGTGCGGTCTGGAGTGTGAAAAGAGGGTTACAGATGATGTTGTTGTACGGATTGTGATTGGTATTGTCGCGAAGATCTGATGAGACAGTTGTCGTTCACTCAAAATTTGAATGCACGTGAGGGTCCTTTGAGATGCATGAAATGTGGAGGTGTGGGGAAATACACTGGGCCAAAGATGCGCTAAAACGTCGCTCGCCGTTGTCATCACCTGCATTTCCGCAAAGCTTTGAAACTCTGTCAGTGATAACCAATGTCAGCCAATTATTGAGATGCAAGGCGGGAGCTTCAGGGAGAGCTGGAAGTATATTTATCCGTTGCTCACAAAAATTGTGAAGATTGCTTTGCTAGAGGTTATCGACGGCTTCATTGAACTATCTCACTGTCTTGTCTCTTTATTGATGAGGTAATCCCTATCTCAGTATTTTCATATGCCAGTCTCTACCTAACGGACATGCCAGTCTATCCTGTTCAGATGCTGCCGAAGCTGTCCACACGATCCGGCGGCTCATGTTTGGCGTACCCATCCTCCTGGTTCCATCTGTTCGTAATACCTATCGACTTCCACCTCAATATTCAGTTTGACCCTAGAATAAGCCTTTGACTCTTTGCTTGAAACCGCACAGTTCTTGTATCTCCGCTTCGAGTTCTTTGAACTTTTGCTCCTGTGCCTTGTTTGACCTACCCATCGTCCGCTCCAAAGCTTTATTCCTGCCTCGGAGCGACAATATTTTGTTGCTCAGATTCACGTTCTTAGTCTCCAGTGATTTTTCCGTATCTCTGCTCCTTTCTAGAGTGTCGCAAGCACCGTCCCAGTCGTTCGATTTCAACTTTGGATGCATCGCTATCGGCATTGGCATTTTACGGATGCGCTCGACAAGATTTTGATACTCAATGAACTGGAAACAGTCAGCAGTTTCACATTACCAACAAGGAGGATGATAAAAACATACATGCTCGTCTTGCCGAGGTTTTTTGCTTGGTCCTACCATTCCAGAAGTTAGTACGCATTTGCGAAACTGCTGCTCTTCACCACGCTTACTTTCGGAGCACGAACCATCCTCGTCTGCAGACTTGCTCTGACTTTCGGTGTATGATGCAGATCTGCGTCTCTTGATGACTTCACCAACCTCTGCGGACCTACGAGGTGCAGAGTTCTGATCGAGTGACCTGTTCAGCATGGTCGCGTACGGTCTGGCTGTTGATGCTGGTAAGGAAATCATTATAGGAGGAGAACGGCTAGGTCGCTTGGTCTGCGACATCGTAAACGCCTCATATACACTGCAAGCCTTCTTGAAGTCTTGGAGCCACTCGCTGGTTATGTTGATGTGTTGAACGAAGCCCTTTTCGAGGTAGTGGAACCCCAGGACGCCGCTGGCGATGGCCACCCACCAATTTTGCTCTTCGTCGTTTCGTATCTTCGCTATACGCGCAGAGGGATCTTGTAACTCTACCTCTGAACATGCTTCGGTGAGGTCTGTCATGTTGTTCAGGCAGTATCCGAGACGATGTATGCCCAAACGCGACGACGCGAATTGAGATGATCCGATAAAAGGCTTTTGTGACCCACCAAGATGCATCTTCTAATCTTGCTAGCTTCTCCATCGCTGTCAGTCTCAACAGAGTCGGCAGGAATAGTGGTGGCGCGTGGGAGATAGCGAAAGTCAGCCTCGAATGTGTTGTCCTTGGAAATTGCAGTGATAAGGTCAGGAAGTGTGTAGCGTTGACGAAGTCGCACTGTAGTCATTTTGTCTCGGTATTGCCTGTGTATGGTTGTAAATGGAAAGACCACGGCTGACTGAACCGTGGATATGCAAGATAATTGCACTTAGTTTTTTCACCTGATCTTCAGCGTCTCGTTTGCACTTGACTGAGAAAAGTCGATGGTACACCAGTCTCTCACATCTTACCGCTCTCAGATCAAGCTATCGCTACATGCCTTCAACAGGCTTCTCTACCGCGGGCTACCTTCACCTCTTTTAACCGATTTCTCACTCTCCTCCTTCCACACCCAACAATCAATACACCACTCACCGCTTCTCGCGACCCGATCAACCACACAACAACAAAGACGCTGTATCGAACCACGCGGCGCCAGACTACAGAGCGTAAACGGCTCTATCGGATTAAGCAGCACATGGCCTGCTGGACAAGAGTACTCAACCCCATTTCTGAAGCACATGTAGTCCTAGTCCAAATTCGAAACCACCATCCGTCATTTCAAAAGCGTAGCGTGAATTCATCATGTACCCGACCAAACGATGCTGCGTGTTCGTCACAACCTTTAGATCGTGACAGAACGAGAGTACGAGAATCACCGAGACGCACTCACAGCGCAATTCCAACCTCGAGGATACTCTACACGAGACGCGGCGATTCGATCCTGCTTCATTCACCTCTTGGCTCTTCACGAATACAGGCACTGTTTTCATTAGATGTCTCCGTGAAGTTGTCCACGCACGGCGCTCTTGCTCGTCTACTTCCATCGCTCCACCATTGTATTATCCCCCCTCTCTCTTCTTTCACGCTCGCTTTCCTTCTCTCCCTCTCTAGTGCTCTCAACCTATGCATCGGCGCCTCAACATACGCCTCACAGAGCCTTTCTTTGCCATCACAAACTCTCGTTGGACTGACACACTGAAGGTAAAAGTTGATGCACGCAAGTCCCGTGCAAGGGAGGAACACGCTATCGATGGTGTGCTTGCACGCGCTAAAGTAGGCTGTGCGTTGTGTGCATATGATGGATATTTAGATAGCGAAGGGTGATTGTTCTGTGGGTGGGATGGTGCTGTAGAGTTTAGATGTGCTCGGAGGAAGAGGAGGGGAGGGAGCGGGTGCATCACTAATGACGAGTGTAAAACGGGAAAAACATCACTGATCAGTGCGTTTGATTTGACATGCCGAGCGAAAAATGGCACAAAGGAATATATACAACGAAATCTTAGCACGATTCCGATGATCGCTGTGCAAACACCGCATCGAGATTCAGGTCCAGGTCTGCAGCCGAGTAAACTTCATCGAAGAGTGTCCTGCACTTAAGCGCAGTTGACGGTGATCTTAGCGCTACCACTGGAGAAGTAGCCCTCAGTGGCAACGATCTGGTAGTTGTGCGTTCCGAGCTTCATGCCCTTGGCAGCCCAGGCATCGAAGTGAGTCTTCATGTTGACGGATCCGCTGCTGCGCTTGCTCTGGCGCACAGACCAGTACTGCTGGAAGGTCTGGGTGCCGTCGATGGAGGGCTGGTTGGTGCGCTGGGTCTGCGCGATCTTGTAGGAGGAGCCATCGGCGGTCACGGAGCCCTTGACGGTTGCCTGGGAGGAGGGATCGTAGGTGCCGAAGTTCTCAACCACGTAGTACTCGATCAGGGGGTTGCGGGTCCAACCGTAAACGGCGAGGTAGGAGTTACCGGAGGGGCTGTAGGTGCCGGAGTAAGTGATGGTGCTGTTACCCTGTCAGTCTTCCGATTGGGACATGGAAAAAGACGAAAGCAATTACCGTGCGGCACCGGGGTTCCAGCCCTTTCCTCCAACAAGGTTACCACCGGTCTTCCAGCTCACGCTGTAACTGCCGCCAGCTTCGTTGGTGTAGGTGGCTTGAGCACCGCCGTCGGTCCACCAGCTGTAGAAGCAGCCGTTGTGGGTTCCCTGGGAAGAGGGAGTGCCCGCGCGTGCAGTCAGGGCACCCAGCGAGCGCGTAGCAAGATCGGTGACCGGGACAGCAAGAGCACCTGTCGCTGCCACAGCGGCGGTGAACAAAGATGTGAAGGAGACCATCTTGGAATCTGTGTTGTAAGAGCCGTTTGTAGAATGGAAGAGTGTATTAGGGAGCGAGTGGCCGTGATGATGAATTGCCGGAAGAGCGAGTCAAGATATACTTATACATTTTTCCAATGTGGATCTCGAATAGGGAGTCAGGGTGAACAGCCTGGTCTGGTTCGCCGGGCTCGTAAGTGCATGATCGTGGAGCACGAGTCGTCTATGTGTTTTGTAGCCAAGTTGGGATGAACGACCGAAAGCGTGGAGCGTTAATATGCTGGGCTTGACTGGTTCGGCACATATACTATGTATTATTCTCGCACGCAGCCAATTGTACTTGCGAATTGCACGAAATGCTAAACATTTATCTTTGCTGCTTGCGTTCTGGTTGGTGCGTTGCTCTGAAACAGATTTCCCGGCCCAAGCCCGTTCGAACAATTAAAGGCCAATGTTTCAATATTGCCGTTGCGGGGCAGTTCTCGGAGATTCAGACCTGTGGCCAATCTTCTATCAGCTCTTTAGGGTTTTCTGGTCCTATGTGTCAGCCACGCGGTTCTTTCGACGGCTAAAGGATCTTGTAGTAATCTGGGGTGCAGCTCTTAGTAGATTAGACCGAGCCTCAGGACGGTAGCATGGTGGCTACTTGTGAGGTGGTCGAGCGACACTGTCTTTTTAGTGTATCTGAGTAATATGGAGCAGAGGATGGCAGAAGTTGAGTTAGAGTTGCGGCTGTCAGTTACGGGTTGTCCAAGTGACAGATGAAAGGACGGTGGCACCTGCGTTTGCCCCATATTTTGAAACAACGCTCCAGCACGACACAGCACCTGCCATCTCGACTCCTACTCACTCAGCTGGGTTATGCAGCGGGGCCTCAGAGGCGGCGCCCTCAAATTGTGTGCGTATACTGCGCCACAGCCCGGGTATTGTCGTGACAGGCGCAGACGATCTCGGGATTTTCTGGATAGCGGCATGCACCCCAGGTCCATCCTCCCGCTCCACTGCATTTGCCAAGAGCTCTTCTTCAGGCTTGTCCCGGCGGCAGAAAGGATTTGAGGAGCTTGCTTCGGCCGCAGGGCTTGGACAAGGAACGCCCACGTCAGAAATAGAGTATTGGCAGCAGCCTGCCGTTAGCAGCGGTATTGAGAATGCTTGGCTTTGTGCATTATTGCTGTTTGCCATTTAGCTGGAGTACTAAGGGTGTCTAACGGCTTGTCCTAGTTCCCTTCGTAGTTTTGCCATCAGCTGTGTGAACAGAATACACAGGGTCCTTAGTAACGACTGTTCTCTTGTCGTAAAGCAATCTAAGCATGGTCTGCCATCAGGTCGTATGGCGTGTTGGACCGCTCACCACTCCATCTAATCACCAATGTGCAGTAAGACGGTTAATCAGCCCTGCACTGTCTCGACAAGGTCCTCCATGGCACTCGAGGAGTCCCACTGTGTAATCTCTTCCTTGTTAGTCCTCAGCCGCAACGATTATAGCTTATGTGACGTTATCGTGCTGGCCTATATGGATGACACTGTGGGTCGCAGTCCTCAGACACGTCGCATGGCGGGATGTTACGAGTGCTGAGATGCAATGCTCAATCATAACACTGCAGGGCCTTGATTGCAAGGCGGAGCCTCTCCAGTAAGAACGAGCGTGGTGTTGGAAATAGATGCGATGTGAATAAGGTCCCGGAAGACAAGACTCAGCATCGTGAGACGTTCGAATTTCCGGACAGTCGCGATTCGACTTTTTGGGCCCTTAGATGGGTGGCGCGAAGACCTTGTCGCGCGCCTTGTTTCGATAGGTCATGTCGTCGAGCGACCTGATGCTTAGAGACGTGGGAGTGGGTGGTAAGTCGTTGCCTCTGCTTCACTCGCTCATCTCCTCGCTTTCTTCACCATGGTCGACCACCGCCAGGACATCGTTGCTCCTCCTCTCCTTGTCGACGCTCTTCTCGACGCTGCTGAGCATAGGATCCGCCCCTCTCCCTTCCCACGTCTTAGCTCTCTTGACAATCCTCTGACTTCTGCGAATGACCTCCTCTTCAGCCTTGCGTATCGTGGCGCTGACTCTGATGACCCTGCACACGACTGGTATCTCGGCCCTGGGCAGTTTTGTGACGTAGGTGAGTGCTGCCCATACCATCTCGTAGTGGTCGCGCGGACAGCGAATGATTGCGGTTGAAGTCGATGCGGAGTAGTAGTTGACTGAGTTCAGAGTCAGCTCACGGTCGCTACCGTGTAGGGTATCTGATATAGCGCGCCTTTCAAACTACTCGATACCATCCCGCTCCCATAGTCGCCGTACAGGTCCTCCACAGCATCGCGCACCAGGCGTACGAGCGTGCCCGCATTGAAGGCATCTGGTGTGGGAGAGTGGATTTGCACCAAGTCCGGGAGCGTCGTGCGCGACTTGGGCGAAGGCTCTGGATAGAGAAAGTTGACGACAAGGTATCGAAACTTCACGCGGACCATGGCGAGTGCTCAGTGTAAGCTGCGAGACGTGGTGGAGGGGTGCAGTGGTGCGGAAGGTGCCGTCGAGGTGAAGGGGGTGGAAGCAGCTTGTCGCAGAAGCAAAAGTCTCGTGGCCTCGGCGCTGCAGAGACTTCCTCGACGTCCAGTGTTCTTCGCCAGCTGTGTCTGAATCGTTGTTTGTTATTGCAGTTGCGCGCGTCAAGTCGCTCTCAACCTCCAGAAATTCAACGCTCAGCCCTACAACGCGCACCAATCGCAACCTCGGCCCCAGCTCTAGCGCCAAGTGGGTATGACGCGCCTTGCCCGGCGGTGTATCCCCAGCTTTCTGCCTCCCACACCAACAACGCCAACCACAACGGCAGCCTCCCCACGCTTCACTCCTTCTTCCCGCCGTCTGAACATCTCCTATCCAGTGCACATCCGTGAGCCATCCAAGATGGCTTCCTCGTCTTCATCTACGCCTCTGCTCTAGTACCTCCCCGCCCACCCCCATGCTCACCACCCGCTGACATCCCCCCAGCGCATGCATAGCCCACAACACCACCGTCCTGACCGAGCACACCGCGTCCGCCTCCTCCAACGCCAGCTCCCTCGTCTCGCTCGTCCTCCCCAAATTGACGCACACGTCGTCGGCCCACAAGACAATCGACCAATCCAAATTCTTCATCCACGTCGTCACAAAATCGCCCTCGGACTTCCCCACCGCGCAAGCCAGCGCAGGCGGGCTCACCTTCCTCGTCATTGCCGAGCGCGACCTCGGCCAGCGCATACCCTTCGGCTTCTTGACCAATCTCGAGAAGAGGTTCTTCACCGAGTTCGACACAGAGACGACCAACTTTGCCGATCTGCCGCCGTACGGGTGCGCGAGCTTCAATGGCGCGCTGAAGAGGTTGATGGTTGAGCAGGGCGCTACGCAGGCGGGGCAGGCCGATGCGCTGAGGACCGCGCAGCGAGAGATTGAGGGTGTGAGGGAGATTATGACGGAGAACATCGAGCGGGTGCTGGAGAGGGGGGAGCACATGAGCGTGCTTGTTGACAAGACAGGGCGATTGGGGGACAATGCAAGGGACTTCAGGGTCAGGTCCCGGACGCTGAAGAGGAGGATGTGGTGGAAGAACGTCAAGCTGATGGTGCTGTTGTGTTTGGTCATCATCTTCCTGATCTACCTGTTCGTTGGCTTTGGATGCGGACTCCCCGGTAAGTCCATCGTTCTCGAGAGAAAGGAAAAACGGCTGAATGCTAACACATCCCAGCATGGGGCAGGTGCCTACACCACTGAGTGTTGCAGACGGAAAGCCACAACATCGCTCACCCCCTCCCTAACCCTCGATCCAGGCTTTGCAACATTGCAGTGTAACGACCATATTGAAAGCGTGATGACACAAGCCGAAAACCCACTTCTCAAGCAAGCAAACAGTCTTCATCCATTGTGTATAAACGAAACAAGGCGTGGCGTTCGGCGCATGCAGTACCCAAATATTACATCTATTCGTAACCCTCCATTGAGAACCAAATTCCTTTCATTTCAGAACGCCGCCCTTCTTTTCGAACCGTGGTCCTTTTCCCCGGTCCCCCAAGATCTGCTGTCGTTGATGGTCGTCCGAACGCTTCGTAGTCCATGTAACCCCCTCCAGTCCCAGTCCCAGTCCCAGTCCAAATTAGCGCCGGTGATCCCCCGAACGTACTGAACCGCGGCTCCGAAAAAATAGAATAGCCTCCCCACCCTCCCAACACCCTGTGTGAAACGCCAAAATACGCTGAAGAAAAAATGAAATAGCTTCCCCCAATCCGAAAAATGCAGGAAGAGAAGTGCGGGAAAGATTATACATCATACATGTACCCGAGTGGGAGTCGTGCGCGAGAGCGACACCGCGACCAACACGGTGGGGAGGAGCAAACGCCTATCTAAATGCTTGCAAAGTCTAGTGATACGTCTACTAGCTGTCGTTAAGGAAAGCATGGAAAACAAAAACGCCTATTTGGTTTTGTGCTTTTTGTCGAAAACGCCGGAGGAAATCAAGTACAGAGTGCTCGTGAGCAGCTACACGGTACGCTAATCAACACACGCTTATGGGGCCATGACCATAGCAAGCAGCGCCATGCGAGTGTACAATCCGTACCTCATCTGTGCAACTGTCAGTCATGTTGTTGAACGAAACAGGAAGGATACTTACCTGTCTGAAGTACGCCGCCCTGGGGTCAAAGTCCACCTCCTCGTGAATCTCGTTGTTCCTTGGCAGCGGGTGCATGACAATCATGTTGGTCTTGGCCTGCTTGAGGACCTTGTTGTCGATAACGAATGAGTCCTTGACTTGCTCATAGCTCGCTTGATCGGGGAAGCGCTCCTTCTGTACACGAGTGCAGTACAGAACGTCGGATGAAGCGATAATCTCTGGGGTAAGCTCGTTTGAGATTGTCTTCAGCTGACCGCGAGATTTGAGAGCCTCGCGGACAGAGCTGGGCATGCTGAGCGACTCGGGGGATACGAGGTTGACGCTGCAGTCGTAGTGGGACAGCAGCTCGCAGAGCGAGTGAACTGTGCGACCGTACTTAAGGTCACCGACAAAGGTGATGGTGAGTCCGTTAACAGATCCAAGCTCTTCACGGATGGTGAAGATGTCAAGTAGTGCTTGTGTCGGGTGCTCGCGGCTGCCGTTACCAGCATTGATGACAGGAACGCCAGAGAACTTGGCGGCGATGTCGATCGACTCCTCGTGCGGGTGACGGAGGACGATGGCATCACCGTAGCATCCCAGAGTGCGGATGGTGTCGGCAATGGACTCGCCCTTCTTGGTGGATGAGACAGACTCATTGACGATGACAACCTCACCACCAAGACGCTTCATGGCAGCGTCGAACGATGCAGATGTGCGCGTCGAAGGCTCGAAGAACATGGTGCACAGGACATGACCCTTGAGGATGTCGAGACAGCCCTGCTTCTGAGCACCGAGGCGCATCTCCTGAGCGATAGTGAACAGCAAGTGGAGGTCGGAACGGCTGAACTGCTTGACAGATGTGATATGCTTACGCTTGAATGGAGACTTGGCAAGCAGTTGAGACAGAGACAGCGAGTTGCTCTTGTTCATCTGGCCGTAGGAGTCACCGTGGCCTCCAGACTCAGACACGAACTCCTGATAGTCGACACTGCTGATCTGGAGATCGTAGTGGCGAGCGATAGCTTCGATCAAAAGCTTCGCGTTCTTGACGTTGGTTACAAGAGGAGTCTGGTAGTCGACAGCCATGCGGCGAGTGCGGTAACCTCTGGACATGTAGTTGGCCGGTCGTCGGAAACGGTTGCTGGAGGGCAGGTTGATGTACAGATCGATCAAGTTGTTTGACAAATGCTGCGTCAGAGAGTACTCTGCCTTCTGCTCGTCGTGCTCGCCGGGTGGCAGTACTTCCAAGAACTTAACTGGGAGGCCGTGTTCCTGGATGTAATCGGCAGTTCCGGCGGTGGCAAACAATTTGTAGCCCATCTTGTGCAGATTCTGAATAGAAGGCAGCATCTCGAGCTTGTCCTTGAACGAACCGATAGAGAACAGGATGTTTTTGTTCGGCAGCCTGAAACCGGTAGCGATGAGGCCCTTGAGGTAGGCCTCGTACTTGTCGCGACCGAAGCAAGCCACCTCACCGGTGGAGGCCATCTCCACACCGAGGACGGGATCGGCACCGGAGAGACGAGAAAAGGAGAACTGGGGAACCTTGACACCAACGTAGTCCTTGGGGATGTTGGTAGGTGGGTACTCAGTAACTGGCAGACCAGCCATCGCCTTGGTAGCCATCTCGATGAGGTCGACGCCCATGACCTTGGAGACAAAGGGAGTAGATCGCGAAGCGCGAACATTGCACTCAATGACCTTGATCTCGTTGTCCTTGGCGATAAATTGAATGTTATAAGGGCCAGTGATGTTCAGAGCGTAACCAATCTTGCGTGTCGCGTCTTCGATCTGGCGGATAGTTTCGGGGGACAGATCCTGAGGAGGCAGAATGAGAGTAGCATCACCAGAGTGAACACCGGCGTTCTCAACGTGCTCTGAGATGAAGTGACCAATCATGGTACCGTTGCGGGCGACAGCATCCATCTCGATCTCCTTGGCGTTTTCGATATACTTGGTGATGACGACTGGATGCTCCTTGGACACATCTGCAGCCTGGTTGAGGTAGTTGGCCAAGTCGTGCTGGGAGTAGACAGTGTTCATCGCAGCTCCAGACAGAACATACGAAGGGCGCACAAGCACCGGATAAGAAACACGGTCGCAGAACTCGGTAGCCTCTTCGATGCTGGTAAGCTCCTTCCACGCGGGTTGGTCGACACTAATGCGGTCAAGCATGCGAGAGAACTTCCATCGGTTCTCAGCGGTATCGATCATCTCGGGCGAGGTGCCCAAGATCTTGACATCGTTGCGGTGAAGTGACAGGGCGATGTTGTTGGGGGTTTGTCCACCGACTGAAATTACCACGCCGCTCGACGATTCGAGAGCGTAGATATCGAGTACCTATGCAATGTTAGACAAGGTGTGGATCTCCAACAGAATGAGAGTCACTCACAGTCTCGAGAGAGATGTTCTCGAAGTACAAACGATCAGCCTCATCGTAATCTGTGGATACAGTCTCGGGATTCTATCGGAAGTTAGCATACGTTCTCAACGGTGAAGGAAGCAGGAACAGATATCAAAGAGGTATTCAGACACATCGCAAGTGCACAGCGAGCACCTAAAGCCAATCAAAGGCCTCCATAAAGGTTGCTGTAGCCTTTGCTAGTACGCTGACGCAATGCGACTGAATACCTCTAGGCACACAAAGGGTATACTCATCATGGTATCGTTGATTGAGCGGGGGGATATTCGCCAATGGCGATTGGGAGGAATAGCTTACATAGTTAATCATCCTGCGAGATCCCGTTAGTAAGCTCCTTTGCAATTTTGTTGGATACACATACACAGTCTTGAACCCATTCTCTCTAAGGGTTCTGATGGCTCGGACAGAGCACCAATCGAACTCGACCGAGGATCCAATGCGGTAGACACCGGAACCAAGAACCATGATGCCCTTATCGTTGAACTCGATGTCGTGCTCGGTGCCGTTGTACGTCAAGTAAAGATAGTTCGTGTGGGCTGGGAACTCGGCAGCAACAGTGTCGATCTGCTTGACGAAGGGGAAGATGCCGGCGTCAACACGCACGCGGCGCACAGCGAGCTCGTTGGACCCCCAGAACTTGGCCAACTGACGATCAGAGAAACCGAGCGCCTTAGCCTTCTTGAGCAGAGGCAGAGTGATGCTTGAGGTGTTGTAGTTGGACATGGAGATCTCGAAGTTGCTCAGTGACTTGAGGCGGCTGAGGAACCACTTGTCGATGTTGGTCAGTTCCCAGATCTTGTCAACAGTGTACCCAGACTTCATGGCGTTGGCAATAGCGAACAAACGCTGGTCAGAGGGTGTCTGAAGCTCCTGATCAATCTCCATGAGAGCAGCGGTCTCGTTGAATCCCATGTTGCTGGGGTCAATCTCGCGAATGGCCTTCTGGATAGCTTCTTCGAACGTTCGACCGATACTCATGACTTCACCAACACTCTTCATGGAAGAGCCGAGGAGTGTGGAGACACGGGTAAACTTCTTCAAGTCCCAGCGAGGAATCTTGACAACGACATAGTCCAGGGAGGGCTCAAAGCAGGCGCAGGTGGAGCGCGTGACCGAGTTCTGAACCTCGTTCAAGGGGATGTTAAGACCCAGCTTGGCGGCGACAAAGGCAAGAGGGTATCCAGTTGCCTTCGAGGCGAGCGCAGAAGAACGCGACAGACGGGCGTTGACTTCGATGATGCAGTACTCGCGGGAGAAGGGGTTCAGCGCGTACTGTATGTTGCATTCTCCGACAACACCCAGGTGACGAATGACGTTGACAGCTGTGGTTCGCAGCATGTTGTAATCCTCATCGGACAGGGTCTGAGATGGCGCAACGACGATGGAGTCTCCAGTGTGAATACCGAGAGGGTCGAAGTTCTCCATGTTACAAACGGTGATGCAGTTGTCGCGGCAATCACGGACGACTTCATACTCGATCTCCTTCCAGCCCTTCATACTGCGCTCGATGAGCACTTGAGGACTGGCGGCAAAGGCCTTGTTGCACAGTTCGAGGAGCTCATCGTCATTGTCAGCGAAGCCACTGCCCAGTCCACCGAGAGCGTAGGCAGCCCGGACAATGACAGGAAAACCGATGTCCTTGACGACGCGCATGGCCTCCTCGGTGCTGTTTGCAGAGGCAGACTTGGCGCACTTCTCGCCGATCGAGTCCATAGCACGAGCGAACAGCTCTCGGTCTTCAGTGGTGATGATGGTGTCGATGGGAGTTCCGAGAACCTTGACACCAAGACCCTCAAACTCATCTTTCAGCTGAATGCCGACTGAGAGGGCGGTCTGGCCACCAAATGTAACGTAGATGCCGTCAGGACGCTCCTTCTGGATGACCTTGCGGACGAAGTCGGCGTTGACTGGGAGGAAGTAGACCTTGTCGGCAAGGCCCTTGGAAGTTTGAATAGTAGCAATGTTGGGGTTGATGAGGATCGTGTAGATGCCCTCTTCCTTCAAAGCCTTGATGCACTGACTTCCAGAATAATCAAACTCTCCGGCCTGTCCAATGCTAAGACCACCACTGCCAAGGACGAGGACCTTCTTGACATCGACGCGGGGTGTCAACTTCTTGTTCTCCTCGATTGTGCCACCGGGGAACTCTACGGGCTGAGACATGACCTCAGAAGAAGCGATCGACTTCTGGATTGTGCTGATGAAGACATCGAAGAGGTATTCGGTGTCGCGAGGACCGGGCGTGTGCTCGGGGTGAAATTGCACACTGAAGTAAGGTTGCTGGACATGGCGGATACCCTCGTTACTGCCATCATTGGCGTTGACGAACAGCTCCTCCCAACCGTTAGGCAGAGTCTTGGAGTCCACAGCGTAACCGTGGTTCTGCGATGTGATGTGGCACTTTCCGGTGATCATGCTTGTGCAAGGAATGTTGTGGCCGCGATTACCAAACTTCATCTTGAGTGTGCTGGCGCCGGAAGCTCTTGCGAGCAACTGGTGTCCGAGACAGATACCAAAGATGGGTGTTCGTGCCTCATCCATGGCCGATTTGATGTGCTTCACCGTGGCTTCCATCTTCGCCGGGTCACCAGGGCCGTTGGAGATGAAAAGACCGTCGTAGTCCTTGCCCGCGAGTCGAGGGAAGTCGTAGTCCCACGGAACTTGCAGGACTTCGACTCCCCGGCGTACCAGACATCTCAGCTGGTTGTATTTGAGACCGACATCAACAGTCACTACACGCACGGGACGGCCGGAGGGGTGCTTCAGAGCCGTGGAAGGGTCGGGAGTGAAGAGCCTGGGTTCCTTGATAGAGACTGTGCAGGCGTCAGACAAGATCACTTTGGAAGACGTCCTATGTATTCACCTTCAGCGACCAGGTTCTTCGTGTTGGGGTCTACCCATTCGATCTGCTCGAAGCTGCTGCTCCAGTCCTCGACCTCACCGCCAGCCAGCGCCGACGTGTCAACCGCGCCGTTGGTGAGAGCGGTGGACGAGGAAACGGGGCCTGTTCGCTGTCTCAAGCGAGCAAGCATGCTTCCTTCTTCGCGGATGCGCTTTGTGAGAGCTCGGGTATCAACGCCAGTAATGGCAGGCACGCCCTGCTCCTTGAGCCATGCGCCCAGCGAAGAGGAGGCCATGTAGTGCGAGAACTCCTCTTCGGCGTAGGTGGCCACTACGAGACCAGCAATGTGGATCTCCTTGGCCTCAAAGTGCGCAGGAATGTCCTGGGCGAGCGCATCAATGTCTTCGCGCGAGGGCACACCATAGTTGCCCACCAAAGGGAATGTGATGACCAGGATTTGGCCGCGGTACGAGGGGTCAGTTATCGACTCGGGATAACCCACCATACCAGTCTGGAAGACCAATTCACCCGCAATGCTCTTCTCAGCACCAAAGCTCTGTCCGAAGCAGACGTAGCCATCCTGGAGCTCAAGCGCCAGGTTCTGGCTCTCGTCGGGGCGTGGGGCCATGATTTGTGAAGTGAGAGACAGCTCGAGGGCTCAAAGTACCCTGGAGAAGCGAGACTGCCGGACAATGGTGGAGGAGAGAGGAGAAGAGCTCTATGCGAGTCGAAACTTTTTTCTTACCACTGCAGCAGCGGGGTGTCTGGCTCGTGATTGGCCCCACCTTTGCTAGCGCGAGGTTTTTCTGGTGCGCTTGATCGAGCCTTTCTCGCCGAGTCCGGAAGTCGCTGCTGCTCAACATCTCGAGTTTCAAGTCGACCCAGGACTGCAATTGCTGGGGTGCCGTAATGCACACGGCGTATCTGCTGATTCAACTACTTCTTCCTGGAGTGCACCACTTGTTCCAAATTCCCACAGCGCGTTGCGGCTCAACCTCTGCGCCCTTGAATGACGCCGATCGTCCAGAGACTGAATGCGGTGTGATGAAGCCTCGCCAAACCTGCCAATCGCACGCCGCGGGGTCGCCTCACCCTTGTCCAGTTGACGTCGCCATCGCGCTCTAGCAGTTCAAAAGCACTGCGGTTGAAGAAGATTCTTTTAGTTTTGTGCGATGATGCTTTTTTTTCATCATCTGCTTGAGTTGAATCTACTCTTATGCGATAGATGTTTATCTTGAGAGGGATTGGGTCTTTGAACCCACTCGTGGCTGTAAAGTACGAATGAAAGCACCCGATAAAACACTCCGACAAGGACCAGATCATCGACGTAGTTGGTCCAATCTGCGCTGTAAATCTTCGAAAATATCTTCGGGGTCGTCAGGGTCGTGGGGGTTGTTGAAGTCGTGAGGATTGCCGTTGCTCAGCTGTTCCTCAATGCTGGCAGCTAGACTGATTCGATCATCAGCGTGACGTGCTTATGGTTTTGGATAGGAGGGGAGGTCTGCTTACAATCGTGTCCCCGAGGTGATGTACTCCGTCATCTCCTCCCAAAGCCTTGGTTCGGAGAAGAACTGACCAGCCCATTGCTGACATTTCGAACAGCGGTTGGGTGCGTCTGCCCTTGTCACGTGAGGATCCGCCCATTGCCAGACTAGGCGTCTCGCTGTTGGGCGCATGAAGCGGTCGGCGTTGAGCATTTGTCTCAACTCAAGCGCTATGTGTGGAGTGGAATCCTCCCTCGACTCGGAGTATCCATCCTCGAGCAGACGGAGCCAGTCATCCAGTCGGTCAAGGTTGGCTTCGTATGATCTGTTTTTCAAAGGGCAGAGTACCTCCAGGTCTGCCAGGCTGCTCCATGGTGATGTTGCAACAAGAAACTCCAAAAACACACAGCCCAAGGAGAAGATGTCTGCGGAACGTCCACTAGGCTCGTACTGCGCGACTTCGGGGGCGCAGTATCGTAGCGTGCCGCGCTCACGACTCTCGCTTGTACTGGTAAGACTCTTTGTAAAATCCTTTGCTGTGCCAAAATCGGTAAGCCACATGCCGTGCGGTGACAGGAGGACATTCGAAGGTTTGATATCCTTGTGTCGAATATTCTTCTCGTGAAGATAAGCCACGGCAGACGTTAGGCAACAGAAGAGTGAGTTTTTCCACCTTTCCAGCATGAGGTCGAAGTCCTCTTTCTTCATGTCATGCTCGTCGAATATCTCTTGAACTGCCATTCTGCGTTTGGCCGTTTTCTGTTCTGCCTCCGACGGACTGATGTCTAGCGCGTCTTGCGGCGTTTCCTCCATAAAACTAGGGACTCCCCTGTAGGAGAACAAGGCCGATTGTGGGTGGTCCTTTAGGAGTTCTAGTGTTGCGGTATCAATTAGGTGTCAATCGGACCGTCTACCCACGGCAGACGGCCCTAGCTTAGTTGGTCTCGGGACAGGTATATATTGCACTCTCCTAGCTAGACAGCAATATAGCGCAGTCTTTCTATTATTCCCTACAGCAGCTAGTTACGCCGCCACAGTTATGAGCCTGGAAGCCTTTAGTTAATTGCTGCGTTTACCTATTTATATACAGCCTGTACAACTGGCTGTCAACACAACTAGATTAATTGTTAACCCGTCAAATAGAGCACGTCCTAAGAGATAGCACAATAAGTGCATATAAGCAGGACCTGCTAGTAACAAAGACGTTAGTTATACTCAGCAAGCCTGATAACTGGGAGAAGTGGTTGTTTGTAAGAAAGGACACAGCAGACAGAGACAACCTGTGGCCGTACGTTAACCCAAGTCTGTCAGTAGACGAGCTGAGGAAGCTACAAGATAAGAAGCCACAGGAGAAGCCTGTGTGGAGGTTTAAGAAAACTCAGGTATCTAAAGAAGAGCAGGACGATATTGACATTAAGGATCTGTCTGCTGAAGAGATATCAGTCTACAACACGTGGGCAAGGAGGTTTAAGCGTGAGGAGGCAAGATAGTTACAGAGAGAGAAGGCCTTAAGAAGCTTCAACTCTGAGATTGCCCGGACAATCGACGTCAAGCACCTGGATCTTATTGTCAGCTGCTCAGACCCGTACAGTCGATTGACAACGCTTAAGAAGCACCTCTGCCCATCAGTAGGTGAGCGGAATCACCAGCTACGCAGCCGCTACAGAGCTGTGTGTACGAGACCAAGGAGAGCAAATCTGGATACCTGGTTTAACGAGTAGGTGACAATCACCAGACTCCTGACGGAGGCCAAGATGCCCAAAGTGGATAGTAACCGATCTCAAGAGGACTTCATACTGTCGATCAGGGGCCTTGACGATAGCTGGGCAGCTACACAGCTGCATGAGCTAATCAGGAAGGACCAGAGAGGAGAGCAGTACACGTCAACCGCAGATCTTGTGGCTGAATTTTGGTCTTACTATCGACGCACACGTCCAATTGCATCATCTCTTGGCACGTTTGCAACGTTAGGTGTTGCACCCAGCACGGCTAGCACACCTAGCACAGACAACCTAACAGCCTTAGGTAGATCAACACGACGTACGGCATGCCTGTGTGGGAATAGCCACAGATTCAAGGACTGTCAATACGTCAACTACAGCCTACGGCAGTCTAATTAGACGCCAGATGCAGCAGTAGAGAAGAAGTTTAACGAGCTACGCCAGGCTGAGACTACTATGGCTAAGGCACTTAGACACGTAGAAGCTCGCCTTAGGAAGAACGGCAAGCAAGAAACAGAGAGTAAGAAGCAGTCTGTAATCAGCATGGATAATGGCCAGCCAGTCAGGAGCACGACCCACTGCAATGCTATGCTACAGACTACAGCTATAGCTAATCAGAGTCAGCCGCCGCTACTCACTAGGTAGATACTAGATCCAGGTTCAAACTGTCACGTAACAAACACTAGAGGATCCAATTAGACTACAACTATAAAGGGAGGACCTACAGACTACGTGTACGCTGGCGGAGTGCTAGCACAGATAGAGGAGTGGGGTGAGGTAGTACTCAACGTTAAGACGCTAACAGGAAGAAGCCAGATAAAGTTGACGTACGTGGCCTACATCCCTGGATTCTTCACAAGCGTGGTTGGATTGTCACGTAGCAGGCCTCTAGGAGTACACTTTGACTCAGGACGTGACTGCCTATACCAGGAGAAAGCGTCAAACGTTATATGTCTATTACAGTACCAGGATAGACACTGGTTAATTAACAATAAGAAAGAGCAGGCACTGCAGCTGGCTCTATTGTTAGTGTATGCGACACGATATCCAGTACCCAGGCTGTTACAAGACGAACAGAAGCCACTAACAGTCACCTAGAAAGATGCCTATAAGCTCCTTAGCCACGTAAGTCAGAAGGCAGTAGCTCAATTAAGCAACCACGTCGACGGGATACAGGTTGAACAGCACCCTAAGGCACCCCAATAGGACACGTGTGAGACGTGCATACAGGCAAAGCTACACAGGATAGTCAGCTAACAACCACCTAGGGAGCCAGCCATCCGTCCATTCTATAGACTTGGCATTGACCTTGTTTAATTGCGTGAGAGAACAGAGCGCTGTTACAACAGAGACCTGTAGATGTTCTATGCCGTTGACCAGTACACGTCTTGGCACGAGGCGTGCTGCCTACCAGATAAGAGCTCAGTAACGCTGAGGCGTGCTGCAGAGAGACTACTGGCGAAGATTAGACGTCAGTACAATGCTGATGTGTCAGTTATAAGACTAGACAGTGACTGTGGCTATAGTGAGATGCTACAGATATTCAGAGACCTTGGTATTGTTGTAGAACCAAGAGCCGAGTACACTGAGGAACAGAACGGACTCACAGAGAGAGCCGGCAGCACGATTGTCACGAGGGGACGGGCTATCCGGATCGGCAGAGACCTGCCTATAGAGTTAACTAACAAGTGCTGCATAACAGCTGTATATCTCCTCAATCGCACGCCTACAGAAGCACTGTCCTGGAGAACTCTATATAAGGTTGTCCACGGACGTAAGCTAACAGTTGCTCACCTAACTACTATTAGATCCCAAGCATACGCGTTAAACACGAAGCTGAAGCGCAGGGAGAAGCTACAATCACGTGCGTTAATGGGACAGCTAGTAGGCTATGACTCTACAAATATCTATCGCGTGTGGATGCCGACGCTGCAGAGAGTATTGAGGACACGGGACGTGGTCTTCCTGCCGTCAGAGCACAGCATGGAGGAGGTTTACCCAGAGAGACAGAGACTACGTGAGATTGCTACTGTTCTCAACATCCCAGAAAATCTAGAGGAACCAGAGCAACTTATAGGGGAGTCACACGTCAGTGAAATCATTCCTAGTTAAGAAAACGTCAACAAGACAGAGGATGCCCATAAGGCAGAGAGCGTTGACGAAGCAGAGAGTCAGCTAATGAATGAGATGGCTGGTCATCGAGAGTCACAGAAGGAAGTGACAGAGAGTACAGAATGGCTACCGACGCCTAAGGACACACCCAAGCCGAGTTATCTGCTGGATGGCAACAGAGAGATAGTTGAGAGTAGTCAGGAGAGTGGCAGCATGCCACGAGGCTGGCAGACTCTTATGCCTGAGGCAGAGGCTCCGGATCAACGATCGAATAACGCTCTAAGGAGAGAAGAGATCAGCAGCCAGATTGACGAGGCAAACGTGCTGACGTCAAGGAGACAGAGACGCCCGCTGGGATCGTACTACACAGCATTTGCACTGGCTGTCAATCTGTCAGAATCTCAGAAACTTATGGGCGAAGCGCCACGCACAAGGCTGCACAGAGACAGGCTCCCAGCACCCCCACAACAGTGGAGAGACCTAGAGAAGCACCTGCACGGACAGGAGTTCAGAGAGGCAGCTTATGCTGAGTTTGCTAGCTGTTAAGAGAAGGGATACTTTGCAACCACGTCAGTAACAGCAGCAGCAGCAGCCGCTGAGGCACAGATACTCCCTCTGAAGTGGGTATTCACATACAAGTTTAACAAAGATAGGTACCTCTACAAGTACAAGGCAAGACTTGTTGTCAGAGGAGACCTCTAGAACGAGTGGGGAGACACGTACGCAGCCACACTGGCAGCACATGTATTCAGATCTCTAATGGCTATAGCTGCCGCATTTGGCCTTCAGGCGTATCAGTATGACGTGCTAAACGCGTTCCTGAATGCACCACTAGAGCAGCTAGTCTACGTTCGTACACCAGAACCGTTCGTAAGACAGATAGGCAAGCTACTTGAACTTAAGAGAGCCCTATATGGCCTTAAGGACGCACCACAGCTTTAGTTTAAGCACCTGAGCAGAACGCTGGTGAACCTAGGGCTGAGACTAATCAAGGACGTGCCGTGTCTATTTACAAGCGAGCATTTGATTGTGTTCTTCTACGTAGATGATATTGTTGTTCTGGTACACCTACAGCATCTCAGCCATTACAGCTAATTTGAGAAGCAGCTGCAGGCAACGTACAACGTGCGAAGACTAGGTGCCCTAAAGTGGTTCCTAGGTGTACAGGTACTTAGAGACTAGGAAGCAGCATCTATATGGCTGGTACAGGACTCTTTTATTAACAAAGTGTTAGCCAAGTTTAACTTAGCACAGACGTCAGGGAGATACCCAGTGGTACCGTTAACTGAGAGCTACCTGCCGTTGAGCACAGAGGAGCCAAACGCCAGCCGCACACAGATATACCAGCAGCTAGTTAGCTTACTAGCCTACATATCAACCTTTACGAGACCTGACGTGTCGCAAGCACACTCAGTCCTAGCACGTCATCTACAGAACCCTGGGCAGAAGCACGTAGCAGCTGCTAAGCACGTCTGGAGATATCTGATAGGTACAAAGTACTTGGCTATTAGAGCATGCAACAGAGCAAGGAGCAGTACCACATACATCAGCTAAATCAATAATCTGTTAACGTTCTATAGAGCATCTGATGCAGCGTTCGCTGACAATGAGGAATCCAGACAGAGCTTATATAGATACCTGTTTAAACTGTATAGTATGTGTATAGACTGGAAGGCGACACATTAACGCTCAGTTGCCAAGTCTACTACAGAGGCAGAGCTTATGGCTCTCTCCGTGGCTGGGGGGGAGATAGAATGGTGGAACAGAGTGTTCAAACACCTTAGGTTCAATCCTGACGTGAAGCCAGTCATCTACTGTGATAATCAGCAGACAGTAGGCATAGTTACAAAGCAGGAGGACAGGCTACACACGAAGCTACGCCACGTTGACACGCATTAGATGTGGCTTAGGCAGGAGGTACAGCACAGTCGTATAGACGTTGCCTGGTGCCCTACAGCAGACATGCCAGCAGACGGCCTTACTAAGACTCTAGTACAACAGAAACACAAGAGATTCGTCTAACAGCTTAGATTAGAAGACGTTAAGCATCACCTTATAGACAGCACTCAGGAGGCTAGGATACTAGATCTAGCAGGCCTCACCGGGTGGTACTAGGTAGATAGATTCAGCCTTGTTGTTCACGGCAGCTGGGGGGGAGTGTTGCGGTATCAATTGGGTGTCAATCGGACCGTCTACCTACGGCAGACGGCCCTAGCTTAGTTGGTCTCGGGACAGGTATATATTGCACTCTCCTAGCTAGACAGCAATATAGCGCAGTCTTTCCATTGTTCCCTACAGCGGCTAGTTACGCCGCCACATCTAGCAAAGTCAAGAAATGTGCGAGATCACAGTGTGCCACGGGCCAGATCAAGAGGCCAAGATAAGGGGATTGAAAATAGGTTCCCACAAGTCGTACGATGTGATGGTGGCTTTGATCCTTCAAAACTTCAATTTCCTTTTTCAAAAAGTCTTTCGGACCTTGCCGCTGCCATATTTTCTTTAGTGCCAAGTTGATGCCTTTGCACGTGACTTGCACGACTTCGCCGGTGAGCCCATAGCCAAGCGTTCGTATATGCTCGAGAGGCAGTTGCTCGTTCCGCAAAAACTGGGCATCAAAGCCCCTTCCGCACCAATCTTGTTCGATCGCACTTGGATCACCATGGGTAGCGTAGACGTCGTCCCAGCCGGAGGCGTGAGAAGAATCAGGGTCGCTGGAAGTTTTGTGTATGTTGAAGAATTGAGCTTCTTCGACATTGTCAAAGATTCGCTGTGCATTATTGAGATGAGCATCTACCTTACGAACGCACTCGCGTAAAAGTGTCAAGTTTCGTCTCGCCTCGATTGTATTGTAGGCATTAAGAGTGATTGGAATTCGTTGAGATGCACGCTCTGTATTTGTGTGGAAGCTGGGGGGCTCGTCGTCCATGGAGACTGTTCCTTCTGCCATCTCTGCACAGCCGGACGAAGCTCAGGTGGGTTCTCAAAGTGTGGCTCTCGCGGCCAATGGTCTCTGGACATCAAGGAGCCAAAGTGTATGTGGTAGAAGTGGTAGGTGGGGGTTGACGACAGCACGGAGGTTGCAGGCTGCCAGAGCTTCGTAGAGTTGGCGGGCTGCCTGTGGGGATCAGCAACCATTGGTTGGTTGAAAGCCGCTTACGTAGGACGCCAGGCACTTTTGTTTTTATCGACCTTTCTGTCCGCTCACATCACACTTGTGAGGCTCTTTACACTTGCCTAGATTCAAGTGTCAAGGGAGCAGCCAGGATGCTGTTGCTCTCGCCCGTGTGAAGGCGCGCGGGTGTGCAGATCAGAGGAAATTGGCGGACGATGCATGAATGAGGAAAGCATCTCCGGCGGCTTGGCAAGACGATGGCGGGAAATCCACCCTTTGTGTTTGGAATGATGGACTACTATGATGTGCTAAGTAAGATGCAGGGCGGGATCCAGACCGTTGGCGAGGGACCTGTTGAAGGCTGTTCGAGTCATGGTAGTTGGTAGAGTTGAGACGTAGGCGTCGAGGAACGTCGACGGTTCTCCCTCCACGATTGGGCGCAGATGTGAGGGATTTCCAGAAAGCGCGCAAACGGAGCATCTGCACCCCAGACGGCAAGTGATGCAAAGACGAGCATGACGCCCACTCTGGCAGGGAAATCGGAGGTGCATAAGTAGCGCGTCCGTCATGGCACATGCAAGGCTTGCTCGCGACATCGTGGGTGACGGGGCGCACTCATTGGCTGGGGCGCGAGTAGAATGGTGGGAAGGAGATAAGACGAAGGCAGTGTGGCAGGCTGGCAGGCTCCTGATCACTTGGTGACTGGTCTCAGCACGGCGGCGAAGAACGGCAGGGCGGAATGAGAGGCGGTGAGTCGGGGGTGGTACGAAATTGGTGGCAGCCGAGGACCAGGACCAGGACCAGGACCAGGACCAGTCGTGGGTCGGCGGCGGACCACCCCTGTACGTACATAGTCGACGGAGACTGCTGTGGACAAAGTGCGGCCACCACCACGCCCTCCCTCGTCTCGCCCCGGTGCTGCCTCGCGGATTGCTGCTCCGTACGAAAGGCGTGAGGGCGCTCCAATGTTCGCCTCGCTGCTGCGCTCGAGAAGGAGTCGGCCGTCGGAGACGACACCCCTCCTTGCAGCCCTGCACAGCTACCGCCACCGTCACCACGACGAGGCGTCCGAGGCCGAGGCCGACTACGACGAGCACGCAGGCCCGTACGACGGCGGGGTCGAGGATGAAGACCAGGACCACGGCCGGCGCGACGGGCCATTGCTGCCCGTGTTTTCCTCGGAGCTGCTGGGTGCGTTGCTGTTGCTGTTGCTGTTGCTGTTGCTGCTGCTGTTGCTGTTGCTGTTGCTGCTGCTGTTGCTGTTGCTGTTGCTGCTGCTGTTGCTGTTGCTGTTGCTGTTGCTGCTGCTGCTGCTGTTGCTCTTGCTGTTGCACGCATCTGACGCTCACTCTCACCCAGACCTGCGCTAACACAACGCCTCAGACCGCATCCCCATCTACAACAACACCCACGCCATACGCACCATCGTCGTCCAGCGCTGCGAGACGACGCTGAGCTGGGACCAGCTGCGCTCGCCGCAGGTCTCGCAGTTCCTCGTCAAGCCGATACAGCAGCAGATCCGCGCAGAGCACTTCTCCCGCGGCGCCCTGTACTGCCTGGCCGCCAATTGTCTGCAGTTCAGGAAGGAGGGAGACGCCAACCCCGGCAATGTGGGCGTCAGCAAGACGCGCGCGCTCCTGTGCGAGCTGCTCGCCATGCGCCTGCTGAAGGAGTTCTCCACCCGCGAGCTGATCGATGCGCTGAGCTACGACTACGACCCTCTCCAGGGCCTCGACACGCCGCCCGGTGGCGCAGCATGGGCCCGCCAGGGACAGCGCCATGCGCGCATCTCTGCTCTGGAGATTGCCATCCGCGCCCAGGCAAAGAAGCTCCTGGCCCATCCCCTGGTCGTGCAGCAGCTGGAAGCCATCTGGGCCGGCACCATCGTTTTCCACTCGGTTGCCGACAGCCTCCACCGCAAGCCAGACTCTTCCCACACCAACCTAGCGAGCCACGAGCTCTCTCCCGGAACACGGCCGTCACGCCGCCTGCCGCCGCCGCCCAAGCAAGCAAACGCCGAGCTGCCGGCTTCCGCGCTCATGAGACGCACAGTCACCCTCTACGACCCCCACCACTCCTCGCTCTTCAAGCTGTCCCGCCTCCGAGTCCCGCGCTACCGCAACCTCTTCTCCACCCTCTCCTTCGCTATCATGCTGGCCCTCTTCCTCGCCGTGCTCACCGACAAGTCCGACGACATCACGGTACTGGAGGTCATCTTCTGGTTTTGGAGCGCTGGATACATGTTGGATGAAATCGTTGGCTTCTCCGAACAAGGCTTTGGCCTGTACAGTGAGTCCCCCCCCGTCTGATTTTATTATTCACAGGAGCTAGTCAGATGTCCTTCTTTACAGGAGCTAGTCAGATGTCCTTCTTTACAGGTGCTAAGTCGATACAGTAATGAGCGTCTGGAATGTCTGTGATTTGGGCATTCTGCTCATGTTCATGGCATACTACATCCTGCGTTTGTACGGCATTCTCATGCCAGACGTCAGCCGTCACCATGTGGCCAGCATGGCCTACGATGTTCTTGGTTCCACTGCAGTCCTCTTGTTCCCTCGTCTGTTCTCCGCTCTGGACCACTACCAGTACTTCTCCCAGTTGCTCATCGCCTTCCGAATGATGGCCATGGATCTGATCGCTATCCTGGTCCTCATCTGCATTGCCTGCAGTGGCTTTTTCGTCGCCTTCAGCCTGGCTTTTGGCAAAGAAATCGGTGCCTCCAACGCCGCATACGCCATCTTCCAGCTGCTCATGGGCTTTACGCCGGCAGCCTGGGACCTCTGGGCCGAATACAATGTCCTGGGCAAGGCTCTGCTGGCTCTGTTCCTCTTCATGTGTCACTTCCTCATCGTCACCATTCTAATTACCGTCTTGACCAACTCGTTCATGAAGATCGTTCAGAACGCCAACGAGGAGCATCAATTCCTCTTTGCGGTCAACACCATCTCCATGGTCAAGTCCGATGCTCTGTTCTCCTACATTCCCCCCACGAACATCTTTGGGTGGTTGCTTATCCCGCTCAAGTACATGATGCCGTTCAAGAAGTTCATACGCATGAACCGTTTAATTATCAAGCTCACGCACATTCCGATCCTGTTTACGGTCTTCGTCTACGAAAGGCTGCTTCTTTCGAACCTGGCTTACGGGCCCACCGACCTGGTCGAGAACCGCGGAAGACCTGGAACCGCATCACCAGTGGTACCGGCCTTCAGCATCCGCGGTGCTGTCGAAGCCTTCAACCCTCGTCTGCGTGAGCCTTCCATCACCACCTTCCACAAAGACCGCGCGCTCGAGGAAGTGTTTCGCCAACCGTATCGTGACACAAGCGTGCAAGCGTCTGTGAACTATCCTTCTGGCCGTAGGAATTCGAGCAATGTGGTTTCGGACTGGATGAAGAAGATGGGCGATGACGAGGAGGTCACTCCGCCTCAGGAAGATGCCCAGTCAGTCTTGGATCGCCTCGAGGCCCGCACCAGGCCATATCTACGCCGCGCAAAGACTTCTGGTCAGTCCAGGCGAAGACACCCGCTTTCCTTCACCAGGAGTGTGGCATCAGACCCGGATGACAGTTTTGTGGCCTTCCCCCGGCCCATTCTCGAGGAAGAAGAACCAGATCTGAACGATGATATCCCACAGCAGACGGACGCTGATGGGGACGATGAGCTGTTGACTCAGGCCGAGGACAACGACTCGAACTCTGACCACCAGACCACACCGAAGGACTTGCCCACGTCTGATAAAGAGATCAAGAAACCAAAGTCGGGCTATGTGACATCCGATGACGAGTTTTTCCGTACGCCCATGGTAGCCCCTAGACCGAAGACTCCGGCGCGCACGCCAGCAAGAGTATCCTCACTATCAGACGCTAGCGCTCCTGGGACACAAGGCATGTCACCCGGTAAGAAGACGAAGCCATCGCATGCTCGCAACACGTCCACAAGCACGATTTTATTCAGCCCTACCAAGGAAACGATGGATGTGTCACGCCCACCTTCGCCTGAGAAGCGCTTGCAGCTGGGCTCACGCAGCGGAACAGCGACGCCAGGTCGCCTCGACGGGCCCGTGATGTCTGGTATGCGCACACCCAAGAGACCACAGCCCGTGAGCCACATGAGTCACGCATCGGCTTCACGCGCTCGTGCGGTACTACCTCCTGACACCAGCCGCAAGACACCCAATCTGTCCAACTTCCTCGCTCTGGATCGGCAACACCGCACGCCTTCCTTCAACGCCGTAGCCCTCGACCTTGCCTCGGACCTCGGCGACAACAACAACAACCCCAACTTCGGCAACATGAACACCATCCCCGCCTCCTACACCACGCAATTCGAACTCGCCGCGCGGGCCCGAGCCGAAGCACGCATGGAGCGCAAAGGCAGCGACACGGAATCCGACTCGAACCGTATGAGCCGGATCATGCTCGCGCGCATGACAACGCTAGAAGAAGGCTTTCGCGACGTGCTCAAGGAAGTCAAGGGCCTGAAGGTGGGCGACTCGAGCGCAGCCGGTAGCCAACGAACGCACACGCCGCCCAACGAACGCGTCGACCTTCTCAAGAGAAAGGGGAAGGCGAAGAAGAGGAATAGCAGGAAAGACAGTGGCGAGGAGCAGTTTGGATCGAGCGTCTAGACGCAGCGTGATGATGCACGCTAACCTATTCATGTCCGAATCTGTCCTGCGTTTGCGCGGCCTATGCATGGTTTGCGGGTGGACGTTGTTTTTTCCCATCATTGGCTTTTTTGTTTTCCCATTGTATTGCACTGTATTGCGCTGCATGGCATTGCATCCCGTGCATTGCCCCCTCCTCCTCCTCCTCCTCCTCCTCCTTTGCTTTTGCTTTTCGGTCTCGGTCGTCCTGTCTTCTCTTGTTTTTCGTCTTCTACGATGTCACGGCTTGTTCCCGCTTTCGAGAAACATATACCCCCCTTAGGGATTTGCGGCTGAGACGCGGGTGTGGCGTTTAGTTGGGCATCTTGGGTTGGTCGGTCGTGTGTCTGTAGTATCATGCTGTGTATTTGTGCGGTCTAATGATGGAATGTTTATGTTTGTGATTGAAACGTCTACATGTCAGTGCTTGTTGCGTGGAAATGATGACCAGGATTCGAAATCTTCCTGTTCAAGATGTGCAGTTTCTTTTGTGGGTGCGCGGGTGGGGACGGGACGGGTGGGAAGACAAGGCTGGAAAGCAGCTTAGTGACTTGAGCGGCGGTGGTAACGGTGCTGCAGTTGAAACAAGAAGACTGGCTTTCTACCAAATAGCCTAGACGAAACACTGCGTCTGGCAGACGTGGTCAGCTTGTCGAGACGGATGTCTAACATCCGAGGTCAGGGAGTGGTTCGCACGTGGGCAAGTCTGTGACGAGATGAACGTATCTAGCTGGAAGCGTGCATTTGAGCCAGAGCGTGGGAAACCACGAGCACAGAAGGCAGATTGAATCTTACAAACCATGCCTCAAGCGTGCTGCAAGCACGACATGAAAGCAGCTCTTCCGTGAGCAATGACTGCTTTGGGCAGGCATGTGTTGGAAAGACCTGTCTACCTACTCAACATCCGAGGTTCAGGGACCGGCCTCGCACATGGAGAATGACAAGTTCCTTGCTTCCCCGGATGGGCTAGGCGTCATGGCGGACTTCCAACGCTTCTGACTGGCTGACGGGGTCGCGTGACACGCTTTGCCTTCCTGGCACATCACACGCCCACGTCAGACCCAACTTCAACACCCTTTGACCGCCTCCACGATTTCCGACTCGCTGTCGCGCCGCTAGGCAGTGAACGATGGCATGGCTGGTGGGGCACATGCCCCCGTCGATGACTAGCAGGGAAACGACGTGTGGGTGAAGCTGGGTCTCGGCGTAGTTGCTCTCATTAATCCATCATCATCCCGCCGTTCACGCACCACTTTTCTTCTTCTCTTGATATCCTGTAGATGGTGGCTTGCTAGATCTCATATTCCACCTAGCAGACAATCTCGCTGTGCACTGTAGCCGCCATGCGAACCAGCACCCTCTTCCTCGCATCCTACGCAACACGCACATATGCCTTCTCAATACCGCCATTGCCTCACCTCCATTTCCTCGGAGTCGCTAGTGCGGGGCAACAGCAGCAGCCACTGCAAGATACACTCGATACGTGGATACAGCAGGAGGAGCGGATAGCGCTGGATAGACTGCTGGCGAATGTCTCTCCAGGTGGGCGCAATGTCGAAGGACAGGGCGTAGCACATGGCACAGTAGTTGCCAGTCCGAGCCAGGATGGCCCAGATTACTGGTATCAATGTATGCCAGGAGGACTAACAGTCATGTGCCCAATCTGACATTCTCGTAGGGGTTCGAGATGCCGCAATCACCATGAACACCCTCGTCGACGTATACGCCGATGACACGTCTTCTCCATTTGCAGCGTCACTCTCCACGACACTGGACGCCTACACATCACTGCAGCAAACTATTCAGCACACACCCAACCCTTCCGGTCGCTTTGACGACCTTTCGGGGCTTGGCGAGCCCAAGTTTGAAATCGATGGCACACCATTCACAGGTTCATGGGGGCGTCCCCAGCGAGATGGCCCAGCTCTGCGTGCGCTTACGCTCATCCACTACCTGCGCGAATACAACGCGTCACACCCTACACTGTGGACCTCGTCTCGAGCCGACGACTTCTTTGCCTCTTTCTACGAGGCAAGCATGCCGCCCACCAGCGTCATCAAAGCCGATCTCGAGTACGTGAGCCACTTCTGGAACCAATCTGGATTTGATCTCTGGGAGGAAGTCGAAGGGCTGCACTTCTTCACGCTTATGGTCAGCGCGCGCAGCTTGCGTGAAGGCAGCCAGATCGCCCGCGCGTTTGGCGACCTTGGCGCGGCGGACTGGTACACGCTGCAAGCTGGGTACATTGAGAACCTGCTCTCCAAGTTCTGGAACAAGCAAAAGGGCCATCTGGTTGAGACGCTGTGGAGCAAACGATCCGGCTTGGACTGCGGTCTTTTGCTTGGCTCGCTGCATGCTTTGCCTGCTGATGGCTCTGACGAAGACACTGTCTACCCGCCATGGTCAGATGAGGTTCTTGTGTCTCTCCTCGCACTCACGCGTGATCAGAAGGATCGCTTCCCTATCAACAGCAGTCCTCAGTCCTCATCCGGCGATGATGACGATGAGGCGAATGCCGATGACGAGCAACCCTTCGAAGGCACAGGCCTAGGTCGTTATCCCGAAGACAAATACAACGGCTACTCCAGCACCCACCACGGGAACCCTTGGTTTCTCTGCACCTCCAGCGCTGCCGAGATCCTCTACCGCACCGCATCGCACTTCTCTTCAATCTCCCACCTAACCATCTCGCCCACTTCTCTCCCCTTCTACACCTCGCTCCTCGCCTCTTCCAGCCTCGACATCGACGAGGGAACCTACGGGCCCAGCGACGCGTTGTTCCATTCCATCCTCGAGCGTCTCCGCGCTGTGGGTGATCAGTTCCTGGCAGTCGTGAGAAGCCACGTCGATGCTGAAGGCAGCATGAGCGAGCAGTTCGATCAGAACACCGGATTCATGACGGGTGCGCGCGATCTGACTTGGAGTTACGGGGCCTTTTTGCAGGCTGTGCGGGCGAGGAAGAGGGCGATGAGCGCGTGAAAGGTAGTGAGTAGGGACGCGGGGTCGCTGAGGGACGAGTCATGATGTTATGATGTTATGAATTCAAGGTCTGAGCGAGCGTGGACGAAAGGTTTGTTGGAATTGGGAACACTGGCATGTTGCGGATTCATCCCTTGATACCCTCGTTTCGGCTGCAATGATACTCAACACCATCTCACCTGGACACGCATATGAAGTCCCGCGAAGCACTCGTTCGTCTGCTTCCAAGCCTCGTGAAGCTGGACTGTACAGGATGTATCACTGACGTCCCATGGATGCCAGTTGCCGAGCCCTTCAACAACCTACCACTGAGCCGCCGTCAAGCCAGAAAGCCAAGAATCCAAAGCGAATCAAGTCATCTTTCCACACAGAAGAGGCTTCTGAGCTCCAGCCCCTGTCTCGTCTGTCCAGTCTTGAGTGGCTCCACATCCACAGCATGCGCATGACTTCCTTACCATCTGTCCATGGCGTACAGGTCTACTGGTTGAAGTCGATATCAACACTCAAGCCCCTCGGCGAGCCGCAGCATTGCACGCTATTTAAAGAAAACCCCAGCCCTCAAGCCTCTCTCCCTGGACGTCGAAATCCCCACCGAATTCCTCTGATACTTCGCTCCGTGGCCAAGTCAACAGCCCTTCTCTTGGCGCCACGCAATGCACTGCACTGCAAGTAGACGCGCGACTTGGACTCGCGAGCCAGCTGTGATTATATACGTGCTTGAAGTACAGCTGTATCGCAATGCACTGTCTACCAGGGAACGCAGCGAACAAGATGGTAGTGGTGGTGCTGCGCGCGTCTGTGTGTCACGGGTGTAAGTTGGGGTAGAGGGAGCGTGTTTGAAGAGGAGGTGTAGAGAGGAGGTGAATCGCGAGATGCAGGCAGGGTTGGAGATGTATGGTCGTGTCGAGATGGAGTCCAGAACAACACCAACAGTAGGGTCGGTACAGAGAACACGCCACGGTTCAGCGGAGTTGGCGGTATTGCTTTTTATCATTGCGTCGAAATCTGGGGGTATGCAACGTGCAACATGCAACATGTAAATCCCTCCTCGTCCTTCCTTCCTTTTCCCCCTATACGGGCCGCGGAATGTCAACGCCGTACTCCGTACCTAGTCCGTCCGCCCGTCTCTACCTGCTCTGTCTTGAATGGAAAGGAAGGCTCACTTCTTCTTGCCCTGAGCTTCCGAGTCGCTGAGCTCGCGGATAAAGACCTTGATGACACCGTCGGGGACGTCGTCGACGCCGTCTTCGAAACCTGGGCTGACGCCGACGGCCATGAATTTGCCGTCTGCGGAGAACTCGATTGTCTGGACGCTCGCGGGGAACTTTTGGTACTGTCGTATCCTCCTCTTGGCGACTGCGTCCCACAGGGCTACGACGCCGTCGCCGCCGCCGGTTGCAAACGTGCCGTGTACGGGGTGGTAGGCGAGGGCGTTGACGGGGTAGACGACGTCTTGGCCGTCGACGTTCTGGCGGTGGCACTTGAAGGCGTATTTCCTCGACTGCGACTCGTCGCTCGGGTCGAACCACTCGACGGCCACGCGGCCCTCGATGCTCGAACTCGAGTACCCAGCGTCGTTGGGCATGCAGGCTACAGCGCGCGTCATGTACTTCATAGAGCTCTCTCTCCGCTGCCAGGGCTCGACGTTGACTGCTTCTCCGCCGCCCTGCTTTGCGGCGCTCGATAGCGCGCCCAGCTCGTAGATGTTGACTGCGCGGCTGGCCATTGCGACGACGAGTTTTGTGGGCGAGGCGGTGAGAGAGAAGGGCTTGGAAGGGAGGTTGATGGAGGAGAAGTCGCCGGGGGTGGAGAGGTCGTGGAGGTGCAGTGTCGAGTCCCATGAGGCGGAGATGAGGAGATTGTGGGGCGCGGAGAAGAGGATGTTACGGACGCCCTGGGCGTGTGTCGACAGGACCGTCTGCGCGCCTGTGGCGAGGTCGATTCTGCGCTTGGTTAGCTTGGTGTTTGAGGTGTATGGGTATGGGTATGTGTCTGTGTATGGTATGGGTATGGGTATGGGTATGGGTATGGGTATGGGTATGGGTATGGGTATGGGTATGGGTATGGGTATGGGTATGGGTATGTGTCTGTGTATGGTATGGGTATGTGTATGGGTATGTGTATGGGTATGTGTATGGGTATGTGTATGTGTATAAGAATGCTCATGGTGAGGGCCGTCGTACCTTCGCACTTCCCAGTCCAGCCCTGCGCTGAAGGCCTCATTGTCGTCGCGGCCGAAGCAAACATCTAGCACGGGCGCGCGGTGCTCGAACTTGTGCAGCAGCTGGCCGCCGGGCTCGCTGTGGGTGTCGTAGAGGTAGACGTGGCGGTCCCAGGACGAGACCAACAGTCGCGTGGGGGTGCGCGGGGAGAATCGGACGGCGGATATCGGCTCGGTCGGGTTCTGGGCGAGCTCGAACTGGCTGGACATGTTGGCGGTGCTTGCGATGGACGGCGGGTGTTGGGCAAGCTCGACGTGCAGCTCACCCGCAAAACATGGCTGACTAAGCGCCACGTCGGCATGTCGGCGCATCCGTCTCGGTAGGGCTGCGGGCTGCGGGCTGCGGGCTGCGGGCTGCTAGGGGCCCCACCAGACATGTGCAAGCTCGCGAGAGCAGACTGCAGAGCTCTTTTGCGCCCTGACGCACCGCCACAATGCCTTTCGCTCAGCTGGTCATAGGCCCGCCAGGCTCGGGCAAGTCGACCTACTGCGATGGCATGCAGCAGTTCATGGGCGCCATCGAGCGCAAGTGCTCCGTCGTCAACCTCGACCCCGCCAACGATCGCTGCTCGTATGCGCCCGCCGTCGACGTCCGCGACCTCGTGACCATCGACGACATCATGGAGCAGGAGTCCCTCGGCCCCAACGGCGGCATCTTGTATGCCCTCGAGGAGCTGGAGAACCACTTCGACTGGCTGGAGGAGGGCCTGAAGGAGCTCCAAGGTCCGCACGCCCCGCCACGGTGCAAGCAGGAGCGATGCTGAGTAGTCGCAGATGACTATGTCCTATTCGACTGTCCCGGCCAGGTCGAGCTCTTCACCTCCCACTCGTCGCTGCGCAACATCTTCTTCCGCCTCCAAAAACTTGGGTATCGAGTATTCGCCCACCGCCCAGTGCAAGCCGCAACCCGCTAACCTGGGCCAGCTCGTCGTCGTACACCTGACCGACTCCATCATCCTCTCGCGACCCTCGCTCTACGTCTCGTCCTTGCTCCTCGCTCTGCGCAGCATGCTGCAGATGGACCTCCCGCATCTCAACGTCCTCACCAAGATCGACAATCTGCAAAACTACCCCAACCTGCCCTTCAACCTCGACTTCTACACCGAAGTCCAGGACCTGCACTATCTCCTGCCCCACCTGAATCGCGAACAAACCTCGGGGATCCCAGGCCCCACTGCAGTGGGCGCGCACCAGGACATAGCCATGGACGACGAGGAGCCAACGTCCAAGTTCTCCGCGCTGAACAAGGCGATCGTCGAGCTTGTCGAGGACTTTGCCCTGGTCGGCTTCGAAACGCTGGCAGTAGAGGACAAGAAGAGCATGATGACGCTGCTGCGAGCCATCGACCGCGCAGGTGGCTACGCGCTCGGCGGCATAGAAGGCGCAAACGAGACGGTGTGGTCCATGGCCATGCAGCAGGACGCTGTGACCATGGACGCGCGCGATGTTCAGGAGCGGTGGCTGGACAGGAGGGACGAGCTGGACGAGGAAGAGAGGAAGGCTTGGAAGAACGAGACAAAGGAGATGCGCGATCCACCAGAAGCAGAGGCACCGAGTGCGCCTGTAGTGCCGCCAGTATCAGAGGAGAAGACGGCAGACGAAGACGATGAGATGGACGATCTGGAGGAGATGAGGCGGTTTATGGAGAAGAAGAAGGACGGCGGCATCAACATTGTGAAGAAGTGAGTGGCACAAATATTGTTAATAAGCGGCACAAATATTGTTGATAAGTAAGCGGCATTGACATTGCCAGCAAGTGAGCGGCATTAACATTGTTAATAAGCAAGCAGTATTAACATTATTAATAAGCAAGCAGCATTAACATTGTTAACAAGCAAGCAGCATCAACATTGTTAACAAGCAAGCAGCATTAACATTGTTAACAAGTAAGCAGCACTTATATGGTCAGACGCGTCAGAACTCAGTCTTCACCTCAGTCTGCGAGGGTCTGTAGATGGCCGCAGTGACAGTTGGGCAGGCCCCACACGTGCATGGCGGGGTAGCGTCTCACCACGCGTCGCGTGAGTGAATGGGCACGCGCTCACAGCGGTAGAGATGATAGCCACACAAGAAGCCTGTCAACTGACATGCTACACTGTTTTGACTCGTTTTGGTGACCACGGTACCTTTGATGCTAAAGCGCAAGCTCTCCCGCCATGACGTATCTGATTCGTCGGTTTTTGGCGATGTCCCGGCGCGGATGACATCGGTCAAGCGCAAGCGCCTCTTCCGCCCTAAGAACAGCGACAAACAAGCGTGGGCCCCGCGACAAGACAGCAGCAACATGAGCGAGCTGCTGGAGTTCGTCCTGCAGCACGAGGAGGCGTTCAGCAAGTGCGCGCACTCTCCACCTCCACACAGACTCAGCTGACACGTGCAAGCCAGCAGCGCCTTGCATCGCTGTATGCGGACTTCCGACAGCAGCACGACATCAACCCAGACGGGTACCATGCCAACATCGCCGCCTGGACAAAAGCCCTCACGGATGCGGCGCGGGCGGGTGTCATCCCCACACAAGGCACCACCCACGACCTACTGAACATACGGACGACTGACGACCTGGCGCGAGCGCTGCAACATCCACAGTATGGGAAGCCCACGTGTCTGCCCGCCGTGTTCCACGAGGCGGTGCAGAAGAGGGAGATGATGCTCCTCAAAGACTTCCTCGGTTCCAAGACCAGCATATACGCGACGTCATGGATGCCAACGCCATGGTCAGCGCTGCAGTGGAGTCTGCGAACGGTCGGTGTGCTGGGAAAGGCGGCTCCACCTGATAAGCTTGCAGTCAAGAACTACGTAGTCCTGAAGAACGTCGAGGTAGCTGCCGACGAGATCCTCAAGCTGATGAAGGAGCACACATCGACCGCCGACCGAGTCCTCTCACGACGAGACTTTCTCAACCGCTTCTCCCACACGCTCAACCCCGCCGCGCCCCTCACCAACAACGACCTCAACATCATCCTCGTGTTCCTCGCGCGAGACAAGCAGGCCATCGCCTACGATGCGCAGACGATCAAATTCAAGCCCGAGCACGACGCCCACCCTCTGCCCATCACCGAGGAAGACGCCGCCATTGCAGGCCTGCGCGACACACTCGCAAACATCAACACCCAGATTCCACCACTCATGGAGAAGATCGCCTCTGCCGACGCCGCAGCCCGCGAAGCCGTTGCCGCCAAGCAGATGGTCCGCGCCAAAGCCGCCCTGCGCTCCAAGAAGCTAGCTGAAACCGCACTCGCGCAGCGCTCCGACGTCGCCCTGCAGCTGGAAGGCGTGTACACGCAGCTTCAGCAGGCAGCCGATCAGGTGGAGATTGTGGAGGCCATGCGCGCTGGCGCCGCGGCACTCAAGGGCCTCAACGAGAAGGTTGGTGGCGCCGAGGGCGTGCAGGGAGTTGTAGATGCTGTGAACGAGCAAATGGCTACTACAGAGGAGATTGCGAATATCATCAACGAAACAGATCACACGGTCGATGAGGTCGACATTGATGATGAGTTCGAGGCGCTGGAGAGGGCAGACAGGGAGAAGAAAGAGCGGGAGGAGGCTGCAAAGACAGCGGCGAAGCTTGCAGAGCTCGAGGAGGCGGAGAGGATGCAGAAGGCGGCAGGTGCGCAAGAGAAGCAGTCGGAGAACGACGTGGTGGAGGAGAAGGTCGAGCAGGCTTCTCAAGGCATCGCAAAGATATCTTTCCAGCAGGACAACGAGACAGAAGATGCCCAGAAGGAGCGAGCCTCTGTTTACGCTTGAACTGCAACGTTGATCACCACCCCTTCCCATGATTCGTTTCGCATAGCATTGGCGTTGAGGCATCCGGGATTCTACATACACGTGGCAACTATATACGGGTAGCTTGAAAGCATGGAATCGCCCTACTGCCTTCCCAAGCTTGTGATGCTCACTAATCCTTACTGTCGACTGCAACGTGGATCGTCTCGAGCTCGGCTCCGTGACGCCATGCATTCACACACGCACTAACCCGCATCGAGCCACACCACGCCAAGAAGCTTTGAGTTGTTCACTCGAAGTCGTAAAGTTGCTCACTCATTATTCATTGTGATAGAGTTGTTCACTTGTAGTTGTAGAGTTGCTCACTCGTGGTGGTAGAGTTGCTCACTTGTAGTTGTAGAGTTGCTCACGCGTGGTCGTGGGAGAGTTGCTTACTCATCTGGTGCTTGGCAGGCCAGGCAAGACCTCAAGTCACCGCCGTCCAGCACCACGCACCCGCCGACCCGCCCACAACCCGCCTCCGCCCTCCGGACACGCCAATAGCCCCTTCCACATACTCCCCTCCACCTCGCACACACCCAGCACCCACACAATGCCCGCTCTCGGCCTCTCGCGCGCCGCGCGCCCCGCCAGCTCCATGCTCCGCGCACCTCTTGCCGCCCGCACCGCACCCTTCACCGCTCGCGGCTTCTCGCAGTCTCTCGCCAAGCGCGGCGGCGGCCACGAGTCGCACTACGATCCCCCTACCGGCTGGCTGTTTGGCGTCAAGCCCGGCGAGGAGTACAAGAAGGAGGGGTGGGAGAACGTGACGTTCTATGCGTTTATTCCGATGATGGTGCTGTTTGTGGGCTTTTATGCTTTTAAGCCTGATACTAGGTATGTGTGAAGCGAGCTGAGCAGATGTGGATAAGAGAGTGTGGATAAGAGGCACGAAGGGAGGGGGGATATTTGCGGATGGACGGGGATATGCAGACGGATGGGAAATTACAGAACAACGGGAGATGAAAGAATCAAGACTAACACCCCAACAGCATCCAAACATGGGCTCTTGAGGAAGCTCGCAGGCGGCTCGAAGCAGAAGGCATCCTGGCCGACCCGGACGTCAAGAAAGACTAAGCAGCAATACAAACCAACGAACGAACAAACAACTAGCGGTGAGGAACGCAAGAGCACTGGATTGTCGCAGGCGAGGACGTGTATATATCTAGACGACGAACCGCGGAGAAGGAGAGATTTTCTTTTGTTGCATGGACGAGCTCGGTGGAGTCGCCTCGCCTCGCCTCGCGTCGAGCGGAGCGCACGAGAAGAGCGGCCACAAGACTCGATAGGGTACTATTTGCAATACAATCCATTTCTATTTCAACGGAGCACAATGAAACCCCGTGGTTGACATCTACTGCAGTCTAGCACAAAGCCCCACGCAGTCCTGCTACACATCGCCCTATATGAAGTGGAGCAGATTGCAGCAGAGCGAAGTAACGTGGTTACAAGACCTATAGGTACTAGTATAACCAATCCATTCTGTACTCGACAACCTAGAAAAGAACAGTTGGATATCGACTACAGGTGTCAGGCCGGCATGCAGCAACGTCCACCTCCTACCCAGACAGCAAAAGGTGCTGTTATGGCCATGGATACCATTTCGAGACCGTCTTGGCTCGGTGGGCAGAGCCGGGTTCTTCCTGACTACACGGTGGCGTAGGAATGACACGCAGCTCTATTGCGTATCCTCTTGTGTTGGCCTAAGCGGGGTCCAGTGGAGCAGAGCAGAGCAGAGTAGAGTCGCAGTAAGACCTAACCGAGAATCGGTGTGACGTGAGATGTTTATACATTTTTTTATTGATGGAGGAGAGGAATGCGGCGTGGTTCAAGGCCGCTTATAATCTCGAGTTAGAGACGCGGCGCAGGAACTTCGAATACGAAGAGTTGGGGTTCGCGTCTATAAGCTTGGTACCGCAAAGTGTTGTATGTTTGATATGTTTAAATATTCTACTATAACTGATAAGCTGATTGTTAGCAGTGAACGATGTGATTGAGCAGGCTTGCTTTACACTACACCACACTACACCACACCACACCATCCCATCGTACCGCCCAGATCCACCATTTACCCACCCACCCACCCACTAAGCCGTACAACTCACCAACGCCTAATAATAACATTCTCCACGCCGCAGTCTTGACAATGGAATCGGAACACACTGCACAAACTACACCCTTGAGAGACCTTGACCTAGCATCTCGACCTGTCTGTTATAAGGCACACGAGCCGCCGCATTCGCAGTTCAAACCTGCGCAACTCCCGCGTTCTGGCCGATCTTCGCTCGTCTCGGTTTGCTTGGTCGACGTGGAGAAATGGGATGGGATGGGACGCTGGGCTGGCGTCTCGGTAGTTGAGTATTATTCTCCGCTGCTGGGGAATGCTTGGTTTATCATTTTGAGCTACCGTGGTTGCAGAATGGAGAGGGGTTGTATTTGCTTCATCTGTTATCGTGGTAGGAATGGGGAAGGTTAGGAAGTGGGGACATGCGGTTGAGAGGATAAGAATCGGCTGTTTGTGGTTCGAGGAAAGTACACTCCCTTTCTGCTCGGGGAATGGGATTGGGGACAGCAGAACAGGATTGTAGTGTTTCTGGGAATCGGAGGGTGGTTCGAAGACGTTCTGTCAGTTACTGTAGGAAAGTTTTCTTGGTTGACGGAGAGGAGGGATATGGCAGCGTTCGAATTGTTCTGACACAAGGCACTCGATGTCGCAAGTATGCACAAATCATCGGATTTCTAGAATCGTTGTTTCTGCAACCGGGAAGTATTCGTTGTGAGCAAATCTGGAATGGGCATTTGTGACCCTGATTGTCGAGTCAGAGGATCAGCTGGCATGTAGGGCTTAGAATAATTGATTCAATATTATGTTGCAAGCACTGCTTTTTCAAATTCTTTAAACAAACCGTCGCACCAGGAATGGGTGGGCATTAGGCTGCGAAGTCAAGGATACCTAGAATAGGCTTTACTTGCTGGCTTCTCAATCGACATGATCGTTCGTCATCCGCGTCTAGCCACGGTGAGTCAGAAATGGAGTCGGAAACGAAGAGATCGTATACACTTTCTTCATCGGAATCATCTATATTGCGCGACCGGCGAGTCCTAGCCGGGCTACTAGGCATGAACGGCGCTCGGCTTGGACCTGCCCACACTGGTGATGCCCTTGACTGATGTGAATCTTGGGTTTGCAGAGCTTGGGATCCCTCAATCGTGGCAGTCGATTGACGGTAGTCATGACTAAATAGTTGCTGCATAGAAGGTGCTTCTGTAGGCGAGACTGGTTGGGACACCGTTGGCCTCCGGCGCGAGGTTGACTTGACGAAAGGATTGGTTAAGATGGGTTTCGCTTCAAGGGTCGTTCTGCCTTGAAGTGTGTAATGACCTGATGCCTCTATACCGGTCTTCACACAGGCACAAAAGGTTGTTGGGTGGTCTTCTCTCGTCCGACATCTTGGGGTGCTGCAACTATTACTGCCTAGCGTCAAAGGAATTGAAGGATTTGATATTGTATTGTGCCGAGCATGCAGAGGCAGTTTCAAGTTATACCACCTGGAGTCAGGCGTTGCACACCGATGCTGAACCTGCATGACACTGTGCCGCGTATTGTCGTTCTTGCCGACCTTGTAATTGGAGATTCCATCTGCTATGCGATCGTTTCCCAGCTCAGGAAGAAAACTGTCTTTCCTGACCTTACCAGAAAGCTGCTGCCAACGGTCTTTTATGTTGATCACAATATCATTTGGTAATGAGCTGAAAATCATCGGTTCGAATCTCGACTCGGTCTGCATCAGACCGGCATGAAAGTCGACAATGAACCTTTCCGCCTTCGTGTGGTTGCCAATGTTGTCTCTGAGATAGGCGAATGGCTCTGGGTCGAGAGGCAAACGTATGTGATTCTTCAGGCATCGCAGGTAGTGCCCACGGTATGTCCCGAGAAGTTTGTTTTGGAGACCAGGCATCTCCAGCAGATCACACACATGCCATGCCTTGGCAAGATTGAGCAAGGCGTTGTTGTCACTGATGAGTTCATGGAGATGGTCTGAGGCACGGAATCCCAGTGTTTCAAGAATGCTGCTACACTCCAACTGCTTCATGATGATCGCGAAGATGACAGGGTCGGCGTTGGCGATCCTGCAGCCTGGCGTGAGCAGGTTACTTAGAGGGGAACACAAATTGAGGATAGACTGTGGAATATGGACAGTTTGCGCGTCGATATACCTGCCAATGTACACGTCGGTACCGGTGGAGGCACTAGTGATTCATCAGCGAGGAATTAGTGAACTTGAACGGCGATCGTACTCTGAACTTTTCGATAGTCGTTCCCTTGACGTTTGAGAATATCCAAATATCAAACTCAACGACCTCAACATGACAGCTGCTGCGAAGAGAAAAGTGGTTTTCTGTCCTACGCCGCCCTTGCAAGTTAGTGAAGTCGACTGACATGCACAGGCGTGGTATGGTGACTGCCTCCAAATGAGGTATTTCGTATCACTCGAAACAACTGTGGACGCAAGAGCGCTGTGATATCTAACTTGTAGTAAGTCGAGAACGAGATAATCAAGCGCGACAAAGCTGATCTGTGGATGAAACCTGGAACTTTTCTCCCCTTCCACAGTCCACAACTTGATGAAGAGTGGGCGATGACCCCAACTTTTGACCTTGTGAACCATAGCTCCCAGCTCTGAAGAACAACTTCTGGCATGCAGATATCAGTGGCTGTATCATAGTAAGTATGTTTACCGCCATTGCGGCTGTGGCAGTTTGCAACTATATTTGCACGTTGGTGAGCTGAAAGAAACGATCGTGCAATGTGCCGTAATCAGAAAGAAAGAAATAGATTGACGTGTTGAGGCTGCAGAGGACAAGGGACCAGGAAATGCGTCGAAGATGGACAGCTACGGCTGTGGTTAGTGCCAATTAGGTTTAGCGCATCGCGTTTCCAAAAGACCAGATAGCAACCCACCCTCGTCTCCAAGCACTCACAATCAGCCTATCGACGATGTCATTACCAAGAATAAGCAGATCGTCCCTGCAACGGCTGTGTCTCGCTACTCAGCGTCCAGCGTCTGCCTCGCTGCAGTGGGGTGCAGACAAGCTTAGCAGCCGGCTTCAATGGCGAAGTCAGCACGACTCGCGGAAACCGCCACGGAGGTTTGGAAACCCATCAGCATCAGAGCGCAAATCTCCAATCCAGCAAATCAGGGAAGAGCAGGTGGAAATCATACCGCCGGTTGCGGATCGATACTCCGCACCGGAAAGCCAGAGTTCGGAACCAGAGTACCAGGAGCACGATCTGCCCAACGAGCCCTGGCCTAGGGTCAGAGTACGCTATCTACGACCAGCGATTTGGTCACTCACCGTTACCGCTGGTATCTTCTCTGGACTCGCGTACTACCAGGCAAAGAAGGAGGTCGAACAGGCAAAAAAGGCTACAAACTGGCTTCAGGCACCGCAATGGAGGCTACAGCCACAATCACGTGCAGGACCTCCGAGCGCTACTGAGCTCGCGACTCGCTGGTGGGCAGAGCAGAATCCTATCTCGAAGGTCACTTGGTACATCATCGGAGCAAACAGTGCGGTGCATCTGACCAGCTTCCTGGTGCCCCAGTACTGGAACCTGCTGTGGCATACCCCTGCGCGCAATGTTAACTACACGAACTTCACATCAATGTTTGTACATTCTGGACCTATGCATCTGGCAGTCAACATGTGGGCGACTTACAATTTCATGCTTCCCGTGGGTTACTCGCGACTGTTCGAGGGTAATGCACCGCACGTGGGAGCGTTCTTCCTCGCCACAGGCGTGTTGTCTGGTTACGCACAGCACCTGACGACTATGTTCGCGAAGAACAGGCGCATGATCCCTGAGATCTTCATTCGAGGCGGTGGAGCAAGCGGTGCTCTGTTTGGCATTCTTGGCGCTTTCTGCATGGAGTACCCAACAGCTGAACTTGGGATACTGTTTCTTCCGTTCAAATTCGAGGCTCAGTACTTCTTCCCTGCTGTTATGCTTTTCGACCTGGTGGGCTTGGTTCGGGGTTATTCGTTCGTCAACTTTGGTCACGCTGTACGTATTCCTGAAAGCTTCGAACGGCCTCCTAATCACTAACGCATCTAGGCTCACTTGTCCGGCGCGCTCATCGGTGTAGGATACTCATACTTCGACGGGAAGAACAATCTATGGAAACCGTTGGTACAGTTCTGGAAACGACGACTGCAGAGCACGTAGTAGTGCTTCGACCAGGACCGTTACTCCGGGCAACCGAACCATTTCGGCAATCAGTAGACCGTCGGTAAACGCAATTGTAAAACACTGAGTAGTGGAACCTCGATTTCTAATCGATGCAATGAAATGTGAGTAATCCAATCAGTCTATCGCCAGCGCAGACCTAAGGTCCCACCGTGTTGCGTGGAGGTGTTCGGCCAGTCGAGGGCAACGTGTACGAAAATGCCGCAAGGTCAACCATGGAATGATTGCCCTCACCGACTCTCTTTAACTTGAACCAAAAACCCCACACACGAATGCAATTTACCGAGCACATAAACTCTCCACACGCTCCCGATTTCCTTCACAGCCTTCAGAGTCGAAAATTCCACATTGCAACATCGCGCAGCGGCTACTCCCGACACCGGCGTCTCACCACCAGAAACACCCCACACTGCGTGTGAGCCTCGAGTATCTCCATTCCCAAGCAAGAACAACAACCCGCACACGACACAGCCCCTTCGAAATGGACGGCGTGTTCTTCCCCCGCCCTCCGGGGCCCTTCCTCACAATGGCCGCGCGGGACTACCACCCCTACCCGTTACAGAACGCGCACCAGCTTCCGCTCTGCACAAGCCGACCAACTCGCAGACGCAGACCTGCGCAGAGAGTCGACAGCGGCGCAGAAGCCTCTGCAGTGGATGCAGAGACGAAAACTTTTGCGTTCGCAGAGGATGGCGAGAAGATAGCGGAGCTATATGACTTTGTGTACCGACTGCGCGGATATGAAGCGGATGGTGGGAGGGAAGATGGTTCTGAAGATGACTCTGAAGAGGGTGACGGATGTCTGGGTGGAAGAGCACGGGATAGTATTGATATGAATATTGAAAGGTCGAATACGTGGGAGAGTAAGGGGAGCAGGAAAGGGAGAAATCGCAAAAACAAAGTGAAGATGGCGTTGAAATGGTTAGGAAGCTGCTTCCGCTTGGGTTCGGGATTGAAAGGCTATTGGGTGAGGCTATGAAGTAAGGCGTGGGATGAAACAAGTTCTTCGTGCGTTGGTAGTAGTAATTGTGGTCACGACTGAGAAACGAGATATTGATTAACGATGATGGAAAGGAAAAGCGTTAAATTTAAGGACAAGTCGAAGTGCACCTCGGCATACTATGGCGTGTGATATGATGTTCGCGTTACCGTATGCTCACCTCAATCGACGTCCTCAACGGCTAACTCGTCGCCAGTCTTTCTAGTGTACAAGTGCTGTAGACGCGACTTGAGAGGACCCACCACGCTGCCAGCCTTGTCCGTCATCCCTGCGGTCCTCTCCGTACGACCAATGACAGCAACGTCGTCAACGCCATGAGTGTTCAGGACCTCGTGCGCCACGATCTTCATTTGCTTCTCGCAAGCAGTGCAGTACCATCGACTAACCTTCTCGACCCCCAGTTTCTTGACGCAGCGTTTGTGGAAGGCACCTCCAAACTCGCAGTCACGAAACGAGCACTCTACAAGGCCTTCTTTGGGCTCCTGTTTATGTATCTCAGTGTAGCAGTAGCAGTAGCGCAGCTTGCTTGAGCCCTTGTAGTCAACCTCCTGGTACTGCATGCCCTGCAACGTGCGCATGGTAAGAGGATGACTCATGGCAATGTTCTTGAGGTACATGCGGTAAAAGGCTAGCTCCTGCTTCATGAGTGGGCCACGCTCATGACCCTCTTGAAACTCGGTATGTTCTCGCAGTAGACGAGTCGGCATGCTGGCATAGTTGAGTTTGCCGTTCAAAATAGTCTTGCCCACGAAGTAAGTGGCGATATCATCATCCATTAGCATAACTCGGCCTTTGGTCCGGTCATGCTGTTCGTACATAGACATCATTCGCTCACCTTGTGCGCGGTTGTACGGACCAGCGGATAAAGTATGCTTGTCAGGATACACGAGGGAGCATAGGTTGTTCATCGGATCCACGCAGGGACAGTCTGCAAAAAACGGTCAGTAAGCGGAGTATTCAGTTGCCAGAGTAGGCTCACGCGGCTCATGGAAAGGGCAATCCGATATTCCATGGCTCTCGAAACAACATGATGACTCATGAGAACATATTTCGAAGGACTGAAGAAGCGGGGCTGTCAACTGATCGACGATAAAAACACGCGCAAACCGTGTCCAATGATCATGCTTGCCATAAGTCGTATAAATCACGACAGGCGCAGTCGTCCCAGCTGAGATCTCGAGCATATCGTCCTTGGCTGGGACGACCACGATATTGGGCAAGTTTGGCTCGATCTTGTCATTGTTCGTATGCGCTTTCAGCTCAGGTGCACGGGTGTGTGCTGTCGTTTGGTCCGCAGCATCAGAGGACTCGTCGACCTTCGAAGCACTCGATGACATCTCGTATAGGGCTTGTGGATATTCCTCGCCATCGACACCGGCTGAAGCTGTGGGACTTGATGTGGTTTCGAGGTCGCTCATTTTCTTGGCTTTGCGCCTGGCCTCGCGTTGCATCTTCTTTGCCTTTTTCTGAGAGACAACCGGATGCGCGTCCTCAGTGCCATTCTGAAGCGTCAAAGTGCGGTCAGGCCCCTTGAGGCTGACGGCCCCCTCATCTATGGGTGCCTGCACAGCGGGAGCGTCAGAATTTGTTGAGGCTAGTTTGAACACATCCATGTTCGGTTTCCATGTGGACAAGGCATATTCATCCGAGCTTAAGTGCTTCGCTACAGGACCTGACTTGACTGTTGGAGGGGGGTCAGAAGTCTGTAGCGGCTTAGCAACAATACCTGGTTCATTCGAGCTCCTTGGCCTGGTTGATGGCGGAGGTAGTGGTAAGCACTTCTTCTCTGAGGCATAGAGCGATCGACGCGGGACTGTCTGCCACGCCATGCCATGTCGTAGCCGATCAGTGCTCATAGCCTCAGCAGGTGCCTTGTTTTCCTTGTTCTGGGTTACCTTTAGCTGCAGGATGGCAGGCCTTTTGATGGCAGTGTTGGGCGTCATTGGGAGTAAGGGCGTGTGATAGGGCTCGATCACGGTCTGTCTAAGACCATCGTTTCCGCTGATGCGAACATGGATATGTTCCAGGTGGCGTCTATCGGCATCATGTGTAGAGTGGACGGCGGGCATCGATACGGTGTTACTGGCTTCACTGCACACGTAATCAGTTCCAACGAATTCAGAGCTTGCTTGCTGGTACATACGTAGGGAGTGTAACGAGTTCATCGGCAGGCGATGTCAGACTGCTGGAGTCGCTGGAGGACGAGGCGATGCGTTCACCGGTCTTCCAATCCTTGTCGCTATACCTGTCCTCGACGATCTGGTACGCGGTTTTGCTGGTGTACCGCAAGTAACCTGCACGACGCATTCTAATCTCCATAGTATCTTTTTTCACAAGCACAAGGTCCTCCACAGCAGCAGTCCTGAAGGCTTCGACTGAGATGTCGAACTCTTTGAGCTCTTTTCCCTGCAGTCCGCGATCTTTGAGGTTGCGCTTAGCAAGCTCAGTAATGCGGAACGTATATAGAACCCTCTCCATCTCGGCGTCAAAGTCGACATCGAAATCGGGTATCATAGCAAACTTCCTCAGATCGTGCCGGCTTGCATGATGGTTGTAGACATTGGCATTGTAACGAAGATGGGCTTCGATAAGTTGAAGGTCTTCGAGATTGGCAGGATCGGCACGGTCATTGCTGGAGATTCCTTCGGCGGTGTGAAGTACCGAGTCTACGTATTTGATCTCTTCTTGGGTAACAACCCTCGCACGGCTTGCTGCTCTGACAAGGCACTTGGCATCTTTGCGTCCGCGTTTAGAGACTGGAGTTTCTTCTGGTGTGAGGCTGCCGTTATCTGACTCGCTGTCGCCTGACGAAGGGTCGACTGGTCGGCCTCTCCTTGGATCTCCAGGCTCTGCTGGTACGATGGTCCAATCCACCTCGCCACAGCTTTCGTAGATACTGCGTAGCTGAACCACGAGCTCGTGGTGTCTTTTGTAATGCCTGCAGCCAGTCACATCACAAGATAGGAGAGACAGGTCAGGGTCAGCTTGCACTCACGCTTCGTCGATGGTGCTGCAGTAGTTGCACATATGGGCGCGATTGCGCATGAACATTGCCTGTAGACTCAGTACTCGTCTTTGTAAGGCTAGAAGCTAAAATACCTGATGAAAGCGGTGACACGGCTCACTGTGCGTACCAAAGCAGCTTGCTCGAGCTCCCGGGTGGGACAGAGGTCGCTCACAGAAGCCACAATGGTGTTGCAGAGCTTGACTGTCCTCCCAACGAAAAAGCAGACTGTTAACCATGATTGGCTCCAGTTCGCTAAAGTCAAAGTTGCGTGTTGGCGGAGTCGAGTAGTCGAAGTTGTGCGATGCTGGTACGAAGCGAGCAGCGGCGCGACCTTTTGAGTGAAGAGGGGGCGTGCTTAGATAGTCCTTTCGCCGCGTGTAGTCGCAGTGAAGTACGATGGAGGGTCAAAAATGGCACATGGCTGGAAAATGTGGGGCAAAGACAAGTGGCAGGGTTCATTGGTGCCTGCCCAGGTTCTGCGCCTCAGGCAGGCGCACGTTGAGAGGAAACGACTTGGTATTGCCGAGACGTACTATAGGTGAATGTAAAGACACGTGGATTTGGCAAAGAAATGAGAGGATCACATATCGTAATGCTTGTTGCCTTTGCGACGACAAGTCCTCGCACTTTGCGGTGAGCGCGATGCGTTGCGGTCGCTTGCAGCCTGCTGTGTTACTGCAATACCACAAGGCGGATGACAGCAGACATCTGGTACCTAGAAACCACACTCCATGTATTGGCGGCAAGGCCCAGTCTCTAGAGATCGGCGACCACGCGGGCGCCAGCCCAAACGTATGGATAGTTGCGCTGGTACCAATTCACGCTGTCATGTGTTAGCGCGATCTCACTTATTATTGCCTGTGAGCACCTACAAGGTCTTGCGGCCTGCGACACGCGGTATGGTCGCCCAGGATCCACCGAGCGTGATGTTGTGCTTCCCGTCAAAGAAGTCGGCTGTGTAAGCTGGGTATAGCTCCATTGGCTCGAAGCCAACATGCTCCGCTAGCACAGTACTGGTCCACTCCCAAACACCACCAAAGTCAGATTGGCCGCAGAGCTTACCACCTCTTTCGGCTACAGAGACAGGGTGCCAGTGTTTGAAGCCGACGTTCGTTCCCTCCAGGTCGATGAAAAGATCGTGTGGGCTGAGAGTGGATCCACTGGCTGCGCCAGCATCGCCATTTGACAAAGACTTGGATGGCGGCGACTCATCGACGCCATTGTTGATTAGATGTCTTTCGGAGATTAGCGTATTGTCCTGCTGTTCGCATCTGATGCACCTACCCGTTCACCGCTGGAATAGTGTTACCAAGAGCCTCAAGCTCCTTGTTCTTGGATCTGTCGACATAGCTGTAGATGCTTCGCGCCTCTTCCATAGTAGGTATACGCCCGCCCATCCACTGTGCGCAACCGGCCACTTCGTCGTAAGAAGCGACCACTGGCCAATCGAGCGCATACTTGAGCGGCACTGTACCATACACCGTCTTGACGAACTTTCCGTCGGTAAGAGCCGACAAGCCATTTTGGAAACCGTTGATGACACTGTCTCTCTTGTTTGCAATGCGGGCTGCGTCGCTTAGGTGCTGTTGCTCACACCATGATGCAGGGATCTTCTTCTGGTCGGTCTTGGTGAGATAGGCTGCATACTCGCCGTTGGTGATGGGGCGAGCTCTCGCACGAAATGATTTCACGTGAGCTGAGCGGGAGGGTCGTTCGTTGTCCCAGCCAAAGTATCGCTTAGTGGTCTTGTCGTTGTCTGAGTCGTTAAGACCAATAGTGATATCTGCCTCGGGGATAGTAAACCACTCGTTCTCGACTGCAGTCGCTGCTGAGTACTTAGCGAGAGCTGCAAAGTCTGGTATCGCAGTGCCGGGAGGAGGCAAAACCCTGTCACTCTGAACGAGCATGTAGAGGAGGGTTTCCAGATGCATCGCCTCATGCTCAAAGCCGAGCCACATAGCGCGTGCAACGCGGGGATTGCTCTCCACAGCGCCAGATGTGTAAAGATCCTCCGCCTTTGCACGTATCGCTTGTTGGTGCATCAAGATTTCGTCGAGAGGGGGCCATGAGTCAGGGATCTCGGAATGTGCGTGGCATTTCTCGGGATCATCGACGTCTGGGTCGATGCCACGCTCAAAGATCTGCCAGAAATATGCAGGATCTGAAGCTTTGCCGTCAGTTGCTCGAGCCATATGGATATCGAGGAAGGTTGGGATATGACCCAAGTAGAAGATGCAAGCGTTGCGCAGATTGATAGGCTTGGACAGCAGCTCTTCTTCTGGTATCATCCGGCGGGTGACAGCATCCCAAGCCTTCCACAACTCGTGCCATTCGGTGAGAGATGGTACTGGCTGCGCAGCGTATGTGTCCGGCTTCATGGGGAAGAAAACTGCGGGCTTGGACACAAAGTGAAGACCTGTTATGAGTTAGATGAAGAGGCCGTGGGTCGGCAGAAGACACTTACCATAATCGCCCCTAGTGTTGGACCACACTGTGTTTTCCGCAAGACCAGCACCCTCCCAGAGTTCCAGAATCTCTTCTCGGCTATACTTGTAGCTCTCCTCAATGCGAATCCGCTCACCCTTGGGGATCTCAACACCTTCGGCATTGACATCTTTCAGCGGTACGACGAAAGCATGATGACGCCCAGCCTTCACATCAAACTCTCCGATGACCTCCCATTCATCAAGCTTGAAGGTCTCCTTCTCCATGAGTTGATTCGCGTGTTTTAGACCGTTGAGAGCAAACTCGTGTGTCACGCCTTGACAGTCGTTATAAGCATGATAGACACGGCTAGGGTCTTTGCACGAGTCGATACCGATAAGCATAGTGTCACCAGTCTTGATAGCATCGCCAAAACCGGCAAGGAACGACGCTGCCTCATGTCGCTTGAAGTTACCCAAGCTGGATCCGAGCCAAAGGATGGTCTTGGGCTTATCCTTGACGCTAGATGACTTCAGCCACTCCAATGCATGGTCATAGGTTCCATGCAGTCCGAAGCATCTCACGTGCTTGTAGCCCTCTACCAATCGTATTAGCGCGGGCACATGAGATGTGTACAGGGATGTAAGGTCTGCTGGCTGGCTGCGTGGTATAGACTGGGGTAGAGCAGCGGAGTGGAGCTGCAACGGAATGCACTTTTGATGTCTCGGCTCCGCAGATCAACACTGCGTCTCCAACGTCGTACTCGAATACTTCAACCAAGTACGGGCTTACCTGTGGGGATCTCAGAGAAAGTCCTTTCTAATTCTGGTAGAGACAGGTCGACAGCGTAGTATTCCACGTCTTTCCCCAATCGGTCGATAGCTTGCAGCAGGATGTTGACCTTTCGAAGGTTCCTACAGTGCTTGTTAGTTCAGAACTGTGCGAGTCGTGCGCTCCCTACACACCCACTGCCGAGCTCGACTATGACCGATCCTGGCTGCACACGGCGTGCGATCTGTACGGCACATGCTTCCAACACTTCGATTTCGGCATTGGTAAGGTAGTATCTATGCAATTCATTAGCTTCACGAACATGACTAAACACGGCAGACATACGTACTCGTCAAGGTACGTGATCTTCTCAAAGAGTCGCAGCCCGGTCTTCAAACATTAGCACGGGGCGAGTGGGAACGAAGATGCAACGCTTACTTCGTCGTACAACAACAAAGTAGGCAGTCTCTTTTCCCCTCCGTCCTGTGGCTTGAGGCCCTTTTTGATGTCCGATACAATGTCCAAGTCGGTGGAACCGACACGGATGTCGATGATCTTCGTATTGCCGACCATGATCCCGTGGAAGTCTGAATGTGGTCTAGTTGGCTGGTTTGGTAGTCTCTGAAGGAACCGTCCGCTCAGTTGATTCGGTATACAGTGATTGTGTGATAGGTACTGTACTTATACCCTATGACGAAGTGCAAGGTACAGACAGGTAACTGGGATATTTTGCTGTGGAGTACCAGATGGTGGCGGGGCTGGTGTGGTCAGGTTGCTGCAGGTAGTGCCGTCACTAATTGGTCAGGAATAGTCTTCTGCACATCAGCAAACTGGGTGTTCTCACGGCTGGCAGCGGTACGTCGGATGTGCTGACACTTGTCCCAAGTGCCGCGCTTGAATTTCTCATCATTTCGCGCCGGCTCGTCGCTGCATGAGAGAGCCAAATGCATGATGTAATGACGGCGTTAGGCTCGGAACAAGTGGAAACGGTCGCCATATTGATTTCGACCCCCGCATCTAACAATGTCGAAAGCCAAGGTCCCGAGGACATCACCTGCTACAAAGACTGCCAACTTCACCCCTAGATTGCAAGAAGCCGGCGTGAACCGTGTGAATAATCTCCATATACCGAGAATGTACCTGCCAGATAGGTGGACTGAATGCGGGGTCACTGGTAGGATAGAGGTTAAAAAATGCCGCTTCATCGTGATAACTCCCATGAGCAGTACAGAATGAGAGGACACAGTGATTGAGAACAAGTCGTGGTTCGAGCTGCTTAGAGGTCAGGGCGTATATATCGACGCGTGGGTACGGAATTCCTGCGCACGTCATCCTCTCCACACGTGATTGTGCACGCTCTCTATGAACATCTTCAGATGTGTCCATGCCGTCAACAATAACAACACGCGGCATCGCGGCAGATAGCATACTTTGGCACTGTAGTCGTTTTCGTTGTCTTTGCGCTCGATGGCAAAGCGACGTTTCGGTGTGTGACGCTCGAAGATGGATCTGCAGGGCACGGCAAGGGTCGCTGATTTGATGGAATGATTGCCGTCACCAAAACCCTCTGCTATGATGACACTCGACAGAGAGACCAAGACAGATCTCGCACATACTGTGCACCCGTGATCTACTCAAGACGGACATTTGGTAATACTTAGCAGCTGCCGTTCGAGCCAGGCCGAATGACAATGACCACCGTGCTCTCGTAGCGAGCTTGCGCTCGGTGCACCTCGTCTGCTTCGGGTTTTGGTGGCTTCCACACATCAGACGTTGTCCTCGCCCCTTGCAGACTGCCTGCCCTCCACAATTCCAAGACGCGGTCTCTTCCTCTCGTCCAGCCTTTGGATTTGGACAGGCAGCATATTGTTGCCTAGTCCTTGTCTTGTGCTGCACCATCTGCATGTAAGGCGACAAACCGACTTCCTTCAAGCCGGAGATGAAGAAGTCGAGCGTGTAGGTTTGCCGGCCGCACGAACAAACAATGAAGGACGTCTCACAGCCAGGGTTGACGCCATGATGGCGCTTAATACCGTATGGCAGGTAGAATTCGTACGTTCGACCACACTGGCGGGAGAGGTACACCGACACAGAGCTCATGTGATTTTGCTATATTCCACCAAAGAATTGACGAAACACCCCCCTCAAATCTCATGTCAACGCAAAGAATTTCCAATGATAGGTCCTGGTCACTCTCTGTATCTGAAGTTGACCTGCCACCAACGACAGCTTCAACACAGATTGAAAGCAAGATCCTCTCAGATGCCAACGAGCAACGAGTAGAGCGAACAGCTCCTTTGTGTTCGATTTGGGAAGCTGTCATCAATACAACACCAGCATAGAGTGGACGAATGACACTTGCCACTACTGCTCGAACAAGAAAGCGCCACAGTAAATCCTCTGGTTCCCAAAGTTATGCGCCCTGTTTATGGGAGTCCGAAATGTAGAGCATTAACGGAAAAGATTCATCGCTATTCGATCACGAAGGAGCTAACGTCACCGCACTTGAGTCTCTTATTGTCATTGTTCCATTGGGCCGCGGAGAGTCCTCGTCTCATTTGGGATGATCAAAGAGGTACAGCAAGCAGTGGACACTTCTAGAAGGTGTGTGGCTTTTATTTATCACCGCTTAATGCTTCTCATCAAAGGGCCACTGCTTGGCTTACACGTTCTAGGGCTAGTTGGACCTGGAGTGCAATGCACTGGGTAGCCGGAGTCTATGTCACTGGTTTATAACCCTGTCTCAGCTTGAGACCATTTGATTGTTGAACCTGCAAGATCTAACCTGACTCTTACTTTCACATCCTAGGTCAGCATTCTTACACTATACTCACCATGCGGGTTGAGATGCACCCGCTGCCTTGTGTTTATAGCCGGCCCAACGAAGCTTCCTTATACGCCCTCCACAACGATGAACGCCTCGTCTACATCTCCTACGACCTGATCAGGCTCCATCAAGAGAAGAACGTTCTGTCGAAAGGGCTTGCAGACTGCGTCACGTACCTGAAAGCGCTGCGCGAGAAGCAAGCCAACCATGCATGCAGAATCAGCGCGATGCCAGTTGCATCGCAGAAGAAGAGGAAGAGGATGCAGCAGACTAGACGCCACCTTGACAACGAGATCAAGAATCGAGAGAGAGATGAGGAGGCGTTCCTCGATAATCTACAGACTTGCGAGGCCAACATCTTCCTTACGAACATGAAAGCATACCACGCGGGCAACGCATCACATTATGCAACTGAACTCGCATCACATTATGTGACTGAGCTCGCATCACATCATGCAACTGAGCTCGCATCACATCATGCAACTGAGCTCGCATCACATCATGCAACTGAGCTTGCATCACATCACGAAACTGAGCTCGCATCACATCACGCAGCTGAGTTTGCATCTACGCCAACTCCATCTGCTCCGACGCTGTGCTCCTGCTCCGAATCGGAGAGCACGGATCTTACCTGGGATGGCTGGACTGACGAGGCTGCGGCTTCGCCGTTGCAGAAGCGGAGCAGCAATCCTCTCTTCGTTGACGACGTTGCTCCCGATGCATGCCTACGAGAAGCCAGGCGCTCGTCCGTGCTTGCCAAGCGGCCTCCTCGACTGTCTCGAGACGCAGCCGAGCTACCCGAGTCGATCCCGGTGCCGCCGAACACAGGGCAGTGGCGGATGACATGCTCATCCATGCTCGATGCTGCTGCAGCCGTCTTCCGACCTAGCTGTGGGAGAGATCCCGCCGCCCAGCTCAGAGGTTGTTCCGAGTCCAAGTTGAACGTGTCCAGCACCTCGATTCCTATGGCTACGAGCTGTGCAGAGCTCGTGCAGAAGCGACGTGTCACTGCTGCAGACACTCCTCGCACTCTGCGTGGGTCGTCCATTGACGGCCGACCCGTGTCAGCAGATGTGGCTGATCGGATAAGTCGCAGCACGAGCCCGCAGCAAAGTCTACAAGAGGCAAGGAGACGGCAGATGAGCAGGCAGAGGACGAAATCGGTTTAACGGAGGTTGTTCCTTGCGGGTAGTCCTGATGTGGGACAGGACGGCAGTTGGGTAGCACGACTTGTTCCATGAATCCATGTAGGTATTGTTGGGGCGGGTGTTTGCGATGCATGTTTCCATTGGTTGCCCGCAGTCTGGCTGGCATGGCACGCGCAACTCAGGCTTGGATCGCCTCGAGCGCCGAGCGGTGAAGTCGACGAAAAGGAGTGACGGGAACGCATGGCCTGTGCATGTGTGAAGGGGTTCATCTGAGTAGGTAGAGCAGTCGGTGTATCAATGACAAGCCAATGGGCCAGTAACGCGCCGTAGTGTGTGAGTGTGTGTCAGTGTGATTGTGCGAGCGTGCGAGGTTCCTTGGATGCCGCGGCCAGAGTGGCAGGGGACCATGTCGGCTTCGGATGACCGAGTGCCCCACATGCCCATCTTCACAAACAGCAGGCTGAAGACGACGACATGGCCTTGCTCGACACGTGTGTTCAACATCAACACGATTGCTAGAGTTCAACACTCTACGCTCCTCTCCTCTCCTCTCCTCTCCTCTCCTGCTCATCTTGCCACCCGTGTCTCGCCGATCGGCGAACCGAATATCGGGCATCGCGTGGGAAAGCGTGGTGCCTCCACAGCCCGCAGCACCCCAGCATCGGCTGCAGCCCGAAGCCAAACCTCGCATAGCGTCGAGCACGCACACGTGTTAAGCGCGGCTTAAATAAAGCGAAAGCGTCGACCTACCGCTCCCCAGCTTCGCGCACCCTCCATTGCTCTCCAGAGCCGGTACCTTGTTCAACATGACGGATGTCGGCAATGGCGTAGAGGCCGACGGTAGCCAGCTCAGAGAACGACCGACAGCTAAGCCGCTGCACCTGCACGACTCTGACCTGGCGAAGCAAAAGGTCCTTGAACTGAATGAGCAGGAAGACAGAAAAGACGAGCGCGAAAAGAAGACGTATGGCCGGACGCCCAGTGGCACGGGTGAGTAGGAACGATTGCGGTTCAGCAGGAGCCTGGCTCACAGGCTAGAATCCATGGCTGATGTGGACAGTCTTCATTGTGCCGCACACCCACGACATGGTGTCGCAGCTGCTCTCGCCCTCGCAACCAAAGAACGTGTCCGACCTAGGGGTCCTCGCTGTGCTCGCAGGCCTGATAGCCACGCTCTGCCTACTGCCCAAAAGCGCCCGCATCCCCGTGTTCGCCGTCCTCTTCCTGTTCTGGCGCGCTGCCTACAATGCAGGCATTGGCTGGCTTCTCGACGTCCAGTCCAAGCACAATCGCCTCGTCCTGTGGGCCAAGAACTCGCGCGTCTTTGAGAACCCAGAGACGGGCAACAACCCGCACCCAGCCCTC